>NC_053489.1:312963021-313673521 GCF_905171775.1 Rana temporaria
GTGGCGGAGACGGTAAAAGAAATCACTGAGGTGGATTTGGGGGACAATCCAGCCACCTACCTATTGTATGATTTCCCTGTCTCCATGGCAAGGTTTAAAAACTCTTTGCTTAGGCATTTATTGACTGCAGCAAGGGCTTGCATCCCAATCTTGTGGAAAAGTACGTCTTCGCCGACAAGACAACAATGGCTGGGTAGAATAACAGAAATCCAGCATATGGAGAATTTGACCATGGGTATAAGAGAGCAAGAAGAGAAGTACAGACAGGTTTGGACCCCCTATGAGAGATATAGGGAGCAAAATCCGTAAGGGGGGGGGGGGGGGAGAGACAAGCACTAAGGGTTTTTTTTTCTCTCTTTCTTCTTTTTCTTCTTTTTTTCTGTTTTGTTGCTGGGGGGGGCTATCTGGGAGATAGGAGGAAGGGATGCTAGGAGTAAGCTAGGAGAGTAGGAAGATGTAATGGGATAGCTAGTAGATAGGAAGGGGGACTGTGGATCGGTGGTTAGGGAGAATAATGAATAATAATGTAAAAGGTGCATCAAAGTGTAAAATTGAGTATAGTCTTCCGAACCATGAAGGGGGATTAGTATACCAATTTTGAAGATTCTTCAGTATTCTATCGTAAAGGGGAGGATAATTATATTTGTATAAAGTGGTAATAGTAGACGTTAGATTAATTCCTAGGTAGGGTAATGATTCCATATTGAATTTAAAGGAGAAGGAAGCACTTAAAGATTGTAATATAGAGGGATGTAGAGATATGTTAAGAACTTGTGACTTAGAATGGTTAACATGTAACCCTGAAAAGGATGCAAAATGGTTTAATATCACATAAAGATTTGGAATTGACGTGATTGGGGATGATAGAAGTAAAAGAATGTCGTCTGCGAATAAAGCGCATTTGTGTTCCCGATCACCACAGACAACTCCTAAAATATCAGGGTGTTCCCTTATTTTTATGGCTAACGGTTCAATTGCCAAAACAAATAGTAAAGGAGAAAGGGGGCATCCCTGGCGCGTACCTCTTTCAATACTTATGTCTTGAGATTTGTAACCTTTCACTACTAGTTTTGCAGTAGGATTGTTATATATCATTTTAAGTGTCGTAATAAAGTTTACACCAAAACCATAACGATTCAACATAAAAAATAAAAAATCCCAAGTCAGGGAGTCAAATGCCTTATGAAGGTCTAGAGACATCAATAAGGCTCCCCTTTGTCCCCTTCCATCCCAGCCCGAGTTCAACACTGAGATAATATCAATGATACGCCTAGTTTGGTCTGGGGCTTGTCGATTGGGTATAAATCCTGCCTGATCAGGGTGAATATAATGCGATATGAATAAATTCATGCGAGTGGCCAGTATTTTCGTTAGCAGTTTAAGGTCAACATTGATTAATGATATTGGGCGGTAATTTGCGCAATCACTGTGGTCTTTGTTCGGTTTAGGAATTACATGGATGTAAGCCAAATTTTCCTGCTTCGGGATATGTGCACCTTTCCTCAAGTCATTATAAAATTTACAAAGATGCGGGGCTAAAATGTCTGCATATTTACGGTAATAATGTCCTGAGAATCCATCAGGTCCCGGGGATTTGGACGGATTTATAGATTTAATAGCTGTCAATACCTCAAATATCGTGAACTCTTCTTCCATTAAATCTGAGTGTTCACTAGATATGGTAGGGAGATGTAAGTTGTTTGAAGACTATACTCAATTAAAATGATAATTTTACCAAAAATATTGTACTTATTTAGATGCCTTCCGATTTCAATAATTAATAGTGATTTGAAGAAATTCCAAGCAAAATTACTAAATTATATATGGAATGGTAAAAAATCTAGAGTGAATAAACAAACGCTATATACTCCTAAAAATGGAGGTGGTTTGGGTATGCCCAATCTACTAAAATATTTTCAAGCAACACTACTATCTCAATTGATACGCTTTCATACTAGACAGGCTAGGCCTGTGTGGATGAATCTTGAATCCTTCCTATATCCTGATATTAGTCATTTAATGTGGATGAAATGTAAAGATAGACCAGTAATTTTATGCCCGTCTTTATCTTTTTCCCTTCATTTATGGGACAGACTCTCCAATATTCACAAACTTAAGTCCCCTCATACTCCCTTGGCTCCAATACTTCATAATTCCTCCTTTCTCCCTGGATTGCGTCCGCAAGACTTTTCATGGTGGACCAATAAAGGATTAATAAGGATTGCAGATCTGTGTGATCGCAATGGCGTATTAACGGAAACGGTTCTGAGAGATAAATATAATCTACCTGACTCAGAAATTCACCGTTATACCCTTATTAAACAATACTTGTTGAAATTACAGCACGTCTCTAATTTATCTATACTCACTCCCATAGAGTATCTTTGTAAATCTTTTGATAAACAATCTGGCCATATATCCTCAATATATAACGTATTGTCCTTGAATTCTAACAAGTTATTTTATATGAAACAATGGGAACAAGATATTGGTTCTTCTATGGAATTTATTGAATGGAACAAATTAGCCTTGAATGCTTCTAAATCTCTTATTAATACTTCAATGATTGAAGCAAATTATAAAGTGTTATTAAGATGGTACATGGTTCCAGCTCGTTTAGCTGCATTTGTCCAAGATGCTTCACCTAAATGTTATAGAGGTTGTGACGCAGAAGGGACTATGTACCACATATGGTGGACCTGTCAAAAAGTAAGGAGATTTTGGATTCGTACATATAACTTTATTTTTTCCTTAACTAATGTGAATCTCAGGAAATCACCATGGAACGCATTATTGGGATTACAAGTACGAGGTACATCAAAGCAAATGGTAAAATTTATAACATTCATATTTATTGCTGCTAGAATTTCTATAGCTAAATCCTGGAAGACATCTACGATACCGTTTAGTTTATTAAAAAGTAAACTATCGTGGATTATGATTAATGAAAGGATATCTGCTCTAAAGGAGGATAACATTGATTGGTTTGAAACTGTATGGGAACCCTGGATTAATTATAATATAAATATATAAATATATAAATACTTAAATTCATCTGTGATCTTTTGGAGTTTATGATATATACTAAACTGGAGAGCACTCTTACCTTTTTCCTGACCCACCCTCCCTTCCCTTTCTTGCTTCCCTTTTTCCTTTCCTCCTCCTTCTTTTTCTCTGTTCTATGCTAATAATATATGTTGTTTTTTTCTTAAAGTTTATTAGGAATGTTCTATTTCTTACATTGGTCTATATGGCCAAAATACTTTATAATACATATATCCTCATTCGTACTTACTTAATGTTTAAAAATATGTTTGTTTTTTTTGTTTTTGTCTCTCATTTTTCTTTTCATGATTAATAAGCAATAATTATTAATATTTGTATATCTGTATTATTACAACATTAATTGTTAGTGCTATGTTTTCTAAAATTCTCAATAAAAACATATTGAAACAAAGTGTAAAATTATGTATCATGAAATGTAAGCTGTATTGAGCTACTGAGAAAGAAAAATAAATAAAATAAAGAATTAAAAAAAAAAAAAAAACTTGACGCGGGAATGACGGCCATACTTAACATAGGATACGCCTCATATAGCAGGGGTAACTATACGGCAAAAAAGCCTAACGTAAACGACGTAAAAAAATTCGCCGGCCGGACGTACGTTTCTGAATCGGCGTATATACCTAATTAGCATATTCCTTGCGTAAATATACGGAAGCGCCACCTAGCGGCCAGCGTAAATATGCAGCCTAAGATACGACGGTGTAAGACACTTACGCCGGTCGGATCTTAGTGGAATCTATGCGTAACTGATTCTATGAATCAGGCGCATAGATACGACCCCGCAACTCAGAGATACAACGGCGTATCCGGAGATTCGCCGTTGTATCTCCTTACTGAATCTGGCCCAACAAGTATAAAGAAAGTATACCACATAGGAGATAAAATAAAATAAAATAAAATATAATTAAAAATGTTGCATCAGCCATTCGTGTAAAGACAACTTTTCTTAGTAGATTTGTTCAGTTACAATACATAGTGAAATAAGCCTAATTGGTGCCAGCAATGATAACCTGCAGCAAGTGCCATTGCCAGCAATAACCCCAAGAAAGTGTAAGGGCCACAAATGACAATCCTCAGCATATGTCAGGGTCAGCAATAACCCTAAAAACATATCACAATAATATACTCTGAGCACTGCACAATAGGTCAAAAAAGTTAACACACAGAATGGAAAAATAATAAGCACTGCCCATTGACCAACAGTATGACATAAAAAACAACCCAAGCATGGCACAGTAATAAACCTCCAGCAAAACACAATAATTAACCCCCCAGCACTGCACAAAATGAACACTCAGAATGGTACAATAATTAGCCCTATTATGACACAATAATTAACCCCGGCACAGCACACTAATTAACCTCCAGCATGGCACAATAATAAAGCCTACAGCATGGCACAATAAAAAAAAACTCTGTATACCTCTCTCCACTGGTTACTTATGCACTCCCTCTCTCCCTTCACTGGTCACTTCTATACCCACTTCCCTCCATCCACTAGTCACTTCTGCACTCCCCTCCCTTATTCACTAATCACCACCTTTGCACTCACTTCCATCTATCAGTCACTTCTTCACCCATCTCTGACATCCCTCCCTTCACTGGTAACCCCTTCACCCCTTCACTGATTACTTTTGCACCCCCTCTCCATCCACTGGTCAGCTTTGCTCTCCCTTCTCCTTCCACTAGTCACTTGTGCTCCCCCTCCTTCAACAGTTTACACCTCTGCCCCCTCTCCCGCAATTGGTCCACCTTTGCTCTCCATTCTCCTTCCATTGGTCATCTCTATTCTCCCCCTTCTTCCAACGTTTACCTCTACCTCCTCCTCCAGCCACTGGTCATTAGGGATGAGCTGAACACCCCCCCGTTCGGTTCGCACCAGAACCTTCGAACGGACCGAACGTTCGCGCGAACATTTAAAACCCCATTGACGTCAATGGGACTCGAACGTTCAAATTCAAAAGTGCTAATTTTAAAGCCTAATATGCAAGTTATTGTCGGAAAACGGGTCTGAGAACCTGGGTCTTGCCCCAGGGAACATGTATCAATGGAAAAAAAGTTTTACAAACTATCGTATTTTCTGGAGCAGTGATTTTAATGATGCTTAAAGTGAAAAAAATGAAAAATTCCTTTAAATATCATAACTGCTGGGTGTCTATAGTATGCCTGTGTGGTGGCACGTGTTTAGAACTGTCCCTTACTATAAGAAAAAATAATTTAAAACTGCTTGCGGCTTTAATGTAATGTCTGGTCCCTGCAATATGGATGAAAATCATTGAGAAAAATAGCATGGGTTTCCCCCCACTTCCCCCAGGTCATTACCAGCCCCTTTGGCCCTATATACTTTAAACAGCATTATACAGGCGGTGCAAACAAGACAGGCACTGTAGGTTTGTTGTTTAGTAGAATCTGTTTGTAATTTTTAACTGGTACTTTTTTAAAGTGTAGCTCCAGCCATAAAATCTATTTTTAAGCTTTTCTGAAAACATAGAGAAGGGTTATCACCCCTGTAAACATTTGTTTTGCTGTCTGTGTGCATCTGTTCAGAAGATTGCAATTCACTTTCTGTCCCAATGACAAATGATGTTTTGAAAATGTTTTTTTTTTTTTTGTGAAACAAGGATTGGTGATAAAGCATCAGTGGACAGGACACCTCTTACAGAAGAGAATTTCCCTTCCTAGGGGTAGATTTCCTCACTTCCTGTTGTCTCCTTCTGTTTGCAAGTAGGAGTCGTTTGAAAGTTGGATGTTTGAAAGTAGGGGCCTGCCGTATATACTCTGCAGAAATTTGGGCCCTAGGTGTTGGTGTTGCCACAACACTGTAAGCCCTCACAGTTAGTCTTGGTGGGCGCTGGAACACCCTGCTGTGTGAACTATTATATCAAGAATGGTAATTACATGCCATTGTTGAACAGTGGTAGAAAAATTGGACCTTTGGGGCTGGCGCTGGTGCCACAACTCTGTAAGCCCTCACAGTTACTCTTGGTGGGCACAGGGATGGGCCCTGCTGTGAAATATTAGATCAATATTTGTAATTACATGCCCCTGTTGAACAGGGGCTGAAAAATTGGGCCTTTGTTGGTGGTGGTGCTGGTGCCACAACACTGCAACCCCTCACAGATACTCTAGTTGGAGCGCAGGAATGAGCCAGCTGCAAAGTATTGCATCAAAAATTGTAATTACACGCCCCTGTTAAACAGGGGCAGAAAAATTGGGCCTTAGGCACTGGTGGTGGTTAGAGTTGAGCGGACACCTGGATGTTCGGGTTCGGACCTGAACCCGGACTTTGAAAAAAAAGTTCGGGTTCGAGACCGAACCCGGACTTTGACCCGAACCCCATTGAAGTCAATGGGGACCCGGACTTTTGACTACAAAAATGTCTCTAAAAAACGAAGGGAAAGGGCTGGAGGGCTGCAAATGGCAGCAAAATGTCGGGAGGAGCATGGCAAGTACTCTGGAAATAAATGTGGATAGGGAAATAACTTAAAATAACATAAAAAAAATATAAATAAAAAATATAATGATTTTGACCTTGGAGGACGAGGTCCATACAGTTTTGTTCAAAATTATTCAACCCCCCAATGCTGTAAAGGGTTTTAGGGAATTTAGGGGGTAATCCACAAAAGGGATACGCCGGCGTATCTACTGATACGCTGTCGTATCCCTGTTTCTATCTATGCGACTGATTCACAGAATCAGTTACGCATAGATAATCCTAAGATCCCGCAGGTGTAATAGTTTTACACTGTCGGATCTTAGGATGCAGTACCTCGGCCGCCGCTGGGGGCATTTCTCGTCGAAATGCCGCGTCGGGTATGCAAATTAGCACTTACGGAGATCCACGAAGCTTTTACGCTTCGTTTTTTCTCCGTAAGTATTAGTTTGCAATCGTAAAATTAGGGCTGCTTTTACAAGGCCTAAACTGTTTACACCTTGTAAAAGCAGACCCTTCTACCCCGCGTCGCTGTCATTTTATTTTTTCCCGGGGCAACTCGGTTTTTTTTTTATGCCCGTCGCGATTCTCAAAACCCGGCGCAATGTAAAACCGCGCAAAGCATGTCGGGAAAATGACGTCGTGAGCATGCGCAGTACGTCCGGCGCGGGAGCGCGCCTAATTTAAATGGGACTCGCCCCATTAAATTAGGAACGCCTTGCGCCAGACGATTTTAAGTTACACCGCTGTAAATTTCAAGGTAAGTGCTTTGTGGATCGGGCACTACCTAGTGTAATTTGTGGCGGTGTAACTTAAATGACCAAAGTTACGTTGCGCCGGGTCTTTGTGGATTACCCCCTTAGTGTACATTTGTAATTGTATTCAGAATGAAATCCTACAAGGACTTCATAAAGAACCATATGCAACTAATATGACATCAATTGGTTTTGTAATACTGTAGTAAATGCAAAATTCAAGGCAAAGGGCACTGTTGAAACGCTACCTGGTCGTGGCAGAAAGAAGATGCTGACTTCGACTGCTGTGCGCTACCTGAAGCGTAGAGTGGATAAAAGTCCCCGTGTTACTGCTGAGGAACTGAGAAAAGATTTGTCAGATGTGGGTACTGAAGTTTCTGCTCAGACAATAGGGCGCACACTGCGTAATGAAGGCCTCCATGCCAGAACTCCCAGGCGCACCCCCTTGCTGTCTGCAAAGAATAAGAAGAGTCGACTGCAGTATGCCAAAAGTCATGTGGGCAAACCACACAAGTTTTGGGATTGTGTTCTGTGGACTGATGAAACAAAATTAGAACTGTTTGGGCCCATGGATCAACGCTATGTTTGGAGGAGGAAGAACAAGGCCTATGATGAAAAGAACACCTTGCCTACTGTGAAGCATGGCGGGGGGTCAATCATGCTTTGGGGCTGTTTTGCTTCTGCAGGTACAGGGAAGCTTCAGCGTGTCCAAGGTACCATGAATTCTCTTCAGTACCAGGAGATATTGGATGACAATGTGATGCAGTCCGTCACAAACCTGAGGCTTGGGAGACGTTGGACCTTTCAACAGGACAATGATCCCAGCATACCTCCAACTCCACTAGAGCATGGTTGCAGATTAAAGGCTGGAACATTTTGGAGTGGCCATTCGCAGTCACCAGACTTAAATCCGATTTGAGAACCTCTGGTGGGACTTAAAGAAAGCAGTTGCAGTGCGCAAGCCTAAGAATGTGACTGGAGGAGGAGGAGGAGGAGGAGGAGGTAGCCAACACAGCAGGTTTTGTTTTTTAATTGATTTATTTTTCAAATTAGGGTAAACCCCAAAATGGTGAGACAGATCTAGGGTTGCTTTAAACCTGAACACAGAGTTACACAGGTTCTGGGGCTAATTTAATGTCGATAAGGCACCAAGTGAGTTTAATTAGCAGCACCTTAATCAGCCAGAGAACCTGTGTAATTAATATGTTTTTGCTTTGAAAGGGATGAGATGGCAACCCTAGAAAGCTCCGAAAAAAACAATGGCTGGGTAAGGGCGGCCCGGTGTCTATTCTGCACAAGGTACGGACAAGTCCTGTGGGATCCATGCCTGGTTCATTTTAATGAACGTGAGCTTGTCCACATTGGCTCTGGACAGGCGACTGCGCTTGTCTGTGATAACGCCCCCTGCCGTGCTAAATACACGTTCAGACAATACACTGGCCGCAGGGCAGGCTAGCACCTCCAAGGCGTAAAGGGCAAGCTCAGGCCATGTGCCCAATTTGGAGACCCAGAAGTTTAAGGGGGCATAGCCGTCATTGAGTACGTGTAGGCGTGTACACACGTACTGCTCCACCATGTTGCTGAAATGCTGCCTCCTGCTAAAACGTTCTATATCAGCTGGTGGTGCTGTTTGTTGTGGCGTGCTGACAAAGCTTTTCCACATTTCGGCCATGCTAACCCTGCCTTCTGAGGTGCTGGCGGTGCCCCTGCTGCGTTGGCGACCTCTTCCTCCTCTGCCTTCGCCTTCTGCTTCCACTGTGCCCCCGCTGCCAGGTGGGAATTGCACCAGCAGCGCGTCTACCAGCGCGCACTTTTACTCACGCACCTTGCGTTCACGCTCCAGTGAGGGGATTAAGGATGGTACATTGTCCTTGTAATGGGGATCCAGCAGCGTGGCCACCCAGTAATCAGCACCTGTCATAATGTGCGAAACACGCTGGTCGTTGCGGAGACACTGCAGCATGTAATTGCTCATGTGTGCCAGGCTGCCCAGAGGCAACAAAAAGCTGTCCTCTGTGGGAGGTGTATCATCTGTATCATCTGTGTCCTCTGTATCCCCCCAGCCATGCACCAGTAATGGCCATGAGCTGGTCTGGATGCCATCCTGCTGTGAACATGGTTCCTCCTCCTCCTCCATGTCTTCCTCCTCCTCATCCTCCACCGCGTCATCCTCCAGAACTGTGCCCTTGCTGGACAATTGTGTACCTGGCCTTTGTTGGTGCACGAACCCACCCTCGGAACCACTTGTGAATGACTGCCCTGAAAGCCTTGCAAATGATCCCGATTCCTCCTCCTCCTGTGCCACATCCTCTTCCAAATACGCCCGTAGCGTTTTTTCAAAGAGGCATAGAACTGGGATAGTCACGCTGATAGCGGCATCATTGGCACTGGCCATGTTGGTGGAGTACTCAAAACAGCGCAACAAGGCACACAGGTCTCGCATGGAGGCCCAGTTATTGGTGGTAAAGTGGTTCTGTTCCGCAGAGTGACTCACGCGTGTGTGCTGCAGCTGGAACTCCACTATCGCCTGCTGCTGCTCGCACAGTCTGGCCAGCATGTGCAAGGTGGAGTTCCACCTTGTGGGCACATCACATATGAGGCGGTGAGTGGGAAGTCCGAAGTTGCGCTGCCAGGCGAGCAGCAGCAGGGTGAGAACGCCGAAAGTGCGCACAGACGGCTGTGGTGTATCGGGGTAAGTTTTCAGGAAACTCTGCACCACCAAATTCAGCACATGCGCCAGGCAAGGGATGTGCGTCAAACCGGCTAGGCCCAGAGCTGCTACATGATTTCGCCCATTATCGCACACCACCAGGCCCGGCTTGAGGCTCACTGACTCCAACCACTCATCGGTTTGTTGTTCCATGTCCCTCCACAACTCCTGCGCGGTGTGTGGTTTTTCCCCCAAACAGGAAAGTTTTAAAACTGCCTGCTGGCGTTTACCCATGGCTGTGCTGAAGTTGGTGGTGAATTTGTTACGCTGACTGGATGAGGAGGCGGTAGAGGATGAGGAAGCGGAGTAGAAGGAGTTAGGAACAGGAGGCAAACTGAAGCGCCCTGCAATCCTCGATGGTGGAAGGACATGCGCCAAACTGCTATCCGCCTTAGGCCCAGCCGCCACTGCATTTACCCAGTGCGCTGTTAGGGAGATATAACGTCCCTGACCATGCTTACTGGTCCACGTATCCGTAGTTAGGTGGACCTTGGCACAGATGGCGTTGCGCAGTGCACACCTGATTTTCAAACATCCCTTTCAAAGCAAAGACATATTAATTACACAGGTTCTCTGGCTGATTAAGGTGCTGCTAATTAAACTCACTTGGTGCCTTATCGACATTAAATTAGCCCCAGAACCTGTGTAACTCTGTGTTCAGGTTTAAAGGGATGAGGTAGCAACCCTAGATCTGTCTCACTATTTTGGGGTTTACCCTAATTTGACAAATAAATCAATTAAAAAACAAAACCTGCTGTGTTGGCTACCTCCTCCTCCTCCTCCTCCGCCGCTTCCACCTTCAGTCACATTCTTAGGCTTGCGCACTGCAACTGCTTTCTTTAAGTCCCACCAGAGGTTCTCAATCGGATTTAAGTCTGGTGACTGCGAAGGCCACTCCAAAATGTTCCAGCCTTTAATCTGCAACCATGCTCTAGTGGAGTTGGAGGTATGCTTGGGATCATTGTCCTGTTGAAAGGTCCAACGTCTCCCAAGCCTCAGGTTTGTGGTTTGTGACGGACTGCATCACATTGTCATCCAATATCTCCTGGTACTGAAGAGAATTCATGGTACCTTGGACACGCTGAAGCTTCCCTGTACCTGCAGAAGCAAAACAGCCCCAAAGCATGATTGACCCCCCTCCATGCTTCACAGTAGGCAAGGTGTTCTTTTCATCATAGGCCTTGTTCTTCCTCCTCCAAACATAGCGTTGATCCATGGGCCCAAACAGTTCTAATTTTGTTTCATCAGTCCACAGAACACAATCCCAAAACTTGTGTGGTTTGCCCACATGACTTTTGGCATACTGCAGTCGACTCTTCTTATTCTTTGCAGACAGCAAGGGGGTGCGCCTGGGAGTTCTGGCATGGAGGCCTTCATTACGCAGTGTGCGCCCTATCGTCTGAGCAGAAACTTCAGTACCCACATCTGACAAATCTTTTCTCAGTTCCTCAGCAGTAACACAGGGACTTTTCTCCACTCTATGCTTCAGGTAGCGCACAGCAGTCGAAGTCAGCATCTTCTTTCTGCCACGACCAGGTAGCGTTTCAACAGTGCCCTTTGCCTTGAATTTTGCATTTACTACAGTATTACAAAACCAATTGATGTCATATTAGTTGCATATGGTTCTTTATGAAGTCCTTGTAGGATTTTATTCTGAATACAATTACAAATGTACACTAAATTCCCTAAAACCCTTTACAGCATTGGGGGGGTTGAATAATTTTGAACAAAACTGTATGGACCTCGTCCTCCAAGGTCAAAATCATTATATTTTTTTATTTTTTTATTTTTTTAATGTTATTTTAAGTTATTTTCCTATCCACATTTATTTCCAGAGTACTTGCCATGCTCTTCCCGACATTTTGCAGCCCTCCAGCCCTTTCCCTTAGTTTTTTAGAGACATTTTTGTAGTCAAAAGTCCGGGTCCCCATTGACTTCAATGGGGTTCGGGTCAAAGTCCGGGTTCGTGTTCGGTCCCGAACCCGAACTTTTTTTTCAAAGTCCGGGTTCAGGTCCGAACCCGAACATCCAGGTGTCCACTCAACTCTAACCAACACCAGTGCCTAAGGCCCAATTTTTCTGCCCCTGGTTAACAGGGGTGTGTAAATACAATTTTTGATGCAATACTTTGCAGCTGGCTCATTCCTGCGCTCCAACTAGAGTATCTGTGAGGGGTTGCAGTGTTGTGGCAATAGCACCACCACCAACAAAGGCCCATTTTTTCAGCCCCTGTTCAACAGGGGCATGTAATTACAAATCTTGATCTAATATTTCACAGCAGGGCCCATCCCTGTGCCCACCAAGAGTAACTGTGAGGGCTTACAGAGTTGTGGCACCAGCGCCAGCCCCAAAGGTCCAATTTTTCTACCACTGTTCAACAATGGCATGTAATTACCATTCTTGATATAATAGTTCACACAGCAGGGCGTTCCAGCGCCCACCAAGACTAACTGTGAGGGCTTACAGTGTTGTGGCAACACCAACACCTAGGGCCCAAATTTCTGCAGAGTATATACGGCAGGCCCCTACTTTTTTAAAACAGCGCAACAAGGCACACAGGTCTCGCATGGACCCCCAGTTATTGGTGGTAAAGTGGTTCTGTTCCGCAGAGCGACTCACGCGTGCGTGCTGCAGCTGGAACTCCACTATCGCCTGCTGCTGCTCGCACAGTCTGGCCAGCATGTGCAAGGTGGAGTTCCACCTTGTGGGCACATCACATATGAGGTGGTGAGCGGGAAGTCCGAAGTTACGCTGCAGCGCTGCCAGGCGAGCAGCAGCAGGGTGAGAACGCCAAAAGTGCGAACAGACGGCCCGCACTTTCTGCAGCAGCTGTGGTGTATCGGGGTAAGTTTTCAGGAAACTCTGCACCACCAAATTCAGCACATGCGCCAGGCAAGGGATGTGCGTCAAACCGGCTAGGCCCAGAGCTGCTACGAGATTTTGCCCGTTATCGCACACCACCAGGCTCGGCTTGAGGCTCACTGACGCCAACAACCACTCATCGGTCTGTTGTTCCATGTCCCTCCACAACTCCTGCGTGGTGTGTGGTTTTTCCCCCAAACAGGAAAGTTTTAAAACTGCCTGCTGGCGTTTACCCATGGCTGTGCTGAAGTTGGTGGTGAATTTGTTACGCTGACTGGATGAGGAGGCGGTAGAGGATGAGGAAGCGGAGTAGAAGGAGTTAGGAACAGGAGGCAAACTGAAGCGCCCTGCAATCCTCGGTGGTGGAAGGACATGCTCCAAACTGCTATCCGCCTCAGGCCCAGCCGCCACTGCATTTACCCAGTGCGCTGTCAGGCCTTGTACACACGACCGGATCTATCCGCTGGCATTGATCCGCGGATCAGTTCCAGCGGACAAATCCAGTCGTCTGTACGGCCTAGCGGATATTTATCCGCAGAGATTCCTCGGGTCGATCGATTTCAAGCGGATATACATTTCTTAGCATGCTAAGAAATCTATCCGCTTGAATCGGGTCCAGCGGGTTGATCCGGTGGTCTGTACAGACTCACCGGATCAATCCGTCTGCTCCAATCCCTCGCATGCGTCGTAATGATTCGACCCATGCGTGGAAGTACTTACCTTCCAGCTTCGCGCACGTCGCCGCGTCATCGTCGCGGCGACGGCGCGACAGGTCACCGCGGATGAATTCCGGCGGACCGTTTCCAGCGGAGATCCCCTCGTGTGTACGGGGCCTCAGGGAGATATAACGTCCCTGACCGTGCTTACTGGTCCACGTATCCGTAGTTAGGTGGACCTTGGCACAGATGGCGTTGCGCAGTGCACACCTGATTTTGTCCCCCACTTGGTTGTGCAGGGAAGGGATGGCTCGCCTGGAAAAGTAGTGGTGGCTGGGCACGACGTACTGTGGGACAGCCAATGCCATCAGGCTTTTAAAACTCTGCGTCTCCACCAGATGGAATGACAGCATTTCAAAGGCCAGTAATTTTGAAATGCTTGCATTCAGGGCCAGGGATCGCGGGTGGGTAGAGGGGTACTTCCTCTTACGCTCCAGTGTTTGGGAGATGGAGAGCTGAATGCTTCCATGGGACATTGTGGAGATGTTTGGTGACCCAGGTGGTAGTGTTGCTTGCCGGTCCTCTAATTGAGGGGTGGCAGGTGGCACTGTCACTACGGAGGTGGATGAAGAGGCAGAGAGGCCCGAGACTGATGCAGAAAAGGAAGCAGGAGGAGCCAGAGACCTTTCTTGGTTTTTGAGGTGTCTACTCCACTGCAGCTCGTGCTTTGCACTTAGATGCCTGGTCATGCAGGTTGTGCTCAGGTTGAGAACGTTTATGCCTCGCTTCAGGCTCTGATTGCACAACGTGCAAACCACACGTGTCTTGTCATCATTGTGTGAAGAACTGCCACGCTAGGGAACTCCTTGGACCTGGCTTTGGTGTGCTCGGTCCCTTGCTGCGTTGGGCAGTAGCAGGCGTACTGTCTAGGGGACGGACGCTCTGCTTTTGGCACCCTGCTCCCTCTTCTGCTGTGCTGGTGGTTCTGTGCGACCACCGCCACTTCCTCCGAATTACACGGGTCACCTGCATGAGGTTGATTCCATGTCGGGTCGAGGACCTGTGTCCTGCGCATCATCTTCCACCCAGTCTTCACCACTGCCCTCCTTGTCGGTCTGCACAATTGCAAAAGCACCAGCAGTTGGCAACTGTGTTTCATCATCATCCAAGACGTGCTGTGATGGTCCCCCCATGTACTCAACTTGAAATATAAGTGGTTGGGCATCGGTGCACTCAATCTCTTCCCCTTCTGGGGCTGGGCTAGGTGGATGGCCCTGGGAACACATGCTAACAGACTCTTCAAAAAGAAGAAGAGACTGCTGCATGCTTTGGGGCTCAGACTGCTTGGCTGATTTGCAAGGGGGTGAGGTGAAAGACTGATAGTGGACATCGGCTGCAGGCGCCAACTCTGAACTTTCAGCACAAGACTGGTTGGAAAACAATGTGAAGGAACTGGAGGCACTGTCAGCAACCCAATCTACTACCGCCTGTTCTGCTCCTGGCCTCAACATTCGTAGAGCTGAATAGGCCCGACCAAATACCGCTGCAGGCTCTGTCGGCTACTCGCACCTGAGAAAGGTGTTTCACTTGTGCTTGTAGCTGGCACAGATCGACCATGTCCTCTCCCTGTAACAGGAGCTCCACCAGCAGCACCACGACCGCGGCCACGTCCCTTATTTGACGTTTTCCTCATATTTCTCAAATTTAGGGTCTTGCCCTAATTTTGAGAAATTTTAAATACAAAAATAGTGTAATATGGTGAAATAGGCAGAGATTCACCTATATATTTCTCTACCTATAGCCACAAGCAGGAAGCCAGCCCTAAACAATTGTACTGCACAGACAGTATATGACAGGGGACAGGTAGAGTGTGCTGGTGAAATGGACAGAGATTCACCTATATATTTCTCAAATTTAGGGTCTTGGCCTAATTTTGAGAAATTTTAAATACAAAAATAGTGTAAGCTGGTGAAATAGGCATAGATTCACCTATATATTTCTCTACCTATAGCAATAAGCAGGAAGCCAGCCCTAAATGTACTGCACAGGCAGTATATCACAGGGGACAGGTGGAGTGCTGGTGAAATGGGCAGAGATTCACCTATATATTTCTCCACCTATAGCAAGAAGCAGGAACCCAGCCCTAAACAATTTACTGCACAGACAGTAAATCACAGGGGACAGGTGCAGTGCTGTTGAAATATTCAGAGTCACCTATAGATTGCTGACTGCCCCTATAGGAAAATTACAGGAACCTGTCCCTGAACTATGTACTTGACAGAAATACACAGTATATCACAGGTGGACAGGTGGTGGCAGGTGCAGTGCTGTTGAAATATTCAGAGTCACCTATAGATTGCTGCCTGCCCCTATAGAAAAATTTCAGAAACCTGTCCCTGAACTATGTACTTGACAGAAAAACGCAGTATATCACAGGTGGACAGGTGGTGGCAGGTGCAGTGCTGTTGAAATATTCAGAGTCACCTATAGATTGCTGACTGCCCCTATAGCTGAACAAAATTCCTAAACTATATGAAGCACAGCAGATGTCACAGGAATAAAGAGTGCTTGTTGAGATTTGTAGACCAGGATACACCTAACACTGTTGCCTAAGCAGCAACAGCAGCCTTTCCCTATCATAAGTGAAGCACAGTGACGAGCCAGATACCATAAGATGATGCAGATATCAAAGAAATAAAGTGTGCTTCTTGAGATATCTGGAGCAGGATACACCTAAAACTGTCCCTAAGCAGCAGATTCAGCAGCCTTTCCCTATCATAAGTGAAGCCGAGTGACGATCTGTGCTGTGTGCCTCTATCTAATATAGAAGCTGGTCACATGATGGGTCACATGCTGCACTGGCCAATCACAGCCATGCCATAAGTAGGCATGGCTGTGATCAGTTCCCAGTCACAGTAGTAAAACGAATGGCGATTGGCTGCCGTGCAGCGCGCCAAAACATACCCGAACTCCTAACCCGGACTTTCTCCAATTATTCGGGTTCGGGAAAAACCCAAAGTCCGTACCGAACCCGAACTTTAAAGTTCGGGTTCGCTCAACCCTAGTAGGGACCCCACCCACGGAACGCGCGGCTACGTGGCGGTTGAACGCGTCACTCTTAGTGGACCCTGAACTTTTGCCCCAGATCACGGGTAATCTTGAAACTTTTTTTAAACTAAATGAGACACAAGAGGCGGACCCTCTGATGGTTTGGGGGGCCCATAAGTGCGCAATCAGAGGTGATCTGATACGCATGGGTGCCCGGCGTAAAAAACTCCAGGAAGCTGAAATCAACAGGCTGTCGAACCTAATTAGCTCACTGGAGGCCAGACACAAACAATCCCTGTCGGAACAAACAGCATCTGAGCTTTTAGAAGCCAGGAAACAACTACAAACTATTTTAGCCGTTAGGACAAAACGCTTCCTGTTTTTCAGGAAAATGCTGTACTATTAGGCCGGAGATAAGTCGGGTAAACTGTTGGCAAGGGCGTTACGGGATCCCAATACTACCACTCACATTTCAGGGATCAATAGCAAAGACGGTACACTTGATGCTAAAACTGAGGACATGGTGACACATTTTCACGCATACTATTCTAAATTGTACAATGTGCCAATGCAGAATAGACCGCCGGGAGTTCCTGAGGATAGAAGCCAGGCGATGCAGGACTACCTGACACAGAGCGGTTTACCTAAACTGTCTAAAGAGGACATAGCACAACTGGAGGAGCGGATCTCCCTGTCCGAAATTCAAGTGGCTATTAAGGCCCTAAAACCTGGGAAAAGCCCGGGGGCCTGATGGCTTTACCTCAATTTACTATAAAACTTTTAGCGCCATCCTTTTGGGTCCCCTGCAGAAAGCCTTTAATTTCCTGACCAACCCTAAGCCCCTGCCACAGGATTTCCTGTCTGCACACATCACGGTCATTACGAAAACCTGAAAAAGACCCCACAGCCTGCTCCAGCTATAGACCTATCTCCCTGCTAAACATTGATCTGAAGCTGTTGGCCAAGATCTTGGCGAATAGACTCAGACCGCTCCTACCAGGTATAGTCGGCCCGGAACAGGTGGGCTTTTTGCCAGGGAGGGAGGTGAAAGACAACATTATTAAGGCTCTCCTCACCCATGCCTCCCGCTCGCGGCAAGTCGAGAGCCTTCTCCTGTCCACGGACGCGGAGAAGGCTTTCGACAGGGTGTCATGGGACTTTATGTTCACGACTTGTGCACACATAGGTCTTAGCTCACACATGATGGCCTTGATAACTTTGCTTTACCAGCGCCCTTCAGCCAGAATAAAGGTCAATGGGTCACTGTCAGATGTAGTGGACATTCGGAATGGAACGCGACAGGGCTGCCCCCTTTCCCCGTTGTTGTCATCCTTTCCCTGGAGCTACTTATTCGCTCAGTTAACAGAGATGTCTCAATACAGGGAATCTCGGTTGGGGACAGGATGTACAAGACGGCGGCGTATGCGGACGACCTCCTGTTTTTCGTAACGAATCCTCATATCACAATTCCCAACCTCTTGAAAGCCTTTGCCCATTATGGTTATCTTTCTAACCTCAAAATAAATTTAACAAAATCAGAAGCTATGAATGTTACACTGTCCGCGCCCAACCTTACTAGAACCCAGGCGAATTGTCCCTTTAGATGGGAATGTAAAGCTTTAAAATATTTGGGTATTTGGCTGACCCCAAACTTATCTTCGATGTATGAAGCAAACTTTACACCGTTACTTCACAGAATAGAAGATGACCTGAAATTATGGAACACGGGATGTTTTTTATTGTTTGGGAGGGCAGCCATCCTGAAGATGGTGATACTCCCCAGACTCCTGTATCTTTTAAGGGCCCTGCCGATTTTACTGCCTAGCCGATTTTTCAAAAAACTGCAAACCTCCCTCCTGACATTTCTCTGGACCCATAAAAGAGCTAGAATCAAATTTGCTCTTCTGACTCGGCCTAAGGAGGACGGGGGGATGGGACTACCGGACTTTAAGAAATATTATTTTGCGTCCCATATGACGAGAATTATAGATTGGCACTGCCATGGAGGGATCAAGGATTGGGTAGCTTTAGAGGAAGATTTGAGCCTTGCCCCATCCTTTTCTCTCCCTGGAACCCTGGAGTGCGGAGATCACACTTTCTAAAACATCAACCTCTGTTTCCTGGGTTCTTGTGCTGATAGAGCATTTATGTGCTAGAATGCAAGCGGACCTCCACTGTTTCTCAGAAAAAGTTTGCTCTAGTGCTTTGCACCAGTATTTTCAAAATCTATCCTCCACCTCTAGGAGGGGGATTTGAAGCCACTTATACAGTACAGATGTCGCCTTTTGCAATCGAGCACCCCTATCGCAGACCATTTCAAATTCCGTCAATTGTCTGGACAAAAGCCGTCGTATCTTTGTTTGTGAATTACAAATAAAGATATGACGCGGCAAATTTGAAAGTAGGCCGGAGTATCAGCAGATACTCCGGCGTACTTTTTCTGTGAATCTGGTCCTATGTTCCTGTTAATGGCCATGGGTCATATAACATCCATATTCGCCAAAATTCCCCCAAAATTCCCCCAAAATTCCTATGTGCCTTTAACACGCCGTGTAGAGCTCAAACAAGGAACAGTAAAAGGATCTTTAATGGATATCATTCAGGCTCCATATTACACCAAATACTTTCTCTAGTAAATGTATACACCTTTTTCCAGCCATGAACGAGAACATACGATTTGCTCGGTGTACATAAAAATGCAGCTTACCTAAAGTGCTATCTTGATTCAAAGAACATTCACACCTTTGTTAACAGTCTCAAGGAACACCAAATTAACATATTAATTATACTTTTTCCTCTTGGTCAAGATGCCTCACAGGAACTAGAATGGGGAGTTATAGATCCATTCTATTAACATATCACTCCTAGGCGATGATATATCGCAATATCACTTACTTGTCATACCCTGCATAATATAGGTGGATGATGCTCCAGATACAAGGGACAACCCGTACCTGTAAATATAGCCCTGATTTGCTCCTGGTTTGCTCCTGTAAGGCATATACGACACCTTGCATCATACAGTGTTTCCCTGAAAATAAGCCCGGGTCTTATATTAATTTTAGCACAGTAGGGCTCATTTTCGGGGTAGGTCTTACCATGTAATGTGCTGTCTTTTCGCCCCCTCTCTCTCCCTGCCCGTCAGGAATCCCCAGCGTGAACCAAGTTAAAATGCTTGTAAAATCCTATAATCCACCTGTAACGCCGTCAGCGTTACTCCTTCCACATGGAGCGCAGACTTGTCACTTATGACAGTTGCGCTCCATTCAGATACACGTCCGCGTCACTTCCGGTGCGCGGACGTCTGCGCTCCACGTTGGAACGCGGAAGTGCGTTCCAACGTGCGGCGCTCAGCTCAGCCACTGCCCGGGCTATTTAAACTCCCGGGAATGGCGGCAGGGTGTTCGGATATTCCTGTTGGACCCTGCCGCCACCTGGGAACCCAGAACGAGCTACAGAGTCCCTGTAGCACCTCTCTTCACAGCGCACCTGTTCAGAGACCCAAGACATCACTAGCTTCTGCTGGAGATTCACCACCATTGCTCACTACAGGCTAGATACCGCCACCACCTGTGCGGACTTTCCTGGTACAAACCACCTCCTAAACCGCAAGTATATCTAAACCACATTACTGCTGTATAAGGTACCATCAACACCTGTGCGGACTTTCCTGGTACAGACCACCTCCTAAACCGCAAGTATATGTAATACCAGCTTGTTGCTAATAGTGATTGCTAGTATATGCCTGAACTATATCCTAGACTCTATACTTATTACTATATACTAGCACCAGATACAGCAGAGTACTTCATACTATTCATATGTGTGTGGTGAGATACTACAATACCAGTAATTTCTACTACCTTTATTTGATGCAAATACCTAAATTAGATTTACGATTATAGTATCTGGGTTGTGTCTATCAATTAAGCTTAAGAGGAATTAAGCTACTACTTTTATGTGTTACCTTCATTAGAGGATATGATGATAATACCCCAAACTCTTATTGTTCTGTGAGAGTGAAGTGGTGGTTGATTTCTGATAAGCCTCTACACCTGCGGTCTAAACATTAAGTAGAGTCTTATCATTTTCAGGGTCATAACATAATATCCGAACCCAAAAAGATAAAGGATATAATTACATATATCTTTTAAATGGATCCAGCTGACCTTGCAAATCATTTAGTTGCACTCTCTCAAAGAGTTGATAATCTTACTAACAACATGAATGAGTTACGTATGCAGAATGATGCTTTAAGAGATCAAAATTTGGCACAAGCCAGGCAAAGACCTGAACCAAAGGCCTGTTCACCGGAACCATTTTTTGGAGATAGAAAAAATTACAGACAATTTATTAGTTCATGTCGACTGATGTTTGAACTACAGCCACGTACTTATCATTCTGATAGGATAAAGATCCTTACATTAATTTCTTTTCTTAGAGGTGAGCCCAGGGTATGGGCTGACACCTATGTAGAAGAACACGGAGATCTCTTAGGAGATTTTGACACATTTCTTGATGAGATGTCTTTGTTATACGAAGATCCCAACAAACAGTTAACAGCTGAGAATTCAATCAGGAGTCTTAGACAGGGAAGGCGTCCTGTTGAAGATTTTATTTCAGAATTCAAATGTTGGTGCAGAGAAACTCAATGGTCTGATATTTCTCTCAGAAACCAGTTCCGTTTGGGTTTATCTGAAGCTATGAAGGATGAGTTAGCTCGTGTTGACCTACCCACTACTTTGGAAGATCTTATGCACCTCTCAGTCACTATTGATCGTCGCCTTCGCGAAAGAAAGACCGAACGTGCCACTACCTATTCTGTCACTCCCTTCAGGAGATCTAGATCACCTCCCAAAGATTCTCCAATGGATCTTAGTGTTATTAAAGGACCTTTAACCTCTGCAGAGAAACAGCGTCGCAGAGCTAACAATCTTTGCCTATATTGTTCTGCTCCTGACCACATCGTTTCCACCTGCCCTCTTCTCAAGAAGAATTCAGAAGGTAATTTCTCCCACATTAATAAATTAAATTCACCCGGAACCATATCTAATCATTATATTTTTGTTCCTCTCACCCTACAGTGGGATCAAGGAAAGATTTCCATTGAAGCAATGGTCGACAGCGGGGCATGTGGCAACTTCATTGACTCAAATGTTGTAAAAGCAAATAAAATTCCCAGTGTGTTAAAGCAGATTCCAGTGTCACTCACATTTATTGATGGATCTAACTCTTCTTTCGGTCCAGTTACATCTCAGACAGTTCCTTTAATAGTTTCTTGTGCCAATGGCCACACAGAGACTCTCAATTTTGATATTATTTAATCTCCAGTTTTCCCTATAGTTTTAGGTTTACCATGGTTGCATCTTCATCAGCCTACTATTCTTTGGCCCACAAGATCTCTTTCTTTACAGTCTACTTACTGTACAGAATTTTGTCATCCTCCATGTATCATCTCCTTCTCAGAGATTCATCCTACTAATTTACCAGATTACTTACAAGATTTTGCTGATGTGTTCAGTAAGACTAACGCGGAGAAACTCCCTCCACATAGGATTTACGATTGTCCTATTGACTTAATTCCTGACAGTCCTATCCCTACCGCTCGGATCTACCCCCTTTCACAACCAGAGCTTATACACCTAAAAGTTTACTTGGATGAGAACCTTAAAAAAGGATTTATAAGGCCCTCCACTTCTTCTGCCAGTGCAGCTCTATTTTTTGTAAAAAATAAGGATGGATCACTTCGACCGATAATAGATTATCGATCCCTCAATAACATCACAGTAAAGAATAGATATCCATTACCACTCATTCCAGAGCTTATTGAAAGGTTACAGACAGCTAAGATCTACACAAAGCTGGACCTCAGAGGTGCTTATAATCTTATAAGGATTCGCTCTGGAGATGAGTGGAAAACTGCTTTTAAAACTCGATACGGGCTTTTCGAGTACTGTGTAATGCCTTTCGGCTTATGTAATGCCCCAGCAACTTTTCAGTGGTTTATTAACGATATTTTTCATGATCTGCTTGACATTTGTGTTGTTATCTACTTAGATGACATATTAATTTATTCTGATACTCTCGAGGAACATCACAAACATGTGCGTTGGATTCTGGAGAGACTCAGAATTCACTCTCTATATGCAAAACTTGAGAAGTGCGTTTTCAGTCAGACTACTATCTCCTTTCTTGGTTATCAAATCACTCCAGATGGAGTTCAGATGGACCATACTAAAGTGGATTGCATTTTGTCTTGGCCTTCTCCCCAGTCCAGAAAGGCCCTTCAGAGATTCCTTGGATTTTCTAATTATTATAGAAAATTCATTAAAAATTTCTCATCAATTGTGAGACCACTTACTAGTCTAACCAGTTCTAAGATACCTTTCATTTGGTCCAAGGAAGCACAGAAATCATTTGAAACACTTAAGCTTAGTTACTCTTCAGCTCCCATTCTCCAACTTCCAAATCCAATGTTTCATTTTACGTTGGAAGTTGATGCTTCACATTTTGCCTTGGGTGCTGTACTTTCCCAACGACCCACATTATCACACCCACTACATCCTGTTGCCTTTTATTCCAGAACTTTATCACCAGCTGAAAAGAACTATCCGATTGGAGAAAAGGAACTGTTAGCAATAAAGGACGCTCTCGCAAACTGGAGACACCTTCTGGAGGGTTCTACACACCCTATCACTATCCTCACTGACCATCGTAATTTACAGCATCTCAAAACTTGTAAAACTCTTTCTGCCCGTCAAGTCAGATGGAGTTTATTTTTTGATCGTTTTGATTTTGTCATCTCATACCTCCCTGGTACTCAAAATATCAAAGCAGATTCTCTATCTCGTATGAATGAAGATCAATCCATGGACATTCCACCACTTTCCATTATTCCTTCCAACCGAATTATTGGAACAACTTTGACATTCGATAAATTGCTCATTCAAACTCTTTCTAAAGATAAATCTCAACTCCCTAAAGGTCTACAACAGCAGTCTAATGGACTATTTACTTTCAACGACAAGATCTACGTTCCACCAAGTTTACAACTCACACTATTAAAACAACTCCACGATGCCCCACTTGCAGGTCATCCTGGTATTAGTAAAACCATTCTTTTACTGAAGAGAAGTTATTGGTGGCCCCATATGACAAAGACTGTTCATGACTATGTGAGTTCTTGCCACACTTGTGCAATCAACAAACATTCGAGGAAACCACCCTATGGGTTATTAACCTCCATCCCAATACCTGACAGACCTTGGGATGTTATATCCATGGATTTCATAGTAGACCTTCCTAGATCAAATGGATTTAACACCATCATGGTCACTGTTGACATATTAACCAAGATGGCCCATTTTGTACCTTTGAAAAAGTTACCTACTTCTCAAGAAACAGCAAGGGCTTTTGTATCTAATATTCTTAAATTGCATGGCCTTCCATCCCAAATCATTTCGGATCGTGGGTCACAGTTTATTTCCAAGTTTTGGAGAGCCCTTTGCCAAACCTTACAAATAGATCATCGTAGATCTACTGCTTATCATCCCCAAACAAATGGGCAAACGGAACGTGTTAACCAAACTCTTGAGCAATATTTGCGCTGTTATTGCACCCATCTTCAAGATGACTGGGTTGACTTACTTCCACATGCAGAGTTTGCATATAACAATGCTTCCAATTCATCTTCTCAGTTTTCACCCTTTTACGCAAATTATGGGTTTCATCCTAATAGTTTACCTTCTACTTTTTCTCCAAGTAATGTTCCGGCTGTTGAGAATTTCTTATCAACCATAAACACTCTAAACACTCTTCGTTCTAATCTAAAGACTGCTCAAATTAGACAAAAGAAATATTACGACTCTCATAGAACAATATCACCTCCATACAAGATTGGAGATTTGGTATGGTTATCCACTCGGAATTTACGACTTAATATTCCTTCAAAGAAACTTGGTCGTCAATATACAGGACCTTTCTCAATTTCTCATGTAATAAATAAAAATGCTGTTAGATTACTTCTACCTCCAGATTGGAAGATTCATCCATCTTTTCATGTTTCACTAATCAAGCCTTATAAATCTAACCCCTTTCCAAATAGAGATCCACAACCTCCTCCTCCAATTCAAGTTTTTGGTGAAACTGAATATCAGGTAGAGAAGATTCTTGATTCTAGGAAAAGAGGATCCTCTATTCAATATTTGATTCGTTGGAAAGGCTATTCTCCCACAGATGATTCCTGGGAATGTTCTTCAAATATTCATGCTCCTCGGCTCATTAAGCAGTTTCATCATAAATATCCTGATAAACCATGTCTCACTGGGCGCTCCGGAGGTGCCCCCTTGAGGAGGGGGGTATGTAACGCCGTCAGCGTTACTCCTTCCACATGGAGCGCAGACTTGTCACTTATGACAGTTGCGCTCCATTCAGATACACGTCCGCGTCACTTCCGGTGCGCGGACGTCTGCGCTCCACGTTGGAACGCGGAAGTGCGTTCCAACGTGCGGCGCTCAGCTCAGCCACTGCCCGGGCTATTTAAACTCCCGGGAATGGCGGCAGGGTGTTCGGATATTCCTGTTGGACCCTGCCGCCACCTGGGAACCCAGAACGAGCTACAGAGTCCCTGTAGCACCTCTCTTCACAGCGCACCTGTTCAGAGACCCAAGACATCACTAGCTTCTGCTGGAGATTCACCACCATTGCTCACTACAGGCTAGATACCGCCACCACCTGTGCGGACTTTCCTGGTACAAACCACCTCCTAAACCGCAAGTATATCTAAACCACATTACTGCTGTATAAGGTACCATCAACACCTGTGCGGACTTTCCTGGTACAGACCACCTCCTAAACCGCAAGTATATGTAATACCAGCTTGTTGCTAATAGTGATTGCTAGTATATGCCTGAACTATATCCTAGACTCTATACTTATTACTATATACTAGCACCAGATACAGCAGAGTACTTCATACTATTCATATGTGTGTGGTGAGATACTACAATACCAGTAATTTCTACTACCTTTATTTGATGCAAATACCTAAATTAGATTTACGATTATAGTATCTGGGTTGTGTCTATCAATTAAGCTTAAGAGGAATTAAGCTACTACTTTTATGTGTTACCTTCATTAGAGGATATGATGATAATACCCCAAACTCTTATTGTTCTGTGAGAGTGAAGTGGTGGTTGATTTCTGATTAGCCTCTACACCTGCGGTCTAAACATTAAGTAGAGTCTTATCATTTTCAGGGTCATAACACCACCCTATTACAGTAGTATATAATGTGCAATGTGTGTGTTTTCTTTTCAATTATATTACAGAAACACACACATTTTACATTATATACTACTGTAATAGAGTAGATTTTAGGATTTTAAAAGCATTTTAAACTCCTGGAAAATAACGCTAGGTCTTATTTTCGGGGTAGGGCTTGTTTCCGTGGGGAAAGACAGTCCCTTTGAGGGAAAACGCCAAACCCACTTATGGTATTACCCCGAAGGAAACCTCAATTACCTTATCTTTTACCCTAATGGGCCCAAAACCAGGTTGCCTGCCTACAACTGGTGAAACATTAATGGGGAGAAGCTAACTAGGCCCCACACTTACATAAATTAGGGAACAAGTTCAATACACTGATCACAGAGCGACATTTCAGCACTATGCGTATAGCCTCCATCATCATACATTTTGACACAGTATGAGTAATTATTTCACAAGAGGTCATCAGCAGTCAATATAACGTTACCTACACCTCAGGGAGGGACTTTATATTATGTTTAAGCTCACTTGTTTTTTTTTTTCTTCTCGTACTCCCACTTGGTACTTCTCAAAACTGTAACTATTATGTTACTTATCTCACAAGTTCTTTCAGGAGTGCTGCATATGTCTAATGTTGTGTTGCAAAGTTATGCAAAATAGCTTTAGGCACATGATTTCTGTATAGAATTTACGTAGCCATACTTAATCATTCTGTATAAGTGATAGCGAAATTACTGAGTCTCCATGTAAATTACACTAAACAACCAATCCGTGCCTCTGTCCGGCAAGATCACTCACTGTTTCTCCACTTCTTTCCAACCACCT
Organism: Rana temporaria; assembly: GCF_905171775.1. NCBI lineage: Eukaryota > Metazoa > Chordata > Amphibia > Anura > Ranidae > Rana > Rana temporaria. The sequence continues at coordinate 312,989,644 of NC_053489.1, forward strand.
GTCACACAGTGGTAAGCTTTGTGTATAACACCCAACACTCTCACCTTACGATTGCACCACTGATTATTACCGGCATCAACATACATAAGATACGCTGATAACCCAGACAAGAGAGCTGGCTCTCACTTGTCGCCGTTAACCTCTTAAAACCGACACCCTTCCTACCTCTGACCTACTCACCCTCTCGCATCTACTCATCTTCTAACCCCCTCACACTTCTTGTGCTTTATCCCCCTCCAATCTCCTCCGCCGACTCACCCTACAGTTCACACCAGCGATACGCACGCTGATCTCAACTCCCCTACGAAATAGCCCTGTAGAAATGGCACCCTCTCAGATGAAAGATAACAAGCTCCTCCTAAAAATGATATCTCTAAATGCTTGCGGCCTCAATATACCAGAAAAACATTCAAAACTACTTCTACCAATTCAAAAGAATAAAGATGACATATGCCGCATACACACGATCAGTCAATCCGATGAGAACGGTCTGATGGACTGTTTTAATCAGACCAAACCGATCGTGTGTTGGCCCCATCGGTTATTTATCCATCGGTTAAAAAATTAAATTGTTTTAAAATTAACCGATGGATACCTAACCAATAGAAAAAAAATGATCGTTTGTAGGCACGTCCATCGGTTAAAAATCCATGCATGCTCAGAATCAAGTCGACGCATGCTTGGAAGCATTGAACTTCATTTTTTTTCAGCACGTCATTGTGTTTTACGTCACCGTGTTCTGACACAATCGTTTTTTTAACTGATGGTGTGTAGGCACGACGATGGTGTGTAGTCAGCTTCATCGGTTAACTGATGGAAAAATACATCAGACCGTTCTCATTAGATTGACCGATTCTGTGTACAGGGCAATAGTCTTCCTACAAGAGACACATTTTCGAAAAAAAGCTCTATCCCCAAATTATCCAACACCCGCTATCCCACAGTCACTCACGCTACTAACCCTATTTCCAAATCCAAGGGAGTATCAATATTCTTAGCAAAAAACTGTCCCTTTCAAGTCTCAGATTCGCTTTCAGACAAAGAAGGTAGATACCTGTTCTTAAAAGGCAAGATATAATGGAAACCCATCACTCTCGCTAATATTTACGTTCCAAATTCCCACCAAGTAACCTTTTTCCGTATAATTGCATCATTTAAATAGGATGCCCTAATCCTGGGGGGAGACTTCAAATGGGGCTTCCTCACTACCCTACAAAGCTCTCTGAGCAATTAAAACATGCCTAAAGGAACTCGCATTGCATGACACATTTCAAACTCTAAATCCAAACACTAAGGACTATACATTCTATTTGACCCCGATATTTGAGACTTGACTATCTGTTCATTACCCAGCAAGATTTAACAATGCTTTCCCAAACGTCTATAGATCCGATGTCTTTACCAGACTACCACCCCATATCATTGACCGTATGTCAGGTCTGCCAGGAAATTGCAACTGACCCTCAGCTTTCCTGACTAGTAGTCATGTTATCCCAGTATCAGGTGGAGGGACGGTTGAGATCCTGCAGCCAGGAAATAAGGGACCGCAATGGATGGTGCAGACAGCCTAACCAAAACACCCAGCAACAACTCACGGTTAGTAGAGGCGAATGCTGGGACCCAGGAGGAGTTAGAATAAGCCAAGTAACGCAGTCAAGAACGAGCCAGGCGGGGTCGGCAACCATATAAGCAACGTTCAAAGAAAAATCCAGGTATCGAAGTCAAGAACGAGCCAAGTCTGCAACCAAAACTAAGAGCATCCACAAACGGCATCAACAGGAAACTATACTGGGGCATGGACAGGAAGGGGAAGTGGAGATTTATAGGGTCGCTGATCAGGTAACTACAAACAGCTGATCAAAGGGTGGAGCCAACATCAAACACATAAAGCAGAAAATAATCAGGACATAGGAAAACAGTCTGTGAACACCAGGTCGCAGGATCAAATCCCAGACACAGTGTGACACCATAGTGATCCCAGAGACATCCTCTCGCCTTCCACTTTGGCGTTTAGATCCATCCCTCCGTAATGATCCCACCATCATCGCCAAAATACAAAAACCTCTACTCCACTACTTCTCAGACAATGACCTTCCAGATATCTTGCAGCTAATTAAATGGGAAGCACACAAATGTGTGGTAAGAGGGGAACTAATAGCCTTGGCAGCCAAGTGGAGACGTGAACAACAGGCACACCGCAATACCCTGACAGCCTGTATCCATAAATTGGAAAGAGCACATAAGATGGCACAGGCAACACACTCTCTCTCAGATCTCGTCCAAGCCAGAGCTGATCTTCTGGAAGAGATAGGCAAAAACATCAAAAGGAAATACATTCTCTCTCAAAAAGTACTCTATGAATATGCTAACAAATCAAAAAAATTACTTGCAAAAGCACTCCAAGCCAAAAGAGCAACAACATTGATACATTCACTGACAGACTCAGCTGGCCGTAAACTAGTATCAAATACCGATATAGCAAACCATTTTGTTCAATATTATACTAATCTATACAACTTATCCTCCCCAGGCCTTCACAGATACACTCATACCACACTCCCTAACAGCCTTCAACTAATTTTCCTCTCATACACCTTCCTCGAGGGAGCTTCTACAGGAACCCCCTTTAGTCAAGAAATATAGACCTTTATCTCAACTTAATGTAGATCTCAAACTCTATGCTAAAATCCTAGCAAACCGCCTGCTCCCGTTATTGCTCATCTCCCTTAACCGACCACCCGCCGCAGTTATACGGCAGTAGGTCGGCTCGGCTCCGCGAGATCAAGTAGCTATACGCCATCTTGCGTTTCAGCCAATAGGGGCGCGCACGCCCCCCACTCTCCCCTGGTGCCGACGCGCGTGCCCGGCGGGCACTATTACCGCCGGGCACCTGCGATCGCTCATTACAGAGAGAGAACCAGGAGCTATGTGTGTAAAGGGGGGGAAATGACAGATCGTCTGTTCATACAATGAATAAACAGCGATCTGTCATTTTCCCTAGTCAGTCCCACCCCCCCCTTCAGTTAGAACACACACAGGGAACATAATTAACCCCTTCCCTGCCAGTGGCATTTTTATAGTAATCAATGCATTTTTATAGCACTGATCGCTATAAAAATGCCAATGGTCCCAAAAATGTGTCAAAAGTGTCCGAAGTGTCCGCCATAAGGTTGCAGTACCGATAAAAATCGCTGATCGCCGCCATTACTAGTAAAAAAAAAATATTAATAAAAATGCCATAAAACTATCCCCTATTTTGTAAACGCTATAACTTTTGCACAAACCAATCAATAAACGCTTATTGCGATTTTTTTATGAAAAATATGTAGAAGAATACCTTTCGGCCTAAACTGAGAAAAAAAAACAGTTTTTTTATATATTTTTGGGGATATTTATTATAGCAAAAAGTAAAAAATAAAAAAAAATTTCAAAATGGTCGCTCTATTTTTGTTTATAGCGCAAAAAAAACCCCGCAGAGGTGATCAAATACCACCAAAAGAAAGCTCTATTTGTGGGAAAAAAAGGACACCAATTTTGTTTGGGAGCCACGTTGCACAACCGCGCAATTGTCAGTTAAATCGACGCAGTGCCGAATCGCAAAAAGGGGCCCGGTCATTGACCAGCAATATGGTCCGGGGCTAAAGTGGTTAATCAATTAGGATTCATACCAGGATGGGAAGCTCAGGATAATACCCTAAAAGCAATCAATATACATCACTGGCTGACCTCCAATCACGTCCAGGGTTCTTCCTGTCCCTGGATGCAGAGAAGACATTCGATTGAGTGGCATGGGATTACATGTCTGCAACACTTGAAGCCCTGGGAATCAAAGAACACATGCTAAACGGAGTGGAGCAGAGCAGGACGGAGCGGAGCAGGAACCATCAGGTCACTAGAGGAACGATTCACCCACTCTTAATAAAAAGATATAAATGTAGAAGTAGTGCTGTGCATAAATAAGTGATAAAGTGCAAATGTGTTCATGTGACAGGTACACTTGAAAGGCAATAAGTGAATAGTTAAAATAGCAACAATAAAATATAAATATCCAGCTGTGACAGTATAAACGATGGACTAGTAAAATATCCAAATACTGTGAAAAGTGTACCACAAAATAGATGTGAAAATAAAACTTGTAAAATCATTAAAATGGCATCATCATGTGACATATGCTACCATAAATAAATAAATTCACACTTAAATTCCATAAAAAAAAAAAAAATGAATAAAAAAAAAAAAATGCAGTGCAGATAATGTCCATAAGGTGCAAGCTGGATGGATGGCTGTGTGTCACAGTGATCAGGGTGAAGGCGCTGGTGCTAGTAGTCAATCTCTGGCATGGAATGCTACTGATAGGTGGTTGCTGGTTCTCCGTGCAACTTAGGGTATAGGTGTCCCCTTACCTTACCGCTGTAAGGTAACAGCATATGAGTGTGTCTTGCAATCTTCTGGTGGCTCCTGATGTCTCAGGCTCCGCTGGTATGTAAAAAGTGTAAAAATGTGCAGCGCTAATAGTAAACAATATGTTTGAAAGTATTAAAAAAATGTCAAACAACATACAAATGAATAAATAGTGTGAATCAATTACACTGAAACAGGTGTGTCTCAGTCACAGGTGAAAGAACAGAGAGAAGTCTAAAGACTTCAGAACCATGAAAAACACACCCCCCAGATTAGGTGGAGTGATGAATAAAGTGCAAATGTATAAAAAATACTGATCACACATGAAATAAAAGTCCCATAAAATGAAAGTGTCTCTAAATCGCTAATATGCGATTTTAAAAGTGCAAAGGTGCAGACGAAGAGGGAGGACATCCATCATGGTATCACATGGGTGAAAGCATCAGATACAAAGGTAGTGATCCCGCCACCATAAAGTAAGGGTCGGTACTAGGGTTGAGCGAACCCGAACTGTAAAGTACATGTTCGCTACACAGACTTGCTTACGCTGTATGGGATACAGTTTTTTCCTGTATCTCATTACTGAGGATATATGAACAGTTGACTGCAGTCTACTGCCCCCAGTGGCAGTCTATAATTATGTCACTTTGATTTGTCACATTTGTGTTCACATTGTTGTGTTTAGCCCTAAGGGCTCCAGTACCAATAAGTCACATTTAAATAGGGTTATTAGAGGCAAGTGAGGCTGCACACCAGCCTCTCTAACACGATAGTCACTAGCCAAACCCTCTTTTTAGGGGGCTTATATTGAAGTTCTTTTTACAGTACCTCTCTTTATTATTTTATTACATTAAAGCGGGAGTTCACCCATGTATTAAATTTTTTTTTTCTCCCCTTAGATTCCTGCTCGTTCGGTCTAGGGGAATCGGCTATTTGTATTAAAATATGAGCAGTACTTACCCGTTTTCGAGCTGCATCTTCTTCCGTCGCTTCCGGGTATGGGTCTTCGGGAGCGGGCGTTCCTTCTTGATTGACAGTCTTCCGAGAGGCTTCCGACGGTCGCATCCATCGCGTCACTCGTAGCGGAAAGAAGCCGAACGTCGGTGCGGCTCTATACTGCGCCGGCGCACCAACGTTCGGCTTCTTTCGGAAAATCGTGACGCGATGGATGCGACCGTCGGAAGCCTCTCGGAAGACTGTCAATCAAGAAGGAACGCCCATTCCCGCAGCCCATACCCGGAAGCGACGGAGAGGATGCATCTCGTAAACGGGTAAGTACTGCACATATTTTAAAACAAATAGCCGATTCCCCTAGAGAAAACGAGCAGGAATCTAAGGGGAAAAAGTGCCCTCTAAGGGTGAACCCCCGCTTTAACTATTCTCAATCTCACTTTGGTTGGTTGGACGGACACCAGGGAGTTACCCACTTGGAGGGTCTTTCCTTGGGGGTGTCTAAGCACTAACCACTCTTGGAAATCTTTTTGCACATATTTGTTGCACAGCACTTATTCACTTTATCACAAAACGTATGTATGATAACACTATTTGCCCTTAGGATTAAATAATTAAGTTTGGATTAATTAATTATATCGTAGATTTAGTAAAATTAATCACTTGCACTACCCCAAGTGACCGGCAGCACCACTTACCCCATCCCACTAGCCATTTACAGGCTTAAAGAAGTTGTAAATTAAAAAAAAAAATTGGGCTGAAATGACTGTTTACAGGGTATAGAGACATAATAGTTAACTGATTCCTTTTAAAAACGATTAAAATAGATAAAAATCAATCATATAATGTACCTGCAGTTTCTAGTTTAATTTTTGCATGTTGTTTCATGCTTCTGTGATGTACAGAGCCAATACAGGGCAGTGATGGTTTCGAAAATGAAACTGATTGGTGCTGAGGGGTTTTAGACACACAGTAATCACACCTCCTTGATTAGTGACCACAGAGAGAAAACTCCCAGTACTGTGGTTATCAGGAAACAGACAACCAGGAAGTGTGGAGATCAGAGAAGAATTACAGCAACTTGAGAGCAAAAACGAACAATGAGGACATGAAAACAGCACTGCATTAAAGGATCACTAAAGGATTATTATTTTTTTTAGCTAAATAGCTTCCTTTACCTTACTGCAGTACTGGTTTCATGTCCTTATTGTTAATTTTTGCTTTGAAGTGGCTGTAATTCTGCTCTGATCTCCACACTTCCTGGTTGTCTTTTTCCTTATAACCATCGTACTGGGAGCTTTTCACTGTAGGTCTAAGCTGTCATTACTGTGTGTCTAAAACTTAACAGAACCAATCAGATTAATTTTAAAAACAAAACACTGCCCTGGATTTGTTTGTTTTTGTTCTGTGTGTCTCTCTAGTTCACAGGAACATGAAAACAGTTTAAAAGTGAAACTAACCTACAGGCACATTATATGATTGATTTTTTATCTATTTTGTAATCATTTTTAAAAGGAATCAGTTAACTTTTATGTCTCTAGACCCTGTAAACAGTCATTTCAGCAAAACATTTTTTTTCCTTTCGTGACCCTTTAATCTATTTTTAATAATTTTTAAAAGGAATCAGTTAACTTTTATGTCTCTATACCCTAGACTTTGGAAATCCCCAGCTGTACCTCCCATAGGTGATATAGTGAACGAGGTTCAGCTCCACTACAACTATGAAGTCCGATTTGCATCTAGGTTAGGCAGGTATGTGACCGTTAACGAACTATGGCTCCCTTGGTCAATATGGTATTCGAAAAACACATTTTAAATCTGTTACGTTCTTTTTTCTGACAAACTTTCCTTGTTGATTGACTTTGTCGCTCTAGATGTATCCACATTTCTGTTTAAACAAACTAAGCATACATTTTACTACCTTGTTGTTGAGACTTCTTTTAACTGGTCTCTTTAGTGCTATGTAACCCTATTGTGTACTTAAACTCTGTGTTGATTTGGGCCTTGTAGGCCCGAAATAACGTTTTTTTCCCCTCCCGTCTTTCAGGACAGCCCACAATTGAGAGATACTCCTCCTCTTCCTCTAGGAAACACTGCGCCAGCCCATAAATTTCTCACTCCCCCTGCCAGACCTCAGTATTAGTGTTTCCTCCGGTGGGGAGACACTGTGCATGGGAACCTAGGCCAATTCAGGCAGAGGACTGAGGCCATCTATTTTACCTTAAGGAAGCAGAGGCTTCCAGGTGAATCCTGGTGCGGTGCAGGCCCACCATTAGCCACCCCTTCCACGCCGAGCGCGGCTCCTGGTTGCGGGGGACCCCTATCTCGTCCAGCGGGGCGCAGCGGGGGGGACATCCAGGCTCGCCCTGTACTACAGGCCGCAAAGAATTTTTTTGAACCGAGCGGGCTGGACGGCGGGTGACGTCATTTCCGGCGTAGAGCGGATGTCTCCCCTTTGAACCGCGACTTCCGGTTCCGGGTCGCGGTGCTGATAGGAGGTCCGGGCGGACGCTGGAGGGAGTCGGATCTCGCACAGGCGAGGAGAAAGCTCTCAGCAAGCAGCCACCTGCAGTCATGTCGGCAGCATCTCCAGAGCCAGCCCTGACAACTGACGCTACCTCCAGCGAGCCTAAGGTAAGAGTACCCTGGGGAGGGGCGCTCTCTAGCTTAGGTTTGCCTCTCCATGTAGGGTTCAATGCATGGGGAGGCAAGCCCCCTGGGTGGCCAGGGGAGGGGGAGTCCTTAGTCCCAGGGTTTATAGGGGGCTAGGGGCACTCCCAGGGTTGTAACTAAAAAATTTTTAAATTTTTTTTTTTTAAATTTTTTATTTTTATAACTGTTGTTTTCTGCCCTTTCTGTGTTTCAGAAAGCCATTGAAAAAACGGGTAGTGGAAGGCATAGCTCAAAGAGGAAGTGTGCCTCCTGTAGGGATGTCCTTCCAGAAACATGGACTAAGGTCCTATGTAGGGATTGCATTCAATCCCTGGTCAGCAGGACTTGCAGCCTCTGTTAAAGAACTGTCATCCACGTTCTCCTCATTCAAATCTCTGTTTGAGAGGTTACAGCCTTTGGCTGTCCCTACCCAGGTTACAACCCAGCCACAGGCTCAGGGTCCTGCTCCTGTCATACCCATTGCAGCAGCTATGGCAGATGTTTCCGCAGGCCCTTCCCAAGAGGAACAGGTTCCTCCAGATAGTGCCACCTCTGATTCTCAAGAGGGGTCAGAGGGAGAGGACCAGGACGGGGAGTCCAGGAAGCCCTCTAGGTACAAATTGTCACTGGATGAGGTAGAGGACCTCTTAGGGGCAGTTTACACAACCCTTGGTATCCAAACCGACAAGAAACCTCTTACCCTCCATGATCGAATGTACAGGGGTCTGGAGGAGCAAGAGAGAAAGGTCTTCCCAGTACATGATATACTGGTTGAGACCATTAAGAAGGAGTGGCAGGATCCTGAAAGGAAACCCTTTTTTTCCAGATCCCTAAAGAGGAGATTCCCTTTCTCAGAGGATCCTTTATCTGTTTGGAACAAAAACCCCAAATTAGACGCCGCCTTCTCCCAAGTGTCCAGGAACACGGATTTAGCGTTCGAGGACATGGGGGTTTTGTCCGATGCTATGGACAAAAGAATGGATTCCCTATTAAAGAAATGTTGGGATTCTACTATGGGGAATCTTAAACCAGAACTTGCCGTCACAGTAATGGCTCGCAATCTGGAGCATTGGCTCTCTAAAATTCAGGAGCACATTGAAGCTGGTACGGATAAGGAAACTATTTTAGCCTCCTTCCCTACTATCCTGCAAGGAGTCGCTTATATAGCGGATGCCTCAGCGGAGTCAGTCCGCATGTCGGCCAGATCGGCGGTTCTGGCTAACTCAGCCAGAAGGGCCCTCTGGCTCAAGACTTGGACTGGCGACAGCGCCTCTAAATCCAAGTTATGTGGTATTCCCTTCACAGGGGACCTGCTTTTTGGCCCAGGCCTTGAAGCAGTACTAGACCGCACGGCGGACAAAAAGAAAGCCTTTCCTCCTAAAAAGAGAGTCACAGTACAGGCAGGAAGGGGGTTTCGTCCGCACAAGCAAAAAGGGGCCAAACCAGCAGGCCAAAAGAGGGTTTGGACCCCCAGGGGCAGAGGCAGAGGTGGAGCGTTTTTTCACCCTCCTGTCCAGCCCCCTAAAAACCCATGACTTGTTAGTCAGGGTGGGAGGAAGACTGGGGACCTTTCTCCCACAATGGGAATCAATCTCCCCAAACCAGTTTGTCCTGGCGGTCATAAGAGGGGGATACCGACTGGAATTTTCATCACCTCCCCCCCAGAGATACCTAGTCACCCATCTACCCAGGGACAAGGAGAAATTCCGAAGCCTTGTTGGGAGCTCTAAGGGAACTAGAGGATCAGAGTGTCATCCTCAGAGTTCCAAGGGCAGAGGAAGGAAGGGGATTTTATTCACACATCTTTGTGGTAAAGAAGCCCTCGGGAAAATACAGGTTAATCCTAAACCTAAAACCTCTGAACAGATCCATTTCATACAGGAAATTCCGTATGGAATCAATTTATACAGTCAGAGCCCTCCTTCCCCTCAATTGTTTCATGGTATCTCTGGACCTCAGAGACGCATACCTACACGTCCCGATCGCGGAGAATTCTCAGAGTTATCTGCGATTGGCCGTGGACCTAGAGGGAACGATTGTACACCTCCAGTTCCAGGCTCTGCCATTCGGGCTATCCTCCTCGCCCCTGATTTTTACCAAAATCCTGGCAGAACCCTTAGCGTTTCTGCGACTTCAGGGAATATCCATCATAGCCTATCTGGACGACCTGCTACTTTTCGCAGCCTCGCCAGAACAGCTATCCAGGGACCTGGAAGTGACCAAGAAGGTTTTAACAGACCTAGGGTGGTTACTGAACCTAGACAAGTCCAGTTTAATTCCATCCCAACAGATCACTTACCTAGGGTACCTGCTGGATTCTACTCTCTCAAGAGTGTTCCTCCCGGTAGAGAAAGTCAAGAAATTGGACAGAGCAGTAGCTTCCCTCCAAAACAATCAACAGGTGTCACTAAGGTCCCTGATGTCAACGCTAGGTCTGCTGACATCTGCCCTCCCAGCCGTACAGTGGGCAGGGATTCACTTTCGCCCACTACAGGCCTTCCTACTAAGGGTCTGGGATCACAGCCTAGAAGCCCTAGACTCCTTGATTCTAGTACCCCTTCAGGTAAAAAGATCCCTCTGGTGGTGGAGAAAGGCCACCAACATAACCCAAGGACGTCTGTGGATTATCCCGGTGTCTCGGGTGGTAACCACAGACGCAAGCGGCAAGGGCTGGGGAGCGCACCTGGGATCCCTTCCAGCGCAGGGTACCTGGGGTCTCCAAGATCTAAAAAGATCTTCCAATTGGAAGGAGCTGAGGGCAGTGGGCCTAGCCCTCAGGTTCTTTCAGGAGGAACTCCAGGGGCACCACATTCAGGTGAGATCGGACAATTCATCGGCCGTAGCCTATTTAAACAAGCAGGGCGGCACGAGAAGCGAAAGTTTGTCGGTCCTGACAGCAGAGATTCTGGGCTGGGCCGAGATCCACACCCTCTCCCTTTCGGCGGTCTTTCTGAGGGGAGAAAGAAACGTAACAGCAGACTTCCTCAGTCGGAGGCAGCTGAGGGAGGGCGAGTGGACCCTCAACCAGGAGGTCTTTCAGCTCCTGAACAAGAGATGGGGAACTCTGGAGGTGGACCTCTTCGCCTCAAGAGAAAATGCGAAGATCCCCTGTTTCTTCTCCCTGAACAAAGGAGAAGGAGCAAGGGGAGTGGATGCCCTGTCCCAAAGCTGGAAGTTCGGAAGATGCTATGCATTCCCACCTCCGGTACTTCTTCCAGCAGTACTGAGAAAATTCCAATCAGAGCACACCTCTCTAGTCCTGGTAGCTCCTTACTGGCCCAAGAGGGCATGGTTCTCAGTCCTCAAACAGTTAGCAGCAGAACCACCCCTATTTCTACCTCAGCGGGAGGATCTTCTATCACAGGGCCCAGTCCTATGTCCACAAGTCCACAGGTGGAGACTAGCAGCGTGGCTACTGAGGAAGCCATACTAAGATCCAAGGGATTTTCCGAAGGTTTAATTGCCACCCTCCTTAATAGTAGAAAAAAGGAGACCCGCAAAATTTACAAGAAGGTTTGGCTTCGTTTCAACGAATGGTGTGTAAATTGCCCCTGTTCTGTACAAAGCCCCACGGCTGTCTTAGAATTTCTTCAGTGTGGGGCAGATAAGGGTCTTTCGGTTAGCACCCTTAAAGGGCAGGTTTCGGCACTTACGGTGTATTTAGAAAAACCTCTGGCCACCAGTCCCTGGATAGTCAGGTTCTTTAAAGCACTATCCAGACAGAGACCAGCTCGAGGGCCACCCTTCCCCAGTTGGGACCTGTCTCTGGTATTGCGTACCCTAACGGGTACTCCCTTTGAGCCCTTAGATAATTGTTCTCTAAGGGATTTAACCTTTAAAACAGCTTTTTTGGTTGCAGTGACCACTGCTAGGAGGGTCAGCGAGCTAGAAGCTCTATCGATCAGACCCCCTTTTTGTGTTATTTTCCCGGATCGGGTCGTTTTCAAGACCGATCCAGCCTTTCTTCCTAAAGTGACTTCAAAGTTTCACAGGAGTCAAGATATAGTTTTACCCTCTTTTTGTTCCAACCCTTCGGGGGAAAGGGAACGACGTTTCAGTACGTTGGATGTTAGGAGAAGTATCCTACATTATTTAGAGGTGACTAAACCGTTTAGACGGTCAGACTCACTATTTGTTTTATTTTCTGGAACCAGGAAGGGATGCAAAGCATCCAGGCGCACTATTGCCAGGTGGCTAAGACTAAGCATTGAGCAAGCATACACTTTGGCTGGTAGGGATATCCCTACAGGAATTAAAGCACACTCCACTCGAGCGCTGGCAACCTCTCAAGCAGAAAGAGCGGGAGCAACGCCGGAACAGATTTGCAAAGCAGCAACATGGTCCAGCTACACCACCTTCGTTAAACACTACAGGGTGGACCTGGTTTCGGCAGGTGAGCAAGCCTTTGGACGAAAGGTTTTGCAAGCCATAGTCCCACCCTAGTTGGTAAGTTCTCGGTTATCCTCTCAATTGTGGGCTGTCCTGAAAGACGGGAGGGGAAAAATAGAGTTACGTACCGGTAACGTCTTTTCCAGTAGTCTTTCAGGACAGCCCTGGGTACCCACCCGAATAGAGGAAGTCTGATTTCAAGACCAGGACATGATGTTGATATGTAATTGTATGTTATTAACATGTTCTTGTGTCTCCCCAGCTGACCGGAGGTGCTCGTATAAATACTGAGGTCTGGCAGGGGGAGTGAGAAATTTATGGGCTGGCGCAGTGTTTCCTAGAGGAAGAGGAGGAGTATCTCTCAATTGTGGGCTGTCCTGAAAGACTACTGGAAAAGACGTTACCGGTACGTAACTCTATTTTTTTTATCGCATACAGTATCAAAATGCTATTTGTGGAGTATTGACTTTGGCACTTTTAAAATCCCTATTATTTCTCTTTTGTATATTGAGGCGATAGATGTTAAGGAACTTTTTTGGCTAGAGTTAAGTACACGGTTCGAATTTCGAAAGAATTTTCGTACGAATTTCGCACCGTTAGTGGGCTGCAGCAACAGCCGATTTTCGTGCGGCAATCAAATTTGAGAAATCCGACATGTTGGAAATTTTTTGAAAAACAAACGATTTTCTGTTCAATGATGGGAGAATCGTACTAGAAATGTAATAGAAAAAAAAATACGCATGTGCAAGAAAAGAATATTCCCGGAGAGAAAAGAATATTCCCAGAGAGAAACGAAGATTCCCGGCAACATGAAGGTTTTGTCGGACGAATTTTGAAAACCAATGGTGGCATCATCGGATCACAAAAAAACGAACTTTCTGATTTCGAAAATAAAATTTGTTCGAAATTCGACCGTGTATGGCCTGCATTAGTCTAGCACTTATTTAGTGTTTTATTGGGAATTGCAAGATGATGGCAAGTAAACTGTTCTCCATGTGTACATTTTAGACCTTGTGACTTTAACCGGAGTTGATCTTTTTTGATGAATTCAAGTTTTACCCTCACGTCAACTCCAGGTACATGTGTGACATGTATACACAGCTGGTGAGGATATTTTTTAAACCAAACTAAAGTGCAGCGGTCAGAAAACGGAAATCAAAACACAACTAATAACAGTCCACTATGTGTAGCTATCATAAAATGTCCATGCAAACAAAATCACTCCACCATAAATTCTAGGCGAGATAATCTTCATATAAATCTCCACATGATATTGTGGAAGACTCCTCCAGGTAAAAAAAAATGCAGTCAGTGCTCCCACACTAGTGCCCAAATCAGAGGTCTACTGGAACAGTATGGCCCTCAAAATGAGCAGTCATATGGCACTTGAAAGTGATTAGCTTAAATCTTGGATATCTGATGTCACCACTTCACTCCGCTATACATATCGGAGCCAATCTGGGGAATGCACATGGGAAAAAAAGAGAACACTTCACATAGATGTTCTGCAGAGTCCACGCTCATCATGACTTCATCACATATTATGGAATGCAGAAGCGTTTATACAGCACTGTCTATGTCTTTTTATATGTGAGTAGTATGTTTTGTTTTTTTACAGCATTGATTTTACATTATGTGTTTGTATATAATGATGTGCTAGCTGCTAATTGTTGGGATTTCACCAGGTAGCACAATTTTTTTTTATATGTTAAAGCTTCCTTTACCTTAGCACCAGAGCTTTTTTTTCTTAGAAAATAGGTGCAGGAACTCAACCACGACCCCGTTCGGATTTCACAAACAGTAGAAGGGTCTTAAAGGGGCATTAAATACCAGGATTGCATTACATACAGAGTGCAGAGTTCAGGGGGTTACACACAGAGTGCAGAGCTGTCACTTGTAAACACAGAAACCGGACTTCTGTGTTTACAAGTGATTGTGGTGAGCAGGCACCAAAGGGTCTGAGCCAGAGGTGGTGGAACTGAGTTCCCCCAAGTTCCCCCTGAAAAAAAGCCCTGCTTAGCACAGTCTTCCTTCACTTACCTCATCCTTCGATTTTGCTTTTAAATGTCCTTATTTCTTCTGAGAAATCCTTACTTCCTGTTCTTCTGTCTGTAACTCCACACAGTAATGCAAGGCTTTCTCCCTGGTGTGAAGTGCCGTGCTCGCCCCCTCCCTTGGACTACAGGAGAGTCAGGACGCTCTCTACATTGCAGATAGAGAAAGGAGCTGTGGAGTAGGGGGCGTTCTGACTCTTCTGTAGTCCAAGGGAAGGGGCAGGCACGACACTCCACACCAGGGAGAAAGCCTTGCATTACTGTGTGTAGTTCCAGACAGAAGAACAGGAAGTGAGGATTTCTCAGAAGAAATAAGGACATTTAAAAGCAAAATCGAAGGATGAGGAAAGTGAAGGAGGACTGCACTAAGGTGAAGGAAGTTATTTAGGAAAACAAAATGGTACCTTTACAACCCCTTTAAGCAGAATAACAAACACTTACTGGTATATGAGTCAGAAACAAAATCTAATAAAAGTATTCACAGAGAAGATCTTGTTTGTAGTAATATTGTCACCACTTGTCAATCAAACCTTTTGAAGACTATTACCTTTTCAACATCTAACCATGCTGTCTTGTAATGTATTGAAGTGATTAAAAGATTAATTTTGAGCAGTGGTCCCCCAGGATCAGCAAATCAAATATAAGCTAATGTGGGAATTGGGACTTGTCAACAGAAACAGCTCCAAGGATTTAATTCTGACTCTGAATTTCTAAATATTGTGCTAGGTTTGCCATTTAACTCTTTATTAGCTGGTGTATCTTAACCATCAATTTGTAGAACAAAGCCGTGTAAATATCTTCTGTTATATGAATGCAATGATGTATCTTACAGTACATTGATAAGGGCTGTAGTGTATGCAAATTTGTATTACTGATAAAATTATAGCTATATCTTTACTATACACCAGCAGTGTGGGATACATTGAAGGCTAAAAAGGGCAAAAAGGAATTACTTGCATTACCCGACTGACTTGTACTTAAATGGTCACTAAAGGAAAATGTTTTTTTTTGCTGAAATTACTGTTTACAGGGTATAGAGACATACAAGTTAACTGATTCCTTTTAAAAATGATTAAAAATAGATTAAAGGGTCACGAAAGGAAAAAAAATGTTTTGCTGAAATGACTGTTTACAGGGTATAGAGACATAAAAGTTAACTGATTCCTTTTAAAAATGATTACAAATAGATAAAAAATCAATCATATAATGTGCCTGTAGGTTAGTTTCACTTTTAAACTGTTTTCATGTTCCTGTGAACTAGAGAGACACACAGAACAAAAACAAACAAATCCAGGGCAGTGTTTTGTTTTTAAAATTAATCTGATTGGTTCTGTTAAGTTTTAGACACACAGTAATGACAGCTTAGACCTACAGTGAAAAGCTCCCAGTATGATGGTTGTAAGGAAAAAGACAACCAGGAAGTGTGGAGATCAGAGCAGAATTACAGCCACTTCAAAGCAAAAACGAACAATAAGGACATGAAACCAGTACTGCAGTAAGGTAACGGAAGCTATTTAGCTAAAAAAAAAAAATCCTTTAGTGATCCTTTTAAATTCTATCATATAATGTGCCTCTAGTTTCACTTTCGGTTTTAAACTGGTTTCATGTTTATGTGAAGTAAAGAGACCCACAGAACAAAAACAAACAAATCCAGGGCAGTGTTTTGTTTTTAAAATTAATCTGATTGGTTCTGAGGAGTTTTAGACACACAGCTTAGACCACAGTGAGAAGCTCCCATGAGTTTTTTCATAAGGAGCCAGACAAGCAGGAAGTGTGGAGATCACAGCAGAATTACAGCCACTTCAAAGCAAAAACGAACAATGAGGACATGAAACCAGTACTGCAGTAAGGTAAAGGAAGCTATTTAGCAAAAAAAAAAATTCCTTTAGTGATACTTTAAGCAGAAACTGAGTTCCTTGCTTTTGAGTTTTGGAAGTGAGGATGTGTAAATACTTTCTGTATAAAAGGGTAATGTTTTATCTCGCAGTAAGATGGAGCCCAAATAATTTTTAGAATCCCAATGTGATTTTTTTTTTAAATAAAAGTAAGGTTTTTGGCAGGATTAGGGATGAGCTATCTGTCCATGACGAATATGAGTTTGACCCGAATAGTGAACAATTTCGGGTGTTTGCGGCAAATTCAAAAAGCCGCGGAATACCCTTTAAAGTCTATGGGAGAAGACAAAAGTGCTAATTTTAAGGGTTAATATGCAAGTTATTGTCATAAAAACTGTTTGGGGACCTGGGTCCTGCCCCAAGGGACATGTATCAATGCAAAAAAACGTTTTTTCAGGAGGAGTGATTTTAATAATGCTTAAAGTGAAACAATAAAAGTGAAATATCACTTTAAATTTTGTACCTGGGGGGTGTCATTAGTATCTCTGAACAAAATTAAATTTCTAAAGGAAAAAAAATCATTTTAAACTATTTTGTTAGGGGGGCAGCAGCACATTTTACCCCACCTCAGCGCGGATTTCATTTTATTTAATGGTATAAATATTAACCCACGAGGCCACGAACCAAAATAAAAAAAAAATGTGGGGGTCCCCCCCAAATTCTATTACCAGGCCCTTCATGTCTGGTATGGATATTAATTCTTGGTAACATATTACCTGACAAACCTCAGGTGGTCTTTCGGGGAGCACCTTCCCTGAAAGACAGATTAGCCCCTAACATACTGAACCCTCCCAGTATTAGTTCAATGTTCCTTTCCGGTCTTACTGGGTATTATCAATGCAGAAGATGCCAGGTTTGCTCCTTATATGGATGCAGAGATATAAGAACCACTAGATTTAGTTCTACGTGCACTTTAAAGAGCTATTCTATTGAGTCATTCATTACGTGCTCTTCCACTGGGGTAGTGTATATGCTCCAGTGCCCATGCGGCCTGCAATATGTGGGCAGAACCAAACGCCCCTTGCAGGTACGCCTAAATTAACATATCGATAACATTAGAAGAGGTTACACCAAGCATTCAGTGTCCAAGCACTATTTGACTGCACATAGTTTGGATCCGACTAATACTATTTTCTTGGGGATAGACAAATTCAGCTCTCATTGGAGGGGTAGTAATTTAGTGCGTAGCATTTCCAAATCAGAAATGTCATGGGTGTATAAACTTAAATGTTATACACCCTTCGGCTTAAACATAGATGTTGACATCAACTGTTTCATTGACAATTCATAGGGTTAATACAATGTCTGACTTTTTTATGGTATTTGTTGATATTATTTAATATATTCATTGATTTCCCTTGATATGGGCCTTTCCATGCCACCCTCTGGCATGTGAGATAATTATATGAATTAAGCTCACAGATATTATTATTTGTAATATCTGTGAGCTTGATGTGAGTCCCATCCAGCTGTTATTAGATTTTAGAATTACAACACATTAAGGCATGAAGGATCGTGAATAGTTTATTGCTACGTTGTGGTCGCACTTTTGGGAAGTTTTTGAGCGCAGGGGGTTAATATATACTCTCTTTTTGCACCCTCTTTTCTCCCATCCTAGTATTTTTATTAGTTTAGAAAATATTGGCAGTTGTCTGAATTCTGCCTTGGTCTGCCTTAACATATTTGGCATGTTAGCATTCATATGGCTTAATATGCCAATTTCAGGTGGATCTACTAAACTGGGAGATTTTTATAGGTTGACGGTCTTTAATATGACTTACCTTTTTTAAATATTTTTTTAAGTATTTTTTATTGTTTACATATATGTCCATCCATTGTTTTTGTTCATCTGCTATAGGGATATAGGTTGATGTTAAAGCGGGGGTTCACCCAATTTTTTTTTTTTAACATTAGCTTGAGGCTTATTATGGGAAGCAACGTCGGTGCGGCTCTATACGGCGCCTGCGCACCGACGTTCGGCTACTTTTGGCAACTCGTGACGTGCTTTATGCGACAGTCGGAAGCCTGTCAATCAAATAGGAACGCCCAGTCCCGCAGTCCATACCCGGAAGCCGCGGAGAACATCTATCTCTAAAAAGGTATGTACTGCATTGATTTAAAAAAAAAAACACCCGATTGTGCTTCCCACAATTAGCCTCAATCTAATGTTAAAAGTTTGTTTTTTGGGTGAACCCCCGCTTTAAGTGATCGGTATGCGACTTCCTGGGTCTTTATTTTCTCTTCTTCTTGCCCTTTTTTCATGGTAGGTTAGTCAGTATAAACTTACGCACATATAACATTTCTTTCCATTAGTTAAAATGGCGCCGGTGCGGATGTTTTGGGACTGACAGCGAGGCCGCACTATGCCATTAGTGTTTAAAATGCGATGATTCAGAATGCCGCCTGTATCCCGTGACCATGTCCCCATCGAGACGAAACGTTGGGAGGCGACGTTCTGGTATCACCGCGTCAAGTGTTTACACCCGGAAGATACGGGCTGTTTGTTCGAGGAGCTGGCTGGCTCGATTTTTTGACATGCTGTATGACAACTACTTTGATGTAAGTGTACATCTTTTTTATCTTATTAAAAACCTTGAGGAACTAATGCTATGGGAGCTCTCTTTTCTTTTTAAACATATATCGGTATACCACTTGAGGCCATCTATTACTGTGACTGTCCCAGTCTGGTGATATGCTGTGAGGATACCATTATTATATGCTGTCTATGATCTCCTGTAATAAGAGATCATAGAGTTCCGGTAAGAGTTAGTGTGTGACTAAGGTGGAGGTGCTTCTATCATCACTTTCTTCAGGAGTTGGGATTATTTTTCTTTCACTTTGGAGACCATGATTATTCAATCTGCTATGGACTTTTTTGGTGGACTGTGATTAACCCATTAGGGCCCATTTGTTTTCTTACCAAGTTTACGGTGTGATCACTGTTTGCTATCTATTTCTTGCAATATTTGCGCTGGTGTCAGTGCATCTTGTAAAATGCACATTAGCACAGCTTTTTTCTTTGTATATTGTGTCTTGATGTTGTATAACATTTTTTAGTTGCAGCTTTTTTAGTAGTTAATTTAGAGCAGCCCTCAAAATTTCACTCTTTTGCTCGCATTTTGCGAGTGAAATTTATTCCAGGGCGAGTGAGGAGCTGGGGTGAACCAGGCTGACAGTTCTGTCAGCCGAAGGACACAGAGAACGGCAGGACTGGACTGCCCTGGCACCGCTTTGAGCCAAGGCTGCAGCACTCTCCTTCTCCCCCTCTTGTATCACACACAGCGGGCATCTTCCGCTGTGTGTCATGGAGAGGGGTTTGCAGCGGCGTTGCTATGGGGGTGCGGACCGCACCAGGTGACACCCGCCAAAGGGGTGACACCAGGGGCCGGGACTGCATGGGCAAGAGCGGGGCTTCAGTCTCGGGTGATAGCGAGTGGGCTACTACAGTGCGTGTCGGCATTTGCCGACATCTCCTGCAGGGGGTCCCCAGTGCAGCGATCGTGATGGCTGACACTTTAGCAGCTCCCATCTGTCCCAGCCGGCTACCTGCATGTTAGCAGTGTCAGAGCACCGGGAGATCTCCTTCGAGTGTGTGTCGGCATTTGCCAACATCTCCTGCGGGATGTCCCCGGGTCTCCAGCGCAGTGATGGCTGACACTTTAGCCATTCCTATCTGTCCCAGCCAGCCGCATGTCAGCCGTGTCAGGGCGCCAGGTTCCTTCTCTGCTTTGGCGTGTCTTCTGATGGGACGGGAGGAGGAACCTGGGAAGGAGATCTCCTGACACGGCTGACATGCGGCTGGCTGGGACAGATAGGAGCTGCTAAAGTGTCAGCCATCACTGCGCTGGAGACCCGGGGACACCCCGCAGGAGATGTTGGCAAATGCCGACACACACTCGAAGGAGATCTCCCGGCGCTCTGACACTGCTAACATGCAGGTAGCCGGCTGGGACAGATGGGAGCTGCTAAAGTTTTGGCCATCAATCACTGAGGACCCGGTCTCTGATAACCAGTAAGTCTTCTGCTGAGGGTGGCTGGTTGGGGGGAATAAGAGAATTTGGGCAAGAAGAGGGGTTTAATACTGAAAGAGGGGAGATGTGGGGATTATTTGTGCTGAGAGGGGGGGTCTGTGCAGGGAGGGGGAGATGGGGGATGATTTATGCTGAGGGGAAATCTGTACATGGAGATGGGGGGATGATTTGGGCTGAGAGGGGGGATTTGGGGGGTAAAATAATTTGTATAAGGAGGGGTTTGGGGGGGATTTATACTGGGACGAGGGATATGGGGGGCATTTTTTTACTGAGAAGGGGGGATTTGTGCTGAAAGGGGGTATAGGAGGGTGATGACTTGTTCTGGTAGGGGGAAATGGAGGAGAAGTAATGTGCTGAGAGGGGGTATTTGTACTGGAAGGTGGCATATGGGGGTGAAGATTTTTAAGAGGGGGAATATTGGGGGGGATTTGTGCTGAGAGGCAATTGATGGGGCACAGTAATGCGGCAATTGATGGGGCACAGTAATGCGGCAATTGATGGGGCACAGTAATGCGGCAAGTGATGGGGCACAGTAATGCGGCAAGTGATGGGGCACTGTAAGGCTGCAAGTGATGGGGCACTGTAAGGCTGCAAGTGATGGGGCACAGTAAGGCTGCAGGTGATGGGGCACAGTAAGGCTGCAAGTGATGGGGCACTGTAAGGCTGCAAGTGATGGGGCACAGTAAGGCTGCAAGTAATAGGGCACAGTAAGGCTGCAAGTGATGGGGCACAGTAAGGCTGCAAGTGATGGGGCACAGTAAGGCTGCAAGTGATGGGGCACAGTAAGGCTGCAAGTGATGGGGCACTGTAAGGCTGCAAGTGATGGGGCACAGTAATGCGGCAAGTGATAGGGGCACTGTAAGGCTGCAAGTGATGGGGCACTGTAAGGCTGCAAGTGATGGGGCACAGTAAGGCTGCAAGTGATGGGGCACAGTAAGGCTGCAAGTGATGGGGCACAGTAAGGCTGCAAGTGATGGGGCACAGTAAGGCTGCAAGTGATGGGGCACTGTAAGGCTGCATTGATGGGGCACACTGAGGCTGCACAGATGGGTACTGATATGCTTTATATTACTATTGTTAATATTTATTTTTGGAACTTAATTCTGCTTAAAATATTTAACAGTGTAATTTCATGAGATAATTTACAAGGGCGTGTTTAGGGGCGGACTTAGGGGTGGGGCAGGGGAGGTGTTGGGTGGGGCAACTGGTGGCGAGTAACTCTTAAGGCCTGGCTAGTGGCTTAGGACTTGAAATTTTAAGCCCTGATTTAGAGTAAGCACAGTATATTTTTTTCATTTCATGGATATTAAGGTGAACCCTGTGCCATTTTTATAAAATGGTGTGGGGCTCCCCCCAAAAATCCATACCAGACCCTTCAGGTCTGGTATGGATTTTAAGGGGAACCCCGCACCAAAATATAAAAAAAAATGCCATGGGGTTCCCCCAAAAATCCATACCAGACCCTTATCCAAGCATGCAACCTGGCAGGCTGCAGGAAAAGAGGGGGGTGAGAGAGCGCCCCCCTCCTGAACCGTACCAGGCCACATGCCCTCAACATGGGGAGGATGTCCCCATGTTTATGGGGACAAGAGCCTCATCCCCACAACCCTTGCCCGGTGGTTGTGGGGGTCTGCGGGCTGGGGGACTTATCGGAATCTGGAAGCCCCCTTTAACAAAGGGGACCCCCGGATGCCGACCCCCCTTTATGAATTGGTAATGGGGTACCCTGTACCCTACCATTTCACCAAAAAAGTGTCAAAATGTTAAAGACAATTTGTCAGAGACAATTTGGGACAAGTCCTTTATAAAAAAGAAAAAAAAACTGATGCTATGAATGATATCGCCTCATTGGAGGCGCCAAGCCAAATGACACTCGCTTGGTGTGACAGCTGTTTTATAGCTGAGGGCGGGGCCACCCGTCACATGTGCGGGTGACCCTGCATTGCAGGTTTCTAGCTCCACACCAAGAGACCCTCCCGGCGTCTTCCCGAGTCTCCTTGTGGCTTCAGCTCCCGCTGAGTCATGGTGCTCGCTGCTGTGATCAAAGGCTTTCTCAGCTTCCTCCATTGCTTCACCCGAAATATCTAAATATTGAGCACAATGTGAGTGCATTTTATTTGTTTTAAAACTTTGCTACTTGTTTATAAAACGATACTGCACTATAAGTGGCTTGGCACTTTTCTCTCTTTTCCCTGCCCTTTTGTTTTTACAGTCTCCGGGTCCTCAGCCCATGCTTGAAGCAGCCTTGCCATCATTAGCAGTTAAACACAAGAGACTTTTAAACTGACCTGACCCTCTAAGGCCTTGTACACACGGTCGGACCAAACCGATGTGACTGGTCCGTCGGACCGTTTTCATCGGTTCACCTCTGAAGTGGCCGTACGGCCTGATATGCGTACACACCGTCAGTCCAAAATCCGATTGGGTCAGACCGCGGACACGTGACCCACGTCCGACTTCACTATAAAGGGGTAGGCCAAAGCCTTCGTTACCGCCCTTGAGTCCGCTTTTGCTAATTCCGTGTAACCGCGGGTTAGTGAAAGGTTGGTGAGAGCCGATTCGCACTTTTCAGTCTCCGTGCTTTTTCAGATCATATTCTCGGGTTCAGTGTGTGCTTGTGGGAATCGTATTTGTCATTCAGTGCTGGCTTTCGGGTCGTTTCTGCTTTGCAGTGCCGTCCTGTCCGCTCGTATCTGGGTGCAGTGCGATCTTTACAGGTATTGCTGGATTTGGGGGTGCTATTTGTTTGAAGTGCGTTCTGGCTAGCCGGCCGGTTTGAAGCCATGATGGAGCAGCGTGATTTTGCAAGAATTTGTGCTATGTATGAGCTGTTTTCTGAAGTTCATGCAAACTCAAGGACTTTGGCCAGGACCAGAGGGAGGAGGAGGTCCTGGGCCAAGAATTGGTTGCGCCAGCGTGACCAATTTTCTCATATGCCTCTGCTTAGGGAAATCCAGGAGAATAATTCTGATGACTTCATGAACTTTCTCCATATGACGGACCCCGTTTTCCACCGTCTATTGGATCTTCTGTCCCCCTATATCACGAGGCAGGACACTGTGATGCGCCAAGCCATCACGGCCGAGCAGAGGCTTATTGCCATGTTGCGGTACCTGGCGACTGTGAGGAGCCTGCAGGACCTCAAGTTCTCGACAGGCATCTCTACCCAGGCGTTTGGGATCATCATACCGGAGACTTGTTCTGCCATCATACAAGTCATGCAGGAGGAGTATATTAAGGCAAGCTTCCTCCTTTAAACTTCACAATCTAGGTATTTTTCATGTATGCTAATATCGTTTTTTTTTGCAGATTTACCAACTTCCCATGATTGTATTATGCTGTGAATATTCCCTTTTGTCCCCATGCCTGTTTGAAGCTTTACATGCTATTTTATTGTCCTACATGCATCTTTCCCTTCACTAAACCTGTCCAGCATGCTATCCTAGGGCCAAACACACCTAGCCTAGTCTTTTTTCAACCTTATTTTTGTCTGCTCCATTGTAGTTTTGCCCCCCTCCCCCCCTTATATTTTTTGGGGGTTTTTGTGATTTAGTAAATATTTTTAGGCATAGTGGGCCAGATTCACAGAAAACTCCGGCGGCGTAACATATCGTCGTTGCATTACACCGCCGCAAGTTTTCAGCGCAAGTGCCTGATTCACCAAGCACTTGCGTGTAAACTTACGGCGGTGTAACGGGGCGTGTACCATTTAAATTAGGCGCGCTCCCGCGCCGGACGTTCTGCGCATGCTCTGTTCGCAATTTTCCCGCCGTGCTTTGCGCGAAATTATGGCGCCCCGACGTGTTTGTGAATGGCGACGTGTGTAACGTATATATAACTGATAAACTACAGCGCTACTAAATCCAAAATACACCACACAATTAATAAATAAATGTAAAAAGCTGCAGTATGTGAAACAGGTTACCAACCAAACAACAAAATGTGAAAAATATAAACATATGCGCTAAAAACAACTAATTTATGTGATACCTTACTAAGATCAATCCAATTGTGATAATAATTCAAAACCCTGAATAGGGGATTAGTCGTGTTGCCACAGTGGGGTGAAGCACACAAAATATATATAGATGAGGAAAAAAAAAAAAAAAAAAAAAAAATAGTGTATAGAAATTAATTAATAAATTAATACAGAGCTAATTAATTCAGAGCATCAAATAGTACTCAATCTCAGAATACCGTCCCTGTAGAGTAGATGGTAAAATAGGGTTAAACAATGTTGATTAGCAGCAGCGTGAGAGTGTCACTGGATACAACAGCTCTGTGAAACAGGTATCTTATACTCAGCTTCAAATCACTTCAGTAGCTCCAATGACACAGCCTTGGTCATTAGCGATGGTGCAAAAAACAGGCTTCAGCCCCCCTCTTCAATACACCACAACAGGTGTGGGACATGTAAGAAAAAGGGAAACACAATAGTGTAATACAGCCAGACACGACAATACCGCTGCCAATGCTATGCGCCGATCCACTCACGCTCTCCCCTTCTTTGAATCAAGCCACTCAGTAACGAAAAGTGTAGAGGTCCTCACTCGGGAACTTCCGACAGATCTCGTACAGCAGACTCCTCCCCCACGCGTTGCGTCACTTGCCACGTGACTTAATCATGGGTAATGTCCATAGAGCAATCACGTGTGTAACGTACTTACGCCGAAAAAAAAAATTCAAATTCGACGCGGGAACGACGGCCATACTTTAACATGGTGGAGTAATTTTACACCATGTTAATAGCACTCTTAACTTTGCGACAAGAAAAAAAGACTTGCGACGACGTAACGAACGCGCGTACCTTCGTGGATCGCCGTAAAAGCTAATTTGCATACCCGATGCTGGAAAACCACGCAAACTCCACCCAGCGGCGGCCGAAGTATTGCATCCTAAGATCCGACGGTGTAAGTCAATTACACCTGTCGGATCTTAGGGCTATCTATGCGTAACTGATTCTATGAATCGGTCGCATAGATACTCTCAGAGATACGACGGCGTATCAGGAGATACGCCATCGTATCTCCTCTGTGAATCTGGCCCAGTGCTACCTGTTTTCAATTTTTATGGCCTACACTCAGCTAGCACCCCCCACTAAAATTGTTTAATGCCCCGTTTAATCAGAGGGGTGAGGAGTCTGATTGAAGTGGGCCTATATTTTTGGCCATGTAATACTCACTCCAATGCTAGTAACTGTTATAATAATGATGTGGCACAAGGATGTTTTTGGAATTGTGATTGCAATGTTTGTTTTAGAAATTTCTAATTGTAATTTTTTGTTTGTCCCCACAGTTTCCCTCCATGCCACAGGAATGGCAGACTGTGGTTTCCCAATTTGCCCAGCAGTGTGATTTTCCGAACTGTGGAGGGGCAATCGATGGAAAACATCTCCGCATAGTGCCGCCACCCCGTTCGGGGTCGGACTATTTTAACTACAAAGGTTTTCATAGTATCGTGTTGATGGCGGTGGTGTCGGCACAGTACGAGTTTCTGTATGTGGACGTGGGGAAGAACGGCTGGCTGTCAGATGGGGGAGTGTTCGCGCAGACAGAGTTTGCCAAGCGTCTACAATCTGGTGGTCTGGAACTGCCACAGGATGAAGACAATTTGGAGGGACTTCCGTTTGTTTTTCTCGCGGATGAAGCTTTCGGGCTTGGACCTCACCTCATGCGGCCTTTTCCCCAGAGGACCCTCACCCCGGAGAGGAGGGTTTTCAATTTTCGGCTGGCCAGAGCTCGGAGGGTAGTCGAGAATGCCTTTGGGATACTCGCCAGCCGGTTCCGCCTGTTCCTGACAGCGCTACATCTGGCGGAATATAAATTGAACACTGTTGTTTATGCCTGTTGCATTTTGCACAATTTTTTACGCAGGCACTCCCAGTCGTACCTAGCCAACATTGGTGCTGAGGCAGGACTACCCTCAGATACCTTTCCTGGCATGGACACTGGTCGCGCTGGCTTGGCCCCCCAATCTGCTTGTGAGGCACGCGACAAATATGTTGAGTACTTCATGGGTCGGGGGGCCATTGCTATGCCTGAAAATATTTCTTTCTAATTCGGCCCCCAAAAGAAAGAAATATTAATTACCTAATAAATAATTTGACCATAGGAATTTATACAGTTGTTTGTCATTCTTGCTTTGGTTTCATTTTCTCTGTCTCCCTGGTTCTCCTTCTAATGCACTTCTAGTGCCAAATGTAGTTCTCAGTTATCTTAAATTAACACAATTGCACAGTAGTCACACATGTACATACT
Organism: Rana temporaria; assembly: GCF_905171775.1. Classification (NCBI taxonomy): domain Eukaryota; kingdom Metazoa; phylum Chordata; class Amphibia; order Anura; family Ranidae; genus Rana; species Rana temporaria. The sequence goes on from NC_053489.1 coordinate 313,016,274, forward strand.
GGTATAGAGCATAGAAAGAAGAAGCCACTCCATTTTTATCTTTTTCGGGGGTTTTTATTCTGTGCTCAACCTCCCTAATTTTTTTGAGTTCTGGTAACAAAATACCCAAGTCTTTGTTTCTGAACAAGGATTTTTTTTTTTTTTACTTTATTTTAAACATTTTCCATTATTTTTTTGTATTTTTCATTTAATTATTTTTTATCCTGTGTGTTTTTTTTTTTTTTTTTTTAAATATATGTTTACATGTTGTACAAAACCCATGCATTTTTTGAAAAAAACAAGATCTACAAACAATGGAACTTACAAAGTTCAACCTTATTCCAAACACATGTGATGGGGTGATGTCACCCCAGAACAAGCCAACATTTTTAGATGCACACATTATGACTGGCCAAATGGGGAATTTTCTCCTGATACCATGCCATCTGTCAACATGTGCTATCTGCCATCATGGGTGATCAATGGATGTGTTTTGGGGGGCAAACCCTTCCTCTCACCTACTTGAGTAGCGAGGACCTTGAACCCCCAAAGCAAAGCCAATCGATATCCTGTGATGGCAGATAGCACATGTTGACACACTGTGTGCATCTAAAAATGTTGGCGTGTAGAATCTTCAAACAAGATTGTTGTGCAAAACATCACATTTAAACAGGTTTTTTTTGGGGGGGGGGGGGTTAATCTTGGATACGGCCCATAATGTCAATGATGTTTTTGAAATTTTGCTCCATCACAATCATTCTATTCCTCATAATGTCCATTTCCGTACTGCATTTCATAATCTGTTGGATGACAATTTGGGCACTAGCCCTGGAAAAAGTTGAACTACCACTTGCAGGGATACCACCATCTTCATCCCCTAAAAAAACTAAAAATAATATTCTGAGTAATATGCAGGCCTACCTACATCACTTTTTCACTTGAAGGCTGGGGGGATACTGACCTGTTGTGCTGATAATCTCCACCTCTCCATCTTCAACAACTCCTTCTTCCACCACTCCTTCCTCCTCGACTTCTTCCAGCACTCCTTCTTCCACCTCTCCATCTACCATCACTCCTTCTTCCACCACTCCATCTTCCATCACTCCTTCTTCCACTACTCCATCTTCCATCACTCCTTCTCCCACCACTCCTTCTTCAACATCCTCCTCCTCCACATGCTGTGGTTGGTGGGGTTTATTGGGTCTGGCCCTCCTTGCCTCCTCCGAAGGCTGTCCTCTTCTTTCCCCTAATAACAAGAAAAAAAAGGTAGACTCAGCACACCGAGTTTTGAGGGCAGAAAGAGCAAACATTGTTTAGAAGTGAGCTCTAATTTCGTGTTTAGGAGCATTCCTACAAACATAAACTTTGTTTGTCTGACTTCTCCCAAGCTGGGATCCTGCCCCTTTTTGGCAAAGTGACACACATGGATGCACCCCAAAAATAATATTTGTGGGTAACCCTATTAAAAAAGTTATTTAGGGGGGGACACACAGGTGCTCTTGAGTACAGATATGAAAACAGCTGTTTAGTATCACTGTATGAATGAATGGTTCACGTTTGCCCTTCACATTCTAGTAAAGTTGAACAAACACATCATCTTGTCAACATTGTTTATAAACAATGTTTTACGCAAAATAGTCATGTCCACAGGTGTGCTTTTCCTGGAATAACGGAAAACATCGGATTTGTGAGGAACGATGTGGATGAACGATGTTTACTACGAAGGGTTAACTAATAGTGTTGAGCAGAATATGCCATATTCGATTTCGCGATATATCTCGAATATATATTCGAATATTCGAGATATATTCGCTAAATTCGAATATTCGTGATATTTTATCGAAATTAATTGAATGCGATTTTTCGCTATTGCGAATGCGAAAATAATTGCGATTTTTTTAATAACTGCGGTAGGAGCGCTCTGATTGGCTTAGAATATTCGTGATATTTTATCGAAATATCGCAACATGCGAATGCGATATTTATTGCGCAATTTCGAGATATGCTGGAGGAGCGCTCTGATTGGCTCAGAATATTCGTGATATTTTATCGAAATATCGCAACATGCGAATGCGATATTTATTGCGCAATTTCGAGATATGCTGGAGGAGCGCTCTGATTGGCTCAGAATATTCGTGATATTTTATCGAAATATCGCAACATGCGAATGCGATATTTATTGCGCAATTTCGAGATATGCTGGAGGAGCGCTCTGATTGGCTCAGAATATTCCTGATATTTTATCGAAATATCGCAACATGCGAATGCGATATTTATTGCGCAATTTCGAGATATGCTGGAGGAGCGCTCTGATTGGCTCAGAATATTCCTGATATTTTATCGAAATATCGCAACATGCGAATGCGAAATTTATTGCAGATATTTCGAAAACTGCTGTAGCAGCACTCTGAAATCGAATATGTATGATATTTTAACCAAAATACATATTGCGATTGCGATTTTTCGATCGCGCATGCGCAATTGCGCGAACAACACGCGACCATTTCCTGGAGCCTTGCCAGTTTCCCAATATTACAGCAACATGGTGGGAAGCAATTTCTCAAAGTCTGAGGAAAAGTTGCTGATTTGTGTAAGTATTTTGACCACTGTTATTTCATCATCTTCAACTGCATTTAAGTCTAGTTTAAAAGTTAGTATATATGATCAGATATTAGTATTTAACCAAAAATGTGTCTCCTGCTTTTACAAAACTACAAGTCCCAGCATGCCTGGACAGCTGCAGACACCCTGGTTGGCAAATGTGTATTTAGGCACTTTTCCTTGTTATTTAGCATAATGAATTTAAAATTTTTTTGGACATAGGACGTATGCGAACGTCCTGACTTCAGTGTCCTCAAGGCCCAAGGACGTTCGAATACATATTGCCCTTTAGATGTTGCAGAACTACAACTTCCAGCATGCCTGGGAATGCTGGCACTTCTAGTATTGTAAGTTCTGCAGGCCCACATTTTTCAGGCCTTTATGCACGGGTCTCTAAACTGTGGCACCCTAGATGCAGCAAAAGTAAAATTCTTAGCATGCACTGAAAGACCGTGGCTGATGGGAGTAGTAGTTTTGCAACAGCTGGAGGTGGACTGGTCTTGAAACCCAGAGTTAGGTAACAAACCTGTAGTGTTTTGCAACCATTCTGCCTCCAGCTGGTTATTTTCTGTTGAAAAGCCTGTGGCGTGCAAAACACAACCCAAAAACTCCACCCGGTGCAAGGAAAAATTTGCACACACCTAAAGAGTGACATCACAAAAAACTGCGACGGTTGCATACGTCAGTGGTCCTCCGAAAAGGTCCCGTCTCTGACCCCCCGGGGCATTAGGCTCCTAGGCTCCTGACAGGGAAAAGAGTTACTGTGGTCCATACAGCCGAAGCCATATGGACCCATCTCGGTCCAAGCAGCGCAATCAACACGCGAACAACACGCGACCATTTCCTGGAGCCTTGCCAGTTTCCAACTTATGATCGCAGCGCAATCACACAGCAACATGGTTGGAAGCAATTTCACTAAGTCTGAGGAAAAGTTGCTGATTTGTGTAAGTATTTTGACCACTGTTATTTCATCATCTTCAACTGCATTTAAGTCTAGTTTAAAAGTTAGTATATATGATCAGATATTAGTATTTAACCAAAAATGTGTCTCCTGCTTTTACAAAACTACAAGTCCCAGCCCAGCCCAGCATTTAAGTCTAGTTTAAAAGTTAGTATATATGATCATATATTAGTATTTCACAAAAAATGTGTCTCCTGCTTTTACAAAACTACAAGTCCCAGCATGCCTGGACAGCTGCAGACACCCTGGTTGGCAAATGTGTATTTAGGCACTTTTCCTTGTTATTTAGCATAATGAATTTAAAATTTTTTTGGACATAGGACGTATGCGAACGTCCTGACTTCAGTGTCCTCAAGGCCCAAGGACGTTCGAATACATATTGCCCTTTAGATGTTGCAGAACTACAACTTCCAGCATGCCTGGGAATGCTGGCACTTCTAGTATTGTAAGTTCTGCAGGCCCCCATTTTTCAGGCCTTTATGCACGGGTCTCTAAACTGTGGCACCCTAAATGCAGCAAAAGTAAAATTCTTAGCATGCACTGACAGACCGTGGCTGATGGGAGTAGTAGTTTTGCAACAGCTGGAGGTGGACTGGTCTTGAAACCCAGAGTTAAGTAACAAACACGTAGTGTTTTGCAACCATTCTGCCTCCAGCTGTTTTTTTCCTGTTGAAAAGCCTGTGGCGTGCAAAACACAACCCAAAAACTCCACCCGGATGCAGTGAAAAATGTGCACACACCTAAAGAGTGACATCACAAAAAACTGCGACTGGTACATACGTCAGTGGTCCTCCGAAAAAGGTCCCGTCTCTGACCCCCCGGGGCGTTAGGCTCCTGACAGGGAAAAGAGTTAGCAACGCATATCTCCCCTATACGTGTATCCTGTGTTGTTAATAATATATTCATAATTATGCAAATGATAATGGCTGCTATATTTATGCAAAAAAGGTGGCGACCGAAATGGCAGGATATAAAATCTTTCATGTTACCCCTGTCATTGATTAATAAGGCGAGAATGCTTCCAATTGTTGAATAGCATACATTTACGTCATATATCCATAAGGCTGTCAACAGAAGTATTACAATATACTTTGTTCTTCATCTTGCAGAAGTTCCTGGAAACAGGATACGATGACCTGCGGCGGCAGCCACAGAAAAGGGCTGTGGTCAGCGCCCTAATCGCTGACTTTGGCGGCCAACATGACCACAAGGCCATTGTTAAGAAGTGGTCTGACCTCAAGAGGCGCCAAATGGGTAATGTCAGACGTCTTCGGGCTAAATATCATCCAGGTAAGTTATTGTTGACAGTTATGTTTTTTTTTAAAAAAGTGTATTTTGTGCGTGAACTCGAAAGAGAGAGGAGCCGGCCTGCAGGAGTTGGGAGGCCTCCCCCAGAGGCAATCTGCCACCTTTCTCCATGCCCCGGTTGGCAATGGCGGGTGTGAGGGGGTCCTCCCAACCCAACCTCGCATAGCACACCCACCAGTGGCGGGGCTGAGACCACCAAACTCAATTCACAGGTAGCCGAGAGCGGGATCCGAACCCCTAGCTGCAGAGGTGAATCAGTTGTCAGTGCAGTGGCAATCGCGTGGAGCCACCGCAGCTCCTTTGGTGACAGTTATGTAAGGTCATATGTAATTCATGTAAGGTCAGATGTTGTTAACCAAGATGCCATGTTGTGCTAACATATATCACCACCGGCCAAGGTATTCATAGTACTGTTGAAAAAAGACATGGGGCAGCAGACAGGAACACAGAAGTTATGTGGGAACATAATTTTCCCATTGCTTTGCATGGGACTTTAAAGAAAAACCCCGACCATGGCAAGTGGGGGTGGGTAAGGTTTAAACCACCTATCCTATGTTTGTGGCTGACATATAAGTAACCTGTGTGCCAAGTTTCATATAAATATCTTTAGCCGTTTGTACGTGATGCTGGAACATACATACATACATACATACATACATACATTTATGCACACACACACGTTGAGTTTTATATATATAGATTACCACTAAATTCCTGTGTTAGGAGTGGGGTTGTTATAGTAATCCCGTGTGCTCCATCAGGCCCTTTTTTTAACATGAGATGGTCTGAACAAAACAAAGGAGACAAAAACAGCTCATTTTAACATGGTTGCATCCCAGCTCACGCTCAGTCCCCTGTAGTGCCCACAAGACCCTTTAATATAACATTGTCCCATTGGTTAACTGTCTATATAAATCAATTTGTATTCATATACAATACAGCACAGTACACAGAATTTGCATACGTCATTAGAAAACATTTTTATAATATATGAACATTGTGTTATTATAGGAGCTCCAATGCCAGTTGTCCGCGCCAAGCGCAGAAGGCGCCAGGCCGATGAGGAGGAGGAGGAGGATGCGGCAGAGGAGGATGCGGCAGAGGAGGACATGGATGAGGAGGAGCAGCCAGGGCCCTCCCACTCCCCAACCCCAGCTCCTGTTGAGGAGCAAGCTGAGGAGCTTCCCCCCCCCACCACCCCAACTTCTCAAGCAGAAGAGCAGGAGGAAGAGAGCGGTCCTGTGAGCCTCATTCAGGAAGGTAAATATGTGCACAATGATTAATAACATTTCAACAACAAAATGTAGATATAAAAATGGACAACATATAAAGCGCACCTGTCAGATTGTATAACCATAATATGGTATTGATGCTAGAAGTATACAGGTAGTGCATAATTATTAGGCAAGTTGTATTTTTTGAGGATTCATTTTATTATTGAACAACAACCATGTTCTCAATGAACCCCAAAAACTCATTAATATCAAAGCTGAATTTTTTTGGAAGTAGTTTTTAGTTTGTTTTTAGTGTTAGTTATTTTCGGGGGATATCTGTGTGTGCAGGTGACTACTATTACTGTGCAGAATTATTAGGCAACTTAACCAAAAAATAAATAGATAGCCATTTCAATGATTTATTTTTAACAGTGAAACCAATATAACATCTCAACATTCACAAATACACATTTCTGACATTTAAAAACAAAACAAAAACAAATCAGTGACCAATATAGCCACCTTTCTTTGCAAGGACACTCAAAAGCCTGACATCCATGGATTCTGTCAGTGTTTTGATCTGTTCACCATCAACATTGCGTGCAGCAGCAACCACAGCCTGCCAGACACTGTTCAGAGAGGTGTACTGTTTTCCCTCCTTGTAAATCCCACATTTGATGATGGACCACAGGTTCTCAATGGGGTTCAGATCAGGTGAACAAGGAGGCCATGTCATTACTTTTTTTTATTTAATACCCTTTCTTGCCAGCCACGCTGTGGAGTACTTTGACACGTGTGATGGAGCATTGTCCTGCATGAAAATCATGTTTTTCTTGAAGGATGGTGACTTTTTCCTGTACCACTGCTTGAAGAAGGTCTCTTCCATAATCTGGCAGTAGGACTGGGAGTTGAGCTTGACTCCATCCTCAATCCGAAAAGGCCCCACAAGCTCATCTTTGATGATACCAGCCCAAACCAGTACTCCACCACCACCTTGCTGGCGTCTGAGTCGGACTGGAGCTCCCTGCCCTTTACCAATCCAGCCACGGGCTCTTCCATCTGGCCCATCAAGACTCACTCTCATTTCAGCAGTCCATAAAACCTTAGAAAAATCTTTCTTGAGATATTTATTGGCACAGTCTTGACGTTGCAGCTTGTGTGTCTTGTTCAGTGGTCATCGTCTTTCAGCCTTTCTTACCTTGGCCATGTCTCTGGGTATTGCACACCTTGTGCTTTTGGGCACCCCAGTGATGTTGCAGCTCTGAAATATGGCCAATCTTGTGGCAAGTGGCATCTTGGCAGCTGCACGCTTAACTTTTCTCAGTTCATGGGCAGTTATTTTGCACCTTTGTTTTTCCACACGCTTCTTTTGTTTGATGATCACGCTTCAGAAGCTTTGCAACTTTAAGAGTGCTGCATCCCTCTGCTAGATATCTCTCTATTTTGGACTTTTCAGAGTCTGTCAAATCCTTCTTTTGGCCAATTTTGCCAAAGAAAAGGAAATTGACTAATAATTATGCACACCTGATATAGAGTGTTGATGTCATTAGACCACACACCTTCTCATTACAGAGATGTACATTACCTAATATGCCTAATCTGTAGTAGGCTTTCGAGCCTATACAGCTTGGAGTAAGACAACATGCATAAAGAGGATGATGTGGTCCAAATACTCATTTGCCTAATAATTCTGCACTCCCGGGATGTGTTAGACACATAACAAGTGTATACACATGATAATGATTGATTAATAAGCAAAAAAAAATATTTATTTATTTGGTAACGTTATTTGAAATCCAAATGTTTTTTTATTATATCCTAAAAGCATCAAGAGATCTGAAGAGGCAAAATATACTCATTGAAAAGACGCACCAGAAGATCCTTCAGAACCAGCGTAAGATGAGCTACCTCAACCAACAAAATGCTCTGCTAGAGCAGCAGCTATCGGGTCAGATTGCGGAAATGCACCGCATTCAAAAACGGATTGAGAGCTATATTTAAATTTATTTTTGTATTAAAAAAACTTATTTTTTGGAAATGTTTCATTTCTTTTTGAGATAGAGTTGTAGGTTTTTCAACACATCTAACTTCACATCAAACAAATCAACATCAACACATTTAACTTCATAATAAGCAAAAACATTTTATACTATTATTTTATTTAACATTAACCTAGGACAAACTAAAGCACACGACACAGACACGACGAACACAAAATAAACTGTTGAAAAATGAACATAACAAAAGCAACAATATATATATATATATATACAAAGAGAGAGAGAGGGAGAGCAAGAAAGAGAGAGAATGCAGATGAGCTCTTGCAGTCAGCCCAATGGTTGCAGTATAAATGCCGCAAAACAGGGTTTAACATAAGGTTCATTGTTATAGTTACACTTGCTGTTTAGATCCGGTCTGGTAGTCCGGTCTGGTAGCTTGTAGCGGAGGCTGTTGGTGGATCCGCTGTGCCAGAAAGCTCATGAAGCTTTACTCAGCATGGAGGCAGCAGCAGGAGTATTAAAATATAATATAACTAGACAATGCATTTCCTGAGGAAAATGCGAGTGGGAATGCTGAATAGCTTAATTGGTGAGCCCCTTGCCAAAGACATTCACCATAACCACTACACTATCTTTAGGACACACAGCTTCTTTCTCTATCTGCAAAGTATAGAGTATGCTGACTTCCTGGTCGCCCCTCCCCCCTCAATAGGTTTCCCCTCCCCCCCAGGTCAGTGAGGAGGAATATTGCACTGAGGTCAGGAAAGTTATTTATGGAAAGAAATAACATTACAAACGCTTTTAATTCACAGATCTAATACATGATTTAAGCCTCCAAACAAAGCTTAATAAATCCTCAAACGTACATGCAATTGATACAACGACTACACCGTTTGAAATACACGGCCCTTGTAAACGCATCGATATGAAATTTATGTAGATAAACTTAAAAATGTGGCCATTTCTGCGATTTAGAAAAGAGCGTCTTTGTGAGTTCTGCAGCAACATTTTTTAGATAATTTCACATGAGAGTCTATGAGACATAATTTCTGGCTGTTGCTCCAATAATTAAAACTAAAATACGTATCGCAGAATTGGTCACATTGCCATAAACCAGACAAGCATAGCTACGTTTTGATCTAAAAATTGTGTATGAAAAGTAGATCTTGTGGGCGTGAGACCAATTTGTTTCCCCTTTTTGTAAAGATATTTTTAATTACAAAGATCTCCAATGTTAAGGTCACCTGACAGACTCTAAATCCCCTCCATAGGATTACATTATAACCTATTGCATTTTTGTGAAAAATTCGCAAAACGTAAATTGCGTTTTCACCAAAAAATTGTAAACGATAACGATTTGAAAAGTCATAGCCGGATAGCTAAATATTTTGTGACCGCTTTAAAGTTTTTTCAGTGTCTGTAAGTGAAAGTATGAAGTAGCTGAAACTTTTGGCATGGCATGTGAATTCAAAGGGGAAAAGGATGTTCTCATTGACTTCAATGTTTAAAAAAAGGGTCTAAAAGCTTAAAATTTATAAAAGTGTAAAAAGTAGAAAAAAACTTGAAGAAGTCCCATCATTAGCTGAACGAGACGAACATTTTTACAGTTGAATGGTCTCAATAGTTGAAAGTATGCCGAAGTTACGCAGAACCAAAAAACTTAAGGAATAATAAGATTACTAAATTTACGGATATCAATACTGGAAATGTTTATTAAAGCATTCACACTAATTAAGATTAATACATTTACGGGTATCCATACTAGGAATGCTTATTAAAGCATTCCCACTAAGTATCACACAGGCATGATTTACAAGCAGTAGTGGTAATAGTAATACATAGCATAAAAACACTTGGGGAATACTTTACAGCATCAGTAGTGGTCATAGTAGTCAATAGTGTACCAAAAAATTGGGACACAGGTGTCTTGACTGAGCTGTAATAGTAGTAGTAGACATTGACAATACAGTGTCAAATCACTCGGGCAAGAGGTGCCATGATGAACAGCAGTCTTAATAAGAGTATATAGGGTGTGAAATAACTGCTGACATAGGTGTCTTGACTGGGCAGCAGAAGCAGCAGTAGTAGTATTAACAGTAGTAGTTGATACAGAGTCATATCACATGGGCAGGAGGTGCCATCATGAACAGCAGTAGGAATAGGAGTATATAGAGTGTCAAATAACTGCTGACATAGGTGTATTGACTGGGCAGCAGCAGCAGAAGCAGCAGTAGTATTAACAGTAGTAGTTGATACAGAGTCATATCACATGGGCAGGAGGTGCCATGATGAACAGCAGTAGGAATAGGAGTATATAGAGTGTCAAATAACTGCTGACATAGGTGTCTTGACTGGGCAGCAGCAGCAGAAGCAGCAGTAGTATTAACAGTAGTAGTTGATACAGAGTCATATCACATGGGCAGGAGGTGCCATCATGAACAGCAGTAGGAATAGGAGTATATAGAGTGTCAAATAACTGCTGACATAGGTGTATTGACTGGGCAGCAGCAGCAGAAGCAGCAGTAGTATTAACAGTAGTAGTTGATACAGAGTCATATCACATGGGCAGGAGGTGCCATGATGAACAGCAGTAGGAATAGGAGTATATAGAGTGTCAAATAACTGCTGACATAGGTGTCTTGACTGGGCAGCAGCAGCAGAAGCAGCAGTAGTATTAACAGTAGTAGTTGATACAGAGTCATATCACATGGGCAGGAGGTGCCATCATGAACAGCAGTAGGAATAGGAGTATATAGAGTGTCAAATAACTGCTGACATAGGTGTATTGACTGGGCAGCAGCAGCAGAAGCAGCAGTAGTATTAACAGTAGTAGTTGATACAGAGTCATATCACATGGGCAGGAGGTGCCATGATGAACAGCAGTAGGAATAGGAGTATATAGAGTGTCAAATAACTGCTGACATAGGTGTCTTGACTGGGCAGCAGCAGCAGAAGCAGCAGTAGTATTAACAGTAGTAGTTGATACAGAGTCATATCACATGGGCAGGAGGTGCCATCATGAACAGCAGTAGGAATAGGAGTATATAGAGTGTCAAATAACTGCTGACATAGGTGTCTTGACTGGGCAGCAGCAGCAGCAGAAGCAGCAGCAGTAGTATTAACAGTAGTAGTTGATACAGAGTCATATCACATGGGCAGGAGGTGCCATGATGAACAGCAGTAGGAATAGGAGTATATAGAGTGTCAAATAACTGCTGACATAGGTGTCTTGACTGGGCAGCAGCAGCAGCAGAAGCAGCAGCAGTAGTATTAACAGTAGTAGTTGATACAGAGTCATATCACATGGGCAGGAGGTGCCATGATGAACAGCAGTAGGAATAGGAGTATATAGAGTGTCAAATAACTGCTGACATAGGTGTATTGACTGGGCAGCAGCAGCAGAAGCAGCAGTAGTATTAACAGTAGTAGTTGATACAGAGTCATATCACATGGGCAGGAGGTGCCATGATGAACAGCAGTAGGAATAGGAGTATATAGAGTGTCAAATAACTGCTGACATAGGTGTCTTGACTGGGCAGCAGCAGCAGAAGCAGCAGTAGTATTAACAGTAGTAGTTGATACAGAGTCATATCACATGGGCAGGAGGTGCCATCATGAACAGCAGTAGGAATAGGAGTATATAGAGTGTCAAATAACTGCTGACATAGGTGTCTTGACTGGGCAGCAGCAGCAGCAGAAGCAGCAGCAGTAGTATTAACAGTAGTAGTTGATACAGAGTCATATCACATGGGCAGGAGGTGCCATGATGAACAGCAGTAGGAATAGGAGTATATAGAGTGTCAAATAACTGCTGACATAGGTGTCTTGACTGGGCAGCAGCAGCAGCAGAAGCAGCAGCAGTAGTATTAACAGTAGTAGTTGATACAGAGTCATATCACATGGGCAGGAGGTGCCATGATGAACAGCAGTAGGAATAGGAGTATATAGAGTGTCAAATAACTGCTGACATAGGTGTCTTGACTGGGCAGCAGCAGCAGAAGCAGCAGTAGTATTAACAGTAGTAGTTGATACAGAGTCATATCACATGGGCAGGAGGTGCCATCATGAACAGCAGTAGGAATAGGAGTATATAGAGTGTCAAATAACTGCTGACATAGGTGTCTTGACTGGGCAGCAGCAGCAGCAGAAGCAGCAGCAGTAGTATTAACAGTAGTAGTTGATACAGAGTCATATCACATGGGCAGGAGGTGCCATGATGAACAGCAGTAGGAATAGGAGTATATAGAGTGTCAAATAACTGCTGACATAGGTGTCTTGACTGGGCAGCAGCAGCAGAAGCAGCAGTAGTATTAACAGTAGTAGTTGATACCGAGTCATATCACATGGGCAGGAGGTGCCATCATGAACAGCAGTAGGAATAGGAGTATATAGAGTGTCAAATAACTGCTGACATAGGTGTATTGACTGGGCAGCAGCAGCAGAAGCAGCAGTAGTATTAACAGTAGTAGTTGATACAGAGTCATATCACATGGGCAGGAGGTGCCATGATGAACAGCAGTAGGAATAGGAGTATATAGAGTGTCAAATAACTGCTGACATAGGTGTATTGACTGGGCAGCAGCAGCAGAAGCAGCAGTAGTATTAACAGTAGTAGTTGATACAGAGTCATATCACATGGGCAGGAGGTGCCATGATGAACAGCAGTAGGAATAGGAGTATATAGAGTGTCAAATAACTGCTGACATAGGTGTATTGACTGGGCAGCAGCAGCAGAAGCAGCAGTAGTATTAACAGTAGTAGTTGATACAGAGTCATATCACATGGGCAGGAGGTGCCATGATGAACAGCAGTAGGAATAGGAGTATATAGAGTGTCAAATAACTGCTGACATAGGTGTCTTGACTGGGCAGCAGCAGCAGAAGCAGCAGTAGTATTAACAGTAGTAGTTGATACAGAGTCATATCACATGGGCAGGAGGTGCCATCATGAACAGCAGTAGGAATAGGAGTATATAGAGTGTCAAATAACTGCTGACATAGGTGTCTTGACTGGGCAGCAGCAGCAGCAGAAGCAGCAGCAGTAGTATTAACAGTAGTAGTTGATACAGAGTCATATCACATGGGCAGGAGGTGCCATGATGAACAGCAGTAGGAATAGGAGTATATAGAGTGTCAAATAACTGCTGACATAGGTGTCTTGACTGGGCAGCAGCAGCAGCAGAAGCAGCAGCAGTAGTATTAACAGTAGTAGTTGATACAGAGTCATATCACATGGGCAGGAGGTGCCATGATGAACAGCAGTAGGAATAGGAGTATATAGAGTGTCAAATAACTGCTGACATAGGTGTCTTGACTGGGCAGCAGCAGCAGAAGCAGCAGTAGTATTAACAGTAGTAGTTGATACAGAGTCATATCACATGGGCAGGAGGTGCCATCATGAACAGCAGTAGGAATAGGAGTATATAGAGTGTCAAATAACTGCTGACATAGGTGTCTTGACTGGGCAGCAGCAGCAGCAGAAGCAGCAGCAGTAGTATTAACAGTAGTAGTTGATACAGAGTCATATCACATGGGCAGGAGGTGCCATGATGAACAGCAGTAGGAATAGGAGTATATAGAGTGTCAAATAACTGCTGACATAGGTGTCTTGACTGGGCAGCAGCAGCAGCAGAAGCAGCAGCAGTAGTATTAACAGTAGTAGTTGATACAGAGTCATATCACATGGGCAGGAGGTGCCATGATGAACAGCAGTAGGAATAGGAGTATATAGAGTGTCAAATAACTGCTGACATAGGTGTCTTGACTGGGCAGCAGCAGCAGCAGAAGCAGCAGCAGTAGTATTAACAGTAGTAGTTGATACAGAGTCATATCACATGGGCAGGAGGTGCCATCATGAACAGCAGTAGGAATAGGAGTATATAGAGTGTCAAATAACTGCTGACATAGGTGTCTTGACTGGGCAGCAGCAGCAGAAGCAGCAGTAGTATTAACAGTAGTAGTTGATACAGAGTCATATCACATGGGCAGGAGGTGCCATGATGAACAGCAGTAGGAATAGGAGTATATAGAGTGTCAAATAACTGCTGACATAGGTGTCTTGACTGGGCAGCAGCAGCAGAAGCAGCAGTAGTATTAACAGTAGTAGTTGATACAGAGTCATATCACATGGGCAGGAGGTGCCATCATGAACAGCAGTAGGAATAGGAGTATATAGAGTGTCAAATAACTGCTGACATAGGTGTCTTGACTGGGCAGCAGCAGCAGCAGAAGCAGCAGCAGTAGTATTAACAGTAGTAGTTGATACAGAGTCATATCACATGGGCAGGAGGTGCCATGATGAACAGCAGTAGGAATAGGAGTATATAGAGTGTCAAATAACTGCTGACATAGGTGTCTTGACTGGGCAGCAGCAGCAGAAGCAGCAGTAGTATTAACAGTAGTAGTTGATACCGAGTCATATCACATGGGCAGGAGGTGCCATCATGAACAGCAGTAGGAATAGGAGTATATAGAGTGTCAAATAACTGCTGACATAGGTGTATTGACTGGGCAGCAGCAGCAGAAGCAGCAGTAGTATTAACAGTAGTAGTTGATACAGAGTCATATCACATGGGCAGGAGGTGCCATGATGAACAGCAGTAGGAATAGGAGTATATAGAGTGTCAAATAACTGCTGACATAGGTGTCTTGACTGGGCAGCAGCAGCAGAAGCAGCAGTAGTATTAACAGTAGTAGTTGATACAGAGTCATATCACATGGGCAGGAGGTGCCATCATGAACAGCAGTAGGAATAGGAGTATATAGAGTGTCAAATAACTGCTGACATAGGTGTATTGACTGGGCAGCAGCAGCAGAAGCAGCAGTAGTATTAACAGTAGTAGTTGATACAGAGTCATATCACATGGGCAGGAGGTGCCATGATGAACAGCAGTAGGAATAGGAGTATATAGAGTGTCAAATAACTGCTGACATAGGTGTCTTGACTGGGCAGCAGCAGCAGAAGCAGCAGTAGTATTAACAGTAGTAGTTGATACAGAGTCATATCACATGGGCAGGAGGTGCCATCATGAACAGCAGTAGGAATAGGAGTATATAGAGTGTCAAATAACTGCTGACATAGGTGTCTTGACTGGGCAGCAGCAGCAGAAGCAGCAGTAGTATTAACAGTAGTAGTTGATACAGAGTCATATCACATGGGCAGGAGGTGCCATCATGAACAGCAGTAGGAATAGGAGTATATAGAGTGTCAAATAACTGCTGACATAGGTGTATTGACTGGGCAGCAGCAGCAGAAGCAGCAGTAGTATTAACAGTAGTAGTTGATACAGAGTCATATCACATGGGCAGGAGGTGCCATGATGAACAGCAGTAGGAATAGGAGTATATAGAGTGTCAAATAACTGCTGACATAGGTGTCTTGACTGGGCAGCAGCAGCAGCAGAAGCAGCAGTAGTAGTATTAACAGTAGTAGTTGATACAGAGTCATATCACATGGGCAGGAGTTGCCATGATGTACAGCAGTCTTAATAAGAGTATATAGGGTGTGAAATAACTGCTGACATAATTGTCTTGACTGATCCAAAGGAGTCATGGGAGAAAATCATGTGGTCAGATGAGACTATAATATAATTTTTTGATCATAATTTCACTAACCGTGTTCGGAGGAAGAATAATGATGAGTACCATGCCAAGAACGCCATCCCTAATGTGAAGCATGGGGGTGGTAGCATCATGCTTTGGTGGTGTTTTTCTGCACATGGGACAGGGTGACTGCACTGTATTAAGGAGAGGATGACCGGGGCCATGTATTGCAAGATTTTGGGCAACAACCTCCTTCCCTGAGTTAGAGCTTTGAAGATGGGTCGAGGCTGGGTCTTCCAACATGAGAATGACCCAAAGCACACAGCCAGGATAACCAAGGATTGGCTCTGTAAGGAGCATATCAAGGTTCTGGCGTGGCCTAGCCAGTCTCCAGACCTAAACCCAATAGAGAATCTTTGGAGGGAGCTCAAACTCCGTGTTTCTCAGCGATAGCCCAGAAACATGACTGATGTAGAGAAGATCTGTGTGGAGGAGTGGGCCAAAATCCCTCCTCCAGTGTGTGCAAAGCTGGTGTAAAACTACAAGAAATTTTTGACCGCTGTAATTGCAAAGAAAGCCTACTGTACCAAATATTAACATTGATTTTCTCTGATGTTGAAATAGTTATATTCAGCACTGTAAATACATCAGGTCCGGGGCTTCATCAGGGAATGCATGGCAAGGGACCCTTCAGCGCCCTGAACCGACGACGGGTGCCAGAAAGTCACCGCCGATCCAGGACTCATTCATCTTTATGAATGTGAGTCTGTCCACGGACTCTGTGGACAGACGGGTCCTCTTGTCCGTGACCACCCCACCTGCCGCGCTGAATGTCCGCTCAGATAGTACGCTGGAGGGGGGGCAAGACAATAACTCCAGCGCATACTGAGCGAGCTCGCGGCAGGTGTCCAATCTGGCAACCCAGTACTCCATGGGGTCGTCGGTGCTCATACTGTCAGAAGCACCGACGGACGCCATGTAGTCTGCCACCATGTGGGCCAGCCGCTGGTGGTGACTGCTGCTGCTGCTGCTGGTGGTGGTACTGGGTCGCTCGGTTTGGAAGAACATCCTCATCTCTTCCATTAGGTCCCCTGCTCGGCTGCAGCTGGGTGCAGCCACCTGCTGGGTGAGATGAGGGGGGACAACTGGAGGCCGGGGAGTTGCCTGCTCCAACCGTCTGACAATGGCTGCCTGCAGTTCCTCCATCCGGTGCTGCCTCCGGCTGGCTGGGATGAACTGCTCCAGTTTCCCCTTGCACCTGGGATCCAAAAGGGTGGCCATCCAGAAATCATCCCTCGTCTTGATGGTCTTAACCCGGGGGTCCCTCCTGAGGCATCTGAGCATGTGGGCAGCCATGGGGAAGAGCACAGCCCGCTGTGACTCCTCAATGCTGGCCAGGTGAATGAGGTGCGACTCTTCTTCCCTGAGGCGCTGCTGGTCAAACTCAGACATGCCCAACCCCCGGACTATCGGTGCCCCCAACACCGGCTCTCCCTCCTGACCAGGCCCTGACTCCGGGACGACACCAGCAACCACCTCCTCCTCCTCTTCATCATCATCCTCCTCCTCCTCCTCCTCCTCCTGGTCCTGGCCCTGGTCTCGGTGGAGCATTGCTGACTCCTCCTGCTCCACCAAGGCACTCTCCCCAGCCTCGAGCAGGCGATCTAGTGTCCTCTCCAGCATGAACAGTATTGGCAGCACGCTATTGAGGCCAATTTGCTCACTGCTGACCATCTTGGTCGCCTGCTCGAAGGAGGACAACACTTGGCAGACCTGGTTTATCTGCCCCCACTGCGCACAGGCGATGAAAGGGAGTTGTGGTGAAGCCCTCTGAGTGCCTAGTTCCATCAGGTACTCCCTCACCGCCCTTTGCTGCTCCCACAACCTCTTCAGCATGTGGAGGGTGGAGTTCCACCGCGTCACACTGTCCACAATCAGCCTGTGAAGGGGCAGATTGTACTTCCGCTGCAATTTGGACAGGGACGCGGTAGCGGTTGGGGAGCGCCTGAAGTGGCTGGCAATCCTACGCGCCTTTGCCACAATGTCACTCAACCCTGGATAAGTGCGCAGGAACTTCTGCACCACCAGGTTGAGGACATGTGCCAGACAGGGCACGTGCGTCAGACTGCCAGCATGGAGGGCGGCGAGTAGGTTGCTGCCGTTATCGCAGACAACCATACCTGGCTGGAGCCTTCGGGGTGTCAGCCACTTCTGGACCTGAGCTTGAAGTGCTTTCAGCACTTCTTCTGCAGTGTGTCTCCGGTCCCCTAAACTAACAAGCTGGAGCACGGCCTGACAGCGCACGTGCCCCACACTTGAGTAGCTACGGGGGCGCTTGCTGGGAGGCTCAGCAGCTGCGGAGACAGTGGCTTGAGGGAGACCAGCAGTTCTCCCCTGGACACCCCGGGGCGGCACCACAAGATCGGTTGCCGACGATCCCTCACCGACGCCTCGGAGGGAAACCCAATGGGCCGTGAAGCTGATGTAGCGTCCCTGCCCATGCCTGCTGGTCCAGCCATCCATTGTCAGATGAACCCTGTCGCTGACAGCGTGATCCAGCGACAGGGTTACATTCTGAACAATGTGCTGGTGTAGGGCAGGGACACCAGTCCTGGCAAAGAAATGGCGGCTGGGGACACGCCATTGGGGTTGGGCCTGCTCCAACATCTGCCTGAAGGGGTTGCTGTCAACTATGTTGAAGGGCAGCAGATGTTGGGCAATAACCCTTGCCAGGAGCCCATTGAGGGAACGCACACGTCGGTCTCCAGGGGGGAAGGGAGTGGTGCGGTCAAAGGCGTCTGAAATCGACGCCTGGCGCCGGACGGCAGTGCGGGACACAGACGTGGAGGGTGCTGTGGAAGTAGAGGTCTGGCTGCCGGTACCAGTACCTCTACTAGAGGGAGCGGGGGGGCATGACCTGCTGGAAACAGATGAAGATGTGGCAGGGGCTGCTGTACCCTGCTCACTTGTGGTGGTGGCGCTGCTACCACCACCACGCTTCATCTCCTCATACAACGCCCAGTGGTTTATCCTGAGGTGCTGGTTCAGGGCTGTGGTACCCACCCGAGCCAAACACTTCCCTCTCTTCACCCTCACTTTACAAATCCGGCAGATGGCCACGGTAGGGTTGTCTGCCACCAGGGTAAAGAAATTCCAGACAGGTGACTTCAGCACCGCCCTCCTGTCAGATGGGGTGACGCTTACTTGCACCTGCTGGGATTCGGTGCGCACAGGTGGAGCTGCCTGCTGCTGCTGCTGCTGCTCCTCCTCCTGACACCTCCTGCTGCCATCACCAGTGGAGACCCTGACGATGGTCTCCCTGGTGGTGACCTGGCGCACCGTTTCACCAGGGTGCCTACCTTCCCCGTCGTCACTGACGTAGTGAGCCGACGCGTCAGATGGCAACCATGATGGGTCACCCTCTTCGCCCCCAGAGATGTCAGACCAAGGGCTGAGATGTGTTGGTCTGAGGGAACCACGTGACATGGAGCCTCTAGCCTGGCTCCGCTGTCCCCTCACCCACGCCTGGGTCTGACTAGGTGCTGCTGTTTCCTGCACCAAAACAGCAGCACCAGTTTGAAGGGATGTCTCTGGGATACTGCCAGCAGGTATCCCATCCTCCTCATCCATCCCTTCAAAAAGGTCCTGACCATCAGGACAGAGCTGGAGGTCTGCCTGATGCATGGCCTCCCCCAAGAGATCCCTATCACTGTCGCTGTCGAACAGTAAGATGCTGGACTCTTGGGGGCTGGGGGGGGGTAGTACAGGCAACGGTGTAATGGTGGTACTACTGTGAGTCGGGACCGACGACTCAGTGGCACTGCTGTGCCCCATGTAGTCCACCACTACTTGAGCCTGAGATGGCAATATCGGGCGGCTGCCCGATGGGAAGAACTCCCGGATCAGGCGTACTCCCCTTGCACCCGATCCTCTACCACTAGTAGGGGCACGAGAGGTACCCCGTGCTGGCAGCGATCCAGCACTGGGAGTAACTCCCCTACCCCTACTGCCACGGCCACGGATGCCGCTCATAATTGCTGATATGTGTGTGGGGGGGTTAAACTTTATTGGGGGGGAAAATGTGAACAAAATGTGTTTTTGTGTTTTTTTTACAAGACAGGCACGCAGACAAAGACGTACACAGACAGCTACTAAACTATAAGAAAAGTAGTACACCAGACAAGGACTACAAAATTAAAGAAAAAAAAAAAAAGCACTAAACAAACACTAACTTTTTTTTTTTTTTTTTTTTTAAACACAAAACACAGACACTAAACACACACTAAGCTAAGCTAGATGAAATAAATGTACACTAACAGTGTGTACACTTACTACACAAAATTTAACTAAACTGAACACAAAACTTAGCTTTTATAAAAGCTCTTTAGGGAAAACTAAACAAAATTTGAACTGAGATGCCTATCAAATATCACTGAACAGTGAACCTGCAAGATCTGACAGTAACACAAGATGAACAAAACTTAGCTTTTAGAAAAGCTCTTTTATAAAGCTCAGATCAATATGTGTTCTGAAATCTCTTGCAAATATAACTGAACAGGGAGGATTGCAGGATCAAACAGTAACACAAATGAAAAAAACAGCACAAAACAGCACAAAACGTAGCTTTGAAAAAAGCTCTTGGGTCTATTGCTTTGAAAAAAGCAGTTGATATACTGGAAAAGATCCACTGGAATCACTAAATAGCAATGCTGGTGATGATCTAAATCAATCAAGAACAAAGACACAGGAAACCAGGAACACAGAAACAGCCTCCACACTCTATAGCCAGCTTCTGAATCTGCAATGAAATGGTGCTGGGAGTGAGCTTATATAATGTCCATGCAGGCAGGTTCCTATTGGTTGCTAACCTGTGACGAGTGTGGAAGGAGAACTCTGATTGGCTCTGATGCAAAAGGGCGGAGCAAATAATCGCGCAATATTCCTATTGCCGAATATTCGCATTGCGAATATTCGGCAATATAAAATGATCGCTTCAGCTACTCGGCCCAATGGCTCTAATCATACCAGCAATGCTTTCAGACGTCTATGGAGATCACTAGGATGTGATCTGTTTTAAAAATGAAACTGTAAAAATCGCTCTGATGCGGAAGATCGGGGCGAGGAAAATAATCGCGCGATATTGCGTTTGCCGAATAATCGCATTGCGATCTTTCTGGAAAATTCAATGAACGCTTCAGCTACTCGGCCCAGGGTCTCTAATGATACCAGCAATGCTTTTAGACGTCGATGGAGATATCTAGGATGTGATCTGATTCAAAAAAAAAATTGTAAAAAATCGAATATTCGGAATTGCGAATATTCACCGCGAATTTCGAAATATAGCGCGATTTCTCGAATATGCTATATTCGAGTCGAATATTCGCAATGCGAATATTCGTGAGCAACACTATTAACTAATACACTTAGCAAAAAACAACAAATAACTTTGCCATGTTCAAAAGTACTACCAGGCCAAAGAAGCACATGGAGAAAAACATGTTCACAAATTAGAAAGTCAATTGCAAAATAAACATTAAAATTACCTACTTTTATCTAGAATTTGCTTGATCCTCCTAAACTGCTCTGGCTCACGCAGTTTCAAGTCCGACCATCTCTTTCTCAGCTGCTCCTTGGACCCTGTGACCCCAAATCTGGCATAAAGTCTCCTTGCCACTTTGTCCATAATTTTGGCCTTCCTCCGATTAGGTGTTGTATGGGCCATAATCCCCATCATAGTCTTTCTTCCGCAGAACATCCACCATCTCCACCATTTCGTCTAGTGACATATTTGTCGCTTTGTATTGCCTGGGCCAGGATCGAGACATTCCCGCCTCCTGCCTTTCCTCGTCAGCAAAGGGTAACCCACGCTCCTGTGACCCCGCCATATTTTCGTTTTTTAATGTTTAAAAGGACGTGGAAAAGAGGGAAGGGTCCGTCATGGGCGGGCAAAGAGGGCGGCGCTTCACGCATGCGCGGGGATATAACAAGAACAACGTGATTACGTGAGTTAACGCGGAGTCTGCTCGAGCGGAAGTTTATCACGGGAGAAACAAAGGTACTTTAGAAACTAGAACCAGCAGAGGCCTAGAGACGTGTGAGTATAATGGGATGTGGGGTTTATATGTTGATTGCACCCTTGCACGATTATGTAGCTTTGGGCTCACCATGCTTTTTTCCCCTCCTTTTGCTTGGAGACTGCTTCAAATATATATGTGAGATTTCAAAAAATCCTAATTTTAGTGTGTATCACATCAGGCAACGTTTGTGATGTTGGACAGAGGTAATTAGCCACTGTATCATCTCATCAATGCTGAGAGGGGCATGATATCTACACTGAATACTGCTTTGATGAATGCTATCATTACTTTGTAATGTGATTATGCCACTTATTTAGTGAAATGAAAACACAGGGATTGCAGGTAAAGTCAGCATTTTCACCAACAATGGGGCAGAGCTGGGCATTATTTTAGCAGCAGGAGTCCGTGTGTTTGAGGCTCAAAAGATTGGGCGCAGAATCTGACAATGTCAAAGCTCCGCCAAGTGGTTCTAATTTGTGTTTTTTGGTAATCTAATTTCAGATGGAGCAACTGAATCTCCGAGAGAATCTCGAAAGAATGATTTAAAAATACAGGGAAATCCCATGCCTATTGGATGCGAGGCTCCCATCATATCACAAGACCGATGTCAGAACGAAAGCACTCAACCAAGTTGCAAAATACATGCAGACTTGGATACCGGAGTGCACAGGCATCATGATACGGGAAAAAATAAACAACATCAGGGGCACATACAGAAAGGCCTATCGCAAGCAACACATACCACAGAGGTCAGGAGCAGCAGCACGTGCTGTAAAGGAACCCAAGCTGTGGTACTACACGGAGCTCAGTTTTTTGGAGGATCAAATGGATGGCCGGGATTCACTTTCCAGTCTTCCTTCCACCCTTCCTTCCAGGCGTCGTTCCACCAGAAATTCCACGGTTCCCCCCACCCCTGCAGAGTATGATCAGGAGCTGGCTGACATCGAGGAGGCAGATCTGCCGGGCTTCAGTGAGGTATAATAGTTTACAACATATTTCTTGGCTGCAAAATCTTTTGGGGTTATTGAGATGAATTTGTTAGCAACAAGGAAAACTTGTAAACACAACCAAAAGTTGGGGGCACAAACAATTGTGTCAGGGATGCCAACTGCAGGGTTCCAGAATGAGAGTCTGTTCAATTTCTATTCGTACAATTTTTTTTTTCAAGAGCATGAAAATGTGTGTGATTGATTGTGCAAAATATTAAAACATGTCTCTTTTTACTACACAGGAGGAGACCAGCCAGGAGGCAGCAGATACCCAAGATGTTCAGCCAGGTGGAAGGGCTGAGTGGCAGCCAGGAGGAGGTCAGGCCCAGTGGATCTCAGCCAGTCCCCAGGCTCAGCACCATCTCCCAAGTGCCTCCCTTCCAGATGCGCCGACCAGGCCAAAGGAGGAGCTTGAGGCAGATGGAGGAGGAGAGCCTGCAGGTCATGAGGGAGGCTGCTGAGATAATGAGGGCCCCCCTGAACCCAGCGGAGAGCTTCAGCGCTTCCA
This sequence comes from Rana temporaria, assembly GCF_905171775.1. NCBI lineage: Eukaryota > Metazoa > Chordata > Amphibia > Anura > Ranidae > Rana > Rana temporaria. The sequence goes on from NC_053489.1 coordinate 313,039,452, forward strand.
TGTCCCATGACCTGCAGGAATTGGGAGAGGAGCAACGAGGCCTGGCTAAAGACATGATGAACCAGGTCTTGTGGTGGGCCAGAAGGGACTGGCTGACCAGGGACACTGAACTGAGTGACCCGGCCCGGCCTTCTAGTCATCTTTTGACTCCTGCTGCCCCACCTTCACCACCTGCAAGGGGCAGTGGACGGGGCCGTGGAAGTTCTGCTGCAAGGCAGCCTGGAGGGAAGGCTGTAAAGAAGACCAGAAAGTGAATCCCTGCCTTCCTGCTGATTTTTCAAAAAACTGAGCTTAGTGTAGTACCACAGCTTGGGGTCAGTTATGGCATTTGCTGGTGCTTTTGACTTCTGTGATTTGGGTTGCACATTATGACCCCTGATGTTGTTTATTCTGTCCTTGATCATGGTGGACTGTGTCTTTGGTATTCATAAAGTCTGCATGTATGTTGTAAATTGGTTCAGTGTTTCCATTCTTTTTATTATTTGCTTTTTCCAAAACAAATGGTAACTTATTTTACGTTACAACCTTGTCTATTGTGTTTTTCTGGTGAATAGCCATCAAACATTTCCAAAAATACAATGTGTAATTAACAAAGGACACAACCTCCTTGAGGGGGGGGGGACATTGGTGTGATAACTTGCCATAAAAAAAGAAAAAACAGGCTAAACTCAAAAAAATATATATAAAAATAAAGTATATAAAACATTGGTGTGATAACTTGGCACAAAACAGCAAAAAATCAAAATGTGTAGTACAAAGAAATATTTTTGAGATCTGGCTAGGGAAAAATGATTCCAAAAAAGGAGATCAGAAGCAAAAAATAAAATAATTCTGTATGGGAGAACGCTGGCTAAATAGCATCAGCTAAACAACGTGTTCATTCTAGCAATAGAGCGAAGAAACAAATGCTCAGCAAGAAACGGAACACTACTTTGAAAAATTTAGAATGTGCCATCTCAAAAACGAATGCGAGGTTTACAAGAACGAGCGCTCCCGTCACCTCATTTAGTCTGATCATGCGCGGGTTTTGAACCGACGCATCGGCTTTTGAACCGATGCTTTTCTGTACTAACCATCGGTTTGGTCCGATCGGGCAGCAGTCCATCGGTTCGGTTTTGAAGCATGTTTTAGCATTTTGGACCAAAGGAAAACAGACCGATGGCCTATACACACGGTCGGTTTGGTCCGATGAAACTGAACTTCAGTTCATTCTCATCGGTTCGGTCCGACCGTGTGTACAGGGCCTTAGACTCCTATTAGGATTGTTTTTTATTTACCACTAGGACAGATTTTTCACAATTAATCAGCAATATTTATGGGCTATATACACTATTCAAAAGTCCTTGGATTTTAGCGCTGAGCTTTACACTGGCTGTGCATATTTTCTTTCTTTATGTATATTACCTAAGGCTTTATTTAATTTTTTTAAAACAGCATAACAAACTGCATATAAAACACTTCCATATATGCAAAATGCACAAATTAAGCTGTTAGCTGTGTGACTCTTGGAATGCATCATTAAGTTAGTTAGCTCCACCCTATGTTTTTCATTCCAGTAAGAATTTCCAGGGGATTTGGATTCTCCTTTTAAGTGCCAGTGGGTGGACAAAAACATATGCCCTGTGAGAAGTATCAGACTTTGGCCCATAGCTTACCAGAAGCACTGCAGAATGTGTATACATATGTTATCCTTCTCCTAGTGGGCAAAAACCCAGTCTATTAAATCTAAAATGCAACAAACAAATATTAAAATATACAAAATGATGTAAGATATCAATACATGTACAGTATCTCACAACAGTGAGCACACCCCTCACATTTTTGTAAATATTTGATTATGTCTTTTCATGTGACAACACTGAAGAAATTACACTTTGCTACAATGTAAAGTAGTGAGTATACAGCTTGTATAACAATGTAAATTTGCTGTCCCCTCAAAATAACTCACCACACAGCTATTAATTTCTAGACCAGCATCATTTGCCCATCGCGTATGGAATTGAAGATTTGAATTCCGGAAAAGGTCTTGTAATAGGACAAGGTGTACCCATCGGGGCCAGGGGTCTTACCTGGTTTTAATGATTTAAGGGCTTCTAAGAACGCTTCTATTGTAATTGGACCATCTGGGTCTCCAGCTACTTCATCAGGCAGCCTGGGCATTCCTGAGGCCAGTATATATTGCCTGGCTGCCTCCCCTCCATTATGTATCTTTGAACAAGGTAATTGACCCGCTGTCTGATTCAAACTGGTATAATAATCTCTAAATGCCTTCACAATTGGCTGCAAGGAGCTAACTAGCACATCCCCATATGTTTTAATCGATCAATGTGATTCCGTGCTCTTGTCTCTCTAAGCGCATTAGCTAGCATCTTACCTGGTATATTTCCGTACTAATAGAATCCTCACCTGCACCAAGTTAATTTAGCTTCTGCTTTATCCATTAATATTAGGTTTAACTCGTCACATAGACGCAAGAGTTTTTTCTCAATCTGTTGTGCATGAGATTTCTTGATAAAGAGTATCTGTCACTACCTATTGCTGTCACAAGGGATGTTTACATTCCTTGTGAAACCAATAAAAGTTATCAGAATATTTTTTTTAAAGGGATAACGTAAAGTAAATAAATAAATAAGATTTTTTTTTTTAAAAGCGCCCCGTCCATGCTCGTGCAGCAAAGAAAACGCATACATAAGTCGTGCCCACAAATGTAAATTGTGTTGAAATCACACATGTGAGGTATCAACATGATCGCCAGAGTGAGAGAAATAATTCTAGTAAAAGACCTCTTCTGTAATTCTAGCCTGGTAACCGTAAAGAAAATGAAAGTGTCGCCTATGGAGATTTTTATGTAATGTAGCTTGTCGCCATTCCACGAGTGTGCGCAATTTCAAAGCATGACATGTTTGGTATCTATTTACTCAGCATAACATCATCTTTCATTGATAAATCTGAAATGTTAAATGTGTCACTAACAGAAAAAACAGTTATTATTGCAAAAAGACTTTCCATTTAAATGGCAACAAGAACCAATTAAATATTTGGGAATATATATACTGAGTAACTTAAGTCAGTTACAAGACATGAATTACAACGAGACAATCAGAAAAGTAATGAAATTATTACATGAATATGAAAAAACAACTTATTCATGGATGGGAAGAATGAATATAGTAAAAATGGACATATTGCCAAAATTATTATATATTTTTCAAACAGTACCCTTATGCCCTGTACACACGATCGGTTCGTTTTTTTTCCCATCGGTGAAAAAAAATAGAACCTGTTTTACATTTTTCTTATGGTTAAAAAACCGATCGAAAAAAACGATTGTCTGTGGGGAAATCGGCCAAAAATCCATGCATGCTCAGAATCAAGTCAACGCATGCTCGGAAGCATTGAACTTCATTTTTCTCAGCACGTCGTTGTGTTTTACGTCACCGTGTTGGACACGATCGGATTTTTAACCAATGGTGTGTAGGCAAGACTGATGAAAGTCAGCTTCATCGTATATCTGTTGAAAAAATCTATTGGTCCGTTTTCATCAGACGAACCGATCGTGTGTACAGGGCATTAGTCATTTCAAAAAAATAATAAATGAATTAAGAAAAGCAATAGGAAGCTTCATTTGGGCCCAAAAAACACTGAGAATAAAAAGAGAAATTTTAATTAGAACTAAGAAAAATGGAGGTCTAGCACTACCTGACTTCTCTAAATATCTACAAGCAGCCTCTTTGACTAGGATTATAAATTGGCATCACAATATAGAAAACAAACAATGGGTTAAACTAGAAGAAGATATTACAGGAGTACAACTTAAAACCCTCCCTTGGATAAAACCCCATTTAAGACCTGGAAATAAAAAAATAACAATCTTCGTAAGAGCCACATTAAACATATGGGACGCAATATTAAAAGGGGGGAAACTATCCACTATGATTGGACCTATGACCCCATTGTTCTCCAATCCAGAATTCCCGCCAGCTTTAGAAACCACAAAATACTTAAAATGGAATATATTGGAGAACAATCCTAGTGGATGGTAAACACAATGCAAGATTTAGGATCTGAACATAAACTTAAATGGCTACAATATCATCAACTAAAGACATACATTGCAACAAAAACAGACCTATCCTTAAAAAAAAAGATCAAAAACTAAATTTGAACAAATATTAATAGATGAACAAAAACCTACTAAAAAACTATCTAAGATATATGATTTGTTACTCCCTTCCGGATTTCTCAGAGAGTTAACAGCAATGAAAAAATGGGAAAGGGAAATAGGGAGATCAGTATCAGAGATAGAATGGGAGAAAATATTTGCAACAATACATAAAACAACTATAGCGATAAAACATCAAGAGAAAAATTATAAAATAGTAATGAGATGGTATTTGAGCCCAGTAGCATTAAATAAAATAAATAACGGCAATACAGAGACTTGTTGGAGATGTATGGCAGGAAGAGGGACTACGAACCACATCTGTTACGGATGTCATCTGGTGAATCATTTCCCAGCTGATGGTGGCTTCACATGTGGATTCTTTGAACAAAAGTGCTTGAGTTAAAAACCAGGAGTTTAAAACAGGAGTTAAGACAGGAGTCTTCATTATTTTGTTTCAATCACTGACCCAGAACAAGCTTGCAGCTAGTAAAGTTAGAACTCTTGATATATAGATTCAGCGGTGCAGCAGACGCTCTCACCTTAGTCTGCTCACCCCAGAGACAGCGAGAGCAGGACGCTCTCAAACGAGTCGGCTCTCCCCAGGGATGGTGCAGCCAGGCAGGGTCCTCCCAGCTCTCGGCTGCTGCAGACACAGCACAAACAACTAGGACTCCCATAGTCTAACACAGGGGTACATATCCACCCCCTAGGCAATTGATCTAGGGTTGCACCGATCACCCGTTGAGGGGTCAGGAAGGAATTTTTTTCCCTGGTCGCTGCAGATTGGCACAGCACGCCTGGGATTTTTTGCCTTCCTCTGGACCAATCGGGGAGAGAAGACTCAACGAGTGATGGCTCACTTGGACAGTCTTTCGCCCATCACTATATAAGACCCCCCCAATCAACATTACTTCCCTGCAGTTTTTTTCTGCGACCATGGGTTACCTAAAATACTCTGCAGAAACCATCCGGGAACTAAAACCATTTGCCTCTATACTCCCAGTTGTCACCAAAAAAGCTCTAAGGAATGAGCGACTGTTGAGAATCAATCGACGATCAACAGTCAAAAACTACGCGCAGGTACCCCAGCCCAAGCGCATAATATGCGCTTTGGTCAACACAAGATCGGCAGTAAAACACCGACAAGAAATCTATGATTTCATCCTTCAACACGATCTAGACTGCCTCTTCATCACAGAAAGCTGGCTCACAGCCGACTGCAACACCATTCTAACAGAATTGGTGCCAGCAAATTATCGCATTCAAATGCAAAACAGAGTGGGGCAAAGAGGGGGGACCTGGCGGTGACCCACAAGACTCACCTCTCGATCACCAAACCAGTCCTTCAAAACACGCTTCCATTCATGGAAACCCTCACTCTGCAGCTGCAAACAAATCCCCAAGATATGGTCCATATGCTACTTTGCTATAGACCACCTGGCCCAAAAACGCACCTTCTCACGTCGTTGACGGAATTCATCTCCACATATACCCTAAACATCAAACACCTTTTGGTGCTTGGGGATTTCAACCTCTGGGCCAACTCCTCGCTGGACCCCATAGCCGCATCGGCCATCTGGAAGGATTAGGTCTGCAGCAACTAATACAAGGCCCCACTCATGCCTCAGGCCATACGCTCAATCTCATTTTCAAACAAGATTTGGAAAATGACGTCCTGGAAAATGAGCCGCAACCATGGACCGATCACCATGCCATCAAATTCACAATCACCAAAAACGCCAGCCCAAAAAAAACGACAAAACCGATGACAATTTACTGGACTAGATCTCAGAAGAAGCTCCACTCGGAACTCTTCAAAACAACACTAGGGAACAAAATACAAACAGCCACAGAAACACTTGACGCCATCAACAAGGCGCTACTACAGTCAGCTGACTTAGTAGCACCAAAACGCAAAACTTGCATCCGGAAAAACAACTCCAGCTGGTTTAATGACCAGCTGACATTGCTAAAGCAAGAGCGTAGAAGAGCAGAAGCTGCGTGGAAAAGGTGCTCTTCAGATAAAAACCACACCATTTACAAGATAATAACAAAGAAATATCACAAAGAAATCTTCACGGCCAAAAAAAATCATTTCTCCAACATCGTCGCAAATGCCCTTAACCGCCCCCGAGAACTCTTCAAGTTGGTCACTCAGACTATGAATCCTGCTTGTTTAGAGGCCCCCAATTCTGATTCACAAGAATTTTGCAACGAATTATCAGATTATTTCATTAATAAAATTAAAAAAATCAGTGAAAGTATTCAGCAAAATGGAACCGTCACCAACTCCCCCCCAAATCACAAACCTAATACCCACATAAATCAGCCGCAATCACCAAAATTCACTCTAAAACCCATTTCCATCGATGCCACTAAAAATATCATCGGGACTCTGCATAATAGCACAGCACCCAATGATATCATCCCCACTAAACTGCTGAAAGAAATTGCCGATATACTGGCACCAGCTATCACGCAGCTCATAAACCAATCATTCAAGGAGGGCATGGTGCCCACCTTGCTGAAACAAGGTACAATAAAACCAATTCTAAAAAAAAACTACCCTCGACCCCAAAGACCCAAACAACCAGAGGCCCATAACAGGTCTAAATGTTTTCTCCAAGGTAATGGAGAAAGTAATTGTACAAGAGCTGCAACTGCATTTAGACACCCATAAATTACTCGACCCGTTTCAATCAGGCTTCCATCCGGGTCACGGAACAGAAACTGCGCTGCTCAAAATATGGGATGACGTTCTAGAGGCCGCAGACGAAAGAGCATCTTGTTTCCTGATACTGCTGGACCTAAGCGCGGCTTTTGACACTGTAGACCACGGACTACTACTGGCTAGGCTAGCTGAAGTAGCCGGAGTCGCTGAAGGTGTTTTACCCTGGTTCTCCTCCTTCTTGGAAAACCGATCACAAATAGTGAAACTGGGGTCTTTCACTTCTGAAAAACGTACGGTATCATGCGGAGTCCTCAGGGATCTCCCTTATCGCCTGTATTGTTTAATATATATCTTCGCCCTCTCTTTGAAATCATCAGTAACCAGAAGTTACTTTACCACTCCTATGCAGACGACACACAACTGTATTTCCGCATCTGCAACAAAAAGGATCATTCTCTTGGACTAGAGAAATGCCTTACTCTAAGGCCGAGTACTCACGATCAAACATGTCCGATGAAACCGGTCCGCGGACCGGTTTCATCGGACATGTCTGCCCGGGGACTTCTGTTCGATGGCTATACACCCCATCGAACAGAAGTCCGCGCGTAAACAATACGTGGGGCGTGTCCGCGGTGTCGCCGCGACAATGACGCGGCGACGTGGGCGGCCTGCCTTTAAAATGCTTCCACGCATGCGTCGAAGTCATTCGACGCATGCGAGGGATGGCGGGCGGCAGGACATGTACGGTAGGTCTGTACAGACGACCGTACATGTCCGGGCGGACAGGTTTCCAGCGGCCTGTTTTAAAGCAAGTCCAGGAAACAGTTGTCCGCTGGAAACCTGTCCGATCCGCCCGAAAATGGTCCGCTCGGGCCAACACACGGCCAAACATGTCTGCTGAAACTGGTCTGCGGACCAGTTTCAGCAGACATGTTTGGTCGTGAGTATGGGGCCTAATAGAAAACTGGATGACAAACCGTTATCTTAAACTCAATGGTTCGAAAACAGAACTTCTCCTGTTTCACACTAACCGGAAAAATCACCCCGCGTCAACATGGACTCCCCCGCCCATTCTGGGTAAACTATCACCCCTAGCACCAAAGTCAAAAGTCTCTGAGTCATTTTCTATACCTACATGACAATGGATGCACAAATAGGGTCAGTAGTCAGCGGATCCCACCATCTGCTGCGCCTACTACGCAGACTCACGCCCTTTATCCCGAAAGAGGACATTGCAGTCGTGGTGGGAACAATCATCAATTCCAGACTCGACTACGCAAATGCCTTCTATCTAGGACTCCCCAAATACCAAATCGCTCGTCTGCAAGTCGTTCAAAATACGGCCGCTTGACTAGTGACTGAAAAAAAAACATGGGAATCAATCTCACCTTCACTGAGATCCCTTCATTGGTTGCCAGTAAAAGACAGAATCACTTTCAAGGCACTCTGTCTAATACATAAGTGCAGTGCTGGGACAAGGCCATTTGGTGCCCAGGGCGAAGACTGCAAACTGCAAAGAATCAATGTAGTTTCAAAACTATAAAATACTTCCAATTCAATACAAATTCAGTTTATAGTGTAAAAAATAAAAACCACAGAGGTGATCAAATAATATAAAAAAAGGATGTCAATTGTATTTGGGTACAGCGTCGCACGACCGCGCAATTGTCAGTTAAAGCAGTGCGGCCGGATCATTAAAAGGGTAAAACCTTCTGGAGCTGAAGTGGTTAACACATACAAAGAAAAACCCTCTCTTACTAATAACTGGTGTGATGTGGGAAACCCAGCGATTCCTGTGCAGGTTCCTGCATTGCATCTAAATTGCCAGCAGTTCACACTGACATCTGAGAACTGCTGCGGGTGTCAATGTGAAGTTAAAGTGGAGTTCCACCCATTTTTTTATGTTTGTCTGTGCTGCATGCTCTAATCTCATAGTGTTCAGAATGGAAAATTTTTATTTAATTTGTTGCTTGTAAATACCTTTATTTTGTAGTCCTTCATTACTTCCTCCTCCTTATTTGCCTAGGCTATTTGCAAGGGTTTCTGGGATAGGCATCATGTTTCCCAGTAGTCCTTGCAAACCTGACTGCAACCTATTACATTGCTTGTGCACTGAGCATGTGCGAGATATGCAAAGCTGAAATCCAGGAAGTCATACAGTCTGGCTTCATGATGCCCACACTTAAGATGGCCACGGTCTATTTCTAGATTATAAACTATCTAAATGCTGTAACAGCCTAACAAAACGGACCTTAGTTTACAGACTAACTTTACTAGAATACATTAAGCTTGTGTATTACAGGGGTATTTATATTTAAAAAGTGAAATTGTGGGTGGAACTCCCCTTTAAGGACCCCCCAGATTGGTTTGCACATCACAGTGTGTATTGTGAAATGGTACAGAAATTGGATCGCATGGGTGTGATCACCTATGCCAGGGATAAGCAATTAGCGGACCTCCAGATGTTGCCAAACTACAAGTCCCATGAGGCATAGCAAGACTCTGACAGCATCAATCATGACACCCAGAGGCAGAGGCATGATGGGACTTGTAGTTTGGCAACAGCTGGAGGTCCGCTAATTGCTTATCCCTGACCTATGCCAACTGATTCCAGTGCGGACCAAAAAAAAGGGTCCTGAATTATTTTGATCCAAATGTGATGCAAATTCAGCCCTACAAACTGTACGGCTGAATTTGCATCACAGACATTGCATGTGATCTTTACAGCAATGCGGTGCAAATCACATGTGATGTCTAATAGGGATGAGCTCCAGCGTGTTCGCACACTCCACGTGCAGAGTCCGCCAGGAAGTCTGCAAGGCACTGCGCTAATCGCAGCCAGGGAGACATTTCCCGATGCTCGGCTGCAGAGATCGGGAAATGTCTCCCTGGCTGTGATTAGTGCAGCGCTGTGCAGACTTCCTGGCGGGCTCTGCACGTGTACTATGCGAACACGCCAGAGCTCATCCCTAATGTCTATCATCGCAATGGTGTGAACCCAGCCTAAAACAGGTAGAGAAGAGGTGACATAATGTCTCCTAAGCACCTGCAATAAGGCATATTACACTTTACTTCTAGCACCCCCACCCCTTAGAAGAGTCCTGTGAATTTGTGTGTTTGGGGAAAGGGGAACTAGGTCTGATTAGTGAACTATAAGCCCTTTTACTGCCAACCTCTTACTGAGAATGCTAGTCAGTTGGTGTTATGCTGACCCACTCACTATCTTTAATACATTCTGACCAAAAGCATGTATGTCAGGAAAGTCCGCCAAAATTCACATGCCCCAATATGTATACCTCCACTGAATCAGAACAATGCAGTCAGCATAAAAACCAAGCAACTAACATTTTCAGATATTTATTCCGGATGCCAGCCACGGATGACACAATTATTTTCATTGCCTGTACCCCCTGCAGTCTTGTGAGTAACCCCTCATAAGAATTATTGTCTTTTATGTTTTTTTTTAAACTCCATACTACGCTTAGAGGGCGCCGCTTTTTGTTCTTTTGTTGTTGTTTCAGATAAAAAACTGCAATGCCAACCTCCCTGTTTCATGTTAGGTTTCCTTTAATCTGACTTCTGTTACTTGAATGAGTAAAAAAGGAGCAATATGTGTTGAGATGAAGAATCTCTCCATGAAGTGTATTTACTTATTTCTGAGTAACACATACCTGTCAGAGCCACTCCATGCATCCTCCCCCCCCATCCTTCCACAATACATGCTATCAGTGTTTTTGAAGCAAGCTCTCCTCTGCTACAATACCATCCCCCACATAATATTTTGCTGTGGGACGTTGAAGCTCTTTTCTCCCACCTTTCAGTAACAGCAATATAGTGCAGTGGCTCAGCTCAGGTCCTCCATGCTGCTGTCTACTTCTAGGAATGCTGCCCTTCGGTTCTCTGCAGCTTTGTCCCTCCATAGGACACACATAGACTGACTGTAGAGGTGAGCAGGAGGAGCCTAACATGCAGGAAGTGGATGGGAGCAGTGATTGCACACATACGTTTTTTTTTTCCCCTCTTGTCATTAGCAAAATGCTGCATTTCTCTGCTCTTAGGAAACAAACTGAAAGACACCCTTACCCTCACTCTCCCGGGCTCTATACACAGAAGGAGATGTTCTCCGTGGCTGTCCTCCTCTCTTCCGCCCACAGGTTGCTATTGGAGGGAAGAGAGAGCAGTCTCCTCCCATTAGCAGCTATCGAGATTCCTTCTCTGCCTGATAGTAATGACACCACCGTCACTTCTGTAAGTGAGGCAGCTTCAGATCAGCGCGGCTCCAGTGCGCCCCTCCCCCTTCATGTTATACTCTGCCCTGGGCACCAGTCCCTTCTGCCCACCCCTAGTACCGGCCCTGCATAAGTGTATTCAAGGCAACGCCCCCCAATATCTATGCGAAAAAATAAAAGCCCATATCCCCAATCGCATTCTGCGATCCACCAATCAAAACCTACTCCAGATACCCAAAGCCAGATACAAGTCCAAAGGAGATCGAAGATTTGCAGTCCAGGGACCTCGCCTGTGGAATGCACTACCAACCACCATCCGACTGGAGTCAGACCACTTGGCCTTCAGGAGAAAGATTAAAACCCATCTCTTCTGAGGTCAAGGGGTTCCTTACCCATGAAATTGATACAGCGCCCAGAGGCGATTCAGTTCGCATGTGTTGCGCTTTACAAGTCTCTCTCACTCTCACTCACAAAATATTTGAGATATATCAGAAAGTATCGGGAGTAGAGAGGACTCCAAGTATAGAGATTTCATTGTTATCCCTGATGACAAAATCAATAAAAAACATTAAAATGGATATTCTTCACCATATGACAATGGTAGCCAGAACAATAATAGCTTGAAAGTGGAGAGAAACTAAAAGTCCTACAATAACAGAATGGATATGTGAAATGAACGAAATACAATACATGGAAAGTCAGATAAGAGAAGAAGGATATATAAAGAATCAAATGCCAGGAATATGGCAAACATTTTTTAAATTACAGTCCTCGACAAGTATGATAGAATATCTATAAATGGAAAATAACACGTAACCCCCTAAGGGGATATAAAATGAAAGAGGAAAGAAGAGGAAACAGGGAGACATTTTATAATACTTTTTTTTATATATTTGATGGGGTATGAATGGGTATGGTAGAGAGTAAAAATATGTGTGTGAGTGTGAATTCTGTAGTTATTTATGATAAAGAAGCTAATAGATATTAATCAAGGTTGTCTTTTAATATATAACAAGAAGAAACCAATGCATATTTTAATGAATCTTGTAATTGTAAAAATGTTATATAAATGAATAAAGAGAAATTGAAAGAGATTATGCAAATAAATTGGGCTAACATTACTGTTTATTTTATTTATTTTTATTAATGAAAGTGTCTTTTTCCCCCAAAAAAAATGAATTTAAAAAGACCACTGCACAAATACTATGTGACATAAAACATTGCAACAATCGCCATTTTAATCTCTAGGGTCTCTGCTAAAAAAAATATATATAATATTTGGGGGTTCTAAGTAATTTTCACGCAAGAAATATGGTTTTTAACTTGTAAGCAACAAATGTCAGAAATAGGCTTCTGCATGAAAGGGTTAAACACTCTTCTTTTATAGAACCCGAATGACTTTGACCTCCCTGTTCACACTAGATTTTTGATAATACCTCCTTATAGCCATACTCAGGTGTATATCCTTCCATTATATCTGGCACAATCCATCAATATTTAACCATTAACTTGTTTGTTCTCTTTTACACTATAACAACCAAGGGAGGGATGTTTGACTTAAACTGTAACCTTGTAATAAATATGCTGCACAGTCTATCTCACTGTTCATTTTTAATGTAGATAGAACACTATAGCATAATATACTGTATGATAGGACCATTTTTAATAATCCCATATTTTTTTAAATACATTTTATTAAAAATGTATGTAAAAGTGCCTGATACAGAATAAGAAATAAAAATAAGGAACATATATTAACCCATGCTATATATGCATAGGGAATATTTTATATGCACAGCATATGATATAAGAAATTGAATTGTAATAATAGCTTATAGAGACACAAGATGTGGAATAATCTATTGACATGTGTTATAAATTGTTATATGAGATATGTCTGATGCCACTGTTAATTAACAAATGTGCAATCAGTGTGACCAAGTTGGAATTTAATAGTAGCCATGTAAAAAAATGGCATTTACAGTATTAGTCATGCTTAAAAAAAACAGTATTGATTGGATTTTTCAGTAGTAGCAGTAAATGTTTCATGTATAAGACAGAACAGTGACACCTGAAAAATGAACTCAATTTTTAAATATATTCATGGCACATTTATGATGTAATGAGCTTTAAATAGGTTCTGTGGTTTACTAAAACATCTTTCAACTATTCTGGATGTATTCTTATGTCAATAATGCCTTCCATTAGACTCATTATGTTATAATTTTTTCCACAGAAACAAAAAAGTGGAAAAGGTCAAATAAAAAATTTGTAGTGACAATACACGAATAATCAAATGCAAAAAAATGAATAAAGTACAAAGAACTATAAGCAATCCCAAAAACAAACATCCTCTATGCCCAACAAAAAAATAGAAGGTGAGCAATTAGAGAACCCTGTGCTATGAGTGAACTAAAAATAATTGTGCTAAATAAGTAATAGGATGAAAGCTGCTCCTCTCAAAGTGCTATAGTGCTAAACACCCAGGGATGGACTGGCCATCGGGACTACCGGGAGTTTCCCGGTGAGCCGATGGCTCAGTGGGCTGGTTTGAGTGACAACCTGTCAAAGTAATGGCTGCGCGGCTTGCGCAGCCATTACTTTGAGCACCGCTGTACTGCCCAGGGAGGGACTGACCACTTGATGTTCTCAATGAATTGCGGTGAAGGAAGCGGAAGTTTTCTCCACTCAGAGAAGCACACCTACAGTACCCTCCGGCGGTCTCGCTCCTCTCCGATCTGTGTGCTCGGCGCTGCGGCGCAGCACGTTGTGCCCTGTGTCTGTGCTCACTGCGATTAGAAGCAGTGGGAGTGGAGCGGGTTTTGGCGGTGCCCGGGTCTATGGAGGCAGCTTAGAGTTCGTTCTGGCCCTGGGACAGGACAACGGATGTGTGGAGGGAGGTGAGCCGGCCGCTTTGTGGGAGAACCTGTGTGTCGGGACTTGAGATGGGGGAGGGGGAAGTCAGTGAGAGCAGTGTCTGCAGCAAGGTGGGAAACAAATTCTGGTGCTGTGCTGCGAACTTCAGTTGTTCCATACATGTCACTGCAAGGTGGTCTCTGCCGTGATGGAGCAAACAATTGGGCTCATTCACACCACCATATACCACTTTTCTACCATGTGCACCCCTGCCATATACATACAACCCCCCACTATACACTCCGCACCTCTCTCATATAATACTACCCCCCACTATACACTCCGCACCCCTCTCATATACATTCTACCCCCCCACTATACACTCCGCACCTCTCTCATATAATACTATCCCCCACTATACACTCCGCACCCCTCTCATATACATTCTACCCCCCCACTATACACTCCGCACCTCTCTCATATACATTCTACCCCCACTATACACTCTGCACCCCTCTCATATACATACTACCCCCCACTATACACACCACACCCCTCTCATATACATTCTACCCCCCACTATACACACCACACCCCTCTCATATACATTCTACCCCCACTATACACTCCGCACCCCTCTCATATACATTCTACCCCCCACTATACACTCCGCACCCCTCTCATATACATTCTACCCCCCACTATACACTCCGCACCCCTCTCATATACATTCTACCCCCCACTATACACTCCGCACCCCTCTCATATACATTCTACCCCCCACTATACACACCACACCCCTCTCATATACATTCTACCCCCACTATACACACCACACCCCTCTCATATACATACTACCCCCCACTATACACACCACACCCCTCTCATATACATTCTACCCCCACTATACACTCCGCACCCCTCTCATATACATACTACCCCCCACTATACACTCCACACCCCTCTCATATACATTCTACCCCCACTATACACTCCGCACCCCTCTCATATACATACTACCCCCCCACTATACACTCCGCACTCCTCTCATATACATTCTACCCTACACTCCGCACCCCTCTCATATACATACTACCCCCCCACCCTACACTGCGCACCTCTCTCATATACATTCTACCCCCCCCCACCCTACACTCCGCACCCCTCTCATATACATTCTACCCCCCACCCTACACTCCGCACCCCTCTCATATACATTCTACCCTACACTCCGCACCCCTCTCATATACATACTACCTCCCACTATACACTCCGCACCCCTCTCATATACATACTACCTCCCACTATACACTCCACACCCCTCTCATATACATAATACCCCCCACCCTACACTCCGCACCCCTCTCATATACATACTACCCCCCACCCTACACCTCTCTCATATACATTCTACCCACACCCCCCCCCCCCACCCTACAATCCACACCTCACTCATGTACATACTACCCCCCACCATACACCTGTACATCCCCATGCTTCTAACATGGCCTTCACACTTTAGTACATACCATGTGAATGAGGCCTTAGTAGAAATGTAATGTTTGTACACTGTTTTTGTGCGTGTTTCCAAAATAAAGTGGGCCGGTCTGGATGAAGTCCAGGGCCAAATCTTTGTCCCAGTCCAACCCTGTAAACACCCCATAACCAAAAATAGAACATAACATTTTTTGAGCAGTTTCCTTCTATGCAACTCTGTGAGCAAAATTGAGGGCTTTTGCTTTGGTTAAAATTCCACTGCTGGTGAAATCTGTAATTTTGAGAAGAAGTTAATTTCACTCAAATATGCCATATGAAGAATATAATGCATTTGGCATGACAAACTTATTATTTTTGGTATCAAGATTAGCACTTATCTATGGAAGAGCCCTGGGGCCAACATAAAAAAAAATACAAAATTCTGAGTTTCAAAGTCATAATTCTGAGATTAAAAGTCAGAATTCTGAGATTTAAAGTCAGAATTCTGAGTTTCAAAATCAGATTTCTGAGTTTCAAAGTCAGAATTTTGACTTTCAAAGGTAGGCCCTGTACACACGTCCGAGAAACTCGACGGGCAAAACACATCGTTTTGCTCGTCGAGATCCTTGTGAAGCCGCCGAGGATCTCGGCGAGCCAAATTTTCCCATTGTCCAACGAGGAAATAGAGAACATGCTCGCTATTTGATTCGATGAGTTCCTCGACGGGTTTCTTGGTGAAAAGTGTACACACGACCGGTTTTCTCGGCAGAATACGTCTCCCATCGAGTTTCTTGCTGAATTCTGCAGAGAAAACCGATCGTGTGTACGGGGCCTCAGAATTTTGAGATTTAAAGTCAGAATTCTGAGGTTTAAACACCCACAGACCATCATTCTGCAGATAGTCAAGTCTTCTGCTCTGTATATGGATCTGTAAATCTATCTTAGTTACAGAACACAGTATGGGGAAGCAGGCAGTGCTGGGCTCTCTGGTTCCTCTACTGTATTAATAGTGTTTAAGTTTTCTGTCTTATCCTCCTTCTCTGTCATCTGCTCCAACATAAAGAGCCATGCTGAAAACATGTGTATTGTGGGTGGGGGGGACACATCTTCCATAGATAACAAAACACAATGGCTAGCACAGCTCTGCACCCCAACTTGTAGGACACATGTCACTATTGCCCCTACATGAGGGAATTGTGAATGGTTAGAAGGCAGCATCACAATGTGTGTCTATGGTGATAACAGATTGATCATAGCAATTACTTATCTGGACTAATTGTTACAAATAATGAACCTCATATCAAACATAAAAAAACAATTCTTTAGAATCCATCGGGCAATAGCTTAGTGGTTAGAGTAACAGACTTATGCTCGATAGGTTGTGGGTTCTTTTTTAACTTTTTTAATTTAATGTTTAAGTTATAAAAAGTTATTTCCGTCATACAAAATGCGTATACATACAAAACACTACTTTACCTAACATCCATAATAACTAATCCCACCCCACCCCTCCCCTCCCTTCCCATGGTCCCATGGAACAGCACATTCCAAGCATTTTGTGGGATGCTTTCCCCTGTTATCTTCTCCACGTAGTCTAATATACTGTGCCAATACTCTTTTATTTTCGGGCACTCCCACCAAATGTGTATTGTTGTTCCCCTCTGTTTACATTGTCTCCAACACTGTGATGAACTATTTGCTTGAAACTGGTTCATTTTCTCCGGGGTCAGATGCCTTCTTACCATACATTTATAGTTAGCTTCTACCGTAGTAATGTCAGTAGCATAGCTATAGACTGCTTCTATCATTTGTTTTTCCTCTAACTTTCTCTCTAGTTCTTGCTCCCATTTTTCTATGAAGGGTAACGTCCATTTCCTTCTAATTCTGTTAATATGTCATACATTTGAGAAGTTGCTTCATGCTTCAAAGGCGTTTTAAGATTACAAAGTTTCTCAATTGTGTTCAGTGTTTTCTCATCCCTAATTGGTTGGGGTATTGTATCAACTAGGGGCCAGATCCACGTACCTTGGCGCATATTTCCGCCGGGCGCAGCATATCTAAGATACACTACGCCACCGTAACTTATTTTTTTTCGAATCCTCAAAGAATTCGCGCCGTAAGTTACGGCGGCGTAGTGTATCTTTGGCGGCGTAAGGGCGCGGAATTCAAATGGATGTGATGGGGGCGTGTTTTATGTAAATACATCGTGACCCGACGTAAACAAGGTTTTTTTTAACGGCGCATGCGCTGTCCGTGGGGGTATCCCAGTGCGCATGCTCGAAATTAAACCGGAACAAGCCTATTCGCGAACGACTTACGCAAACAACGTAAAAAATTGAAAGGCGACGCGGGAACGACAGCCATACTTAACATTGAATATGCCTCATAATAGCAGGGGTAAC
Organism: Rana temporaria; assembly: GCF_905171775.1. Lineage (NCBI taxonomy): Eukaryota > Metazoa > Chordata > Amphibia > Anura > Ranidae > Rana > Rana temporaria. Next base: position 313,057,251 of record NC_053489.1, read on the forward strand.
TATACGCCGGAAAAAGCCGAACGCAAACGACGCAAAAAAATGCGCTGGCCGGACATACGTTCGTGGATCGCCGTAAAAAGCTAATTTGCATACTCAACGCAGAATTCGATGGAAACGCCACCTAGCGGCCGCTGAAAAAATGCACCTAAGATCCGACGGCGTACTAAGACGTACTAAATAACAGATAAATAAATAACTCTAAAACAGAAGTCCCAAAGTTCAATAAATAGCTGTAGCAGCGCTGCTTTCAGACCAACGTCTGAAACACTTCTATATGTCCAAATCCATATAGGAAATCAGATGACAGTGCAAGTGGATGAATAAAGAGACAGATCCTTAATTAGTGCTCCTTTCACCAGAGGGGGCGTTCACCACGTGGGGGGAATATGACTCCCCTTATGGGGATGCACTCACCACAAATATGGAAATATAAAGCCTTGGATAGATATCTCTGTATGCCTCCTGGATGCTGCACTCTCCACCAGCCAATGTGTATTATGTCCAATCAAACCATCGTCACATATAATGAAAGGAACTCATATAGTGTGATATTGCTTTTTAAAACACAGGTTTATTGAGCCCCCAAACACATCCCCCAATACAATATGCGTACCATAATGTTAAAAGTGACAAGCAAATAAGTATAGTGCCAGTACTGTGCCTGTATCCCTCCTGGCCGAACAGTGCAGCTGTTGTAAAAAAACCTCCTCTCCTGTTCCTGGTCCTGGGGGCCGTACAGTCTGTTTGGTCACTGGATTAGCGTCACGCCCTGACGCGTTTCGTCATTGGATGACTGCTTCAGAGGGCGTGACTAGGCTAATCCATGACCAATTATTTATGTTCGCCCGTGGAGCGCAAGAAATGCGCTCATTGGCCGGATCCGGTCACGTGAGCGCGTCATGCCGCGCATGCGCACCCACGGCCGGATCGAAAGAAATGCGCTCATTGGCCGGATCCGGTCACGTGAGCGCGTCATGCCGCGCATGCGCACCCACGGCCGGATCGAATGTAATAGGCGGAGGGAGGAAGACTCGACTGAGTCACACAGGCGCAATAGCGTCCGTGAGGTCACTGCCACATGACTGGCAGAGACACTTCCGCGTTCCAAAGGTGAGAACCTTCCTGGAACGCATGCTTCCTCTCAATTGGTCGGTACCAGTCTCGTGTAAGCACAGGCAATACACAGACAATGGTACGTCACTATGCCTATTGTAACCTGGTGGGAAAAACAATAAATGCCGGTAATGTCAGTATTTAAAACCCCAGCAACAAAGCGGATCCATCTATACCCAGGCACACATGCTGGTTATATTATACAGTACCAGCAAATACAAAATGAATAAAAATTTACATAATTAAAACACATATTAAAATCAATACTCTACTAGAAAATGCATATTAGAGAGTACATAATACAACCAACTCTGCAATTTTTTAAGATAAATAAGGTAATTTAAAATTATTCGTGAACAATTCCAAATACCCATAATCTAATATATGACCAAAAGGATGCGTGTCCCCAAGGTGATTGGTCTGCATATAAGTAAATGATCATAGCTCTGGTTTAGATTGTATTACAAACATTTAAACTAATTGGCCCAGCAATACACCGTGCAATCACCAACTATTACCGGTTGTGTGCAATGAGCCAAATAGCTATATTTTAAATATCCATAAAAATGAATGTAAATTGATAAAATCGCATGACAAATGCATCCTTAATATTGCAGAGATGGTTTGATTTTATATATAAACAAACTCAAATGTGTGAGTAAGGGAAAAAAACTTTTGAATGGATCAGGAAAAAACCTTATATAATCCATATAAGGTTAAAAAATAAAATGTATAATTATATCTGTATATATAAAAACACGCATAAAGAACACAATTAAAACACACTTAAAGGGGTAAGAATAAGCCAGATAAAATTAGGTATCACTAATAAAACAATTAATATCCAGTTCAATGTTCAGGCCTTTAAGTGTGTTTTAATTGTGTTCTTTATGCGTGTTTTTATATATACAGATATAATTATACATTTTATTTTTTAACCTTATATGGATTATATAAGGTTTTTTCCTGATCCATTCAAAAGTTTTTTTCCCTTACTCACACATTTGAGTTTGTTTATATATAAAATCAAACCATCTCTGCAATATTAAGGATGCATTCGTCATGCGATTTTATCAATTTACATTCATTTTTATGGATATTTAAAATATAGCTATTTGGCTCATTGCACACAACCGGTAATAGTTGGTGATTGCACGGTGTATTGCTGGGCCAATTAGTTTAAATGTTTGTAATACAATCTAAACCAGAGCTATGATCATTTACTTATATGCAGACCAATCACCTTGGGGACACGCATCCTTTTGGTCATATATTAGATTATGGGTATTTGGAATTGTTCACGAATAATTTTAAATTACCTTATTTATCTTAAAAAATTGCAGAGTTGGTTGTATTATGTACTCTCTAATATGCATTTTCTAGTAGAGCATTGATTTTAATATGTGTTTTAATTATGTAAATTTTTATTCATTTTGTATTTGCTGGTACTGTATAATATAACCAGCATGTGTGCCTGGGTATAGATGGATCCGCTTTGTTGCTGATGTTTTAAATACTGACATTACCGGCATTTATTGTTTTTCCCACCAGGTTACAATAGGCATAGTGACGTACCATTGTCTGTGTATTGCCTGTGCTTACACGAGACTGGTACCGACCAATTGAGAGGAAGCATGCGTTCCAGGAAGGTTCTCACCTTTGGAACGCGGAAGTGTCTCTGCCAGTCATGTGGCAGTGACCTCACGGACGCTATTGCGCCTGTGTGACTCAGTCGAGTCTTCCTCCCTCCGCCTATTACATTCGATCCGGCCGTGGGTGCGCATGCGCGGCATGACGCGCTCACGTGACCGGATCCGGCCAATGAGCGCATTTCTTTCGATCCGGCCGTGGGTGCGCATGCGCGGCATGACGCGCTCACGTGACCGGATCCGGCCAATGAGCGCATTTCTTGCGCTCCACGGGCGAACTTAAATAATTGGTCATGGATTAGCCTAGTCACGCCCTCTGAAGCAGTCATCCAATGACGAAACGCGTCAGGGCGTGACGCTAATCCAGTGACCAAACAGACTGTACGGCCCCCAGGACCAGGAACAGGAGAGGAGGTTTTTTTACAACAGCTGCACTGTTCGGCCAGGAGGGATACAGGCACAGTACTGGCACTATACTTATTTGCTTGTCACTTTTAACATTATGGTACGCATATTGTATTGGGGGATGTGTTTGGGGGCTCAATAAACCTGTGTTTTAAAAAGCAATATCACACTATATGAGTTCCTTTCATTATATGTGACGATGGTTTGATTGGACATAATACACATTGGCTGGTGGAGAGTGCAGCATTCAGGAGGCATACAGAGATATCTATCCAAGGCTTTATATTTCCATATTTGTGGTGAGTGCATCCCCATAAGGGGAGTCATATTCCCCCCACGTGGTGAACGCCCCCTCTGGTGAAAGGAGCACTAATTAAGGATCTGTCTCTTTATTCATCCACTTGCACTGTCATCTGATTTCCTATATGGATTTGTACATATAGAAGTGTTTCAGACGTTGGTCTGAAAGCAGCGCTGCTACAGCAATTTATTGAACTTTGGGACTTCTGTTTTAGAGTTATTTATTTATCTGTTATTTATTATTGACCTTTTTTAAGCAGCTGCTGCAATTTACATATATCTAGTGTTCTGTGACCACATTATCTCAGTGTGCATCCATAAGCGCTGAGCCGTGCTAAATATCGATAGGAGGGCGACACTAGCATTTTTGAGCTGGTACTAAGACGTACGCCTGTCGGATCGATCCGAGATGCAGTCGTATCTTGTTTTGTAGATACAAAACAAAGATACGACGCGCAAAATTTGAAATTACGCGGCGTATCAAGAGATACGCCGGCGTAATTCTTTTGTGGATCTGCCCCTAGGTGTTTAAGTTGTGCAAATTCCCATTCATTTACTTAGTGCCACCCGTGTGCTGTTATTAGATCCACTCTAGTCCTTATTTTCCCTTGTTTTACTATATCTTTTAATTGTGCTTCCCCCCATTTGCCTTCCCATCCGTGTCCCATTTCCTGGAATAAAGAAACTCGTTCCTGTCAACGGGATAAGGGGAGAATTATATCTCCACTTCTCCCGTCGATATAATTTATCCAAGACTTTAAATACAGTTCTAGTTAAATCGTGCATATTTGTGCCTAATGTTCTATTTTTTGGTGGAATCCAAATATTTTTCCCTAGCGGTGTCGTGCAGAATGTGTTTTCAATTTTTACCCATCTCTTTTTTGTGTTTGTGTTAGCCCATTCTAATAACCTTGCCATTATTATTGCCGTATGATATCTTTTAATATCAGGGACCGCCTGCCCTCCTTTTTTCCTAGATAAAAGCATGTTACTTATTCTGGCTTTTTATTCTGCCAAATATAATTAAAAAATAATCGTTTTTATAACTTTAAAAAAAGATTGGGGTATCTTTATTGGGAGCATATGAAATTTATAAAAATTTTGGTAGGATCACCTTTTTTAATAGGTTTATCCTTCCCATCCAAGAAATCTGTCTCCTCAATAGATTTTTTATGTCTTCTTTAACTTCATTCAGTAATGGGATAAAATTGGCGCAATTTTTTTTCCAATGTGGGGGTCAGTTTTATAAGTTAATGCTTCTGTCTCCCAGGAGAACGGGAATTCCTGTTGTATTGCTATTACCTCATTCTTCTCTATTCCTAGATTTAATATTACAGTTTTAGTAGGGTTTATCTTAAAGTTTGTAAGCTCGCCATAATCCTTTTTTATTTCTTTTATTATATTTGGTAATGAAAACCTTGGCTTGGTTATATATAGAAGTATGTCGTCCGCGTATGCGGCTACCTTGTGTACCTCATCTCCCACTCTGACTCCCCCTATATCCACATTTTAACTTATTTTTCCCAACAACGGCTCCAATGCGATTACGTACAGGAGGGGCAAGAGCGGGCAGCCCCGTCGTGTGTCGTTGAACATCTCAAACGCAGACGACATGCCTCCATTCACCTTAATTCTAGCCGTAGGGTACTTATAAAGATTTTCAATCCATCTCATAAATCTTGTACCCATCCCCATGCTTCGCAGTGTATCCATCAGAAACCCCCAGTATACCCTGTCAAATGCTTTTTCAGCATCAATTGACATGAGCAAGACTGGGGGTTTCTTCTTTTGGCCTCTGCGCATTAATAACATGGGGCCAGATCCACAAAAACCTGACGTAACTTAAAAAATCCAATTTAAGTTACACTGCCTTAAAGTTTCTACCTAAGTGCCTGATCCACAAAGCACTTATCTAGAAATTTCAGGCTGTGTAACTAAAATTCCGCCGGCGCAAGGCGTTCCTATTCAAATGGGGCGAGTCCCATTTAAATGAGGCGCGCTCCCGCGCCGGCCGTACTGCGCATGCGCGAAGTTACGTTACGCCGAGTTTTGAGGATCGCGACGGCTTAAAAAAGTTGCGTCGGGGAAAAAAAAAAATGACAGCGGCATGCATTCCTGAGGGAGAACTCCATGCCAATTTTCAAAGAAAAAACCGGCATGGGTTCCCCCCCCCCAGGAGCATACCAGGCCCTTAGGTCTGGCATGGGTTGTAAGGAGACCCCCCCCACGCCGAAAAATTGACGTAGGGGGTCCCCCTACAATCCATACCAGACCCGTATCCAAAGCACGCTACCCGGCCGGCCAGGAAAGGAGTGGGGACGAGCGAGCGCCCCCCCCCTCCTGAGCCGTGCCAGGCCGCGTGCCCTCAACATGGGGGGGTTGGGTGCTCTGGGGCAGGGGGGCGCACTGCGGGCCCCCCCACCCCAGAGCACCCTGTCCCCATGTTGATGAGGACAGGACCTCTTCCCGACAACCCTTGCCATTGGTTGTCGGGGTCTGCGGGCGGAGGCTTATCGGAATCTGGGAGTCCCCTTTAATAAGGGGGCCCCCAGATACCGGCCCCCCACCCTAAGTGAATGGATATGGGGTACATCGTACCCCTATCCATTCACCTGGAGGCAAAAAGTAAAATGTAGTAAACACACAACACAAGGGTTTTTAAAATATTTTATTATTCTGCTCCGGATGCCCCCCTGTCTTCGTTATTAGCTCAATTACCAGGGGGGGCTTCTTCTTCCACTCTCCGGGGGTCTTCCGCTCTCCGGGGGTCTTCTCCGCTCTCCGGGGGGGCTTCTCCGGACTCCGGGGGGCTTCTTCCATCTTCTCCCCTCTTCCGCTCTTGACTCGGCGAACCCCGGTTCTTCTGCAGCTCTCCGGTGCCTTCTTCTTCAGCGCTGGCTGCCTGCTATGTTTGTGTGTTAGCTCGATTTCAAACAGGCAGCCGGCGCGGTCTTCTGTGGCGTCAGGGTCTTCTGGTCTTCTGTTCTTCCGATGTTGCCTCGTCGCCTGTTGTCGCTGTAATGATGGAAGCGCGCCTTGCATCACATTTATATAGGCATCACCATCCCATCATGCTCCGGTAGGTACCCACGTGGTGGGTGCACGTGGGTAGGCACCCACCACGTGGGTACCTGCCGGAGCATGATGGGACGGTGATGCCTATATAAATGTGATGCAAGGCGCGCTTCCATCATTACAGCGACAACAGGCGACGAGGCAACATCGGAAGAAAGGAAGAGAAGACCCTGACGCCACAGAAGACCGCGCTGGCTGCCTGTTTGAAATCGAGCTAACACACAAACATAGCAGGCAGCCAGCGCTGAAGAAGAAGGCACCGGAGAGCTGCAGAAGAACCGGGGTTCGCCGAGTCAAGAGCGGAAGAGGGGAGAAGATGGAAGAAGCCCCCCGGAGTCCGGAGAAGCCCCCCCCGGAGAGCGGAGAAGACCCCCGGAGAGCGGAAGACCCCCGGAGAGCGGAAGAAGAAGCCCCCCCTGGTAATTGAGCTAATAACGAAGACAGGGGGGGCATCCGGAGCAGAATAATAAAATATTTTAAAAAGCCTTGTGTTGTGTGTTTACTACATTTTACTTTTTGCCTCCAGGTGAATTGATAGGGGTACGATGTACCCCATATCCATTCACTTAGGGTGGGGGGCCGGTATCTGGGGGCCCCCTTATTAAAGGGGACTCCCAGATTCCGATAAGCCTCCGCCCGCAGACCCCGACAACCAATGGCAAGGGTTGTCGGGAAGAGGTCCTGTCCTCATCAACATGGGGACAGGGTGCTCTGGGGTGGGGGGGCCCGCAGTGCGCCCCCCTGCCCCAGAGCACCCAACCCCCCCATGTTGAGGGCACGCGGCCTGGCACGGCTCAGGAGGGGGGGCGCTCGCTCGTCCCCACTCCTTTCCTGGCCGGCCGGGTAGCGTGCTTTGGATACGGGTCTGGTATGGATTGTAGGGGGACCCCTACGTCGATTTTTCGGCGTGGGGGGGGGTCTCCTTACAACCCATACCAGACCTAAGGGCCTGGTATGCTCCTGGGGGGGAACCCATGCCGGTTTTGTTTTTACAAATTGCCGTGGAGTTCTCCCTCGGGAAAGCATACCAAATGCCGTCGCTGGAATGGGCTTTTACAAGGTGTGACTAGTTTACACTTTGTAGAACCAGCCCTAATTTTACACTTGCAAAATAACACTTACGGCGCAAAAATGAAGCTAGAAAGCTTTGTGGATCGCCTTAAGTGCTAATTTGCATACTAGCAACGGCATTTCGACTCGAAATGCCCCCAGCGGCGGATGCGGTACTGCATCCTAAGATTCGGCAGTGTAATTCAATTACACATGCCGGATCTTCTGTCTAACTTTGGAAAAAGCCTTTTGAGGATCGTTTCCAAAGTTACACACAGACTGAACAGCAGTTAAGTCGGAGTATCTCTTTTGAGGATCTGGCCCATAGTTCTGATACTATTGTCTCTTCCCTCCCTACCAGGGACAAAACCTACTTGGTCTTCATTTATTAAGTCCGGCATCAGGTTTTTTAACCTTGCTGCCAACACTTTTTTGCGTATAGTTTTACATCTGCGTTTAATAGCGCAATGGGGCGGTAGCTGGAACAGATAGATTTATTTCTACCTATTTTGGGTATTATTGTAATATCTGCTAGGAGTGATTATTTTCTGATTTCCTCTTTTTCTCCTATGTTGTTAAAGTAACTACATAATACTGGTACTAATTGCTCTTTAATTTTTTTATAATATTTTATAGTGAAACCATCCGGTCCTGGACTTTTCCCTCCTGGTATTTTTTTAAGGGCCTCATTAATTTCTTCTTGTGTTATTTGGACTTTCTAATAATTCTGCGTTTTCTGCTGTTATCTTTGGTAGATTTACTTCTGTTAAATATTGTTGTATTTTAAGTTTCCTATAGATCCCCTCCTGCTGTGTTTATTTCTAATTGCATATAGAGAGCTATAATATTTCTTGAAGATATTTTCAATGTCCATGGTTTTATACTTCATTTCTCCTTTTTCATTTTTTATCCTTTCGATATAATTTAAAGTTTTTTTTTATTCCTTGACATTTTTGCTAAATATCTTCCTGGCTTATTGCCCCATCTATACCTTTCTTTTGCCACGTTACTAAATACTTTCCTGGTCTCTTCTTCCATTAATTTCCTTAATTGATCTCTTTTTATCACTACTCTCTGATATATCTCCCTATTGGAATAGGTTTTATGTTGCTGTTCCAGGTCGTTTAGTTCCCTTATTGTCCATTTCATATTCCTTTCCCTTTTTTTTTTTTTTGCTGCCCCTATTGAGATTAATTTACCTCTAACATAAGCCTTATGGGCTTCCCAGATTGTAGCCTTTGTGACATCCAGAGTATCATTTATACTAAAGAATTGTTGAATGTCATTTTTTTAATTATTAGTGACTTCTACATCTTCTATCAGATCTTCATTTAACCGCCATGTCTCTTTCTTTCTGTCTTTATCCTTAAATGCAATTTTTACGATTACCGGGGCATGGTCCGAGATTGTTATTGTCTCTATTGTGGTTTCAACTACAGACTCTAAGATTGCATGGTCAACCAATATGTAATCCACTCTCGTGTATATGTCATGCACCGATGAGTGAAATGTATAATCTTTTTTACTTGGATTTGCTATTCGCCATATATCTAATAGCTGGTTAGTATACTCTTTTTCTCTAATCTGTTTCAATTGTTTAATTTCTCTCATCGGTGCACCAGATGTACTATCGAGACCATAATGCACCGAGAAATTTAAATCTCCTGCGACAATCAAATGTCCTTGTTTAAACTCCTCTATGGCATCTAGGATCCCTTTAAAATATATTTTTGGGTATTTATTGGGGCAGTAAACATTTACCAATGTATACCTAACTCCCTGTAAGATCCCTTTCAAGAACAAAAACCGGCCTTCTGGATCTACTTTCCTCTCCTCCAGCTCAAAATGTATATTTTTCCCTATTCCAATAGCAACTCCTTTTGCCCTTTTATTTGGGGAATCCCCATAATACCAGGTTTGAATTGCTCGTGAGTACATTTTTATGTTTGAATCCAAATATAAATGCGTTTCCTGTAAAAAAAACTATCTCTACAGCATATCTTTCCAGCTCTCTTAGTACCATGTGTCTTTTTTCCGGAGAATGCAGTCCTCTTACATTTGTATGTTATAATTTTAACCTCGGTCATCGTTTTTGTATTCATTCAGCTTACTTACTTCAACCCACGGATTCTTATGCTGCAGTCTATGGATATCCCTGTTTCTCTGATCAACACATGCATCTATTGACAAAAATTCACAGATCTTTCCCTCCTCCCGTCCAACCCCCCCACTCCCCTGACCTCCTGACCCTGCCCACCCGTCCCATCCCCTCCCTCGACCTCCTGGTCTTGAGCAGTAGCTAATTTCTTCTCCATGGGGGCACTTCTGTCCCCCCTGCTCTCTAGAGCCCAAGGTGGCTTCACCTTAGGGACACCCTTGTCCTACTGCTCTCTCTGACCTGAGGTGGAGTTCTGTATGGCGTTGTTGGTCTCACCTCCCCTGTTTCCAGGTAGGCGGATCCCAATCATGCCGGGAATCTAAGTCTTTCCTTTCCCGCAATAACTATCATTCATCTTAACAGAACCTTTCCTGCTGCCCCAGCCCCCCCCCCCACCCCCTTCCCGTCATTGGAAAAAAAAAAAGAGAAGACGGGGAAAACAAATTGCCCTCTTTTCTTTCCATTCTTGTCTATTCTGGGTCATCTTTTCTCATTCTGTTAAATCTTCTCCTACTCTTGGCCGTATGACCGCACAGTTTCCTGGAACGGGGATCGCAAATTTTTTGCAAAATTCAAATGTCTCTTCAATAAATTGCAGTCTGTCATGGATATGTACAAAGTATGTCTGCTTACCTGATCTCCATGTGTTCATTAGAGGCCTGACTCTCCTTCTGACTGTCTCTTATCACCTTCCTCCCTGTATGGCTCCACCCTAGGCCATCCCAGAAAGCCTATATTAACCATTGCACTGCTAGTCTGCTTCGCTGTTCAATAGTGTATTTTTCTAAGTTCTTGTTTGCAGTGTGCTATGATCATCTTCCTGTATACCTTTTTTGGCTTGTTCCTGACTTCTGCTGTTTGCCTGTGCCCCTGACCATTTGCCTGTCCCACGGTTATCCTTGTCTGCCTGTTGCCCTGACCTCGGCCTACCCATCACCACCGTTTGTCCTGCTGGCTGCTTCCCCTCTCTCCCTGCGGAGTGCGACCTAGGGAATCTCGGGGGTCGCGACCTGGATCCTGTTGCTGCCAAGGCCATCCTCACCATCAGAGGCTCTGGTGAATACAAAACTGGGTCTTAGACTCCGCGCCCCGGGTGATCTTGGGTTCACGCTTCCTCTCTGCTAGCAGCAGTCGGCTATAGGGTTCACTACCCTGTGGTGCATCCCTGACCCCCACGGGGTGCACTTGTCACCTGGCCACGGGTGACCTGACAGTTTGAACAGCCATGAACCCGGCCGACGTGTCTCTCCCCGCAGACGATCCATTACAGAGCATTGTTTGCAAACTCGAGATGCACAAAGCTAATCAGACTTAGGTGATGCATTTTCTACAGGATCTGGCTTCCCGCTTTGATCAGCTTCAGACCTCGTTGGGAACCCCGAATCCGCAACCCCAAGTACAACCACTGGCTGTGCCTGTCGCACCAGTCGCAGAGTCGCATTCACTGAAACTATCACCTCCAATCCGTTTTTCTGGAGACTCCAAGGCCTGAAGGGGTTTCCTTAGCCAATGCACCATTCATTTTGAGCTCCTGCCCCAACACTTTCTGTCTGATTGGGCTAAGATAGCCTATATCATTTCCCTCCTCTCCGGTGAAGCCTTAGCCTGGGCTGCCCCTCTGTGGGAATCGAATGATCCAGTGGTTTCTAGCCTGTCTGTTTTCTTGAAACTTTTCCGGAATATCTTCGAAGAACCGGCTCGTGTCCCTTCAGCAGGCCAGCGCCCCTTTACGTCTCCGCCAAGAATCCCGTTCAGTGGGACAAAATGTTCTTCAGTTCCGTATTTTCGCGGGTGAATTGAGCTGGAACAATGAGGCCTTAGTCGCAACCTTTTTGCATGGCCCTTCTGATAGAGTGAAGGATGAATTAGCACTGATCTGGACGGCGTGATCTACTTGTGTAACCAGATCGATATTCGCTTTCAGGAAAGGAACCTAGAAAGGCGACGCCAGCATTCCTTGGTCCTTAGTCAGCCTGACCTCCCCTCTCTTCGACCCGTGGAGAATCTCCTGCCAGCTGAGGAACCCATGCAGCTGGGTCAGACCAGGCTATCTCCTGAGGAACGTGCTAAGCGCAGAACTCTGGGCCTGTGTCTCTACTGTGGGGGCAAAGGTCACTTTCGTGACACTTGCTCTCTTCGCCCGGAAAAACGCTTGGGTTCAAGACATCTGGAAGGTGGAGTATTGGACCCAGAGATATCTCCTTCACCTTCTCGTCTTCTTCTTTCTGTGTCCCTTCATCTCGGTGCTTCTTCTCGTTCGGTCTCGGCATATCTAGATTCCGGAGCCACTGGCAACTTCATGGACAGGGAAATCGCATCATCCCATGAGACTTACCCTCTTGCCCCTCACCATGCCGTTAGTGGTCTTGGCGATTGATGGCACTGTTCTCCCAGGGGGCCCCATTCGCTTCCAGACATTTCCCGTTAAAATGTCAGTAGGGACACTTCACCAGGAGTGGATATCCTTCCTTATCCTACCAAAGGCCTCAGCTCCTATTGTTTTAGGTCTTCCTTGGTTAAGGCTCCATTCTCCACACATTGACTGGACTGCCAGACAGATCCTGGCTTGGGGTCCCTCCTGTTCCACGTCTTGCCTACCCAAGGTTGCCCCAAAAGAGAAACTTCCTGTTGCCACCATTCCAGTATATTTTGCTCTTCCTACCGCATGTAGTGGTGTCCGGAATGTGTCCTGCAATAGTCAGGCTGATGCACTTTCGAGCCAATGTGGCACTTTGGACGAGGAGCCCGCCTGTGAACCTGAGCCAATCATTCACTCCAGTTTACCATTGTCTGTCCCTAAAACGCTCAGCCAGGCTAACTTGTCTGCAAGTTCTGCAGTCGCTACGCCTTATAATGCGATTCGGGTAGTCACTACACCTGACTATGCTATTCAATCGGCCTCTGCATCAGCTATGCCAGGTCAGCCCATGCCCAGTGAGCCCCCTACCTTTTCTTGTTCAGGACCTTCTGAAACCTGTCTAAGGGGCTCAATCCATCCTTTGGATAGATAGATTGCTTTATTCGACCAAGTGGGGTTTTCTACCTTGTTTTCAGGGCTCTCTGCATTCTGCTGGTTTTTCTGCTATCCAGCTTGACTCCTGTGTCCTGTCACCTTCTAACCAACCTGACCTCAGGGTTCCTCTGACCTCTGCCCAGTCTGATGGTCCTGTGCTAGATGCCCAGTTCATCTTTAAGGGTCTGCTTGATCCTCTCATGCCCTTACTTATTCCTAAAGGGCCTTTGGTCGTCAATAAATCCTCTCATCCTCTCCCTACTTCGGTTCTGGTCAATGAGGATACTCAAGTTCTGGATTCTCGTGTCTGCAGAGGCATTCTTCAGTACCTTGTGCTTTGGAGAGGATTTGGTCCTGAGGAGGCGTCTTGGATTTCTGCATCTGAGGTCTTTGCGCCCCATTTGTTGAGGAGGTTTCATCTGGGATTCCCCTTTAGGCCTGGGTCCAGGTTGGAGAGGGGGGAGGGGCCATAAGAGGGAGGGTACCGTCATGGATATGCACAACATCTGTCTGCTTACCTGATCTCCATGTGTTCATTAGAGGCCTGACCCTCCTTCTGACTGTCTCTTATCACCTTCCTCCCAGTATGGCTCCACCCTAGGCCATCCCAGGAAGCCTATATTAACCATTGCACTGCTAGTCTGCTTCACTGTTCAATAGTGTAGTTTGTTAAGTTCCTGTTTGCAGTGTGCTACGATCATCTTCCTGTGTTCCGTTTTTGGCTTGTTCCTGACTTCTGCTGTTTGCCTGTGCCCCTGACCATTTGCCTGTCCCATGGTTATCCTTATCTGCCTGTTGCCCTGACCTCGGCCTACCCATCACCACCGTTTGTCCTGCTGGCTGCTTCCCCTCTCTCCCTGCGGAGTGCGACCTAGGGAATCTCGGGGGTCGCGACCTGGATCCTGTTGCGGCCAAGGCCATCCTCACCATCAGAGGCTCTGGTGAATACAAAACTGGATCTTAGACTCCGCGCCCTGGGTGATCTTGGGTTCACGCTTCCTCTCTGCTAGCAGCAGTCAGCTATAGGGTTCACTACCCTGTGGTGCATCCCTGACCCCCACGGGGTGCACTTGTCACCTGGCCACGGGTAACCTGACACAGTCTAGCAGTGATCCAATTTTTCCTACAATCAGGCATGCAGGGAAACCCCAGTTATACTGGATTCAATTTTCTTGTAGATTCGCCAACAGCGGCTTTAGAGTTCTTCTTCTTTTTAAGGTTTCCTGTGAAAGGGCTTGGAAAATTTGAATATTGTTCTCTTCAAATTGTATTGGTGATTTCCCCCTCAAATTCCTCCATATTAGATTTTTTTCCTCCCAGCTTTCGAATTGCACTACAATATCTCTTGGTTTATCCTGCAATATTTCTCTCGGTCTTCTTAGTCTATGTGCTCTCCCAATTTTTATTGGATTTGTAATTTCTCTGCCCATCACTGGGTTAAAAAGCTTCTGTATTTCTATTTTGTCTTCGTTTTGGGGGGAGTCGGGGACCCCACAAATTCTTAGATTTGTTCTTCTGTCCCTGTTCTCTTGGTCCTCTACCTTATATGTTTGTTCCTGATGTTCTTTTTTAATAGATTTAATTTCATCTTCTAATTTGTTTATTCTAATTGCATTAAGGTCAGTTGATTTTTCCACTTCTTCTACCCTTTCCATCATATTACCAAAATTCCTGTGTATATTCTCCATTTCACCTTTTAGCGATTTTTCCAACGCCGCTAACATCAATTGCATTTCTGTTTTACTTGAGGGTAGCTCTTAATATTGGGGAACCTCTGCATACCTATGTACATGGTCTATGTCCACCTCTTGCTCCAGTCTAGAATCAGTACTTTTATTATGACCCTTTTTCTTCTCTTTCTTCTTCTCCTTACTCTCTACTTGGCTACTCTTCGGCACTTGCTGCTTTTCAGTTATTTGTTTATCACCATTTAAACCATGTATGACATATTTATTCATTTGTCCCGGACTAGGTACAAGACTAGGTGTCAAACTTAAGCGGGGTGATTTGGGGGTTGCACCCCCTCTTCCTGACCTTCCCCTCATCTTTCCTCCGCTACTCCTGTTCCTCCACCACTCGTCTCCTCCAGTCCTCTTTCCTTCCTTCTGCCCTTTATAGTCGCTGTCCTCTTATATTTTGACCCTGAGGTGTTTTTGAGGTTTTGAGGTTTTCAAGTTGTATACAGTCCTATTTTTTTATGTCCTTTAGTGTCCGTCAGGAGTGTACTGATTAGGAGATGAGTGTTTTTTTTATTTTTTTATTCATTATTTGAGTTTTTAAGTCTCCCAGTAGTCTATCTGTTCCTTATGATTTTATTTTATTAATATCAACAATATCAACTTCGAATAGGTAAGGATCAAACCTTGTGCCTGTAGTGGTCTCCCAGTGTTTGATGCTGATTTAGCCAACAGCTGTTTTAGTCCCCAGAATTTTGACTTTGAAACTCATAATTCTGACTTTGAAACTCATAATTCTGACTTTTAATCTCATAATTCTGACTTTTAATCTCAGAATTCTGACTTTGAAACTCAGAATTCTGACTTTCAAAGTCAGAATTCTGACTTTCAAAGTCAGAATTCTGAGATTATAAATATAGTAGTCTCTATTAGGAGGATTTTAGGAGCAATTAGCAATAATGTAGTAACACCCACAGACCATCATTCTGCAAACATACAAGTCTTCTGCTCTGTATTTGGATATCTTAGTTACAGCACACAGTGGGGGTAATCCACAACGACCCGGCGCAACGTAACTTTGGTCATTTAAGTTACACCGCCGCAAATTACACTAGGTAGTGCCCGATCCACAAAGCACTTGCCTTGAAATTTGCAGCGGTGTAACCTAAAATCGTCCGGCGCTAGGCGTTCCTAATTTAATGGGGCGAGTCCCATTTAAATTAGGCGCGCTCCCACGCCGGACGAGTTGCGGCGAAAAAAAAATTTGAAAAAAAAAATTACAGCGACGCGGGGTAGAAGGGTCTGCTTTTACCAGGTGTAAACAGTTTAGGCCTTGTAAAAGCAGCCCTAATTTTACGATTGCAAACTAATACTTACGGAGAAAAAACGAAGTGTAAAAGCTTCGTGGATCTCCGTAAGTGCTAGTTTGCATACCCGAAGCGGCATTTCGACGAGAAATGCCCCCAGCGGCGGATGCGGTACTACATCCTAAGATCCGACAGTGTAAGTCCCTTACACATGTCGGATCTTCTGCCTATCTATGGGAAACTGATTCTGTGGATCAGTTCCATAGATAGAAACAGGGATACGACGGCGTATCAGTAGATACGCCGGCGTATCCCTTTTGAGGATCAGGCCCAGTATGTGGAAGCAGGCAGTGGTGGGCTCTCTGGTTCCTCTTCTGTATTAATAGTTCATCGATTTGCTGTCTTATTCTTCTCTGTCATCTGCTCTAACATAAAGAGCCATGCTGAAAACGTGTATTGTGGGGGGGGGGGGGGGGTGGGGAGATGACACAGTTTCCATAGATAACAGAACACAATGGCCAGCACAGCTCTGCACCCCAACTTGTAGGAAACATTGAATTATTGCCCCTACATGAGGGAATTGTGAATGGCTAGAAGGCAGAAGGACAATGTGTGTCTATGGTCATAACGGATTTATCATAGCAATTACTTGTCTGGACTAATTGTTACAAATAATAAACCTCATATCAAACATAAAAAAACAATTCTTTAGAATACATTGGGCAATAGCTTAGTGGTTAGAGTAACAGGCTAATGCTCGATAGGTTGTGGTTTCTAATCCAGGCGAGATTATATACATATTTTTTATACATTGCTTTTATATTAAATAGGGATGTCCCGATACCAATACTAGTATCGGTATCGGTACCGATACCGAGCATTTCCCTGGGTACTTGTACTCGGGGAAATGCTCCGATGCTTCACCCGATACCTGGGCATCTGGTCTGCCCCCCTTTCAGCTGCTTTAGTTAAAGTTATACAGCAGTGATCGGTGCTTGTAACTCCCCCCAAAGCCGCACTGATCACAGTTGACTGTCCCTGTATCCTCCTCCATGCTGCTCTCCCCCTCCGGGTTTGTGTCCCCCTCCGTGCTGTGTGTCGCCCTTCGGGTCATTGTCCCCCTCCTTGCTGCAGTCCGTGCTCCGTGCTGTCCCCCTCCGTGCTGTCCCCCTCCATGCTGTCCCCCTCCGTACTGTCCGCCTCCGTGATGTCCCCCTCCATCCTCCGTGCTGTCCCCCTCTGTGCTGTCCCCCTCCGTGCTGTCCCCCTCCATCCTCCTTGCTGCAGTCCGTGCTCCGTGCTGTCCCCCTCCGTGATCTGTGCTGTCCCCCCTTCATGCTGTCCCCCTCCGTGCTCCGTGCTGTCCCCCTCCATGATGTCCCCCTATGTGCTGTCCCCCTCCATCCTCCGTGCTGTCCCCCTCTGTGCTCTGTGCTGTCCCCCTCCGTGCTGTCCCCCTCCATCCTCCATGCTATCCCTCTCCGTGCTCCGTGCTGTCCTCATCCACCCTGTCCCCCTCTGTGCTGTCCCACCTCCATGCTCCGTGCTGTCCCCCTCCGTCCTGTCCCCCTCCGTGCTGTCCCCCCTCCATGCTCTGTGCTGTTCCCTCCATCCTCCGTGCTATGCCCCTCCGTGCTGTCCCCCTCTGTGCGGTCTCCCCTCCATGCTCCGTGATGTCCCCCTTCCATCCTCCGTGCTGTCCCTCTCCATGTTGTCCCCCCTCTGTCCTCCATGCTGCCCCCTCCATGCTCTGTGCTGTCTCCCCTCCAGGCTCCGTGCTGTCCCCCCTTCGTCCTCCGTGCTGTCCCCCTCCGTGCTCCGTGCTGTCCACCCTCCATGCTCCCTGATGTTCCCCCTCCGTCCTCCATGCTGTCCCCCTCCATGCTCTGTGCTGTCCCCCTCCGCGCTGTTTCAGGGCGCTTTTTCAGGTGCTATTTTTAATGTTTTAGCGCCTGCAAAGCACCTCGCTGTGAACGAGGTCTAAAAAAAGTCCTGCTAGCAGCATCTTTGGAGCGGTGAAGGAGTGGTGTGTATACCTCTCCTCCACCGCTCCTGCCCATTGAAATGAATGGGCACCACGGCTATACCACCAGCACACCCACTGCCGCACCACGGCTATACCACCAGCACACCCACTGCCCCAGTGTGAAAGTGGCATTAGTGAGGCTTAAATTGTATTTTATTGATATATCCAAATTGATTTCAAGATATATTAAAAAAGACATATTGATAAAATTGTTGTATATGCTGTCATTGGATGGAAAAAAATACCCTGAATCGGTGGTTTGTTAATATACCTTATAATCAATTTGGATATATTAATAAAATACAATTTAAGCCCTCACTAACTCATATATTAAAATATGTTTAATATAAAATCAATATATTCGCAAATTTATATATAACTAAAAAATTTGCTCTGAACTGGATTAGAACCCACTAATTTCAACAATATACACCTGCTGCTCTAACCACTATGCTATCACTTGATGGCTCTTACTACCTGCTTTTTATGTTTGAAATGAGGTGAATTCTATGTGAAACAACTGTATTTTTTTCATGATGGCCCCAGGGCTCTTCCTTCAAAAAAAAAAAAAAATGTAGGGAAGGGGAACAAAAAAGCACTCACAATTGCCAACATCCGAAATATTGAATAGGGGAAGGGTTACTGCTAAGGGCAGTGACAAGGCAGACTTTTAAGGCAAGACCGAAACATAGGGTTTAGAAAAATATAAACTTTTAATTACAGAGATACAATAAAATACATAAAGAAAATACATAAAAAAACATATAAAGTATACGTTCAATTGCAAAAATTCCTTTTTGTCTACGCGTTTCGCCTTTTGGCTTCCTCAGGACGAGGTTAGGAGAATTTGACAGTGAGATAATATATATTTCATTAATTGGAATGATCGTTAGCCGTCCAGGGCTCTTCCATACTTATCACAAATGAGACACCTGTTCTAAGAAAACTAAATGTTAATTAGACTTTTGAAAGTTGCAGAAAGTGCTAAAATTACTATTTCCTCCTAAAAAAAAATTTTGGAACCATACCATTTTTTTTCTTTTGAACTAGAGCCTCTCTTCCAACATTGCATGCATTTTCATTGACTGTATATCCCCTAAATTGTGTCTTTTTTTTTTTTTTACCCTAAATACTAATTTATTGTATAATGCATGATTCCTATTCATTCCTGTTTGAAACCAATTAATTGGCTAACAAAGAACAAATGTTGTTTTGGTATATGCTTTAACGCTTTAAAACGAATTTCAATAAGCAATTTAGACTGCTTTTCATTTAATTTCATTGCTGCTGTTTTTTTTAACAGCAGTGCCTTACCTTGCATTGTATGAATGTAAAGTAATATAGAAAAACAAGTTGTTTGGCTTATAACAACCCATTCTTCTAAGTGGGATCAGCTGGTTCCACTGTTATTGGCATGTTAATTATGCTTCTGGGTGGACTATTATCTATATTGTACAGCTGCTTGGCCATGCTCCACTTCTTAATTTGTTTGCAGACAATAAAGAAAAACATCCCTCAGATTTGTTATTTTAGGCATATTTTAAAGTATTTATTTAAAGGTGTTACAGTATAATTAAGTGTATTCATGTTTTACTTAAAATATATTATTATCCTATATATGCTAAGGCCCGGATTCACAAAGGAGTTACGATGGCGTATCTCCAGATACGCTGTCTTAACTCTGAGTGCGAGCCGTCGCAACTCGGCGCCTGATTCATAGAATCAGATATGCCTCACAGTTGCCTAGATACGAGCGGCGTAAGTCTCCTACGCTGTCGTATCTTAGGGTGCATATTTACTCTGGCCGCTAGGTGGCGCTTCCGTATATTTCCGCATCGAATATGCTAATTAGCTAGATACGCCGATTTACGAACGTACGTGCGCCCAGCGTATCAAGATACGTCGTTTACGTAAGACATACGCCGGCGTAAAGTTACCCCTCATAAAGCAGGGGTAAGTCATGTTAGGTATGGACGTCGGAAACGTACGAACAGCGTCGTATTTTACGTCGTTTGCGTAAGTCGTCCGTGAATGGGGCTGGACATAAGTTACGTTCACGTCGAAAGCATTGACTATTTGCGGCGTAATTTTGAGCATGCGCACTGGTATACGTTCACGGACGGCGCATGCGCCGTTCATTAAAAGCGTCAATTACGTTGGGTCACGATTCATTAACATACAACACGCCCACACTAGCCTACTTTGAATTACGCAAGGAAAGATTTTTTTTTTAGATATGGTAGACAGAAGGCAGTGGGAAAGATGATTAAGATGAGAAGGAACAACGTGGGAAAGGGGTTAGAAAGAATGTAAGGTTAAAGGGTCCCTAAAGGATTTTTTTTTTTTTTGCTAAATAGCTTCCTTTACCTTACTGCAGTCCTGGTTTCATGTCCTCATTGCTCGTTTTTGCTCTGATGTTGCTGTAAAACTGCTCTGTTCTGGACACTTCCTGGTTGTCTGGCTCCTTATGAAAAAAGTCATGGGAGAGTTTAGTTTTGTTTTCCTAGCCATGACTCTCTATGGCACTGTCCAGCACAGAGGCATAAAATAACATGCAAAGACTAAACTACTTTCAGTTTCGTTTTTGCATCTAAGAGGCACATTATATGATTGATTTTTATCTATTTTTAATCGTTTTTTAAAAGGAATCAGTTAACTATTATGTCTCTATACCCTGTAAACAGTCATTTCAGCAAAAAAAAAAATGTCCTTTAGTGATCCTTTAAGTAAAAGAGATGATAAAAGAAAGGAATACAACATACAAAAAAAAAAAAAAAGAATTACCTATATTTTGAGCAAGAGGGTTTAATTTGAGATGTAAGGAAGGTATTAGAAGAGGGGCTAAAATGTATTCTCATTTTTACAGGTAAAACATTTCTGGTACAATTTTTTTTATTGAAATATATGAGAAGTAAGAATAACTGTAATGATCCCGCGCAGGGGATATGAGCAGTAAGCATAACATGGTACAATTTAATAATACACATTGGGAACATATTTGTTAGAAAGAACTGTGGAACATCAATAAACCCCGGGCAAAGCCGGGGGTCAACATAGGGTGACTGATTAATTGCTCAGGGGTTGGGGTGTGGAGTAGTCCACAAAAATTTCGGAAAAACAAAACTTGGATCGAGGTCATTTGAGCAAGCAAATATAAACAAGGGGGGGGGGGCAGATGGCAAATGAGGGACACAAGAGATTAGTAGTGTTGAGCGGAATACGCCATATTCGATTTCGCGATATATCACGAATATATAGCCGAATATTCGTGAAATATTCGCTAAATGCGAAATTGATTGCGAAATTTTGACAACTTTGGTAGGAGAACTCTGATTGGCTCTGATGCAAAAGAAGGGCGGAGAAAGTATTCGCGAATATTCGGAAATAGAATATTGGTGATATTTTATCGAAATTTCGCTAATGCGAATGCGAAATTGATTGCGAGATTTTGACAACTCTGATTGGCTCTGATGCAAAAGAAGGGTGGAGAAAGTATTCGCGAATATTCGGAAATAGAATATTGGTGATATTTTATCGAAATTTCGCTAATGCGAATGCGAAATTGATTGCGAGATTTTGACAACTGTGGTAGGAGAACTCTGATTGGCTCTGATGCAAAAGAAGGGCGGAGAAAGTATTCGCGAATATTCGGAAATCGAATATTCGCGATTGCGAATATTCGGCAACATAAAAGGATCGCCTCAGCTTAGCTACTCGGCCCAGGGTCTCTAATCATACCAGCAATGCTTTTAGACGTCGATAGGATGTGATCTGTTTTAAAAATAAATTTGAAAAAATACGAATATTCGGAATAGCGAATATTGGCCGCGAAATTCGAGTTATTTGCGAATATTTGAATATGCCATATTCGTAACGAATATTCGCAATGCGAATATTCGTGAGCAACACTAGAGATTAGATGGAAAGACGGAGAAGCAAAAGGAGGTGCAGAATAGGTAAGAAAGAGGTTCCCCCCAGGTCAGGGGGCACAGAGGAGGTCAGTTAGAGAGGCCTAGGCTGGTCAGATTAGCGTAGGACCACCACTGGACCCGTACCTTGAGGAATTTGGCGTGGGAGTCATGGAGAATACTAGACATCTTCTCATTAATCATGTAAATTGTGGTAGTTGCGTGCTATTATGGTAATGGTGTATGAAAAAATTAATAAAATAATAATATAATAAATGAAAACTTGCTGATGGCACTAATTTTTTTTTAAAGCCCATAAACTGAACTCTATGTTAGCCTATGTGCCTATGCACACCTGTGCGTGTTTTAGTGTTAATGAGCTTTGGAGTTTATTGGCTTTTTTTTGAACGCCCGAAATTTGCGTTCAAAGTGAAGTTTTTCTGCGGGAAAAATGTTAAACGCAAAACGCCGAAAAACGCTCAAAAATGCTGGCACCAGCGTTTTTTAGCGTTTTTTTATCCATTGAAAAACAAAATGAAAAACGCTGATTAAAGCTATTGCAAAAAACGCTAAAAAGGCTCCCTGCAAAGCTACTGGCGTTTTTTTTATAGCTTTTTTTAGCTTCAGTGTGCATGGAGCCTTATAACTGATATAAGTGTAGCAGCGCTGTATAACTGAACAATAGTGAAATATGAAAATAATACAGTGCCAAATAACAGTATTAGATGATAAATAATATTATAAACAAGTCCAAAATTTGAATATGAAACAAATATAGTCCACGTGGTGCATGAAAAAATTGTTTGGGTGATGAGTATTCAAACAAACTTCAGGGAAAAGTTATCCCACCACCACATAGATTGCTCGCTCACCTCCTTCAGGTGATCCTGCAAGGGGTCAAACACGCCTTGAGTGTGTATATTCCCTCCAAGGAATTGCCAGAAGAACCACAACTGCAGATAAATACTCCTTCAACAATACAGCTCCAAACTTTAGATCCACAGTGACTAACGGTATAGCAGCAATACATGTAAAAATGAAAAGAAAGTACCTCTCATTAATCATTAATCATGAGAGTCGTTAAGATGCTCTTCACCTCCTCAAATGAGACAGCCGGTGTCTTCCAGGCCCTTGCTATTTTTCACATTTTGCAGTGTTAAACAAATAGGTGGCCAATTTATGCTTATAGAAGAGGCCTGGGATCGGGCAGTGAAGTAAGGCCAACTTGGCACCCTTGCGGGTAGACACATGAAAGAGAGTAAACAGAAAACCAAATACCCTTGACTAGAATCCCACTAAGCGGGAGCAGGACCACTAGATATGAAGTTCATCTCCACGCTGACCACAGCACCTGAAGCATCTATCACTGTAGGATGGCTTTGATTTGGCGATACGAGTTGGAACCCAGTACCAATGGAGGAGTACCTTATAGGCCGCCTCTAGGGTAGCCGTGTTAAAGGAGCATTTTGCAATATTAAACCAGGCTTTGCTCCAAACCGCCAAATAAATGGGGGATAAGTCTTTCTCCCATTTGGGGACATAAGTTAAAGAGGTTGGAGTCCTGCTCGAGGGAGGAGTAAATTAAAGATATGGTACCAGGAGATCCTGGAAAGTGTTGGCATGTTTGCTCAAAGGCCGTTTTCTGGTATGGAAAAGCGTCATTGCATCTGAGAGAGGAAATCAAGTGTCGTAATTGTAGATAACAGAAGAATTCCACTGGGGGAGCTTCATGAGTCTCTTGGATTGAAGTTCACGAGGGGAAGGTGCAGGTTTAAGTTTGAATGTCGGACCTGAGTGGGCTGGCCACCAGGAAAAAACATGAGGTCATTCTAAGCTGGGGGAAACATAGGGTTATTTAGGAGGGGGGGCAGAAGGGATATAAGCCCACCGGAAAAAACGAACCGAGTCCCAAATCTTTAAGCTATGGGCCATCAGAGGGCTGAGTGAGGGGGGATGCATATTAGTAGGAAGCCATAAAAGGGTAGAGATGGGGACTGGTGCACAGTTGGGGATTTCCAAGAGAACCCAGAGTGGAATATCGGAGGTAGCCTGGAGCATTGCAAGCTGGGAGATTTGCAGAGCCTGGTAATATTTGGTGATATTTGGGACTCCAGGCCCACCTCTCAGCCTGTAGGCATACATTGCAAAGCGGGAGACCCTTGGATGCTTGATGGCCCAAATAAAGGAGAGAAGCCTTTTCGGTAGACAACGCAAGAAAAATGCAGGGATCTATACTGGTAGAATCCGGAAGAAGTATAAGATCTTCCGAAGGATTGTCATCTTGAATGCGGCCAATCCAGGACAAGTTGGGGAACCGCCAAGATGTCATGAGCGCTGTGATGGTAAATAAAAGAGGAAAATGGTTAGCAGAAAAAAAGAGAGGAGTAAGAGGGAGTCAGCCTAATACCCAAATATTCGAAAATGGAGATGGCCCAGCGGTACGGGAAGGTGGATTGGAGGTGCGTGACCAGGGAACCTTGAAGGGAAATTTTCAGCACAGTGGTTTTGTGGGCATTAATCTGGAGCCCTGAGATGGTGGCAAACCAGGTCAGGAGGGAATGTAGATTGGGAATATTGGACAATTGGGTTAGTAAGGGTCAAAAGAGCATCGCCCGCAAATATATTTACCTTGTAACATTTGCCTGCGTATGCGATTCCATTAATATTTGGGTCAGCTCTAAGGGCCATGGCTAGAGGTTCAATGGCAAGGATAAAGAGAACAGGAGACAACCCTGCTGTGTTCCTCTGGAGATGGGGGAATGTTGGTGATAAGCAACCCACATAGCAGACAGCGGCCAAAGGGGAAGAGTAGAGTGCGGTCAGCCA
Organism: Rana temporaria; assembly: GCF_905171775.1. Classification (NCBI taxonomy): domain Eukaryota; kingdom Metazoa; phylum Chordata; class Amphibia; order Anura; family Ranidae; genus Rana; species Rana temporaria. The sequence goes on from NC_053489.1 coordinate 313,081,757, forward strand.
GGTGAGGACCGAGTCTCCAAAGCCCCACCATTGAAGCACATAGCATAAGTAGTCCCACGAGAGGGAGTCAAAAGCTTTGTATATGTCAAGCCAGAGAAGAAATCCTGGGATTTTGCGGTGATGTAACAGGGAAATCAGGTGAACTACCTTCCGAACATTGTCCCCTGCCTGGCGACCAGGCACAAAGCCTACCTAGTCTCTGTGGATCAGGAAATGTAGGTATTTATTAATGCGAGCACACAGGATCTTGCCCAATAGTTTAATGCTTGGGGGTCATGGGATTCCACAGTGATTTTCAGAATCATGGATATGTGCGCTTGTAAGAAGTCAGGTGAAGACAGTGCTCCCTGTTTCATGATATTAAAGTATACTGTCAAATGGGAGAGGAGGAGGGAGGTAATATTACTGTAATATAGGCCGGAGAAGCCGCCTGGGCCCGGGGCCTTGGAAACCCAAATTCCTTTGATGGCCTGTGCTACCTCCAGTTCAGAAATGTCTGCATTGAAGGCCGTATGGGCCACAGATGAAAGGGGGGAGATGGAGGTCACGGAAGAAGGCATCTGCTAAATCAAGGGGGAGGTTTACTGTATAAAGTGGTCAGAAAATCAGCGAAGGCTGCTGAGACTTTGGTCGGGTCAGGGGTAAGGTCTCCTCCGGTCAAGAAAAGGTGAACTGTTTTGTGTATATGGCCCGTGGCATTGAGTTTTATGGCCAACATCGCACCCGTTTTGTTTGCACAGGTGTAAAATTTGTGTTTGACCAATTGCAGGGCTTTTTCGGCTCTGTCGGTGGACAGCAAATCCAGTTCCCGGTGTGAGCTGTGCCCCTCGGACATAGTGCATTACTGATCAGGGTAAAGACCTGATGACATTGGCTCTTTACTCTCTACATAACCCATTATGTAATTAAGGCTCTGTGTCCCGTGAAGTATGATCAAGAAAAGAGCTTGCACATTCCCCACAACCAGTAGAAAGACCAATGAGACTGCAGAAAGATGAAGACTAAAGACTGTGCTGCCACACTAAGCGCTACCTGTGCAGTCTGGAGCTTCTCTGGTGAGTGAGCACCACACCACTGGGCAAGCCAAGCAAGCAGAGTAGCCGAGAGTCACAGTAAGCGCAGCAGGCTAAACATGCAAGTCCTGCTGTCTCCCAGCCATGACCACCAGATTCCCTAGGCTGCAGGCTCCTCCTATGTCAATTGCAGGTAGTGAGAAAAGCACATGCAGGTGCACACTGGTGCCCTGGCCAGATTAAGAGAATTGTGGGCCTGCAGTGGACCAGGTTTAGGAGTGGCATGAATATGAGATAAGTAATGTCATATCCCAGCTCTCCTCTTAATGGCCACCCTCCTGTATTTCCAGGAGCCTGTGCTGGCTTGTGCCCATGCTTGGCCACAGTCCCACAGGTGTAATGCTAGGCAGTGGCGTCACTAGGGTTGGTGTCACCTGGTGCGGTAAAATATGGTGTCACCCCCCCCCCCCCCCAATAACATTTTTCAAATATTTTTTACCCTACTGTTTGCTCTCTGTTCTCCTTTCTTCCCCTTTTCTCTCTCTCCCTATCCATCTTTCTTGTTCGTTCTATCCCTTCTTTCTCTCCATTTTTCTTTGTCCCCTCCCCCCACCTCTCTTTCTCCAGAACTGGAATTCACATCTCAGGAGCCTTTAGGCCAGGGGCGTACCTAGAGCATTTGGCACACGGGGCGGATCCAATATCTGGCACCCCCCACACACACGTTAAAATGTAAAAACACCCCACTGTGCCCCCTGCATACCTCTGCATCCTTCAATATATTTTTGTTACTACTGTGTACCCCTCTCCACAACTGCACCTCTGGACCACTTTACATTGCACTGCACCCTGCATCACTGGACCCCTTTACATTACACAGCCCCCTGCATCACTGGACCCCTTTACATTACACAGCCCCCTGCATCACTGGACCCTTTTAAAATTACACAGCACCCTGTATCACTGGACCCCTTTACATCTCACAGCCCCCTTCACCTCTGCACCCTTTTACATTACACAGCACCCTGCACCTCTGGACCTCTTTACATTACACAGCCCTCTGCACCACTGGACCCCTTTACATCACATAGCCCCCTGCACCTCTGGACCCCTTTACATTACACAGCACCCTGCACCTCTGGACCTCTTTACATTACACAGCCCCCTGTATCACTGGATCCCTTTAAATTTACACAGTACCCTGCATCACTGCACCCCTTTACATTACACAGCACCCTGCACCTCTGGACCTCTTTACATTACACAGCCCCCTGCATCACTGGATCCCTTTAAATTTACACAGTACCCTGCATCACTGCACCCCTTTACATTACACAGCACCCTGCATCACTGGACCCCTTTACATCTTATAGCCCCCTGCACCTATGGACCCTTTTACATTACACAGCACCCTGCACCTCTGGGCCCCTTTACATTACACAGCACCCTGCACCTCTTTACATTACACAGCCCCTGCACCACTGGACCCCTTTACATCACATAGCCCCCTGCACCTCTGGACCCCTTTACATTACACAGCACCCTGCACCTCTGGACCCCTTTACATTACACAGCACCCTGCATCACTGGACCCCTTTACATTACACAGCACCCTGCATCACTGGACCCCTTTACATCTCATAGCACCCTGCATCTCTGGACCATTTTACATTACACAGCACCCTGCACCTCTGCACCCCTTTTACATTACACAGCTGCCTGCACCTCTGCACCCCTTTACATCACATAGCCCCCTGCACTTCTGGACCCTTTTACACTACACAGCCCTCTGCACCCCTTTACATTACACAGCACCCTGCACCTCTGGACCCTTTTACATTACACAGCACCCTGCACCTCTGGACCCCTTTACATTAGACAGCACCCTGCATCACTGGACCCCTTTACATTACACAGCACCCTGCATCACTGGCCCCCTTTACATCTCATAGCCCCCTGCACCTCTGGACCCTTTTACATTACACAGCACCCTGCATCACTGCACCACTTTTACATTACACAGCCACCTGCACCTCTGGACCCCTGCATGTTACACAGACCCCCTTCAGTGCAGACACCCCCTCAGTGCAGACACCCCCCCTTTGTGCAACCCCCTCAGTGCAAACCCCCTCGGTGCAACCCCCAGTGCAAACAACCCCAGTGCAACCCCCCCCTTAGTACAACCCCCCCAGTGCAAACCCCACTTATTGAAAACCCCCTCAGTGCAAACACCCCCTTAGTACAACCCCCCCCCCTCAGTGCAAACACCCCCCTTCAGTGAAATTCCCCCAGGTGCAAACACCCCCCCTTCCCATTCAGTACCTCAGATCATCCCAAGCAGCGCCACGGCACATGTGGCGACTGCCGAGCACCGCTAACAGCCCGTGGCTGTGAGAGGAGGGGATGGATGGTGCTGCGGTGTCACCCCGCAACCCCCCCTCCTCTTGTACCGCGGCGCTCGGCGCTCCGATTCCGCTTTTTAAATGGTGTCACCCCTCTAGTGGGTGTCACCCGGTGCGGGCCGCACCCCCCACCCCCCCCTAGAAACGCCTCTGATGCTAGGGAAGCCTGGCATTTGATTTTCCAAGCCTTCGTAACAGCCGTGTGTCGGTGTGTTCTCTTGGATGAAAGTTTTTAAGTCATCAGAATACAGTGATCATTGCTGGCAGCGATAGCAGCCAGCAGTGATCGCCAAAAAAAGAGACACGCTGGTTGTACTGAAGTCAGTTGATAGATTGAATTCTGTACAACCAGTCTGCACATAGATTGAAATTTCTGCTGAACCTGAAGAATTTCAATCTGTCTATGGTGGCTTAAGTCCACCAGTCTCTGGGTTTAATAATATCCTCAAATCTTCGGAAAGGGGTTCTCCACCTAGGTGTAGAAATTCACTTTGAACTCCATTTTATTTCCAGAACTCTCTTTAGGGTACTTTAACACTGAAGGCACTTTACAGGCGTTTTAGCGCTAAAAATAGTGCCTGTAAACTGCCTCTCATGCCACCCCTGTGTGAAAGCCTGAGTACTTTTTCACACTGGGGCGGTGCGCTTGCAGGTAGTTCTGAAAAGTCCTGCAAGCAGCATCTTTGTGGCGGTTTGGGATCGCTGTATACACCACTCCCAAACCATCCTGCTCATTGAAATGAATGCAGCACGGGCGGTTTTAACCCGATGGTAAAGCACCGCTAAAACTAGCATCACTTTACCGCTACCACCCCAGTGTGAAAGTACCCTTAGGTATTAGATGTGCAAATAATTAGGTGAGAGCACATCTAATACCTACAGAGAGTAATGGAAATATGGAGTTCAAAGTGAGCCATGCCATTACCTGTAGGGATTGGCATCTAGGGGGTTAAAACGGGCAGGAAGGAAATGTAATATCAACTCACTGCCTGTCAAATGCCTCTGAAAAGTGACCTGAGCATGGATCACTTTTCAGAGGAGTGGCAGTGCCTGCTGCAAGTGAATACAAGCTTAAGGCCTCGTACAGACGAGAGGATATCCACTGGAAACGGTCTGCCGGACCGTTTCCGGCGGATTTGGATCTGATGGCTGTACACACCATCAGATCGAAATCCCCGCGGAATACATCCGCGGTGACGTGGCCGCGCCGTCGCCGCGACGATGACGCGGCGACGTGCGCGACCCTGGAAGGTAAATACTTCCACGCATGCGTCGAATCATTACGACGCATGCGAGGGATGGGAGCGGACGGACTGATCCGGTGAGTCTGTACAGACGACCGGATCAGTCCGCTGGACTGGATTCCAGCGGATAGATTTCTTAGCATGCTAAGAAATTTTTTTCTGCTGGGAATCCTTCGGCTGGATTTTAATCTGCTGGGAAATGTCCGCTCGGACGTACACACGACCGGATCTATCTGCTGGAACTGATCCGCGGATAAATCCCAGCGGATAGATCCGGTCGTGTGTACGGAGCCTAAGGGTGTACTGGTGGGTTTTCTTAGCTGCAGTCCCTCTGTCAGGAATGCTGGTAGATCAGACTGTGTGACCGCACAGAGGAACCAAACAAGGTGAGTAGTGAAATAAAAGGTGTTTATTTACAAATGTGTGAACCACCAGTGCACAATAAAACGACAAACAGTATGTACAAATAAAGGGGAATACCGTATTCATAAACGAGCCAAGCCGAGGTCATACACATGGGAGGTCAGTAGATGGGTGAGGATGGGAACACAGCGGATCAGGGAGCGGATGGATGGACAGGCTGCGGGGCAGGAATCCAAGAGGGAACAGGAACCAATGTAAACAGGCAAAGGGAAGAACGGGTCCAGGATAAGCTCAGGATGGGGAACAGAAACAGAGTCCAGATAGCAGGGTCAGATAACAGGCTCAGGTCCAGGAGGTATGACGATACCAGGGCGAGGAGTGATTACACACGCCGGGTATTTATAGAGGTGTGCTGATTGCATTCAGGTCACACCTGAACGCAGGAAGGGCTGTATGCTCCATATTGCCAAGAACGCCCCGCTGGTGGACGCCAGTACTGCAGCCCAAGGATCACATAATACCACCAGGGGAGAGCTCTCCTGGCAGTCCAAGACTGCCGGGAGACACCTGGTGGTGGGCCACAGTACTGCATGCCAAATACCAGGCAGTAACACCAGCGGGGGGAACCTTCCCTGACAGTACCCCCCCTCAAAGGAGCGGCCTCCGGACGCTCCAATTAGATGTTGCTGGGGGTAGTCCGTGGTGTCAAGCTGGGCAGCAGATAAAGTCACATCAGGTTGGGCCGGATGAAAGTCCATGACTTTTAACAGGGCAAAGTGCAGCTCAAGCTGGGCAGCGGGTACAGAAATCTTAGGTTGGGCAAAAAGTACATCAAGCTGGGATGCAGATAGGGGCAAATCAAGCTGGGCAGCAAGCTCCGGGTCGTCGAGCTGGGCAGCAAGCTCCGGGTCGTCGAGCTGGGCAGCAAGCTCCGGGTTGTCGAGCTGGGCAGCAGGCTCCGGGTCGTCGAGCTGGGCAGCAGGCTCCGGGTCGTCGAGCTGGGCAGCAGGCTCCGGTTCGTCGAGCTGGGCAGCAAACGCCGGGTCGTCGAGCTGGGCAGCAAACTCCGGGTCGTCGAGCTGGGCAGCAAACTCCGGGTCGTCGGGCTGGGCAGCGGGCAGGGACACCTCAGACTGGGCAGCGGACAGGAACTTCACAGGCAGGGCGGATGGCACTGAAACAGGCAGGGCAGATGGCACTGAAACAGGCAGGGCAGATGGCACTGAAACAGGCAGGGCAGAAATCATGAGATCTGACCATGCCTGCAGCACAGGCTGAACAAAAGCAGGTTCACACACACCTTGCCTAATCAGAGACTGCACAGAACAAATGCACTCAGACAACTTTTGCTGGGGACAGGAGGAATAATGCTCATCAAAAGACGCCGGATCATCCTCTAATAACCACACCAGGGATTCAACTTGGTCATGACTGAAGGGGGGAGAGAAATCGTCACTGCCATCAGGAATAAATGACAGAGCTGGCTTTACACACAACCGAATTAATGCCTGTACATCATCATAAGACATATAACCCTGATCCACCATGGAATGGGCTGATCGGATGGCTTCCATCAGCTGGTCACTTGTCCATCCCTCAAAAACCTGGCGACAATATTCCTCATCCTCCTCTGCCAGCAGAGAATAGTAAATGATTTCATTGAAATCCATCTTTAGAGCCACACACTACACCAGTATGGTTCCTCAAAGCAATCACGTCAGATCAAGGGATGGCCCTGGTATACTGTCAGGAATGCTGGTAGATCAGACTGTGTGACCGCACAGAGGAACCAAACAAGGTGAGTAGTGAAATAAAAGGTGTTTATTTACAAATGTGTGAACCACCAGTGCACAATAAAACGACAAACAGTATGTACAAATAAAGGGGAATACCGTATTCATAAACGAGCCAAGCCGAGGTCATACACATGGGAGGTCAGTAGATGGGTGAGGATGGGAACACAGCGGATCAGGGAGCGGATGGATGGACAGGCTGCGGGGCAGGAATCCAAGAGGGAACAGGAACCAATGTAAACAGGCAAAGGGAAGAACGGGTCCAGGATAAGCTCAGGATGGGGAACAGAAACAGAGTCCAGATAGCAGGATCAGATAACAGGCTCAGGTCCAGGAGGTATGACGATACCAGGGCGAGGAGTGATTACACACGCCGGGTATTTATAGAGGCGTGCTGATTGCATTCAGGTCACACCTGAACGCAGGAAGGGCTGTATGCTCCATACTGCCAAGAACGCCCCGCTGGTGGACGCCAGTACTGCAGCCCAAGGATCACATAATACCACCAGGGGAGAGCTCCCCTGGCAGTCCAAGACTGCCGGGAGACACCTGGTGGTGGGCCACAGTACTGCACGCCAAATACCAGGCAGTAACACCAGCGGGGGGAACCTTCCCTGACACCCTCAGACTTTTAGGTTGCACATTTTTGCTGCATTTTCTGATGTTTTGTGCACTTTCAGAACATGCAGTAAAAGGGTGCGACCAGGGGCAACATGCAGAAAGACTGCCAGTACACCAGCACTGAAGCCAAACCACAGCATGCCAGTTTGAGCTCACATTATAACACCTAGGAGGGCAAGGTAGTGTCACAGGCTGCTAGAAAAAAAAAACTTTAGCTGCAGAGAGGGGGAGAGAGGAGAATTTCACTTACTTGGACAGTCCCAGCCTCACAGGAGACTCACTGGATTCATCAAAACTGCTCAGATTGTACTTTCCCACCCACACATCCTCTTCACAGACAGCACACTGGCTGCCCGGAGTGTGGGCGGGGAAACAGAGCAGGTCCAGCTTCAACCAGCCATTCATGTGGAGGAGGGAGGGGCTGGGTCATTGCTAGCTCACAGTACTGGATGGAGATTCCGCACTTGGCCACCTCAAGAATTGCGCATGTGTGGTTCTGAGCTGGTGATACAGCGGCCTTTGCACAGCCTATCAGAGCAGCCCATGGGGTAATTGCATGCCTGACCCCCAGCCTAGCCAGCCCCTGGTTAAAAACCATTACATTTTTGGTTGGTGTGCCTCGAGATTCTTTCTTTGGTTGGCCTTGGTTAAAAAAAGGTTAAAAAACACAAGCTGCGGGAAAAATCAGGGGGGCGTGACCGGATGAGGAAGGTGCGAGCGTGTGAGGAGTTACATAGTTACATAGTTAGTCAGGTTGAAAAAAGACACAAGTCCATCCAGTTCAACCACAAAAAACAAAATAAAAAAACACAGTAAAATCCTATACACCCAACTTCATACCCACAGTTGATCCAGAGGAAGGCAAAAAACCCCAGCGGAGCATGATCCAATTTGCTACAGCAGGGGAAAAAATTCCTTCCTGATCCCCCGAGAGGCAATCGGATTTACCCTGGATCAACTTTACCTACAAATCTTAGTACTCAGTTATATTCTGTACATTTAGGAAAGAATCCAGACCTTTCTTAAAGCAATCTACTGATCTGGCCAGAACCACCTCTGGAGGGAGTCTGTTCCACATTTTCACAGCTCTTACTGTGAAAAAACCTTTCCGTATTTGGAGGTGAAATCTCTTTTCCTCTAGACGTAAAGAGTGCCCCCTTGTCCTCAGTGATGACCGTAAAGTGAATAACTCAACACCAAGTTCACTGTATGGACCTCTTATATATTTGTACATGTTGATCATATCCCCCCTTATTCTCCTCTTCTCAAGAGTGAATAAATCTAGTTCCTCTAATCTTTCCTCATAGCTGAGCTCCTCCATGCCTCTTATCAGTTTGGTTGCTCTTCTCTGCACTTTCTCCAGTTCTCCTATATCCTTTTTGAGAACTGGTGCCCAAAACTGAACTGCATATTCCAGATGAGGTCTTACTAATGATTTGTACAGGGGCAAAATTATATCTCTGTCTCTGGAGTCCATACCTCTCTTAATACAAGAAAGGACTTTGCTCGCTTTGGAAACCGCAGCTTGGCATTGCATGCCATTATTGAGCTTATGATCAACTAAAACCCCCAGATCTTTCTCCACTACAGACCCCCCCAGTTGTACTCCCCCTAGTATGTATGATGCATGCATATTCTTAGCCCCCAAGTGCATAACTTTACATTTATCTACATTAAACCTCATCTGCCACTTAGTCGCCCAATCAGACAGAGCATTGAGGTCGGCTTGTAAATTGGAGACATCCTGTAAGGACGTTATTCCACTGCATAGCTTGGTGTCATCTGCAAAGACAGAAATGTTACTTTTGATCTCAGACCCAATATCATTTATAAATATATTGAAAAGTAAGGGTCCCAGCACTGAACCTTGGGGTACACCACTGATAACATTGGACCATTCAGAGTAAGAATCATTAACCACGACTCTCTGAATTCTGGCTTTCAGCCAGTTTTCTATCCATTTACAAACTGATATATCCAATCCTGTAGACCTTACCTTACACATGAGCTGTGTGTGCGGAACTGTATCGAACGCTTTTGTAAAATCCAAATATATCACGTCCACAGCCACGCCTCTGTCCAGGGTTTTACTTACCTCTTCATAAAAGGAAATCAGGTTTGTCTGACAACTTCTGTCTTTCATGAATCCATGTTGTCTGCTGCTTAAATAGTTTTTTTCCAGCAAGAACTCATCCATGTGGTCTTTTATTAAACGTTCCAGTATCTTCCCAACTATAGAAGTTAAACTAACAGGTCTATAGTTACTTGGTAAAGACTTTGTTCCCTTTTTAAATATGGGCACCACATTGGCCCTGCGCCAATCCAGTGGTACTATTCCTGTCTTTAATGAGTCCCTAAATATTAGATACAGTGGCTTTGAAATGACAGAGCTCAACTCACCTAGGATCCGTGGGTGGATGCCATCAGGTCCAGGTGCTTTATCCACCTTTATTCTGTCTAAATATTTCTGGACCATATCACTTTTGAGCCATTGTGGATTTGGGGCTGTGTCACTCCCACCCCCATTTTGGACATGAGCTCCCCCATGCTCCATTGTATACACAGAGCTGAAGAAAACATTTAATAAATTTGCCTTCTCTTTGTCCCCAGTCACCCACTCTAGATTATTTTGTAAGGGGCCTACATGCTCAGACTTCACCTTTTTACTATTAATATATTTAAAGAATTTTTTGGGGTTTGTCCTACTATCTTTTGCAATCTGTCGTTCGTTTTGAATTTTTGCATCCTTGATTTCCTTTTTGCATATCCTGTTATATTCTTTGTAACATTTAAACAACACTAGTGTTCCTTCATTTTTATATTTTTTTAAAGCTAGTTAAAGGAGTGAGATGTCGGTGTGATCCCGGGCTGCCTCGCTCCAACCCCCCTCCTCCCTGCCGGGGAATCCTCTCCTCAACGCCGTGCAGGATGTTACAGTGAGCGGCTTACCCTACCTTATCGCAGCAGCAGCTGACATCGTGGAGCTGCCTCGCTCCAACCCCCCTCCTCCCTGCTGGGGAATCTGCTGGGGAATCTTTCTCCTCAAACGCCGTGCAGGACGGCAGAGTGAGAGGCTTACCTCACCTTGCCGCAGCTGTCATCATCGAGCCACCGGGACGGAGGAAGACAGGTGGAGGTAAGAGCTGCCTGAGCGTGGAGCGCTGCACCCTGCACTCGGATTGATCCCCTCGGTCCTCACTCCAGTCCCTTCTCCAGCTTCCCTCGAGGCGCAGCACCGCTGATCACCCTGACTCAAAGCATCGCAGCTTTACAGCTCTGTGGCGTTTAGTGTAGAGTATGCATATGTGTGGTATGAAGACATGAAGTGCCTGGGAACGTGGGACTAAACCCCATTATTGGCAGCGAGTGCAGTGTGAGCACAGAAAATCTGAAATTATTTAGAGTGTTTATCGTGTTCCTGTGCATTTGGACGCTGAAGATACAACAAGTTTTCTCTTGGGACCTAAGATGGGTTACGTGAGTAACGGACCATAACAGACTGCTAATGGAATGTTATTAAAATGCTATTGAAATTTTTCTCTCTATACTAAGTGCTGCTTGAAGTGGGAGTGACACTAAGTGGGAAGTTTGAACTGTACAAGTTGTAACAGACTGCATGGTCATCTGTGTTCCAATATCCTTCTTAAAGTCAAAGAAGGGAGAAAGAAGGAAAAAAGAAAAAAAAAAAAAAAAAGTAATCCGGAGGACAGGGTAGGAGGATTTCTATTCGGTCTGGGAATATTTCAGACAGCAGGCAATTGGGGAAGTTTGAAGGGATGAAGCAGTGAGTAGCGCATGAAGGGCATAATACGTGAACGGTGCACTGTAGACTGAGACAGGAAGTATACGGGACTATATACCAGTTTCCAATTGCTGGCTACATCTTTGTCCTGCTCTGCTCTCTTTAATGGCCCTACATTGCTTAGTTAGCACTTACTTTGTACTAACTGTGTACTGCACTGTGATTTGTGCTTGGAGCTTGGAGCTTGGTGCATAGGAACTATACAGCAATTAACTGCTAATCAATCAAAGTGAACAGCCTGTTTGCCTCCCCTGGATCACTGTCTTGCTGCTATTATATTATATGCTGCTATTATAATTTTTTTTTATTTAAGGATACCCCTTATGAAATTTATTTTCCTTCTCCCTCCTTGTTCTTAGCCGTATGGAGCTGAGTAGAAGCAATCTGCTAAAATTCATCAAGTCTGTTAAAGTGAATAGCCTGTTGGCTTCTTTTAATGTTTTGTTCCACATCAGGCTTATTGCTCATATATCCTTTGTACTGATTGTGACGTCTGGCACATAGCCTGACGCAAGTTCTACGTATTCCTCTCCCCTTGGATGCGAGGCTTAAGACCCGTTCTAAGAGGTGCAGTAGAGGCTGTGTGGGTGCCACGAGCGTATTTTGCTGGGGTATAGACCGGGCACTGTCTGAATAGTGACTGTTAGTAATCAATTTTGAGAGGGTCAATATACTAAGTATATTCTTAATGTGTCCCTTTTTTGGTTGAATTTCCTCGCAATAATGGCAGCAGTCATAAAAAAGGGACAGTCCAATCAGGAAAGTGGTGGTCTCCAAACAACACGAGCAGCAAAGGATAAGGAGAAGTTAGCACAAGCAGCAGCAGCTGCGGCAGCGGCAGCGGCAGCCAAAGTGGAACAGTCGTCACATACACCAGCAAACTCACCTGGAAAAATAGCTCAGCACCCGCAAATACAATCGCAGGTTAAAAATCAAACCGGGACAGACAGGAAAAGCAGTGGGCAAGGTGCATCAGCTCCCAAAATTAAAAAAAAACACCTGGTAGTACCCCAAGGGGGGGGGGGGGACAACAGCATCAGTAAAAACTTCTACAGAGGCCCCCTTAATAAATATAACTGATGACCCCAGGCGGGAGAAAGAGCCATCACTTAAGGAGATATTAAATGCTATAAATGCATGTAGGGGGTCATTGAACAATTTGACTGATCAGATAAAAGAAATAAGGGAAGAACTTGTGACAATGGGCCAGGAAGTGCAAAGGACAGTACAAAGGATAACATCAGCAGAGGAAAGAGTGAGCCAAGTGGAGGATGAGGTGTACTCACTAAAACAACAGATGCAAGAATTAAAGGAACAAAATGGATGGCAGGCCTCTAAACTTGACGAAATCGAAAATAGGCTACGAAGAAATAACATTCGGGTGGTGGGTCTTCCAGAACGCAGTGAGGGTACCGACCCCATAAGGTTCTTTGAGAAATGGCTCGGAGACATTTTTGGGGAAAATACCTTCTCACGGCTCTTTGCAATAGAAAGGGCCCACAGAGTCCCGTTTAGAACACATCTTAAAGATGGACATCCTAGGCCCCTACTTTTGAAGTTTCTTAATTTTACAGACAAGGCAGCAGTATTGCAAAAGGCGAGAGAGAAGGGGGACATTTTTTATAATGATTCAAGAATCTAATTTTTTCCAGATTTCTCTCCAGAACTCAGTAAACGTAGATCAGAGTTTACACCTATTAAACGTAATCTTCTAAAGAATAAATTCAAATATGCACTACTGTATCCAGCACGTCTAAGAGTAATGACAGCAGAAGGCCCCCAAATCTTTGACTTACCAGGAAAAGCAGCACAGTGGCTGGAAGAGAATAAAGCACGAGAGTAGACTAAGTCTTGATTGATCGGACAATTTGGAAAAGGCTGAACAAGGGTTATGTGCTGGGAAGACATTAAGGGGGGGGGGGGGGGTGGGGGTTTTTGTTTCCCTTTTTTTTTTTTTCTCCTAAACACAGAGAGAAGGGAAAGGGAAAGGTAGACACATATTATAACACAGCAAAATATAACACTAAGGGCATAAAATGGAATATAGATAGATAGGAGGGGGGGTGTGGGGAGGGGGCAGTTGTAGGAGCGGGGGGAGGGGGGGAGGGGGGTAGGGGAGGAGAGAATATATGTTCAGGTACATGAATTAAAACGAATGGGCATTGGGTAGAACCTGCTGCCCTCCTCTCTCTCCTCTCCTCCTCCCTCTCTCTCTCCCCTCCTCTGGTTATGCGCTTTGTTTAGGGGTGTAGGTTGGGGAGGAGGTTGCACGGGATCACAATAGATATGGATGGGAAGGGTAAAGTAAGGGAAGGATGGAAGGGAGAGGTCACATGTATAGCCCTAAGGGGTGGCCTAGATAGGCAGGGGGGGAGGGGTGGAGGGGGGGAAGGGGGGGAGGGGGGCGGGAAGGTGGGGAATGGGGGGTAAAGTTGCATCAAAGTACGAGTATCACGTATCATTTATTGAGCACAAGTGAAGGGAATGCACTCGAAGGCACACTTAATGGTTTTTTTTTCTCAGGTATATTTAAAGTGGCATATAGTTTCTTTGTTTGCTTTTTAGAGGCTTTTTCTTTTGTTCGACATGCTCTCACTGGGGCTATAATGTTAAAATGCAGCTACGGAAAGTTCCACAAATTTGCGAGCATTGTGTATCACGTATTAAGCATAAGAGAAGGGAATGTAATTAATCCCACTGGGAAACGGGTTATTTTTGTAAATTATGTTTATGAGGCCAGGCATGAGACCTAAAATGATAAATATAGGCTCCTGGAATGTCAGGGGGATGGGGGACCCAGTGAAAAAAGCTGCAATTTTTACTACCCTGGAGTGCTATGGGGTGGAGGTGATATGCATTCAAGAAACCCATTTGACTAATGAAACAAAGCTAAAATTGGTCAATAAAAAAAGTATCAAAACCAATACCATTCTGTTCACTCTTCTTACTCCAGAGGAGTGAGCATAGTGGTAAAAACAGGTGTTGCATTTACATGTATAGAGTCAAGAATAGATGAACTGGGTCGCTATATTTTTCTGCACTGTTTGATAGAAAATGTACCATATGTACTGGCGAATATTTATATACCCCCTCCGTTTAAGATGGAGGTGTTATATAAATTAATGGAATTTGTGGTAAATAAGGTAAATATCCCGGTATTAGTGGTTGGAGATTTAAACAACGTGCTAAATAGAACGATGGACAGATTTCCACCGGGGACACGGAGCCCAGGGCTAGGAGAAGGGCACTTGAGTCAATTTTTGGAATAGGTCGGGTGGTGGGACATTTGGAGGGTGAAATATCCAGATGTGCGGCAGTACTCCTGTTTCTCAAGTACATATTCCACATTATCAAGAATAGACATGGCACTGGGAAACTGTGCAAGTTTGCAAGCAGTTAGTAAAATATCCTATTATCCAAGAGGGGTTTCTGATCATTCCCCTCTGGTGTTATCACTGAGCATAGGGAAAAAACCCCTTCCAAGTAATTGGAAAATAAGTCCCTTTTGGCTTGAAGTGATGGGGAAGCCAGAAGAAATCGGCATTAAATTAAGAGAATTCCTGGACTTCAATACAGGGACGGCATCAGGGGGAGTGGTGTGGGACGCCCTGAAGGCGTTCCTCAGGGGTATATTGATTCAGCAGGTAGCTAAGATCAAGAGGAACTCGAGGGAATGGGAGGAGAAAATCAGGCAAGAGGTTCTAGAGGCTGAAAAGCAATATGTGGAAAATCCAAATCTGATTAAACAAAGGTTATGGCTGGAGAAGCAACAGGAATATAAGTTGGTGATAAATAAGAAAGTTGAAAACAAGCGCCTATTTCAGCAGCAGAGTGCCTTTTCAGAGGGGGAAAGTGTGGGTCATACTCTGGCCCTTCTAGCAAAAACTAATATGGCGCCCTCGAGTGTTCCCGCAGTTAGGACGATAGGAGGTGGGATATCATCTGAAACATCTGTAATAGTGGATACGTTTGCAGTATATTACAAAGATCTGTATAGATCAAGAAAGGGGGAAGCTAAAGTGCAAATGGAGGAATATTTTAGAGAAATAGGAATCCCAGTTCTATTAGAGGAGGATAGAAACGCTATGGAATCCCCAATCACATTATTGGAACTACAGCAGGCAGTTAAAGAACTTTCTAATCAAAAGTCCCCAGGGCCAGATGGCCTACCAGCGGAGATTTATAAACAATACGGTGAGGTGCTGCTCCCGGAACTGCTAAAAACGCTGAATTGGGCGATAGAAGGAGGAAGATTACCCGCTTCAATGTTAGAAGCAATTATTATAGTACTCCAGAAGGAAGGGAAAGACCAATTAGATACATCATCGTATAGACCGATATCTTTACTCTGCTCAGATGTAAAAATCTTGGCCAAAGTATTGGCAACGAGAATAAATAAATATATTCAGAAACTAATACATCCAGATCAATCTGGATTTATTCCGAATCGGTCCACGAGTATAAACATAAGAAGGTTGTACTTAAACTTACAGACTCCAACGGAGAATGCGGGTGATAGATCTATCCTAGCATTGGATGCCACCAAGGCCTTTGATAGTTTGGAGTGGGACTATCTCTGGTACGCTCTGGAGAAGTTTGGGTTTGGTTCATCTTTTATTAAATGGATAAAGTTATTATACAACTCCCCAAAGGCCAAAATAAAAATAAATAATGAAGTTTCACAGTTTTTTGAATTGGAAAGGGGAACGAGGCAGGGATGTCCATTGTCCCCTCTCCTTTTCGCCCTGGCAATTGAGCCCTTGGCGATTGCAATTAGAGGTAAACAGGAAATACAGGGGTTCCAGAGAGGAGCAGAGGAGGAGAAAGTCGCGCTTTATGCGGACGACATCCTCCTTTTTCTGGGCAATTCCACAACCTCCCTCAAAATTGCAGTTCAAACGGTAGAAGCGTTCGGACGATTCTCGGGCCTGGTAATAAACTGGGAAAAATCAACACTCTTACCAGTGGACCCGGTAGGCAATATGGATGGGATAGGAATCCCTCAGTTAAAAATTGGGGAGAAGATGGAGTATCTGGGAATCGTGGTAACACGTAAACCAGAACAATTCATAAATAATAATTTAGTGCCACTTCTGGGTAAATTTAAAAATAAAGCGGATATATGGGGACATTTGCCACTATCGGTGGCCGGTCGTAGTAATTTAATTAAAATGATATGGATGCCACAATTGCTTTATATACTCCACAATTCCCCAGTATGGATTGATAACCAATGGTTTAAAAAGATAGAGACCCTCTTTAGGACCCTAATTTGGAAAAAGGGTAAAGCAAGGATTAGTCTCCGAACGTTGCAATTACCAACGAATAGAGGAGGGTTGGCGGTTCCACATCCCTATAGTTATTATTTGGCGGCACAGTTACAGCATTTGGGGGGATGTAGCATAGAGGGGGGAGGAAACGCGAGTGGGAAAATGATACTAAGAGGGTCCCCCCATAGATCTGTAATAGAGACCTTAGAAGCCAACTCATTCTCTGTGAAAAATCCAACAGTAAAGATGGTGGTGAGAATATGGCAAGCAGTAAAATCAGCTTTGGGCTATAAAGGATTAACAGAATATTCCCCATTATGGGATAACAATAATTTAAAAGAAATTTTGGCTATGGGGAAACTAAAAGAATGGGAGAAACGAGGGATAACCAGAGTGGAACAACTGTACACAGGTTGCACTTTAAAACTCTTTTCAGAGCTAAGCAGTGAATTTAGCCTTCCAAACTCTATGTTTTTTACTTACTTACAGGTTAGACACGCATTACAAGCCCAATTTAAATCACAGCCGGTAAGCTGGCAAAGACTCACGAATCTCCAAAGACTAATCAAGACGGGGGTTCTGAAAGGTCTTATATCAGAATTATACGAACGGATTAGTGATCAGTTAATAGGAAAAGAGAAGTTGAGTAGGAACAAACAGAGATGGGAGGAGGATATTGGACCTTTAACGAATGACCAATGGGATAGGATACTGGAACTAGGGATAAGGGTCTCATTAGCCCCGTCACAACGGGTCTCCCATTTATTTCTCCTACATAGGGTCTATTATACCCCAAAGAAATTGTATGGATTTGGTTGGAAGCTAGATGACAAATGTCCCAGATGCCAAGATACAGGGGACCTCATCCACATGATGTGGAAATGCCCAAAGTTGCATAGATACTGGGTTGGAATTCTGGACACTATAAATGCAACCTTCGGTACCACCCTGGAACTTGAAGCCAGGGTTTGCCTATTAGGATGTATTGAGGAGAGAATGGGGCAGAGGGACACATTAGAAGCAGTTATAAGATGCCTGTTTCAGGCGAGGAAACTAATAGCACTAAAATGGCAAGCACAAAACCCACCCACAGTAGAGGAATGGCTTAACGTAATAAATAGCACAATTGGGAAGGAAAGGGCAACATGGATTAGAAGAGGTAACCTCAAAAAATTTAAAGCAATATGGGAACAATGGTTATGTAAAATAGGTCGCTCACTTTAAATTAAGGAATGATGGGTAATAATCAAAGGAAAAGAACAGAACTAAAAACGTGTATGCACTTTAAAGTAAGATAGGGGGGAGGGAGGGGTGGGAGGGAGGAATGGGACGAATGGTCACTTTTAATGTTTGTATTTAATCTACTGTATGCACATGAAATGCACTAAGTATGGAAAAAAAAAAAACGGACTTGTAAATTTCTTTTTGTATTTGTATGGAAACAATAAAAGAAAAAAAGTATTGAAGTAAAAAAAAAAAAAACACAAGCTGCAGTGGCAATATACAGTATAAGAATTGAATTTAGTACTGTATATGTAGCGCCTTTGTACTTTATAGTACCGGTGCTAGTTACATTTAGAGGGAGATCAGAGTGTAGTTAAACTCTGAACCAAATTGTTATGTGTAAAACAGGGTCTCTGTTTCAGCTTGGCTGTGCTGCAGGCTTATTCTGTTGCACTGGGGTGTTCTTCCAACCCTGGTACTGCAGGTGGCAGCAGTGGAGTCAAGGTTTGGGTGCTCTTTCCCAGCAGCCAATCAGGAGGGTTTAGCCTCGCTGTGCATGCTGGGGAGGGGTATTTATGGGGCAGACGCCATTGGTTCTGGGTCTTCATCTTCTTCTTCGAGTGTGGCACCCACCTTTAGGGTGACCACATCACGGCGCCCCGGCGTTATGGCCTACCTGGCCGGGGGGTGTGTGCCATGCGGTGTTCCTGGTTCCGGGACCATGCTGGCCCAGAGCATTTGAACAGCGACGGGGACCCAGCGAGTGACTGAGTTCCCACCTTTGAGGATCCCAAGCTGTATTTTCTGTTCGGTGGGGAATCTGTCTGAGGAGCGCCATTGAGAGGCTGGCGGTCCAAAAGGGCCTCGACAAACCACCGGGGATCAAGGTAGCCAGACACTGAGGGATTGATCACCTGTCAGTCGGTACCTGGGCGACAAGTTGAAGGAGATCCAGGCGTAATTCATCTAAAGAGGATTATCTCCGTAACTACAAATCAGAGAGGGCCTGTGGCAGAGGTATCTCCCTGACATTCACCAAGGAGGGTCTGTGGCAGAGACTCTTCCTCATGTTCAAGTTCACCAAGAAAGAAAGAAAGTTACCGCTCCAGGTGGATTGTGTTAGGATGATCAGTATGGTCTCAGGAGATCAAGGGTGCTGGCAATGCACAAGGCAACAAATGGAAAAAGAAAATATGGACAGCCGCACTCCAAAAAACCTTGATCAAATACTACCAAGATTTCATTTGGTGGTATTTGATCACCTCTACGGTTTTTATTTTTTGCACTATAAACAAAAGAAGAGCATCAATTTTTTTAAAAAAACACTATTTTTTGCTATAATAAATATCCCAATTAAAAAAATAATAATAATAATGTCTTCATTAGTTTAGGCCAATATATATTCTTCTACATATTTTTGGTAAAAAAAATCGCAATAAATGTATATTGAGTGGTTTGCACAAAAGTTACTCGGGTATGCAAATTAGGACTTACGGAGATCCACGAAGCTTTTCAGCTTCGTTTTTTCTCCGTAAGTTTTATTTTTCAAACACAAAATTAGGGCTGCTTTTACAAGGTGTAAACTGTTTACACCTTGTAAAAACAGACCTTTCTTGCTCGCGACGCGATTTTTTTTAAATTTAAAAAAAATTTTTTGGCGCCGTATCTTTTTTTTTACCCGACGCAACTTTATTGTCCCGTCGCAATCCATAAAGCCCGACGTAACATAATTTCGCGCTATGCACGTCGGGAAAATGACGTCACGGGCAAGCGCAGTACGGCCGGCGCGGGAGCGCGCCTCATTTAAATGGGAATCGCCGCCTGGAGAAGAGGAACGCCTTGCGCCGGCCGGATTTAAGTTACACCGCTCAAAATTTCTAGGTAAGTGCTTTGTGGATCGGGCACTTAGTTAGAGATTTTGTGGCGGTGTAACTTAAATGGAAAAAGTTACGTTGCGCCGGGATTTTGAGGATTAGGCCCATAGCGTCTACAAAATAGGGGATAGATTTATGTCATTTTTATTATTTTTTTTACTAGTAATAGTGGCGATCAGTGATTTTTATCGGGACTGCAACATTGCGGCAGACAGATGGGACACTTTTGGCACTTTTTTGGGACCATTGTCCCACACATCAGGTCCCCCCGCCATACAGCAGGCCCGCGCGCCTGCTATGGCTCTTAAATGAGCTGGCTTATATATACAGTGATTCACGCAGCAGAGCCATTCTGCTGCCATATATATACAGTAGCAGGTCGGGAAGTGGTTAACATGTGCTGATGGCTTTTGACATACATTTTGATGTCTGATGTGAATAGGACACACTGGAAATTATTGGTTTTTAAATATCCTTCCACTGATCTGTGTTTTACAGCTGGGCAAAAACACAGATTACTGCACTGGTGTAAATTGTCCATTATAGTGTGTGAGCCTAGATTTTGGACAGAACTGTCATTGGTAAAGTGCAAGAGTGGCCAATGGCAGTTGTTTGCAATGAATTATGGGAAGTAATAGGCAGAGCTATTCCCATTGAAAATCCCTAAAGTTCAAATTTAAAGCATAACTTCATTACGTTTATCCAACCGTTTTTAGGGTGAAACGTGTAACTTGTTCCCCGTACTAGCTGTGACTTTTTTAAATCAGTGGGGCTGCAGCAGCATGGCTGCGTCATTCATTCACACTGCTCTGTGTGTGAATAAACTACAAGCTCCGACATCCTTTGCGACTGTCAGCTTGTAGGTCTCAATGTACTAACATAGCGCTGTGGTAGTTCATTGATTCTTCCAGTCAGTGTATCTGCTTGCCCAAACGGAATGTATAGGCATACAGGCACACTGACAGATCTGCAGGAGACCTGCATGGCACCAGCGTTCTGCTGATCACTGGTGCAATCCTTTACAGGCTCCAAATAAATAAATAAATAAATAAATGTACATTTTTTTACATGCAAAAGTGAACTTATCCTTTAATCAGAGCATCCAACCAGCCAAAGTCCAGTCCAAACCTAGATTTGGATATAACTGACTGCTTATCACCTCTAAAACCTATAATAGAAAAACTGAACCTCAGCCTAATTTCTATCATGAGATTTGTGTGATTTTTCTTCATTGTAGCACCCACATCTGATACCTTTGTGTATGTAATAATTTTGTTTCTTTGTTTCTTTGTTTAAATGAGCCTAAAAATGCATGATTTAGCAAATCAAGTGAACGTGATGCGTATATTGATTACCACACTGTAATTTCCCATATGAGCACTGGATGGCAGCAATGTACCATATATTTATTTTCCAACAAAAAGAAAGGTTGAATTGCAATTTTTTTTCACATTGCTTACAAAAATATAATAATCTGATAACAACATCTGTCATTCTACAATGGACAGGTAAGCTTTTTCTAAGCATGAATCCTTCCTCCTGCTGGTCAAAATTGAATATGAAACTTAAGTGCAGTATGGTAAAAAAACAAAATTAAGCAACATCCATATAGAAAATTATTTATTTTATTTTTTCTTGGTGTACTGGAACAGTGTGGCCTTATTCACATTAGTGCTGAGACCTGTAGATTTGTATTTTTGCAGGACTGCATCCCGATTTTTCACGCTCCAGTTTAAGTAAATCAACCCCAGTGTGTATTGTCGTTCTGGCTATTACAACAACCCATCTTCTGGAGTTTGTGCTTTATTTGCTGCCTGTCCTGACTAATAATTCCAGTGCTACAGTGCCTTGAGAAAATATTCATACCCCTTAAAATTTTCCACATTTTGTCACATTAAAGTGAAAAACGTAAATTTGCCTTCAGAAGTCACCTAATTAGTAAATAGAGGGCACCTGTGTGCAATGTAATCTCAGTATAAATACAGCTGTTCTGTGAAGCCCTCAGAGGTTTGTTAGAGAACCTTAGTGCACAAACAGCATCATGAAGCCCAAGGAACATACCAGACAGCTCAGGGATAAAGTTGAGGAAAAGTTTAAAACAGCAGGGTTGGGTTATAAAAAAAAATATCCCAAGCTTTGAACATCTCACAGAGCACTGTTCAATCCATCATCTGAAAATGGAAGAGTATGGCACAACTTCAAACCTACCAAGACATGGCCGTCCACCTAAACTGACAGGCCGGGCAAAGAGCATCAATCAGAGAAGCAGCCAAGAGGCCCATGGTAACTCTGGGGGAGCTGCAGAGCTCCACAGCTCAGGTGGGAGAATCTGTCCAAAGGACAACTATTAGTCGTGCACTCCACAAATCTGGCCTTTATGGAAGAGTGGCAAGAAGAAAGCCATTGTTGAAAGAAAGCCATAAGAAGTCCTGTTTGCGGTTTTGCAAGAAGCCATGTGGGGGACACAGCATACGTGTGGCAGAAGGTGTTCTGGCCAGATGAGAACAACATTTTACTTTTTGGTCTAAAAGCAAAACACTATGTGTGGCGGAAAACTAACACTGCACATAACACTGAACACACTATCCCCACTGTGAAACATGGTGGTAACAACATCATGTTATGGGGATGCTTTTCTTCAGCAGGGACAGGGAAGCTGGTCAAAGTTAATGGGAAGATGGATGGAGCCCAACAAAGGGCAAACTTAGAAGAAAACCTGTTAGTCTGCAAACGACTTGAGACTGGGGCAGAGGTTTATCTTCCACCAGGACAAGGACCCTAAAAATACAGCCAGCGCTACAATGGAATGGTTTAGATCAAAGCATATTCATGTATTAGAATAGCCCATTCAAAGTCCAGACCTAAATCCAATTGAGACTCTGGGTCAAGACTTGAAAATTGCTGTTCACGGACGCTCTCCATCCAATCCGACAGAGTTTGAGCTATTTTGCAAAGAAGAATGGGCAAAAAGATGTACAAAGCTGATAGAGAGATCCCTAAAAAGACTTGCAGCTGTATTTTCAACAAGAGGAGGTTCTACAAAGTATTGACTCAGGGGGGCTGAATACAAATGCACGCCACACTTTTCACATATTTATTTGTAAAAAAAAATTGAAAACCATTTATCATTTTCCTTCTACTTCATAATTATATGGCACTTTGTGTTGGTCTATCACATAAAATCCCAATAAAATACATTTACATTTTTGGTTGTTATATGACACAATGTAGAACATTTTAAGGAACTGTAAGAGTTCAATTAGTTTGTTTTCTGGATCTAATTAATTTCTAGCTAAGAAAGTAATTTTATTGCTTGGAGTCCAATTATTGACATAATATGGGGCAACAAATTATTAAAAGCGGGAGTGGTTTATTGCTGGGAGTTTAATTAACTGCTGGCTGTGCAATTGTGAAGGATGTGTAAAGCATTATTGTGTTATATTTCTGCCTGGAAGGGGCAATATTGTACTTTTTACTGCCTGAAAGGACTGCAGGATTACTAGATTCAATGCTAATGCAGTTTGTTATAATGTACTGATGCTGGAGGTATTTATAACTTGCATGAGAAAATGTTTTTTTTATAATTTGGTAATGCCTTGAATGGGAATTCTATAATTTGTTGATGCCTAGAGGAGTTTTATAAAGAAAAATCACTGCTCTAGGATACTAATCAGAAAGTCTCCTCACCTGATCCAAAGCCACAGGTGCTGGCAATGCATGGAAAGATGAAAAATGAAGGGAAAACGTTCTGGACAGCCACACTCCAAAAATAAATTGCTTTTATTTTAAAATAAAAAAACACACAAAAAGCATGACACAGCAAGCGGGGTAAAAACTGACGCGTTTCACACCAAACGTTAGTGCTTATCCATGAATAAGCACTAAAGTTTGGTGTGAAACGTGTCTCATATGCAACTATTAGTTGTCTATACAACTCCTATTTACTATGTGCTCGACATAAGTGTAATTTGCTTATGGGCCTTGCCCTGACTTGCTGAACATGTTTTCCCTAACTTTTCTATGCTAAGGGTTGATGGTATTTTCATACCAACTCCCTTAGTGACCTAATGCATTACTATATGTTTAAGTGATATGACGTAGAGAACCCCCAAACTCCTGTTTGTGTGGAGTGATGCCTGAGGTCCCTTACTGATAATCACTTGCATATAGAGGTGCATTGGGAACTATAACTGTATGCTATAATTTTAAACGCTAAGCTCTGGTCGCATGTTGTAATGCGTCCAAGCTCAGTAGCTCAACGCCTTTCTTTATGTGAGAGAGACATGATGTAGAGAACCCCCAAACTCCTGTTTGTGTGGAGTGACGCCTGGGGTCCAATACTGAGTTGTCACATAGAGAAGCGCATTGAAATCCTTGCTAACATGGTAACATGGTTATGGTTCACTCCGTTCACCAGTGCTGTTACAGAAAAATAGAATGTTATCATGAACCCAGCGGAACTTGCAAACCCTGTTGTCACCCTTACTCAAAGGGTAGACACACTCGCTCAAACTGTACAAAATCTACAAGCAGAAAATCAGGCCTTGCAAGATTTAGTTGCCCTCACCCCAAATTTGCCTTGTCTCCCCCCTGAATCTAAGGTTAACCCATCTCCTTAATGACATCATACAACGTTCGATCACCATAGATCGTAGGTTAAGAGAGAGATGAGCTGAACGTCAATCAAGTCCAGTTACATCTGCCCCTGTGCCTAAAAAATTTAGTTTGATACCCTTTGATGAAAAAATGGACATTACAACTACACGTGCCCCACTTACCTCATCTGAAAGAGTCCGTCGTCGCTCATTTTATCGTTACCTTTATTGTGTCTCATCGGACCATGCCATCTCTTCTTGTCCTCTTGTAAAAAAAAAAAAAAGGATGAACGTAAGCCAATCCACCTTTGTAAATTGTATCGTTCTGTTTCTAAACATGCTTATGTTACAGTGGGATCAAGTTAGAATTCCTGTTACGGCCATGTTGGATACAGGCGCATGTGGTAACTTCATCGATTCAGGCCTTGTTTCTTCACAAAAAATTCCACACAGAAATCATGGGTTGTGTAATGCTCCAGCAACTTTCCAAAGCTTTGTGAATGATATTTTGAGAGACCTCCTCGACATATGCATAGTCGTATACTTGGATGACATACTCATTTACTCAGATGACTTGATGCAACATCGGAAACATGTCAGATGGGTACTTGCCAGACTTAGAGCTCATACCTTATACGCCAAACTTGAGAAATGTGTCTTTGAACAAACTACTATCTCCTTCGTTGGCTTTGTCATTTCTCCAAAAGGAATACAGATGAATCAGTCCAAAGTGACTTGCATTTTGAATTGGCCTACACCTACTTCTAGAAAGGCTGTACAGAGTTTTTTGGGCTTCGCTAACTTCTACAGAAACTTCATAAAACATTCCTCCTTACTGGTGAAACCACTTAGAGCCGGTTCACACTGGGGCGACCTGGGATCCGACTTCAGGTAGCCCCAAGTCGCCCCAAGTCACGCTGTCGAGAAAAGCAATGGAAGTGAATGGGAGCCGTCTTAACCTGCCTGCCGGTATTCCCGAGTCTGACTCGGGGTGAGAATTTTGTGCTGCGATCGGTAACCCTGAACCAGACTCGGGCTCGCCTCGCGGCATCCACAGGCACAAGTTACTTACCTTGTTCCTGGATCCTGCAATGCCTCCCCGCTGTGTGAGCGAGCAGGTCCTCGCTCAATTCACACAGTGTCCCCTTGTGCCGCCGATCTCCGTTCCCTGCGATGTCACGACGCACGGGGCGGAGAACGGTGCCAAATTCAAAAAAGTAAACAAACACATTACATACAGTATACTGTAATCTTATAGATTACAGTACTGTATGTAAAAAATACACACACCCTTTGTCCCTAGTGGTCTGCCCAGTGCCCTACATGTACTTTTATATAATAAAAACTGTTCTTTCTGCCTGCAAACTGTAGATTGTCCATAGCAACCAAAAGTGTCCCTTTATGTCAAAAATGGTTTTAGAGCAGCTAGAAAACAGCGATAATAAATTATAATCACTTGCAGAATTGAGCGATAGCGATTTGTGGGGAAATTCGTCATAAAAAAATAAAAGTAATGACAGCGACAATTCTGCAACATTCTCCCGGGCTGGGCGGGGCTAGTCGGCACCGGCCACGGGCCATTGGTCCATGCGCCGGCATCCCTGTTTGCCTCCTCTCCCCGCCACGCCTGTGGATGTGACGTTGGGGCCGTTACCATGGCGGCGCGGTGCATATACTGCGGGCGGGGGTGTGGGCGTTCCTGATCTCCATCTCACCACACTACCTCACATCATCGCTGGACTGGCTTCCCGCTCCTCATTTCTCACCTCTTTCCACCCAGGTATCTCCACACTCTTTCCTCTGGTCTTATTATTTCCCCTTGCACTGGGTGTAATGGTGTTGATCTTCCACCATGATCTTCACCCCACTCCTGGTCGTCCTACAGTCGACCCTTAGCCCTGCACCTCTTTTTCTCACCAGTCCATTGCCATTCTATTTATTTTATCCTTCTTAATTTTTCCCTTTCACTTCCCCTTTACATCAATATTCCCTCTTCACCTGTGTTTGTTTGTTTGTTTGTTTGTCTTTTCTCACCTTGCCTTTGGCCCTTCATTCTTCACCTGCACTTTATTTTTTAATTTTATTATTTTTTCATTTTTTAGTTCTTAGTCTTTATCATTCTTTACACTAGGGGACCTGCACCGCCCCTAACCTGCCTGCGGTGGTGCTATCGTTGCTCTCCGTGCTATGCCCCCTCGGCTTCCGACCCCGATGTCTCTGGGTGGCCCTTGGTCCTCCACGCTATGCCCTCCGGTACATGCTTGGCTGTAAGTTACTGCCCCTTTGGGTTTTTTTTGGGGGACATCACCTCTCCCCCCCATTCCACCTGGATATACCTTACTGACCTTATTTATTTCCATTCGCAGATACGCACACAACATGCTCCTGATGAGCGGCTTAATGCAGCAAAACGCGTCGAGCTACCATGACACTGTGTATGTGATACACATCTATCTGAGATATGTACTCTAGCTATCTCTACCCTATAGGAATTTTAGACTGTTGTATGTGCAGATGTTACTATTTTAATTATATTATCCTTTATCAATATGGTGGATCTCCCCCTGTTTTACCATGATTATCGCCGTTATGCATGTTATGTACCGGCTTTTGCATACTCAAACAATGACGCCTCTTGATAGGTGCGTTTTTTGTACATGTCATTAATGCCTGCATCCATGTTCTGTACGCTATATCAATAAATATGTACCAACCCACCATTTACTTTTCTTTGTCATCTTGAGCTTCATTTAAAGTCCCACCCATTCTTCTATTTGCATCATTCGTGACGTACCTCCACATTGGTAGCAATTGCATTCAAAAAATTCTGCAACTGAGCAAATTTCAGTGTTTTTGATTTGATTACATTATTGAATATTTTTTATTATTATATTATTATTTGTTATAATTATTTATAGTTATTTATTATATTATAATTTATGTTTTTGTTTTTCAAACTTTATCATACCCGGGATTGTTTGGACAGATTTAAGTGAGTTATTCCTAAGAATTACAGGCCTACAATGTAAAACGCACAATTTCCATGCAAAATAATTGTACCGCTTTCAGCACCTAAAACCAGAAAGAATCATACCGCCAGGGAGGTTAATACACACTACTGAAGTCGCTCCGACTTCAATCAGACTTCTAGGCGACTTGTACCCATTGATTTCAATGGAAGTCGTCTCCAAGTCTGATCCCTGTACATTATGAGGCAACTTAGAGGCAACTTTGCAGGAAGCAGAGAGGAATTTACCCAGAAGCACCCAGGTACTCCCCTGTCCCCAGGCAGCCCCCACCTTCCTAGACACTGATTACTTTCAGTTTAGACGTTGTCTCTGTATACCTCTATACACAATGTCTGCCAGGGAAAGGAATAGAAGAGAGGCTGTGGATAATGAGTCCCTTATAAGGTTCATCAACTAGAGACCATGTCTGTATGACAAGACAGACAGACATTACAAGGACCAACTGAAGAGGGACAATGCCTGGCTGGATATCTGTCGCCTGTCCTTTGAGGATTGGGATGTATTGTCCCAGACCGACCGCACTGCCAAATGTAAGTTTAACCTTTATTATATGTCTGTTTTCCTTGACTAGGCATGATGGTTGTAGTTCCATACAGGCCACTTGTTTTCACAGAGAATGGCGGCATGAACTCCCCCTTGTCTACATCCCTACCCAGCTCTGAGCACCATGCCTTGTTTCCAACCCCTACTCACCCCTGCCAGCAACAATAGTTCCCCTGTCAGCAACAATATATCCCCTGTCAGCAACAGTAGATCCCTAACAGGAACAATAGATCCCATTACAACAGTAGATCCCTAACAGAAACACTAGTTCCCCTGACAACAATAGATCCCTGACATCAGTAGATCCCTGACAACAACAATAGATCCCCTGACAACAACAATAGATCCCTGACAACAGCAGATACCTAACAGTAACACTAGTTCCCCTGACAACAACAATATATCCTCTGACAACAACAATAGATCCCTGACAGGAACAATAGATCCCCTTATGACCACAGTAGATCCCTAACAGGAACACAAGTTCCCCTGACAACAACAATAGATCCCTGACAGGAACAATAGATCCCCTTACAGCAAAAGTAGATTCTTAACAGAAACACTAGTTCCCTTGAATACTACAATAGATCCATGACGAAAGTAGATCCCTGACAGGAATGATAGATCCCCTTACAACAACAGTAGATCCTTAGCAGGAACACTAGTTCCCCTGACAGCAACAATAGATCCCCTGACAGCAACAATAGATCCCTGGCAGAACCAATAGATCCCCTTACAACAACAATAGATCCCTGACAACAGTAGATCCCTCACAGAAACAATATATCCCCTTACAGCAACAGTAGATCCCTAACAGGAACACTAGTTTCCCTGACAACAACAATAGATCCCCTGACAACAACATAAGATCCCCGACAGGAACAATAGTTCCCCTGACAACAACAGTAGATCCCTAACAGGAACATTAGATCCACTGACAGGAACAATATATCCCCTTACAACAACAGTAGATCACTAACAGAAACACTAGTTCCCTTGACAACTACAATAGATCCCTGACAACAGTAGATCCCTGACAGGAACAATAGATCTCCTTACGACAACAGTAGATCCCTAACAGGAACACTAGTTCCCCTGACAACAACAATAGATCCCTGACAGGAACAATAGATCCCCGACAGCAGTAGATCCCTAACAGGAATGATAGATCCCCTTACAGCAACAGTAGATCTCTAACAGGAACACTAGTTCCCCTGACAACAATAGATCCCCTTAAAACAACAGTAGATCCCTAACAGGAACACTAGTTCCCCTGACAACAATATCTCCCCTGACAACAACAATAGATCCCTGACAGTAACAATAGATCCCCTTACAAACTACAATAGATCCCTGACAACAGTATATCCATGACAACAACAATAGATCCCCTTACAACAACAGTAGATCCCTGACGACAACAACAATAAATCCCCTGACAACAATAGATCCCTGAAAAGAACAATACATTCCCTGACAGCAACAGTAGATCCCTAACAGGAACAATAGATCCCCTTACAACAGTAGATCCCTAACAGAAACACGAGTTCCCTTGACAACTACAATAGATACCTGATAACAGTAGATCCCTGACATGAACAATAGATCCCCTCACAACAACAGTAGATCCCTGACAGGAACAATAGATCCCCTTAAGCAACAGTAGATCCCTAAAAGTAACATTAGTTCCCCTGACAACAAAAGATCCCTGACAACAGTAGATCCCTGACAACAACAATAGATACCTGACAGGAACAATAGATCCCCTGACAACAACAATAGATCCCTGACAGCAACAATAGATTGCCTTACAACAACAGTAGATCCCTGACAGGAACAATAGAACACACCAGTGGATTTTTTGCCAGCAACAGTAGACCACCCCATACAATTAGTACTAATGTTGCCTGAACTGTATTCACCCATGTTAGTGCTGCAAAAAAAGCAGTATTTCAAGAACAAAGCCCCTTTCACACTGCAAACACCTATAGCAGAGCGTTAAAATAATGGTAAAACACCGCTATTTTACCACGTTTTTACCACGTTTTTACCACGTTTTGACTCAACGCTGCAGGTGTTATAACAGCGTTTTACAAGCGCTGTTGAAGCATGGACGTCAAATAACAACCACACCTCCCTATATCACTTCCTGGTATCTCGTGGAGGTGAGAAAAAGGAACAGAAAGTAGATTAAGTTTATGGAGATTTTTCATTGTTTGTGCCACTCTATTGGGAGAATATTCACCAACAGAGGCAGCAACGTCGCTATTGGGTTCATCCCATTCCCCAACCACACACCTCAAGTGGATATTTGCATTTCTATATGTGGACTTGAGAGTGCACCCAGACAAGTTAGGAAATTACACTCTGATGAGCATTGCCAAGTAAGTATCTATATCCTAATCCCGCTCCCAATAGTCTAAAATCCCTAACCCTAATTCCACTCCCACTAATCCCGAATCCCTAACCCTAACCCTAATTCCACTCCCACTAGTCCCAAATCCCTAACCCTAACCCTAATTCCACTCCCACTAGTCCCAAATCCCTAACCCCACTCCCACTGGTCCCAAATCGCTAACCCTAATCCTGCTTCCACTAGCCCCAAATCCCTAACCCTAATTCCACTCCCACTAGTCCCAAATCCCTAACCCTAACCCTAATTCCACTCCCACTAGTCCCAAATCCCTAACCCCACTCCCACTGGTCCCAAATCGCTAACCCTAATCCTGCTTCCACTAGCCCCAAATCCCTAACCCTAATTCCACTCCCACTAGTCCCAAATCCCTAACCCTAATTCCACTCCCACTAGTCCCAAATCCCTAACCCTAATTCCACTCCCACTAGTCCCAAATCCCTAACCCTAATTCCACTCCCACTAGTCCCAAATCCCTAACCCTAACCCTAATTCCACTCCCACTAGTCCCAAATCCCTAACCCTAATTCCACTCCCACTAGTCCCAAATCCCTAACCCTAACCCTAATTCCACTCCCACTAGTCCCAAATCCCTAACCCTAATTCCACTCCCACTAGTCCCAAATCCCTAACCCTAATTCCATTCCCACTAGTCCCAAATCCCTAACCCTAATTCCACTCCCACTGGTCCCAAATCCCTAACCCTCTAACTACTTTCCAAAATGGGGTCATTTGGGGGGGGGGGTTTGTGGTATTTGGCATTTTACGGCCTTCGAAACTGTCATAGGTATTGAGGAGTGAAATCAAAAATTTGCGCCCTTAGAAATGCTGAAGGCGGTGCTTGGTTTTTGGGGCCCCATACGCGGATAGGCTCCCAAAAAGTCCCAAACATGTGGTATCCCCGTACTCAGGAGAAGCAGCAGAATGTATTTTGGGGTGCGATTCCACATATAAACATGGCATGTGTGAGCAATATATCATTTAGTGACAACTTTTTGTAATTTTTTTTGTCATTATTCAATCACTTGGGACAAAAAAAAATATTCGATGGACTCAACATGCCACTTAGCAGTTTCCTTGGGGTGTCTACTTTCCAAAATGGGGTCATTTGGGGGGGGGGGGGTTTGTACCGCCCTGTCATTTTAGCACTTCAAGAAATGAGATAGGCAGTCATAAATTAAAAGCTGTGTAAATTTCAGAAAATGTACCCTAGTTTGTAGACGCTATAACTTTTGCGAAAATATATATATATACGCTTATTGCAATTTTTTTTACTAAAGACATGTGGCTGAATACATTTTGGCCTAAATGTTTGACTAAAATTTAGTTTATTCAATTTTTCTTATAACAAAAAGTAGAAAATATAATATATAAGTCTTTTTCCGTTTATATCGCAAAAAAATAAAAATTGCAGAGGCAATCAAATACCATCAAAAGAAAGCTCTATTTGTGGTAAGAAAAGGTTGTTTCGTTTCGGTACAACATCGCATGACCGCGCAATTAACAGTTAAAGCAGCGCAGTGCCAAATTGTAAAAACACCTTGGGTCCTTTAGCTGCATAAAAGTCTGGGTCTTAAGTGGTTAAAATCACTGCTCCTGAATCTTTAGGTGCAAACTACAGAGCACACGGCCAGTACACACCAAGTAGCTTTAGGTGAAAACTACAGAGGACACAGGCAATAAACCACGTAAGAATACTGCAGCTAGCACAATCACCTGCCTGCCAGTAAATTAGGAAGAATTAATCTAGCTAAACTATACAGTGTATAAATATATGTACAACACCTGGGATGTATATATATCCTCTACACATTGTAACATTAACTGACTAGCCTGCCTGCCTGCCTGCTCTATCTACCTGCAAAAAAAGATGACACTCTCTCTGTCCTCGCTTAACCACCGCAACACACTACACAAGACCAAACTGCAGGCAGCCTTTTATAGTGTGGGGCGTGTACAGGGGCGGACTGACAACTCATGGGGCCCCCAGGCAACAGGAGATTATGGGGCCCCCTGTATCCCTGCCCAAACTCAAGCCACACACATCATGGGGGCACGGAGCAGGGCATGGGGGTACACATCAGGGCATGGGGGAAAAGAGCGGGGCATGGGGGTACACATCAGGGCATAGGGGTACACAAGAGGGCATGGGGGCAAAGAGCAGTTCATGGGGTAGACAGCAGAGCATGGGGGCACAGAGCAGGGCATGGGGCACAGAGCAGGGCATGGGGCAGACAGCAGGGCATGGGGGCAGACATCAGGGCATGGGGGCACGAAGATAGGCATTGGGTAGACATCAGAGCATGGGGAAGACATCAGGGCATGGGGGCACAGAGCAGGGCATGGGGAAGACAGCAGGGCATGGGGCACACATCAGAGCATGGGGCAGAAAGCTGGGCATGGGGCACAGAGCAGGGTGTGGGGCAGACATCAGGGCATGGGGGCACAGAGAAGGGCATATGGCAGACATCAGGGCATGGGGGCACACAGCAGGGCATGGGGGCACACAGCAGGGCATAGGGTAGACAGAAGGGCAAGGGGGCACAGAGCATGGCATGAGTTAGACATCAGAGCACAGGGCAGACATCAGGGCATGAGGGCAGGGCATGGGACAGACATCAGAGCATGGGGGCACACAGCAGGGCATAGGGTAGACAGCAGGGCATAGGGTAGATAGCAGGGCATGGGGGCACAGAGCAGGGCAAGGGGGCAAAGAGTATGGCATGGGGTAGACATCAGAGCATGGGAAAGACATCAGGGCATGGGGGTATAGAGCAGGGCATGGGGCAGACAGCAGGGCTTGGGGGCACACATCAGAGCATTGGGGCAAAGAGTAGAGCATTGGGAAAAGAGCAGGGCATGGGGGCAGACATCAGGGCATGGGGCAGACATTAGGGCATGGGGCAGGGCATAGGGTAGACAGCAGAGCATGGGAGCAAAGAGCAGGGCATGGGGCAGAGATCAGGGCATAGGGCAGAGAGCAGGGTATGGGCAGATATTGGGGCATGGGGCAGAGATCAGGGCATAGGGCAGAGAGCAGGGTATGGGCAGATATCAGGGCATGGGGCAGATAGCAGGGTATGGAGCAGGGTATGGGGCAGAGAGAGAGCAGGGTATGGGGCAGAGAGAGAGAGCAGGGTATGGGGCAGAGAGTGATCAGGGTATGGGGCAGAGAGAGCGCAGGGTATGGGGCAGAGAGAGAGCAGGGTATGGGCAGACTCTAGGGCATGGGGCAGTGTTCAGGATGCTGGGCACATACTGTATAGGGACACAGCAGGACAGCATACAAGCTTTCATTCCTAGATGCAGAGTAGCACAGGAAGCGGCTGTAAACATACCTCTTGTGATGCGCTCCTCCACGCCGGCCCCTCCTCTTTTCTCATCCGTCCGAGGTGATGACAAATACAAGCACCTGGGGTGGATGGAAGGGAAGGAGGGGCCCACCGGAGGCGCGCATCACGAGAGGTCTGTTTACACTGCAGTCTGTTAGCAGGAAGAAGTGATTCAGGACCCGATCTACCCGTCAGCTAGCTGTGATTGACAGGTAGATCATAGGGCAGGGGTATTGAATTACAATTCGCAGAGGTCCGGTCAGTAAAATTTTCTTCTAGCAGAGGTCCGAATATGTCGGTTCCCTGTCACGCATTTTTGCATGCACCAAACTACATGTTGCTGCAGCACAATGCTTGGTGCAGAGATTTTTTTTTTATAAAAGGGTCAAGGACTTTTCTCTTGGTTTCTTGTGAGTAGTGAAGCCCATTAAAATGGGCTGATCCGCCCTAGACGAGTGCACCACATGCACAGATCTTAACCCATTCTTAGATCCGCATTCTTAGTCCCCAGTGCACATCACAGACCCCTCCCTTTCACATCAAGATCCCCTCTTGATGAGTGTCCTCAGCTCCCCCTTTACATAACCCCCCCTCCACTCCTTCCACAGTAGTGTCCTCACACTTCCTTAACATCAACCCCCATTAACAGTATTGTCCTCAGTACATTATAACCCCACATTACTGTCCTCAGTCCCCCCACATTACAGTCCTCAGTCCCCCCACATGACAGCCCTCAGTCCCCCCACATGACAGTCCTCAGTCCCCTCACATGACAGTCCTCAGTCCCCCCACATGACAGTCCTCAGTCCCCCCTCATGACAGTCCTCAGTCCCCTCACATGACAGTCCTCAGTCCCCCCACATGACAGTCCTCAGTCCCCCCACATGACAGTCCTCAGTCCTCTCACATGACAGTCCTCAGTCCCCCCACATGACAGTCCTCAGTCCCCTCACATGACAGTCCTCAGTCCCCCCACATGACAGTCCTCAGTCCCCTCACATGACAGTTCTCGGTCCCCCCACATGACAGTCCTCAGTCCCCTTACATGACAGTCCTCAGTCCCCCCACATGACAGTCCTCAGTCCCCTCACATGACAGTCCTCAGTCCCCTCACATGACAGTCCTCAGTCCCCCCACATGACAGTCCTCAGTCCCCCCACATGACAGTCCTCAGTCCCCCCAAATGACAGTCCTCAGTCCCTCCACATTACAGTCCTCAGTCCCTCCACATTACAGTCCTCAGTCCCTCCACATTACACATTACACATTACATTACTAAGCGATAGCTTAGGCCAGTGTACTCCAGTCCTGAAAGACTCATCTGATCTCTGCTGTTAGAACAGCACCCCAAACAGCCCTTGTTAGGGCTAAATCAATCAGTCTGCTTTTTTTTCTCTGTAGTCTGTGCTGCGTGGTTTACAGAGAGAGAGAGAGAGAGAGAGAGAGAGAGAGAGAGAGAGAGAGAGTAATTTTTTGGAGTTAGATAGAGCAGGCAGGCTAGTCAGTTAATGTCACAGTGTGTAGAGGATATATATACATCACCAGGAGTTGTACATATATTTATACACTGTATAGTTTAGTTAGATTAGAGGTGCAGGGTGCTGTGTAATATAAAGGGGTCCAGTGGTGCAGGGTGCTATGTAAAGGGGCCCAGAGCTGTGGGGTGCTGTGTAATGTAAGAGGCCCAGTGGTGCAAGCTGCTGGGTAATATAAAGGGGCCCAGTGGTGCAAGCTCCTGTGTAATATAAAGGGGTCCAGTGGTGCTGGGTGCTATGTAGAGGGGCCCAGAGCTGTGGGGTGCTGTGTAATGTAAGGGGCCCAGTGGTGCAAGCTGCTGTGTAATATAAAGGGGTCCAGTGGTGCAAGCTCCTGTGTAATATAAAGGGGTCCAGTGGTGCTGGGTGCTATGTAGAGGGGCCCAGAGCTGTGGGGTGCTGTGTAATGTAAGGGGCCCAGTGGTGCAAGCTGCTGTGTAATATAAAGGGGTCCAGTGGTTCAGGGTGCTATGTAGAGGGGTCCAGAGCTGTGGGGTGCTGTGTAATGTAAGGGGCCCAGTGGTGCAAGCTGCTGTGTAATATAAAGGGGCCCAGTGGTGCAAGCTGCTGTGTAATATAAAGGGGTCCAGTGGTGCTGGGTGCTATGTAGAGGGGCAAAGAGCTGTGGGGTGCTGTGTAATATAAAGGGGCCCAGTGGTGCAAGCTGCTGTGTAATATAAAGGGGTCCAGTGGTGCAGGGTGCTATGTAGAGGGGTCCAGAGCTGTGTGGTGCTGTGTAATGTAAGGGGCCCAGTGGTGCAAGCTGCTGTGTAATATAAAGGGGTCCAGTGGTTCAGGGTGCTATGTAGAGGGGTCCAGAGCTGTGGGGTGCTGTGTAATGTAAGGGGCCCAGTGGTGCAAGCTGCTGTGTAATATAAAGGGGCCCAGTGGTGCAAGCTGCTGTGTAATATAAAGGGGTCCAGTGGTGCTGGGTGCTATGTAGAGGGGCAAAGAGCTGTGGGGTGCTGTGTAATATAAAGGGGCCCAGTGGTGCAAGCTGCTGTGTAATATAAAGGGGTCCAGTGGTGCAGGGTGCTATGTAGAGGGGTCCAGAGCTGTGTGGTGCTGTGTAATGTAAGTGGCCCAGTGGTGCAAGCTGCTGTGTAATATAAAGGGGTCCAGTGGTTCAGGGTGCTATGTAGAGGGGTCCAGAGCTGTGGGGTGCTGTGTAATGTAAGGGGCCCAGTGGTGCAAGCTGCTGTGTAATATAAAGGGGCCCAGTGGTGCAAGCTGCTGTGTAATATAAAGGGGTCCAGTGGTGCTGGGTGCTATGTAGAGGGGCAAAGAGCTGTGGGGTGCTGTGTAATATAAAGGGGCCCAGTGGTGCAAGCTGCTGTGTAATATAAAGGGGTCCAGTGGTGCTGGGTGCTATGTAGAGGGGCCCAGAGCTGTGGGGTGCTGTGTAATGTAAGGGGCCCAGTGGTGCAAGCTGCTGTGTAATATAAAGGGGTCCAGTGGTTCAGGGTGCTATGTAGAGGGGTCCAGAGCTGTGGGGTGCTGTGTAATGTAAGGGGCCCAGTGGTGCAAGCTGCTGTGTAATATAAAGGGGTCCAGTGGTGCAAGCTGCTGTGTAATATAAAGGGGTCCAGTGGTGCTGGGTGCTATGTAGAGGGGCAAAGAGCTGTGGGGTGCTGTGTAATATAAAGGGGCCCAGTGGTGCAAGCTGCTGTGTAATATAAAGGGGTCCAGTGGTGCAGGGTGCTATGTAGAGGGGTCCAGAGCTGTGTGGTGCTGTGTAATGTAAGTGGCCCAGTGGTGCAAGCTGCTGTGTAATATAAAGGGGTCCAGTGGTTCAGGGTGCTATGTAGAGGGGTCCAGAGCTGTGGGGTGCTGTGTAATGTAAGGGGCCCAGTGGTGCAAGCTGCTGTGTAATATAAAGGGGCCCAGTGGTGCAAGCTGCTGTGTAATATAAAGGGGTCCAGTGGTGCTGGGTGCTATGTAGAGGGGCAAAGAGCTGTGGGGTGCTGTGTAATATAAAGGGGCCCAGTGGTGCAAGCTGCTGTGTAATATAAAGGGGTCCAGTGGTGCTGGGTGCTATGTAGAGGGGCCCAGAGCTGTGGGGTGCTGTGTAATGTAAGGGGCCCAGTGGTGCAAGCTGCTGTGTAATATAAAGGGGTCCAGTGGTTCAGGGTGCTATGTAGAGGGGTCCAGAGCTGTGGGGTGCTGTGTAATGTAAGGGGCCCAGTGGTGCAAGCTGCTGTGTAATATAAAGGGGCCCAGTGGTGCAAGCTGCTGTGTAATATAAAGGGGTCCAGTGGTGCTGGGTGCTATGTAGAGGGGCAAAGAGCTGTGGGGTGCTGTGTAATATAAAGGGGCCCAGTGGTGCAAGCTGCTGTGTAATATAAAGGGGTCCAGTGGTGCAGGGTGCTATGTAGAGGGGCCCAGAGCTGTGGGGTGCTGTGTAATGTAAGGGGCCCAGTGGTGCAAGCTGCTGTGTAATATAAAGGGGTCCAGTGGTTCAGGGTGCTATGTAGAGGGGTCCAGAGCTGTGGGGTGCTGTGTAATGTAAGGGGCCCAGTGGTGCAAGCTGCTGTGTAATATAAAGGGGCCCAGTGGTGCAAGCTGCTGTGTAATATAAAGGGGTCCAGTGGTGCTGGGTGCTATGTAGAGGGGCAAAGAGCTGTGGGGTGCTGTGTAATATAAAGGGGCCCAGTGGTGCAAGCTGCTGTGTAATATAAAGGGGTCCAGTGGTGCAGGGTGCTATGTAGAGGGGTCCAGAGCTGTGTGGTGCTGTGTAATGTAAGGGACCCAGTGGTGCAAGCTGCTGTGTAATATAAAGGGGTCCAGTGGTGCTGGGTGCTATGTAGAGGGGCCCAGAGCTGTGGGGTGCTGTGTAATGTAAGGGGCCTAGTGGTTCAAGCTGCTGTGCAATATAAAGGGGCCCAGTGGTGCAAGCTGCTGTGTAATATAAAGGGGTCTAGTAGTGCTGGGTGCTATGTAGAGGGGCCCAGAACTGTGGGGTGTGGTGTAGTGTAAGGGGCCCAGTGGTGCAAGCTGCTGTGTAATATAAAGGAGACCAGTGGTGCAAGCTGCTGTGTAATATAAAGGGGTCCAGTGGTGCTGGGTGCTATGTAGAAGGGCCCAGAGCTGTGGGGTGCTGTGTAATGTAAGGGGCCCAGGCTCACAAACTGTGCCCACCTGCCAGTGCCACATCTCATCTTTATTGTATTGGCACACTTGATAAGATAAAAAAACAAAATTCACTGCAATACATAATAGTAGTCATTTTCTGCCAGGGTGTCTTTGCCTCACAGGGTAAACTGTGCCCACCTTCCAGTGCCACATCTCATCTATATTGTGTTGGCACAGTTGATAAGATATAAAAACAAAATTCACTGCAATACATAATAGTAGTCATTTGTCTGCCAGGGTGTCTTTGCCTCACAGGGTAAACTGTGCCCACCTGCCAGTGCCACATCTCATCTATATTGTGTTGGCACAGTTGATAAGATATACAAACAAAATTCACTGCAATACTAAATCGTAGTCTTTTGTCTGCCAGGGTGTCTTTGCCTCACAGGGTAAACTGTGCCCACCTGCCTGCCAGTGCCACATCTCATCTATATTGTGTTGGCACAGTTGATAAGATATAAAAACAAAATTCACTGCAATACTAAATAGTAGTATTTTGTCTGCCAGGGTGTCTTTGCCTCACAGGGTAAACTGTGCCCACCTGCCTGCCAGTGCCACATCTCATCTATATTGTGTTGGCACAGTTGATAAGATATAAAAACAAAATTCACTGCAATACTAAATAGTAGTCTTTTGTCTGCCAGGGTGTCTTTGCCTCACAGTGTAAACTGTGCCCACCTGCCTGCCAGTGCCACATCTCATCTATATTGTGTTGGCACAGTTGATAAAATATAAAAACAAAATTCACTGCAATACTAAATAGTAGTCTTTTTCTGCCAGGGTGTCTTTGCCTCACAGGGTAAACTGTGCCCACCTGCCAGTGCCACATCTCATCTATATTGTGTTGGCACAATTGATAAAATATAAAAACAAAATTCACTGTAATACTAAATAGTAGTCTTTTGTCTGCCAGGGTGTCTTTGCCTCACAGGGTAAACTGTGCCCACCTGCCAGTGCCACATCTCATATCTGGTGGCACAGTAGCTTGCACGCATAGTACAACTAAACTAATCTAAAAAAAATACAGGCAGAGGCAGGCCACCCCGCAGGGGCCGTTGTGGTCATGGTTCTGTGATTCCCTTTGGCCCTAGAATACTGCCCAGTGTTCAGAGGCCACGTACCCTGAACTCGAAAAGTTCTGAGGACATAGTCAGAGTTTGGTCAGTCACTGTGAACCCTAACCCTATTACAGACAGGGTTACAGGGTTACAGACAGGGTTAGGGTTACAGATAGGGTTAGGGTTACAGATAGGGTTAGGGTTACCCTAACCCTAACCCTATCTGTAACCCTAACCCTAACCCTATCTGTAACCCTAACCCTATCTGTTACCCTAACCCTAACCCTGTCTGTAACCCTAACCCTAACCCTATCTGTAACCCTAACCCTGTCTCTAACCCTAACCCTAACCCTTACACTACCTGATCGATACAACATCATACCCGATGTTTTAAAGCACGTTATTCCAAAAAATGTATGAATGTTAGGTGATTTATGCCCTTTATGGATTAAAAACGGACTCTGTGACAACTACGTAATTTTCCATGGGAGTTTTGCCATGGATCCCCCTCCGGCATGCCACAGTCCAGGTGTTATTAGTCCCCTTGAAACAACTTTTCCATCACTATTGTGGCCAGAAAGAGTCCCTGTGGGTTTTAAAATTTGCCTGCCCATTGAAGTCTATGTTCATTTGCGGAAGTTCGCGTTCGCGAACCGAAAATTTTAGGTTTGCGACATCACTATTGACCAAGTGCTCTCCTTCATGAAAATGGTATTCCCTGATGGCCCATGTATTTTGCTCCCCATATTGCTTTTACTACTCATGAATTGTGATCACCTTTTTTTATATTTTATTATGTATATTGTTTTGTGTTTTTTTTCATTAAAACCTCCTTATGACCTACACCATTGGAGCCCCCATTTTTTTCTTCTCTTTACATGAATTTGTGGAAGATAAGTTTTTTTGAGCCCTCTCCAGTTGGTTTCCAGTACCGATGCCAGGGTTCTGACTTACCTGAACCAGATCGCGTTTGGAGGATCTTTTATGATTGCCATACCCACGGTTTACTAGGATCTTCTGTATTGGAGTAGTCGGTGGCCGATGAACATCTGGTCTTCCCGGCTTTCCTGGGTTGATGACATCTGACTGCCTAGGAGGCAGACTCCATTTCCTTCTGGACTTCCAGTGACATCTCTGTGGGACATTCCAAGCTCAATCGATACACTGTCGTACGACGTCTGGGTCCAACGGTTGCGGTAAGCGCATATGTATTCCACCTCATATTTGAAGATTTCTGTTGGGAAGTTCCTCACCATCTCATGACATCTTCATCGTTTTATTTTTTATGGACACTATATTACACTTTTGTTTATATTGTTCACTTTATTGATTTGAATTTCACATTTTGTTATGGTGCAATTTTTGCCATTACATTCATTGTGTCACAATATATGGTCACACCACATTAGGTGTATACAGCCATTGCCATTTGGCTCACACGTAGCACTACATTACCATCAACATTTGTTCTAATTGGCTGTCTATAATTCCAGATAGGGAAAACAAAAACAATAATTTTATAACAGATACAAAATAAAAAAATAAAGGTTTGCAAGCATTAGGTGAAGTTGCCTTAATGTATAACTGAAACAACAGAAAAGGAATGCACACAGATTGAGAGGCATTTCCAAAGATTTATCCTCATTCTCAACAATGCAATTTGTACAGGTGTAATTGCTCAGAGTAAGGCATTTACACCTGTGTTGTTATTCAAACGTCGCAGCCATGACCTATTTGTTTCTCTATTTATCTCCTGCTTCAAGATCTTCTGAAAACAAAAGAGATTTAGCTAAGAAAGCTGTACACAGTAACAGTTTAAGAGCTGCCACTTACTTATTCTGCTTTCATCACCTGGTAATACTGGGACATACATTAAAACCCCACACGTGTAGCTTAGTTTAAGGTCAGGTTACATTGCAGTTTAGAAATGTATTTCCCCACATTGCTCCCACACCTGTATACAGACCAGAACAATTTTTACATTCCTGCTATGACTATATTTTGATTCAACTTTTTGTTTTAATTATAAATTCAATTCTGTGATTTTTTTCAGTTAATAATGACAATGAAATGTAATTTCTGGTACAACATCATTGTGAAGTTTTAGGTTGTTTTTTTTTGCAATTCTACAAAAGAAAACACACCAATAAAAAAATGAAAAAGTTGCATATCCATGACAAAAAAAGATTATACCAGATAAAAAAAGATACCCAAGGGGAAACATTAGTTAATTAGGACTGATCAGCCTTTTAACCACTTAAGCACCGAGCCTCTTTCTGAGATTAGGTGTTTACAAGTAAAAAAATGTTTTTTTTTGCTAGAAAATTACTTAGAACCCCCAAACATGATATATTGTTTTTTTTGTTTTTTTTCTAACACCCTAGAGAATAAAATTGTGGTCATTTCAATACTTTCTGTTACACCATATTTGCGCAGCGGTCTTGCAAGCGCACTTTTTTGAATAAAAAATACACTTTTTTGAATTAAAAAATACACTTTTTTGAATTAAAAAATACACTTTTTTGAATAAAAAAATACACTGTTTTGAATAAAAAATACACTTTTTTAAATAAAAAATACACTTTTTTGAATTAAAAAATAAAACAGTAAAGTTAGCCCAATTGTTTTTTATACTGTTGAAGATGATGTTACACGGTGTAAATTGATATACAACATGTCACGCTTCAAAATTGCGACAGCTCGTGGAATGGTGACAAATTTTTAACCTTAAAAATGGCAATGTTTAAAAAATTTGACAGGTTGCATGTTTTCAGTTACAGAGGAGGTCTAGTGCTCTAACGATCGCGGCAATACCTCACGTGTGGTTTGAACACCATTTTAATATGCGGGGCGCTTCTGCACGCGAGCAGGACATTTTTTTTTATTTCTTTATTTTTTTATTATTTATTTAACTTTTATTTTTTAATTTTTACTCTGTTCTTTAACCACCTGAGACCGGCGCTGTAGACGAAAGACATCCACAGCGCGGCTCTCAACTGCCGGGTGGACGTCCCTGGACGTCCTTTTATTTGCATTCCCCGCATGCGCCGCTGGAAAAACTGTGCCCGGCGCATCGCTAAGATGCCAATGCGCGTGCCTGGCGGCCGCGATGTCCGCCAGGTGCCCGCGATCAGCAGTGACAGCAGGGACGTGGAGCTCTACACAGAGCTCCACGTCCTGTCAGGGAGAGAGGAGACCGATGCTGTGTCCCTAAAATCTATGCCCTATTTTGTAGGCGCTATAACTTTTGCTCAAACCAATCAATATACGCTTATTGCGATTTTTTTTTAACAAAGATATGGAAAAGAATACGTATCGGCCTAAACTGAGGAAATTTTTTTTTTTTTTTTAAATATTGGGATTTTATTATAACAAAAAGTAAAAAATATTGTGTTTTTTTTCAACATTTTTTGTCTTTTTTTGTTTATAGCGCAAAAAATAAAAATTGCAGAGATGATCAAATACCACCAAAAGAAAGCTCTATTTATGGGAAAAAAATGATAAAGATATAATTTGGTTACAGTGTTGTATGACCGCACAATTGTCATTCAAAATGCGTCAACGCTGAAAGTTAAAAATTGCTCTGAGCAGGAAGGGGGTTTAAGTGCCCAGTAATGAAGTGGTTAAAATATATATATATATATATATATATATATATATATATATATATATATATATATATATATATATATATATATATATATATATATATATATATTATTATTATTATTCCTATTGCAAGAAATGAAAACATCCCTTGTAATAAAAAAAAAGCATGATAGGACCTCTTAAATATGAGCTTTGGGGTCAAAAAGACCTCATATTTACACTAAAGGGCAATAAAAAATTCCCTTTAGGAGCTATAGGCGGAAGTGACATTGCAGTCAATGGTATGAAGCTGGGAGGGGGCCATCTTCCCCTCATTCAGCATCCATGTCCAGCAGGAAGAATCAAGCTAAATCATATATTTATATGCTATATGTTATAACATAATAATTTATTATTTAATTATTTAATGTGAAATTACTGGTTGGAAGTTATAGGAAGAAACAAGAAACACCGCTCACGTGGGTGAATCCAGATAAATAGGTGAGTAAAGTGAATTGAAGTACTCCTCTCAAGGGTGTTAGCCCTGGCTCGCCAGCCGTACAAACTGCAAAAAGGAAGAAACAGCTGCACTTCAAGATGATGAATATGAGTCCTTTATTGATCCATCCAAGTGACACACCACAATGTGGTTTGGCCACCCTATTGTGCATTGGTACATAGGCATAGAATGCTGGGCATTTTAATGAGGTGCATGTGCCGATGCAAACAAATTCTAAAAGATACTTTTCATGATGATAGGGTATTGAAAAAAATACACAAATCCTTTCAATACCATGCTTCAGGCATATAATAAATATTAAGTTATTAGTAAAGGCATACCTACATATTTTTCCCATAAAGGAGGTAAGCATCAGGCATACATTTGCTAAAATATTTGCAATATATAC
Source organism: Rana temporaria (assembly GCF_905171775.1). Taxonomy (NCBI): domain Eukaryota; kingdom Metazoa; phylum Chordata; class Amphibia; order Anura; family Ranidae; genus Rana; species Rana temporaria. The sequence continues at coordinate 313,125,496 of NC_053489.1, forward strand.
ATGAGACTTAGGCCCCTTTCACACAGGGCGGATCAGTAATGATCCGCCCCGTGAACCTCTGCTTGCTCAGCAGGGATCGCTCCGTTGATCCCCGCTGAGCCGGCGGATGACAAGGCAGTCCCCGCACACTCTGCAGGGACCGCCCTGTCTTTTCTCCGCTCTCCCATATGGGGGGATCGGATGAACGCGGACCATCTGTCCGTGTTCACCCGATCCGCCAGACGGATGGAAAAGTAGGTTACACTTTGGCGGATCGGAGCGGGTCGGATGTCAGCGGGCATGTCACCGCTGACATCCGTGACTCCATAGAGGAGCATGGAGCGCCCGTTCAGGTCTGTCTAAAAAACTGGCAGGCGGACCTGAACGGTCCGCCCATGTGAAAGAGCCCTTACTATCATCAAAAGTGAAATTCCATGTTAAAGACTATTGATAAGACCCATATGTTTGCCCTATAAAGCTGAGTGAATATTCAGGCTGTGTGGCACACAATTTATAAATCAGTTTCAGCAGCTGATAAAATGTTCTCAGCAGCAATCAGTAGATGATAATCAGTTCTTGGCAGCTGTCTCATACAAAAAGAATGAACCCAAATTACAAAACAAAAAAGTAAGTTGAAGTAAGCCAAAGTGATATAAAGTTTATTTTTGAACACTTCAAATGTCCAGGCTTATGCAATTAGAGATACATGCCTCGTACACACGACCAGTTTTCCCGTCGGGAAAACTGCTATGACAGCTTTTGGCCAGGAAATCTGGCCGTGCCTATGCTCCATGGCAGTTTTCCCAACAGGAAAACCACAGGGAATCCCAGCAGGAAAAATGAGAACATGTTCTCTTTTTTCCTGCCGCGATTTCCGGTGGTCTTTTTCCCGGCAGTTTTTCTATGGGAAACACTGCGGTGGAGCATACACGCAGCCGGATTTCCCGGCCAAAGCTCTCATGGCAGTTTTCCTATCAGGCCGTGTGTAGGGTGAAAACGCTGCCGAGCACCACCTGGAAACCCGTACGTGTGTACGAGGCATTAGACTTTGCTAAACAGGACAGACTCTCTTTTTCCCCTATTAAGCCAGATCTGATAAGGAGATGATAAAGACATATAAAGCATACATTTTTTGCTGTATAGATAATCAGTTAGATATGTTAACCAGCTTAAAAATTTTAAAGTATAGAATATATGGATTAAGTAGGGCGGGTGATGAAGTAACTGGGGAAAATTGGATTTAAGTTGAAGAAGGAATAGTACTCTGCTTGGCCAATCTTCCTCCGTTATATTGGAACCCAAGGTTTTGGGGAAATATTTTTTTTTTTTTTTTAATATATGCAATGTAATATAGTTGAAGAGGAAGATGTAATGTAATATTAATATATGATGTCTGTATTGCTATTGGAATATGTTGATTCTTCTTTCGGTTTATGTCCTTCTTTCTTAAATAAAAAATAAAAAAAAAAAAAAAAAAAAAAAAAAAGATATGTTATACAGAGCAGCAACTGCGCTGACCCAAAGCATAAAATAGGGGGAAAGACCCCAAAACAAGTAGGTACTGAATGCCACCACAAATTGATAAAAATTATGGACTACAAAAGTTTAAAAGTAAATAGACACCACAAAAAAAGGCAACATTGTAAGTACTAAAATAAGCAATAGAGTCCAGACTCTGCAGATAATAGGGTCACCAAAGCTCCACATCCATCAAAAATATTCCCAGGCTCATAATGAAGCATGGAAAAGAATAACAATAAGCATGTAATATAAACTGGGGGCACTCTAAGGTGGAGAGGGTATGGCGCCCGCATCCATATGCTCATGAAATGTTGAACAGCAAGAAAGTGATACAAAATCTAATGTAATTAATCACAAATGAGCAGAGGGTGCTTAAACTGCTAGAGAAAGAACCACAAATGTGGGTGACATGCTTCCCACAGGACACCACAATGATGCATAGCCAGGTTGTAAATTAGCTGCACATGATTGGAGTTGTCTGGATATGGAGGTATACCCTGGAGTGTAGCTGAGAGTTTATTTCAGAGATGTAGCGAGTTGGGTGGGACTAATCAGCTACAGCTAAAGACTAGTACCCACAATGAGTTTATCGGACGGATAATCGTTCGTTTTTTTTGGATGCTAATTTCCATATTGTAAATGAATAGGTTACTAAAGTATAAAAATTCTCATATGACAGAATAAAAATGTAGAAGTGATATAATGTGTTGTAACGTATTCATATTGCATTTTTGGACGAAAACTGTACTGATTAAATGAAAATCGTACAATCTGGTATCATACGAGAACATTTTTCTTGTTTGTCCCTTCGGGAAAATTTCAGATGACAGCTGTGTACTAGCAATCAGATTATGGCATGATGAATTCGAAAGCGGTATATTTTGTACGATATTCTGATTGTGAGTACAGGGCATAAGTTGTCAATGCTGCAGGTTAAAACTGTAGACGTTTCACATAGTTAAAAATAAATCAAACCCAGAGATAGATGCCTGGAGATTGCATAGCATTTAACCACTTGCTTACTGGGCACATAAACCCCCTTCGTTCCCAGGCGAAATCTCAGCGTCCGGCACTGCGTCGCTTTAACTGACAATTGCGCGGTCGTGCGACGTGGCTCCCAAACAAAATTGGCGTCCTTTTTTCCCCACAAATAGAGCTTTCTTTTGGTGGTATTTGATCACCTCTGCGGTTTTTATTTTTTGCGCTATAAACAAAAAAAGAGCAACAATTTAAAAAAAATATATATTTTTTTTACTTGTTGCTATAATAAATATCCCAATTTTTTTTTAAAAAACTATTTTTTTTCTCAGTTAAGGCCAATACGTATTTTTCGACTTATTTTTGTAAAAAAAAAAAAAAAAATCACAATAAGCGACTGGTTTGCGCAAAAGTTATAGCGCCTACAAAATGGGGAACAGAATTATGATTTTTTTTATTATTTTTTTTTTTACTAGTAATGGCGGCGATCTGCGATTTTTATTGGGACTGGGATATTGCGGCGGACGTATCGGACACTTTTGACACAAATTTGGCGCCATTCACATTTATACGGCGATCAGTGATATAAAAATGCACTAATTACTGTATAAATGTGACTGGCAGTGAAGGGGTTAACACTAGGGGGTGAGGAAGGGGTTAACTGTGTAGCCTGGGTGTGTTATAACTGTGTGGGGGGAGGGGGGTGACTGGGGGAGGGGACCGATGCTGTGTCCCTATGTACAAGAGACACAGATCGGTCTCCTCTCCTCTCACAGCACGTGGAGCTCTGTGTTTACACACAGAGCTCCACGTTCCTGCTGTCACCTACCGTGTCACCGACGATCGCGTGTACCCGGCGGACATCGCGGCCGCCAGGTACACGCATCGGGTCTTCGGCGATGCGTCGGGACAGTTTTTACCCGCCGCGCGCCACCCAGTGGCGCGCGCGGGTAATGCACATAAAGGCCGTTTTTGAACGGCCACTTGGCACTTGAGAGCCGCGCTGCGGACGTATTTCGTCTATAGCGCGGATCTCAAGTGGTTAAAGAGGCATTTCAAATAGAAAAAAAAGAGCTAAACATTTAAATTCAAATACCAGGATAAGCCAAAATTACAATTCAAGTGTAGATAATACGCTATTATCATAGAATGCCCCAATGAGTCAAAGGAGGGCTAATAATTTTTCCAAAAAGACTCCAAAGTTGAGCTCCATGTTTAGGTCCCTTAGAAATAAGGTACCGAGTTTAAAAATCAATTTTTACTCAATTTGTTGGAGGACCCTATCAAGGTCCCCCTTCTCTATGATAGATTTAGTACAAACATTTATTTGGCATGGAACCCCTTTCATCTCTCCCATGTACCTCTTTAAAGTGTTGGACCATTGGATTGAACTTTTCGTCATGCCCCTCCTGTTTTTTTTTTGTTCCTTCTTTTTAATAGAACAAAGGCTCTCTCCAATACGGACCCAAAGTGGTCTCGTTGTCTACATAAAATTGTCAACATAAAATTTCTTACAGGGGCATTCAATCATATAAATGACCAATTCATAAAATGAATTAAAAAAATAAGTAATTCATAAAAAAAAGAAAAAATATGTCAAATGCCTTGGACCCATATAGGTTACTAAAGTACGAAAATTCTCGTATGACAGAATAAAAATTCTGAAGTTGTGTAATGTGTTGTAATGTATTTGAATAGTATTTTCAGATGAAAACTGTATAATGATGAGACTTACTTTAAAAGTGATCCAAGCGGCTCTACAGCTGCCGATCACTTACAGTGCGCAAAAGGAGACCCCCTCCCAACACCACCTGCCACTATTACCTGCCACTATTCCTGGGATCTCCTAATCTCCTAATCCACCGGGGAGGCCAGGACCACTACACTTCGGAGCTGAATGCAGACAGAGGATAAGAAAATAACATATGTTCCTTTTCCTCCCCTGTGATGAAAGAAGTGACATGTATAATTTCACTTCTGGTTTCAGTTGCTTGTTTACTGGTTTGTATGCCTTACAAAATCCATACCAGGCCCTTATCAAGGATAAGAATATAGTATGAATTTTTTGAGGTACCCAAGGCCAGGCAAAAAAAAAATGACACGGGTTCCCCTTAAAAGTGGCGTTCTACCATCTTTTACAAGTTGTCTGCACCGATCGGTTAACAGACCGATCGGTTTTGACCGATGAAAACGGACCTTCAGTCCGTTTTCATCGGTTTTGACCAATCGTGTGTACGCGGCCTTAGGCTCTGTCCCCTTATGCTGATTTGGCATATAATTTTAATTTTATTTTTTAAAAACTCACTGTTTTATTTGTCATATATATTATATATAGCGCGTCATCATTGGATTGCTATGCCTCCTGGGAGATGTTTGTTATCAATCCCAGGAGGCAATAGGCGTCCCTGAGCCGTAGCATTGCATTATTCCGACACCGAAAATTACACAATACAAGGCGGCGCCATTTTAAATGAGGGCAAACTGTCATTGTCACTTCCCACAGTTTCACACACTGAGCGGCTCTGTGCTTAGTGTGTGAAACTGATCTACAACTGAATACAGAGAGAGATGTGAATGCAGCATGATTTTGGGTGTGGGCGGACGGGAGTGGGCGGGACAGTCCAGCAGCTATCAAACTAGCCAATGGGATGGGATCTGGACAGGCCACTACGTGTATGTGACCCGCCCACTTTATTAAGCAGCCCAATCATTGTCTGGTGTTTAAAAGCTTAATGGCCCCGCCCACCCCAACATCACGCTGACAGCTGGTCTCTACAGTTACATATAGTGTAACAAACTGACAAATCGGCTCAGTGTGAAATTGCCAGTGCCATCTGCCAGTGCCAGTGTCACCTACCAGTGCCACCTGCCAGTTTCAATCAGTGCCACCTGCCAGTGCCACCTGCCAGTTTCAATCAGTACCGGCAACCAATGCCCCCTGCCAGTGCCAACCAGTGCAATCTGCCAGTGCCAACCAGTGTCACCTACCAGTGCCACCTGCCAGCTTCAATCAGTGCCAGCAACCAATGCCACCTGCTCATCGCTGTACCGGAGAGGAGATCACCCGTCGCTGGATACAGACAACAATGGAGCAGGAAGCCGGGACCGAGTGGATTACCAACGCTGGATTTTTTTTCTTTTTTTTAATTAATAAAGGACTTCTTTCTTAGGTGTGTGTGTGTGTGTTTTTTCCAACTATTTACACTTCCTATGTGAAATGGTAGGGGTACAATGTACCCCATTACCAATTCACATAGGGGGGGCCAGGATCTGGGGGTCCCCTTTGTTAAAGGGGTCTTCCAGATTCTGATAAGCCCCCCACCTGCAGACCCCCACAACCACCGGGCAAGGGTTGTGGGGATGAGGCCCTTGTCCCCATCAACATGGGGACATCGTCCCCATGCTGAGGGCATGTGGCCTGGTACGGTTCAGGAGAGGGGGGCCGCACTCTGTCCCCCCCTCTTTTCTGCAGCCGGCCAGGCTAAAGTGCTCGGATAAGGGTCTGGTGTGGATTTTTGGGGGAACTCCACGCCATCTCAGGAATGAATACTCTCTGAATTGTCAAAGCCCACAATTCAATATAGCCGCAAGTCCGGTTTAAAATGTCTTTTTTTCTTTCAGAAATTACACTTTGTGCAGGGACAGTTCTAAGTACAGGAAACATGCGCTATTTCACATGCTAACTTTACACCCCCCCCCTAGGTACAAAATTTAAAGGAATATTTCACTTTTATTGTTTCACTTTTAGCATTATTAAATTCACTGCTCCCAAAAAAACGGTGGTTTAAAAAAAAAAATTGCATTGATACATGTCCCCTGGGGCAGGACCCAGGTCCCCAAACACTTTTTAGGACAATAACTTGCATATTAGCCTTTAAAATTAGCACTTTAGATTTCAAACGCTCGAGTCCCATAGACTTTAATAGGGTTCTAAAGTTTACACGAACGTTTGGTGTGTTCACAAGTTCTGGTGCGAACCGAACAGGGGGGTGTTCGGCTCATCCCTAGTCTCAAGACAGAAAGTGAAGAAAATCTTCTCAATGGGAAACAAATGGCTCAAAAGGCTCTATCCAAAAAAAAAAGAAGAAGTTTGGGCTTTAGACATGGTGGGCCAGATTCACAGAAGAGATACGACGGCGTATCTCCTGATACACCGTCGTATCTCTGAGATACGATTGTCGTATCTATGCAGCTGATTCATAGAATCAGTTACGCATAGATAGCCCTAAGATCCGACAGGTGTAATTTACTTACACCGTCGGATCTTAGGATGCAATTCTAGGCCGGCCGCTAGGTGGCGATTCCATTGCGGTCGGCGTAGAATATGCAAATGACTAGTTACGGCGATTCACAAACGTACGCTTTACCCGTCGCTCTAACTTTACGTTGTTTCCGTCGAGATACGCCGCGTAAAACTAAGGCTGCCCTCTAGGTGGACTAGCCAATGTTAAGTATGGCTGTCGTTCCCGCGTCGAAATTTGAAAAATCACGTCGTTTGCGTAACTTCATTTAGCGCAATGCACGTCAGGTAATTTGATGGACGGAGCATGCGCAGTACGTTCGGCGCGGGAACGCGCCTAATTTAAATGGTGCCTACCCCATTTGAATTAGGCGGGCTTGCGCCGAGCAGATTTACGTTACACCGCCGCAAGTTTACAGGTAAGTGCTTTGTGAATCAGGCACTTACGCTGTAAACTTGCGGCGGTGTAACGTAAATGGGATAAGTTACGCCGCCGCAGCGTAACATATTTATCTGTGAATCTGGCCCGGTGTTTGGGCCACTCCTGCTTCTTTCATATGTTCTTTTAAAACTTTGTAATTGCTTTACTAACGACAATTAAGCTATTCTCTTTGTAAGGAAGCAAGGGTAGCTGTATATTGCAAGGGAAATTTCAATGTTGTTACAGTGAATGTGGTGAAATGTCATTTTGCAAAATTAAAACAAAAATGTATTTTTTGCTTGCACATGAGTGGACGATGGGAGAAAGTGGAGCCTCATCTCATTCATCAAGCACTCTGAAAAGGTTCTTAACAAAGTACAACTTCCCTTGCAAAGTGAATTGTCTTTTTTTACCTTGTTTTTGTCAAAAGGGTATGTGATGACCAAACCACCAAACATTCTATATTACTACTTTGGAAGATTTTCTGAACTCTACGAACTCCAAGATATGCTATCCAAATAATATATTACTACACAGAATTCTAGGAATTACAGAGATTTTAAAAATGACACATTACTGGAAGACAATCAATGTATTTTATTGGGCACACCTTCCAGGAACAGCAGTCTTTTTAACATACTATTGTACTTGATAATGAGATTATACTATAAATACATTAGAATGACTATTTATACTATGATAGACCGAACTGACAGATAGATGTGTAATGTGTAATACAAGCACTATAAGTTAGAAAAAACAAGTTGACTGTATGGGCTTTGGGTAATAAGAGTAACATGCCTTAAATATGTCATCACCCGCATTGCACCCCTATTCCACTATTTATTTGTTCTTAAAGCATTGCCTTCTATGTCACACCGTCACGGAGATAGAAAGCAACATTGGTATCATTGTAACCAAGGCAGAAATAATAACCCTATAATTTTATAGTTGTCACCAAAATAGGACTTGGGGGTAATATTTCAAAAAGAGACAATAGCAGGAAGGACCTGTTACAATGACAGCTGTCCAAGAGGGTAAACCCCCTCACAGTGTAGAGTGAAGAGATATTATCAGCAATTTGGGCCACAGAAGCAAAACATAAACTGACACACTAAAAAAATGTTTTGGCTTTACAAAAACGTTATGTTACATCATTGCGAATAGCACCCACCACCCTCATTCTAAGTTTGTAGAAATGAATAGGGAATCTCCAACATCCACACACAGGCAATGGGGCTGGAAGATAAAGGATTAGAAAACCTGGGGTTGGACTAAAAAATAATAGTAGATTGGTGAAATTTGAGTTGGAGGCGTTGAAATTCTCCTTTAATAGTAATGCATAGTTTGTTTTTTTGTTTTTTTAGAAATATTAATTTTCCTAATTTTTATTCCATGACTAAGTTTTCTACAAGTCTTTTTTAAGCAGTCAAATAGTAACCATCAAATAATTCCTAAATAGGTTCATTAAACACCGGCTGCTCTGGAATATATCTGAAGAAAAAAGCAGGGGAAATCAAATTTCACATGCTACACAATAAAAACCATTCCTACTCCTCTTTTCAGGCAGAAAACTACCGCTAGAAAGAGAAACTACTGTCACGTGTAATTGTAAGAAAATTGTTTTACAAATAAAAATTAAGCAAAAGAAGGAGTTTAAAATGTAAAATGTGAAAGTTTTCAAAAAAAATTCAATTCGAAAAACTTTTCCTTTTTAATTGTCCTAAAGGACAAATGTTTAGGTTAGACCAGCCAACCTTCCATACATTTGGACATTTTGATATTTAGTAGTCTTTCATACATCATGCCTCAATATGTGCTGACTCCTTTGTAATGGAGGCTGTTGGGTTTATTAACTAAAACTGAAGAGTGCAAAATCTGGTGCAGCTCTGTATAGAAACCAATCAGCTTCCAGGTTTTATTGCCAAAGCTTAATTGAACAAGCTGAAGTTTGAAGCTGATTGGCTACCATGTACAGCTGTACCAGATTCTGAGTGCTCTAGTTTTAGTAAACCTACCCCTGTGTGTCTTGGATTGCATTGCAAAGTATACCATTCATCCATAAAAAGCTAAAGTAAGTAAAATGAGCAAACCTACGCCACAGTTAAGTATTAAATGTATACATTTACGAAGAAATTACTGGGTTGATATACTAAATGAGCAGAGAATGTTAGCTTAGCAAACATTTAAAACACAATTATTTTCAGGGCATTAAAAAAAACATGGCTATATAATTGAAGTGAACACATTGGGGTTGATTTACTAAAACTGAAGAGTGCAAAATCTGGCACAGCTCTGAATAGAAACCAATCTGATTACAGTTTTTTGTCAAAGCTTAATTGAGCAATCTGAAGTTAGAAGCTGATTGGCTCCCATGCACAGCTGCACCAGATTTTGCACTCTCCAGTTTTAGTAAATCAACCCCGGTGTCTTATTCCTAAATAATAATTCTCTACTCATTTAGGTAATCAACTCAAATACCTTAACACATATAATTTCTGAATATGTGGGCAGTATAACAAAGATAACATAAACAAAAAATCAGTTAAATGTACCAGCTTTTATTTATTTGACAAAATAATATATTGTTACTTTAAGAAATAAAGTCTTCTAGATGAAAAAACAAACACGATAGAAACATAAGGAATGCACATTCATTCTACACAGTTCTGAAAAAATCGATGTATTTACTAAGATAAGGCAACTTGGTTGTTTCGAATAAAAGGAATACTAGTGATGTTCTTGGTTCAATCTAGAATAAAGTCCAGAGATATTCATGGCATCTTTGCGCTGGCATAAAGGTGCATCCCTTAACATTCCAGGGAATGTGTAATCCATCCCAGGGTGAAAAGTAAAAGATGGAACAAAGCTATAAGGGGATATAAACCCAGGAAGTCCTCTGTTAGTTGTGGAATAAGTAAAGTGTAATGGATTTAGGCCAAGTCTAGAATGAAAGATATTTGTTTCACTTCCAGCAGCTGATGGATTAGGATACAAAGGGGAAAAGGCAGATTTAGAGCCAAAAGCACCAAAACCTAAGCCAGTAATATTGATTGTAGCATCTTTTGTAAAGGTGTTGACATCTGATCCTGATGGAGTTTCATTTTCCTTCACAACTTGTTCCTTTCCATTTAAAACCATCTCTATGGCTTGAACAACATCTCCCTTACAGAAATGTAGGATGTTTTCTAATATGCTCTGTTTATGGTTTGGAAAAACTTTGTTAAGAATCTCCAGGGGATCTCTGTGCTTCATAGACACAACAGGGATGCTAATATTAGAGGCACAATGGTCTTTGGTCCACTCATTTTCATTACCTGATTCCTGGTCAGAAGAAGACAGAGATCTTGGACTGTCAGCACCTTCTGATCTTCCCTCAGAAATAGGCGATCGAATGGAATTTTCTTTATTTGAAGTCTCCAGATCCGAAGCCTTTAGAGTTTGGCATGCATTCACTTGTTCTGCTAGAGATGTTTGTGTCAAACCTTGAGAAAGCATGGATGAGCTTAATAATCTTCCATAGAGGTGATCATGTTTTTCTTTTGATTCATCAGATCCTAGATAAAAATAAATTAACAATATGTTTATTGTGTCATGATAGGAGCTTTATATAAATACATTTTGTAATACTAAATCAGTTAATTCACTAGTCTCCGCTACATACAGTATAGTTTGCTCTGTTCTGGCACACTCCTATAGCAAAATCAAGTCGTGTTGAGAACTGCTCAAACATGTACAAGGAATTTTATATTCTATGAAAGAATACAAAGCTGCCTCTGATTGGCTGAATCTGAGATTGTGACATCATCCATTTGTTTTTCGACCTCAGCCAATCAGAGGAAGCTTTGTATTCATTTATAGAATTCAAAGCTTCCTCTGAAAGGTTGAGTGCCACACACCCCAACTTAATTTTGTTCTGGGAGTGGGAAGGGAAGTTCCCATCCCAGTGGCAGAACACAGCACTGTATGGCTGGGGCTAAATACAATTTATACATGCTCCCAGCCAATGCATTTGTTAGTGAAGGTAATCGTTTGGACCACCTTGGTCCAAACGATTTAAACTTCACTAAAAGCTGAAAAACAACGTTAAAAGAGAAGTTCATGAATAGGAAAAAAAATGAATAGACACACATACTCACCTAGTTGGATACAGCATGGGTCCAATGTTGCAACTGTCCCCTATTGACTCTAAGATGGAGAACTGAGCCATCAAAGAACACTGATCACTCAGTCCTCGGTCTTCAATGTTTCAGGGCTATGGAGGGGTGGGAGCGCCTGGCTCAGGTTCTGAGCAGTTTGCTGCGAAGCTGAGCCAGCTGTGGCTCAGGAATCTGGGTGATCCAGAGCCTGGACCTTCAAAGTGACTTCAGTTAACAGCGGACTTTAGCCGGCTGTCAACTGAAAATGGGTCACAGGAATGCAGAATGAAGTCATATACAGTATATTTCATAGTCAATGCAATGTACACTTACACAGGTGAAAAGTTATAGAAAATCTACAGAAGAATTTTTAATTGACATTATTACTTTCTATTACTTTTTTTAAATACTGTTCATAAAACTGAAGCATTCGCACGGTCACTACTGTCTACTAATATATAGTGATCAATCATCTCTAAGCAAGCTTTACATTCTTCTCCAGTGCATCAATATAGAATGGAAGACAAAGGGTAGATGCACTCTTGTGTGTGACCATCCCGTAACTTGTATTGTCTTTCTAAGGATTTTTCATACTAATTGAAGCACCACATCTACTTTCTAAATTTGATATCTAGATATATTTTCATCTACAACTGTATTGTTTTACTTTATTTTGATTGCTGTTAATATTGAAAAGGGCATGCTGTAAAAATTAAAGGGGTGGTTCCCCCTAAAACAAATTTCTAACAATACATTCGGAAGACTGCTTACACTGCGGGTAGGCTGGCTTTTTTTTTTTTTTTCGTACATACCTCGATCATATCGCATATCACCGTTTCATCCCTCGGCTTCCGGATACGAGTCTTGCTGGACCTAGTTGATTGACGTTCCTCCGACGGGCGCATACTGCGCGTCACGACTTTCCGACAGAAGCCGAACGTCATTGCGCAGGCGCCGTATAGAGTCGGCTCTATACGGCGCCTGCCCAGCGACGTTCGGCTTCTTTCGGAAAGTCGTGACGTCAAGTATGCGTCGGTCGGAGGAACGTCAATCAACTAGGAACGCTCACTGCCACAAGACTCATACCCGGAAGTCGAGGGATGAAACGGCGATATCGAGGTATGTACGAAAAAAAAAAAAAAGCCAGCCTACCCGCAGTGTAAGCAGTCTTCCAAATGTATTGTTAGAAATGTGTTTTAAGGGGGAACCACCGCTTTAAAGGGGCCAGGGTGTAAGGTTTTACTCTTAGTACATTAACATTCAATCATAATATCTGTAAAAAAAAAAATTAGCAGAATTTATTTTCTGTTTGGATACCTTAGGTATAAAGATACCACGATTGCATTTATATTTTTAAAATGATAAAAAAATTGAATATAATATTTAAAAAAAAAAATCTGTTTTGGGTTAAGCACATTTGGATTCATGTGTGACATACATTTTTTACAGCTGTTCCTATCTTCTGTTTTACGCTTTAATATAAAATATTTTACTAATATGTAACAGTTCACTAATGATATTACCATCATAGGTTAGCCACTGGAACAGCATGACAGCCAGGGAGCACGTATTTTTTAGAAAAATATGCATCCTCTACATTCCTATAAAGAGATTACAATATGTGTATGTACCCTTCTATATTTGCTGGGTTTTAAAGATGGCCCTAATTCTGTTTTTCTTTCAGAATACCCTGGACCACTGCATAGATGAAAAAATCTGATTATCTATTTTTTTTCAGTTTGTCTCTCTGCATCTATTTATCTATCTTAAAAATCAAGTAACATTTTTGTTCAATCTGTGTACAGTATTTCATTATGATAGAAAATTCAGTCTTTGTAATGTGACTGTAACAATTATTTGCAGTGTCTTGGTGAACAGTAGTGTCAAAAGGTCTGCCAATTCTTGACAATTGCAAGGTCCACCAGGTCTTGGCAATGTCATATTTTATGTGTAAGGTAAATGAATTTCTGTAGTGTTTCCGCCTTTAGAAAATGTATAAGAACAATGGTATTTATTAATGTTGTATAGGGTATTGTTATAATATAATTGTAATGGTACAATTTCTTCTTAAGAGTTAAGCCTCGTACACACGGCCGAGGAACTCGACGTGCCAAACACATCGAGTTCCTCGGCCAGTTCAGCACTGAAGCCGCCGAGGAGCTCGGCGGGACGAGAGCTCCCATAGAACAACGAGGAAATAGAGAACATGTTCTCTATTTCCTCGCCGAGCTCCTCGTCGGCTTCCTCGGCCGAAAGTGTACACACGACCAGTTTCCTCGGCAGAATTCAGCCAGAAACTCGGTCGGAAGCTGAATTCTGCCGAGGAAACTGGTCGTGTGTACGAGGCCTGAGTCTGTTAGCAAGTTGTTTGAAAAAAATAATGTCAGTAAATTTTCAGTAAAGAAGCACATAAATATTTAACATTTTAATAATTAAAAAAAAATGAATTATATTTTTTTTCCCAGACACATATATATTAAATCATGATCTGCGGTGTTCACGCCCAGTGCAAGGTACATACAGTTCTCTGACTTAATGCAATTTGCTGGCAAAATGTTGGAGAAATTAATAAAAGGTCATTAAATGCCTGCTTACTTAGTTAAAGCAGCATAAATAAAAAAATGCATTCTGCAATGCTTTCAGTCAAAGTATAAGTGTAAAATAACGAATAAAAGTAAAGTAATAATAGTGTGTGTGCGCATTTAAAAAAAAAAAGAAAAAAATTGTCTATTTTTCATAGTCAGCACATTGAAGAAAACCCATCGTGAGAGAAATACACAGGCTTCCACTTAAGAATATTAGTTGCCTGGTTGTCTCTGGCTTCACTGGCCCAAAACAAGGATACATATTTGAATGCCCAAATAAAGTCAGGACCCCTTAACTGCACTTGCATTCCAGTTCAGTAATTTATAAAGTATTAAAGCCACTGAAACAGCATGACAGCCAGGAAACATGTATATTTTAGAAAAAAATGCATCCTTTATATTCCTATAAAGAGATTACAATATATGTAGGTATTCTCCTAAATTTGCTGGGTTTTAAAGATGGGACTAATTCTGTCTAACTTTCAGAATACCCTGGAACTCTGCATAGATGAAAAAAAGTGATTATCTATTTTTTTCTGTTTGTCTCTCTGCATCTATCTATCTATCTTAAAAAACAAGTAACATTTTTGTTCAATCTGTGTAAAATATTACATTATAATAGAAAATTCTGTCTTGGTAATGTGACTGTAATAATTATTTGCAGTGTCTTTGTGAACAGTAGTGTCAAAAGGTCTGCCCGTTCTTGACAATGGCAAGGTTTACCAGGTCTTGGCAATGACATATTTTATGTATAAGGTAAAAGAATGTCTGTAGTGTTTCTTCCAGCCTTATAACACTGTGACCGTTTCACATATATTCTTTGTTCATTTTATGACCTTCTACACAACAATTTTTCATATCCATTACTGCATGTGTTTATACATGCTTTTGTTAATTTATGTGTACATTTATGTACCATAAATGCATTTTTGCTTTGACATTATGCAATGTGAATGGGAGAAGCATTGAGTATAGAGATTGTTATTCATGCAGATGCATTAAAATGCAAAACAAATGCATGATCAATGTGATTTGTGCAATTGACGAACATTAAAATTGGCCTGCTAGTGCCCTTTTTCAATCCACTAAGCTGATGTGCATAGTTGTGAACTATCTATATAAGAATGAAAATAAATTCTACTTGAAATGCACTTTACACAGGGAAACAGGCAAGTGTGAATAACCCCATAGTAGCTTTATAATACACGTGCAGATGTATATTTGACCTAAAATAAAAATAATAGCATGCATAACATTAACATGCTAATTCTTTCATTTTTTCTGTTTTAATCTTGAGCCTATTTATATCAAAAGCTATACAGTTCCCCATACTGGATGTTCTGCAGAGACACTATGATTTAACACTAATAGACACCAGTTAGGAAATATCTGAAACTCTCTGTGACTTTCTATTAGTTTAACAGTGCAACAATGATTATGCTTCTATAGAATCGTTTACGTACATATGCATTTATATTGGGGTTGCCATTATTTGCTTAGTTTCGTAATACAGGTCACAGGTTATTTACATTTATTAAGAGCCTTACTTACATCTGTTAATGTATCTAGAAACTTATAATATTTATAATAAAATGTAGTCATAATAGGTGGCTGCATGATATACCAATTATTGCTGTAGCTATTTATATGGTGAATATCATTGCTGTAAATGTAATAATGTAATAGTTTTTTTTTAAAACATGTTTACCATTCCCAGACATATTTAAATAGCAAGGACGTATTTGGTTAAAGAAGTAGAAAACAATTACTGAAATTAAAGGACAGGAATGTGGCTGAAAGAACATTTAAAATGCTTATCATTTGTCTGATTGAAGCTTTGCTAAAAGTAGCCTATATCTTCCACTAGACTAAAGCAAATGTTTTAAATATTTTATTAATTGAAGAGAAAATATCTTGACAATGCTGTTAATTTGATGTTTAAAGCGCCTACAAATTGAAAAGTGTACACAATATTGACTGGCATAATGTATTTCCCCCAATAACTCTTCTGTATATATCTGCCACTAGACTACAGCAAGTGCTATAAATATCATATTGATTGAAAGAGAATTAAAAAAATATGTTGACTACAATGCTAATTTTATTAGATTTTTGGGTAAAATGTATAACATGTAGATGATTTAAAATTTGTTTAAAACACCTGTACCTTGTAGTGTATACACATTATTTACTGGCATAATGTATTTGTCTTGGTAACCCCCCAAATTCTGTGTAAAACATTACTTATAATTTTGAAAAAAATGTACAAAAACAAATAAAACTGTCAGGGAATAGTGCTAAATTAGTGATAATTAACATACTGGAAAAATCAACAGCTTTATATTAAGGTATACACTGTCATACAAAAATACTGTTGTAGTATTTTCCTGTAAAAAAGTTTTAAACTTATTTTATCATTTACCATTTAACTAGCTGTAAATATACTTAAAAAAGAGAATACAAAATAAATCTGGTACAACTGGAAAATCACAAAACAAATTTTTCCTTATAGGGATTGATTTTTTGTAATGCATATGATCTTCAAATTGCTATAAAATAGATACATTCTAATTGTGCATAGTAATACATATAATGATTACAATAAATAATGATGATTACAATTGAACACTGACCAGCTGATTTACTGAAACCTTGCCCGTTTACTGAAGGTTATATGTTATTTGTGCTATGAAATATTCAATATGGTTTTAAGACATCTGAATAAAAAAACTGTGTAACGTGAGTGTAAGTTTTAAGTCAACATAGATTTAATGCCTTGTTGAACAGAGAAGCCCTGTACACACGATCGGTCCATCCAATGAAAACGGTCTGATGGACCGTTTTCATCGGTTAACCGATGAAGCTGACTGATGGCAAGTCGCGCCTACACACCATCAGTTAAAAAGCCGATCGTGTCAGAACACAGTGATGTAAAACACAACGACGTGCTGAAAAAAACGAAGTTCAATGCTTCCAAGCATGCGTCGACTTGATTCTGAGCATGCGCAGATTTTTAACCGATGGACGTGCCTACAAACAATCGTTTTTTATCGGTTAGGTATCCATAGGTTAAATTTAAAACAAGATTGCTTTTTTTTAACCTATGGATAAATAACCGATGGGGCCCACACACGATCGGTTTGGTCCGATGAACACGGTCCATCAGACCGTTCTCATCGGTTTGACCGATCGTGTGTACGCAGATAAATAGTTCAATGTAAATTTAACAAAGATAAAATTATGCAATTGGTTTACTAGGAGACATTCATACATTTTGGATATATCTAAACTATGTGTAAGTTATTTTAGATTTCAAAACATAGTATTAGATTTTATATATGTAACTTTCATTTCATCTATATATTTTTTTACTTATCAAGTTTATTTGAAAATGGTGAATTTGAATTGTTATTCTATATTTTTCTTGCCACATAACATATAAAAAGGTGTAAAGTGGTGAATTCCATATTGTTGCCAAAATTTAAATAATCTTGAGCATAATGTAATTACTGTATTAACATCTTATAGTATATAAGTAATATCAAACAAATGTAATGTTTCATTATAAAGCCATATTAGTAAAATGTATGCTTACAAATAACACATTAATTATGTCATATGTTTTTCCCTGCTGGACCAGTAGTTTAAAATTTAAAATATACTTCCAGTGAATTTCCCCAGATCAAAAATATGATTTATTTATTTTTGCAAATACTTGTTTTGCTCACCTTTATTTTCCAGCTGACTGGGGACTTGTGCAGTCTGTAGTTTGTGTCCTATGGTCTCTCCTCCATTTGTTCCTGGTCCTGTGTACATGAAATGTTGCACACCCCGGGTTTCACATTCTTCTTGGGCTTGTTGTCTTCTGAGTGCCACCTGTGCAGCCATGACTCGTTGACGCTCTGCTATTAAGGTGCATTTGGCACATGCACAGTCCCTCCAGCGGCAAAAACGTTTGTGCCCTTTAAGTGCTGATACCACTCCATGATTGCGGCACCGTGCGCATTTTGGTGTTCGTGGGTACATGGCTGTTCCACCTGTTCCTCTGTCTAACGTCATCCTGGGAGCACAGGCTGCTGCAGCAGCTGCAGCTGCAGCTCGAAAGAGAAGAGTTGGGGGTCTGAGGAATGAGGCAGGCATTGGTATTGATGGTGGCACTGGCATGGCTGATGAAGATGAAAGAGGTGGAGGGGGCACCGGAGGAAGCAAACCAGGAGGCAGCAGTGGTCTAGAGCAAAGGTTTCCTCTGGAGTTGTTGCAGTCCATTGGAGTAAGGTTTCAGCTCAGCCTAGATTGCCTCCCTGGGATAATCTGAGCTGTGCTATGTGTCAAACACTGTTAAGCTGATATGTGTGACTGAAAAGCCTTCCCTCTGTCTCCTCCTTAGCAAAACAGATGTTCAGTGTGATTTCAGGTTTGTCAATAGGGGAGGGCATTAAAAAACTTTAAATAGAGGCGTAGCTCAACATGTAAAGGGTTTCACAGGCAGGGAATTTTCTTATAGAGGGTTTGCTATTCATTGCATGAAAATGATCACAAGAGATAAATAGCACTAAAGCATAGAGTCCCTGGTGTAGCCAGAAGAGATATTGTATTTATAATTTACCACTAATTTAAATTAACACTCCAGGACACTTTGAGTATACAGTTAACCATAAAACAGCTTCATAATACAAACATATTTAAAATATTATCACATAATTAAAAAAAGAACAGCATATTTAATTATAAACAATAGATGACACAGTAAATGCAAACTAATAGATTAATGTTTAACACAAACACAGCGTAATTAACATAAAATATTATATATTTTGGAGATATTTAAGACTGTATATTGGAGATAGGAATGTATATAGCTATAAAATAATTAAAAAATATTTTATAACTGATTATCAAAATCTAAATGTTTCACAATTTAGATTTACATTGAAATTATTAGGTAATCTCTGACAGCAGAGTAAAACTGGAAATTTTAACAGCTATGTATGTAAATAAATCAATACTTAAATATGTGTAAAAAAAATAACATTTATTAAAACTCTAATAGCGTAGCAGTGCAATGGGTCTATATTATCTCAGTACTCTAATATAAGTACACTATAAAAATGTGCCCTGATTTTAGGCAGAAGCAATGGTAATTTTATGTTAAGTACAAATATTTTTAGGCATTTTTGTAGCATCAGCGGGGCAGATTCACATACAAATAGACAGGCGCAGCGTATCAGAGATACGCTACGCCGCCGTATCTTACCTGGCTTTAAGTCAAATCCAGGACGAATTCACGCCGTAAGTTACGGCGGCGTAGTGTATTTCTGGTGGCGGAATTCAAATCGTCGGGTAGGGGGCGTGATTCATTTAAATGAAGCGCGTCCCCGTGCCAATTGAACAACGCATGCTCCATTTCGAAATTTCCCGCCGTGCTTTGCACGAAATGACGTCGCAATGACGTAATTTTTTTTACTTAGACGTGACTTACGTCCATCCCTATTCACGGACAACTTACGCAAAAAATAAAAAAATTAAAATTTTGACGCGTGAACGACGACCATACTTTAACATGGCAAGTCTATCTATACGCCCCAAAATAGCAGCTTTAACTATACGCTGGAAAAAGCCGACTAGAGACGACGTAAGAGAATGCGACGGCTGCGCGTACGTTCGTGGATCGTCAGAAAAAGCTGATTTGCATACCCGACGCGGAAAACGACGCAAACTCCACCCAGCGGACGCCAAAGTATTGCATCTGAGATCCAAAGGCGTACGAAGCCATACGCCTGTCGGATCTTACCCAGATGCCGTCGTATCTTGGTTTGATGATTCAAACTAAAGATACGACACAGGAAATTTGAAAGTACGCTGGCGTATCAGTAGATACGCCAGCGTACTTCGTCTGTGAATCTGCCCCAGCATCTTTAGCAGCAATGTACATAGCAGAAAGATCAATTCACATCATACCTCAAAGGAACATTCATTTGTATGCCTTTACCACTGTCAGGTAGGTAGACTAACACTAGCAAATGTTGTGTGGAACTAATGCGGCGTACACACAGTCGTTTTTCGGCATGAAAAAAACGTCATTTTTAAAAACGTAATTTAAAATCATTGTGTGTGGGCTTCACATCGTTTTTCGGCTTCTGAAAAACGACAAAAAACAATTCGAATATGCTGCATTTTTTAACGTCGTTTTTTAAAATGTCGTTTTTCGGGTTGTAAAAAATGATCGTGTGTGGGCTAAAACTACGTTTTAAACCCGCGCATGCCCAGAAGCGAGTTATGAGACGGGAGCGCTCGTTCAGGTAAAACTACCATTCATAATGAAGTAAGCACATTCATCACGCTGTAACACAAATCAACTTTTACTAACAAGGAATCAGCTAAATGCAGCCCAAAGGCGAATAGAACTTCCCCTTTATAGTGCCGTCGTACGTGTTGTACGTCACCGCGCTTTGTTCATAATTTTTTTATGGTGTGTGGGCAACATCGTTTTTAATGATAAAGTTAGAAAAACTTTGTTTTTTGGACATGCTGAAAAATGACTTTTTTTTTCATGCTGAAAAACGACCGTGTGTACGCGGCATAAGGGTTTATTTTTCTTGAACATAAAATAGAAAACTCTTTTAAGATCAGTTTATTAAAATCTGAACACTCCTAACCTATAGCGGGGATATGCAATTAGCGGACCTCCAGATGTTGCAGAACTACAAATCCCATGAGGCATAGCAAGACTCTGACAGCCACAAGCATAACACTCAGAGGCAGAAGCATGATGGGACTTGTAGTTTTGCAACAGCTGGAGGTCCGCTAATTGCATATATATATATATACACACCTTTTTGAAAAAGTGTTAAAGATTAAAAATAATGATTTTCCACTGCTACTTAGTTGGCAGACAACAGGTATTCAAAGCTGATCTTTTTTTTATATTTAAAATAAATATATTTTGAAAAACAAAAGTCATACATATGTAAACAATACCATGTACAAAGAAGAGTGGGGAATGCACATAGCAGCTGCAGGTAGAGCAATATTAGTTTCAATTACCCATGATCCATTCAGGACCACCGGAGAATATTAAACCCCGATTTGTAGTGATAAGAACCCAGCCTAATGGTGGGAGGATCCCACATCTTCCAGCACCCCGAATGGGAAAGATCTGTGCTGGAAGGGGGATCTCTAACCCTCGCCTTTAGCCCTAAACCCACCATCAAAGATGGGCATATCACGGGGTATGTGCAACAAAACTAAGCTGAGGATTACTTAAATTCTACCTGACGTATTTAACTTTAAACTTCTTATCATTGGGAGAACTTATTAGGAGGGGATGGGAAGAAAGAAAAGGATAGAAGTTTGGAGTGAGAGGTAAGAAAGGGGAGAAAAGAAGAGAAGAGCATTGCAGTAGGTGCTGAGTATATTTTATTTTGGCGGTTCAAAGCTGATCTTAGAGTAAACAGTGACATTAACACAAATCTTAAATATACTGTGTATATATATATATATATATATATATATTAGGGCTGTGGAAATTAAAGATTAATTCCTCGATTTATTATTTTTTTTTGATCGATCAAAATTCTTTTGATCGGTACTAGTGGTGCAACGAATCGTAAATGATCCGTGATCCGAACAAGTCACCATATGCGGATCGGCACACCACGTGATCTGCGGAGCTCTGCTGCTGGCTCGGTCATAGGAAAGGCCGCGGCTTCGGCCTAGCTCACAGAGCGGTGGCCATCTTGGGCCACCCTGCGGCGGCCTAGGTGAGCCTAGAGCAGCGTGCTGACATCACCCGGCCTCAACTGCTTGTGTTCGGCCGGCTTCTCTGGTAAGACTAAGCAAGCACTAATCTTACTATACAGTGGGGGAGATGTCTGTGGATCTTATTACAGTGGGGGAGATGTCTGTGGATCTTATTACAGTGGGGGAGATGTCTGTGGATCTTATTACAGTGGGGGAGATGTCTGTGGATCTTATTACAGTGGGGACTATATATGGTGGTGATCCAAAAGATGTATGTGTGTTATAATTAATCGAAATTAGTCGATTAATCGATTAAAAAAAAACGATTATTCGAACACGAAAATTGTAATCAGTAACAGCCCTAATATATATATATATCTCACAAAAGTGAGTACTCCCCTCACATTTTTGAAAATATTTTATTATATCTTTTCATGTAACAACACTGAAGAAATGACACTTTGCTACAATGTAAAGTAGTGAGTGTACGGCTTGTATAACAGTGTAAATTTGCTGTCCCCTCAAAATAACTCAACACACAGCCATTGATGTCTAAACTGAAAACAGGAAAATAATGGTGACCACACAAAATATTGACACTTTGGGCCCAATTTGGACTTGATTGGACACACCAGAATGCGGATCCAAGTGCTCGTGATCACATGATCATGATCACAATGTCAACAAAGCTGTTATGAATCAATAAGATTCATAACAACTTTGCTTTCTTTAAAAGCGAGCTGTGAACACAATCACTGGGCCAATCACATCACCTTGTACCATGTGATTAGCTGTAGCCAATCACTAGTATTCATAGGCCCGGATTCACATACATCAGCGCATATTTATGCCGGCGTAGCATATCGAATATACGCTACGCCGACGCAGCGCACAGAGGCAAGCACAGTATTCACAAAGCACTCGCCCCCAAATCTACGCTGGGTTTTCTCGGTGTAAGCCAGCGTAGGTGGAAGTGGGCGTGAGCCATGCTAATGAGGCGTGACCCCATGTAAATGATGGCCTGAGCGTCATACAGATACAAATAATGTACGGCGCATGCGCCATCCTGTGGACGCATCCCAGTGCGCATGCTCAGAATCACGTCGAAACAACTGCCTAAGATACGTCGAATCACTGCCTACGACGTGAACGTAACCTACGCCTAGCCCTATTCACGTACTACGTAAATGACGTAAAATACGACGGCTGTGTTCCCTGGTCCATACCTTTGCATGACTTACGCCTCCTATATGGGGAATAACTTTACGGGGGACGTAGGACTTACGCAAAGCGCGTATATTAAGCGCCGGGCGCAACTACGTTTGTGAATCGGCGTATCTCCCTCATTTGCATATGTGCATAGAAAATCAATGGAAGCGCCTCTTGCGGCCAGCGTAAATATGCGCCCACGATACGCCGGCGTAGGAAAGTTACGGTGGTCGGATGAGGCCTATTTTCAGGCGTATTTAGTTTTGTGGGCACGGCGCATAGATACGACGGCGCATATTTACACTTACACGGTGTATATCGAGATACGTCGGCGTAAGTGCTTCGTGAATCCGGGCCATAGATGTCATGAACTGAAAACCCATTTAGGACCGTCCAAAGCATTTCTGGTACAAAGACCTTCATTGTACCAGCAATCAAAAGGTAAAAATAAATCCCTGGCCACCCCCCACCCCCGAGTAATAATATGGTAACATTTAACTACTCCGATGAAAGTATTTAAAAAATAAAAAAAGAATGTTAAAAATTATTTAAAATATTGAATAAAAAAAGTTTTTAGTGTTTTTTTTAACATACTGCCACCAGTCAATGTCCCTGATCACCACTAAACCAGTCATATCACGACACTGTACTGTTCTGATGGTGGGATGTAATGGTGGGATGTAAAAAAAAAAAAAATTTGAAAAAACAAATGTATTTATTTTCCTATTTTTCCCCAATTTTTTTTTACAAAATTACGTCCAAAAACTTGCCATGCCTCTTACTAAATACATGAGACTGTCTACTTTCCAAAAGGGGTAAGTTGGGGGTATTTTGTAATGTCCTGATATTTTAAGGACCTTAAGAAATTAGATCGGCTGTCAGTACATCAGGATTGATTAATTAATTTCAATATATATATATATATTTAGTGTGTAGAATCTATAACCTTCCTACAGACTAAAAAATATACACTTATTGGGATTTTTTTTTTTTTTTAGCAAAGACATATAGCAGAATACATTTTGGCCTAAATTTAAGAAATACAATACAATTTTTTGGAGGGGGGGGGGATATATTTTATAACAGAAAATAGAAAACATTGTTTTTTTTTTAAACATTTCCGTTTAGATAATAAAAAAAAAAAAACCCAGTGGTGATCAAATACCACAAAAAAAGGTATATTTGTGTAAAAAAAAAAATGTATGTAACTTTCATTTGTAACTGTAAATGTATGTAACTTTCATAATTGCCAGTTAAAGTAGCACAGTGACGAATAACAAAAAATTGCCTGGTCATGAAGGGGGTAAAATCTTCCAAGGCTTAAAGCCATTTTTGTGTTTATTAGAAGTCAGCAGCTACAAAAAGTGTAGCTGCTAACTTTTTTTTTTTAACAGAAATGCTAACTTTTAATAAACACACACTCACCTGTCCCATGATCCAGCGATGCGGCCATCCGCACCCTTGGTTCTCTCCCTCTCCTTTCCCTGGCGCCGGCATCACAAGTGTGGGGACCCAGCTGTGAAAGTTTGCGGGTTCACACTGGCTGGGCAATCTTCTGGGACCTGAGACATGTCCTAGAAGATTGCAGGGAGGGAGGGGGGAAGGAGAACACCAGCTCGAGTTGCCTAGGTGGCCCAAGCAGAAGTGGGAGCTGGGTACCTGTCAAAACTAGGTACCCATCCCCTGAGCTGCGCATCATGATGTATTTCAGCACAGGATCACATAGGGCAGGGTAAGAAGAAGAAGAAGAAGATGTGACATGAGGTGTTCCTAAATAGGAAAAAATAATGATTCAAGCACATATCTTACACCGGGACCCTTAATTGTCAAATTCTTTTATCATGTGAAGTTCTTTTTTCCTCTTTGCATGATAGTATGTTTAAAGGGAACACATGCTCATTTCTCCTAAAGCAAAACTCCAAAAATATGGAAATTAATAGCCCAATAAAAGATGAAAAATACCAAAACCAGATTTTTTTAAATATTCCCCTTAAATTCAGAGATCCCTCCCCACAGTACATTTCTTCTGTCACTAGTTGTGCTTAGTCTGATGGCCAAAATCATTCAACCACCTCTTCCACTTAGCACAGATAGTTTTGTACCCTCCCTAGCCTATGACTGGATGGTGGTGGGTAGGGATGAGCTCCGATGTGTTCAAACACTCCACGTGCAGAGTCCGCCAGGAAGTCGGCACGGTGCTGCGCTTATCACAGGCAGGGAGACATTGTCCCGATGCTCGGTTGCAGAGATCGGGAAATGTCTCACTGCCTGTGATCAGCGCAGTGCTGTGCCGACTTCCTGGTGGGCTCTGCACGTGGAGTGTGTGAACACACCAGAGCTCATCCCTAGTGGTGGGGATAAACTTTGGGTTGGGGTCAACTATGAGCTTGATCCGAACCCAAGCAGTTTGCAGTTCAATGAGGGAACTGAATGGCCATGATTGTCTAATTTGCCCATGCAAACTTTGAACTGCTGCAGCCAGAAGTCATTCATTTGGGGAAGGCATAAGTACTGCCACTAAAGCTTCTAGATGTCCTATCATTAGCTTATTTAAAATTGTAAACAAGCAGAGGAGACATAATTGACCAAATATTATTATAACTAGGGTTGTCCAGATACCGATACTAGTATCGGTATCGGGACCGATACCGAGTATTTGCGGGAGTACTCGTACTCGCGCAAATGCTCCCGATACCTAAATAGAATACTTTTTTTGTATTTATCAACATGTTCTATGAAAATTCTTTGAGTTTTTTACTACTGCGTGACAAGCAAATAAAACATTTTTATTCATTTTTACTCATTTTTATTCTTTTATAATGTCTTGAGTTAGAGTTCTTCATAATTCTAAAGAAAATATCCTTAGTCTGTATTGTGGTTTGAAAACTGTCACATGACATTTAAAAAAAGTATCGGTATTCGGTATCGGCGACTACATGAAAAAAAGTATCGGTACTTGTACTCGGTCCTAAAAAAGTGGTATCGGGACAACCCTAATTATAACCATATCTGGTCAATAGCATTGGCATTCACCTGCCAGTCTCTGAGCTGTCATTTGTGGCGAGAGTTGAGCGGAAGAGGGTCATTGATGAGAGTTGTCATGTTTGTCATATTCATATTTCAGTTTTCCACAAAGAGAGAAAAAGGTCAGGGATCAGAACTGTCATTTAGCAGAATATTTTCTTTTAAATGTCACTTTTTCTACAGTACATACTACAGGTGTGGCACTTGTGCAAGGTTAGGTCATCCCCTGAGTATGTTATTTCAAGAATTGTGTAATTTTTATGTTGCCCTTTAGACTTTTTAAAATGCCTGTTTCCCACTTAACAGTATTCAAAAAAAATAATAATTTGTATGTCCCCCAAGGCAGCACCCAGCCATCCAAGAAACTTGCAACCAGGCCTTGAAAGAGACCAGAAAAATGTACTATATTCAGCTTCAGTAGTCTTCAATTGTGCTTGGATACTCTGGGTTTTTCAAAATGTTTAACGTGTTCGGCAATTGTCCAGAAAAATAAACTGTTTGGTTAGCTCATCACCTTCGGACATTGAGAGAACACTGCACAGCGATGATCTCTCTTTCACTCTTCTTTCTTTTCCTATTTGCATGCTTCTTGTCATAGCATTAACTCATTGGCTCCTTGTACTGTCTTTTTTTCTCCTCTTTGAACTCTATACAGGGACTGCGGTATGCTTATACCATGTGAATTTCAGTTACTTACACTGTGCAATAATAACAAAAAAATTATATTATGATCACTTAGCAGCATTATTTTATGTGGTTTATAACTGCATAGAGTTCATCTATAACATCATACATTTGTAAATTAGGACCAGGAACTATCACAATTGTATCATCCATTGTTTAAATACCTATATCAAAGGCCAACAGCTGGCAGTTTAATGCATACCCAATTAGCTGCGCCGCCATAGTAATAAATTGACTTTTAAAGAAGCTAGGCTATTTCATGTTGATTTTTCTTTTATGTCTATTTTATATTTTGTGAAATCTTCTGTAAAACATGACTAGTTGTCTCTTAAAATTCATTTGGGAAACATCAAGGTGCTGGGATATAAAAATCAAGCCAAGTCAGTAGCCAATTTTTCAAAGAGAAGATATAAAGGTGTTTCTGTTGGGGTCTGTGGTACTACAGGGACAACTCACTCTCCATTTGATTTGTCTAGCTTTGCTTTAAGATCATCTAATGTGTAATGGTTCTGTACTGGTAATTAGTGTTGAGCAGAATACACCATATTCGATTTCGCGATATATCACGAATATATAGCCGAATATTCGTGAAATATTTGCTAAAATCGAATATTCGTGATATTTTATAAAAAAAAAAAAAAAATTGCGAAATTTCGCTAATGCGAATGCGAAAATGATTGCGAATTTTTGATAACTGTGGTAGGAGAACTCTGATTGGCTCTGATGCAAAAGAAGGGCGGAGAAAGTATTCTCGAATATCCGGAAATCGAATATTCGGAATATTTTATCAAAAAAAAAAAATGTTGTGAAATATTTTGACAACTGTGGTAGGAGAACTCTGATTGGCTCTGATGCAAAAGAAGGGTGGAGAAAGTATTTGCAGTGGTGCAGTGAGTAGCACTTTCACCTAGCAGCAAAAGGTTTGCTGGTTCGAATCCCAACCACGTCACCATCTGCCTGGAGTTTGCATGTTCTCCCTGTGTCTGCGTGGGTTTCCTCCGGGTACTCCGGTTTCCTCCCACACTCCCAAGACATGCTGGTAGGTAAATTGGATCTCGTCCAAATTGGCCCAGTATATATGTATATATGTGTGTATGACTGTGTGTCCCTAGCGTGTCATGATCCTACGGGGTAAAAATGACCGCACCAGCCAAGCAGATACTGGCTGGAAAAAGCGCCCAGAGGCGATTCAGTTTGCATGCGTTGCGCTATACAAGTCATTCATTCATTCATTCACCCTTTTTTTGCATCAGAGCCAATCAGAGTTGTCAAAATCTCGCAATCAATTTCGCATTCGCATTAGCGAAATTTCGATAAAATATCACCAATATTCGATTTCCGAATATTCGCGAATACTTTCTCCGCCCTTCTTTTGCATCAGAGCCAATCAGAGTTCTCCTACCACAGTTGTCAAAATATTTCACAACATTTTTTTTTTTGATAAAATATTCCGAATATTCGATTTCCGAATATTCGAGAATACTTTCTCCGCCCTTCTTTTGCATCAGAGCCAATCAGAGTTCTCCTACCACAGTTATCAAAAATTCGCAATCATTTTCGCATTCGCATTAGCGAAAAAAATTTTTTTTTTAAATTCTGCAACATAAAAGGATTGCCTCAGCTTAGCTACTCGGCCCAGGGTCTCTAATCATACCAGCAATGCTTTTAGACGTCGATAGGATGTGATCTGTTTTAAAAATACAATTGAAAAAATGTGAATATTCGGAATAGCGAATATTAGCCGCGAAATTCGAGATATTCGCGAATACTCGAATATGCCATATTCGAGCCGAATATTCGCAATACGAATATTCGTGAGCAACACTACTGGTAATGCGTTTCAGAGCTAGGAACAACATGGGTCCACCCTTTTTTCCCCCTTGAATGTAGCCTTTAATCATATTTGTTAACATGGAAAAGGAGTAAATGATAAGGTTAATAGTGACCTCTAGATAAAAAAAAAACAGGGAAAATCATTTCTTAATACTAGCACTGAATCTACTGGAGTCTATTTGGACACAACACTTTAAAAATATATATACTGCTGCATAAGGGAGGTGCTCCAATTAAAAAATATCTTTGTGAGAAAAAAAACAACTCTATATGGAAAAACTATGAGCAGAAGATTGGCTCCTCTTAATGCATTAATTGAAAACACATCTTTGAGTCAATGGTCTCTTTGAACTTTGTTTCCTTTGTGAGCTTTGGGCTTACAGGAATACAAGGTGTTGTCATAGCCATTGCAAACTGAATAAGGCAATTGAATGTGATTAATGCCTACAAAGTGTTAAGAAAATAAAAGCAGCAGGTTAAACATCATTAAATAGTAAGTATCTTGTTCTTAACAACAGCCTCAGGATATCCCATTCTGCTTAGAACGGTAAGAAATGTTCACAAGCGTTCTTTACAAGTAATAAAGCATCCTAGTTAGAAAATGACACTCTACACTGGTTGCAGTAATTCGTACAAAGTGTACGAAATTGCCAAGAGCACCTTGCTTTAAACCAACAGACCTATTATTAAATGTTGTTTAAATTTGAATGTCAATACAATGACAATAGGAACATCTAAATTAACAACTCATTATGCTTAGCTTTTTCCTTTGTTGATTTTTATTTGTTTGTTTGTTTAAATGTTTTGGTTTGTGTACCGTTTTAGATACTATATGTTGTGTAAGATTTTATTACCTTTGCTGAATTTGTGTTTTTTTTTGTAATTTATTTTAAGGGATTTGAATAGTCTTAATATAATTACTATTATTTTTAAGAATTATGTGTTTGATAAAGCATTAAACTCATTTAAGTTTTTGGTGTATTTGATTTGCAGGAAATCTAAAAAAAAACGTTCTCGTATTTTTAGTTTCATTATAATCTTTTTAAAAGTGGTTTTGATATTTTATTTGCCAATTAGCTTTTTCAAAATAAATATCTTGAAATATAAATATATTAATCTATATGTTTAACTTTCCCTGTTTTCCTGCCTTTTTTCCCTCTCTTTCCGTATTTCCCATTGGGCATTTCATGAACACCACCTGGTGAAAGATTTTTGCAAATCCTTTTAGTAGAATGAACTTTTAAAGCAATTGATGATTGGATGAGATTTCTTATGATAAAAACAGCCACAGAGGTACCTTGTGGGATTTTTGTAAGGTGCGTGAAAATAAACTTTTGCTTCCCTACCCCATCTGAAAGGCTTGCTGCTAACTGCCACACCTAATCAGCACAATTAAATGAATTAAACAGATTGCTTTTGGCTGCAAATAACTATGATTAATATGTTATAACAGGTTGAAGCCCCTTTGCTGCTATCAATTTCTATATTGTATGCACTCTGGGGCATTTCTTAGTTTAGTAAATCTGAAACATTTGCAGCATATAAGTAACAGAACTAGTGAATAACTGCTGTTAGACATTTATCTGGCGTTGTCTGTTGTATGCATGGGTTTGCTGGGCTGAGGAACATTTAAAGAACATTAGAAGCAGGCATTAGTTTATGTTGCTAATGTATTTTCATATACCATGATCATTAAGTCAGCTATTATATCTATATGCTTTTGTTTGCTTATCTTTATACAATTGACCTCTGAAAGATTTACCCACCTTCATGACCAGGCCATTTTTTGTGATATGGCACAGTGTTACTTTAACCACTTAACCCCCGGACCATATTGCTGGTCAAAGACCAGAGCACTTATTGCGATTTGCCACTGCGTCGCTTTAACTGACAATTGCGCGGTCGTGCGACGTGGCTCCCAAACAAAATTGGAGTTCCTTTTCCCCCACAAATAGAGCTTTCTTTTGGTGGTATTTGATCACCTCTGCGGTTTTTAGTTTTTATGCTATAAACAAAAATAAAGCGACAAATAATATTTTTTTACTTTTTGCTATAATAAATATCCCCCAAAAATATATAAAAAATTTTTTTTTTCCTCAGTTTAGGCCGATACGTATTCTTCTACATATTTTCGTAAAAAGAAATCGCAATAAGCGTTTATTGATTGGTTTGCGCAAAAGTTATAGCGTTTACAAAATAGGGGGTAGTTTTATGGCATCTTTGTTAATATTTTTTTTACTAGTAATGACGGCGATCAGCGATTTTTTTCGGTACTGCGACATTATGGCGGACACTTTGGACACTTTTGAAACATTTTTGGGACCATTGGCCTTTTTATAGCGATCAGTGCTATAAAAATGCATTGGATTACTATAAAAATGCCACTGGCAGGGAAGGGGTTAACACTAGGGGGCGGGAAAGGGGTTAAGTATGTTCCCTGGGTGTGTTCTAACTGTAGGGGGGTGGACTCACTAGGGGAAATGACTGATCGCTGTTCATACATTGTATGAACAGACGGTCAGGCATTTCTCCCCTGACAGCTCCCGGTCCTCGCTCTGTAACGAGCAATCGCGCGTGCCTGGCGGCGATCACGTCCGCCGGGCACGCGCACGGGAGTCGGGGGCGCGCGCAGCACTATTGGCTGCTGGGCGAGGTGACGTTATACTATGTGCTCTCGCCCAGCAGAGCCGACCTGCCGCCGTATAACTGGGACGGCTGGTCGGCAAGCAGTTAAATGACAATTGTGCGGTCATGTGTTGCTGTACCCAAATAAAATGTATGGCCCGGATTCAGAAAGCACTTGCGCCGACGTATCTCGAGATACGCGCGTAAGTGCAAATATGCGCCGTCGTATCAATGCGCCGGACTCAGAAACTAAGATACGCCTGAAAATAGGCTTCATTCGACCGACGTAACTTCGCTACGCCGGCGTAGAGTGGGCACATATTTACGCTGGATGTATTTGGCGCTCCCATTGATTTTCTATTCACATATGCAAATGAGGGAGATACGCCGATTCACGAACATACGTCCGTCCGACGCAGTGCACGTAAAGTTATACGTCCGGCGTAAAGTTATGCACCATAAAGGAGGTGTAACTCGGCAGCATCCATGCAAAGGGCTGCACCAGGGAACACAAGCCAA
The DNA here is from genome assembly GCF_905171775.1 of Rana temporaria. Classification (NCBI taxonomy): domain Eukaryota; kingdom Metazoa; phylum Chordata; class Amphibia; order Anura; family Ranidae; genus Rana; species Rana temporaria. The sequence continues at coordinate 313,156,993 of NC_053489.1, forward strand.
AGTATTTTACGTAGTTTACGTAGGACGTGAATATGACTAGGCGTAGGTTACGTTCACGCCGTAGGCAGTGATCCGATGTATCTTAGGCAGATGTTCCGACGTGATTGTGAGCATGCGCACTGAGATGCGCCCACGGGACAGCGCATGCGCAGTTAGCGATACGTATATGTCTGGTGCTCGGCACATCATTTGCATGGGGTCACGCCTCATTAGCATGGCTCACGCCCACTTCCACTTACGCCGACTAACGCCTGAGAAACCCAGCACAGATTTGGGAGGAAGTGCTTTGTGAATTCAGTGCTTGCCTCTCTGCTCTGTGTCGGCGTAGCGTAAAGGAGATATGCTACGGCGGCATAAATATACGCCAGTGTCTGTGAATCTGGACCTATGTCATTTTCCCCACAAATAGAGCTTTCTTTTGGTGGTATTTGATCACCTCTGCGCTTTTAATTTTTTGTGCTATAAACAAAAAAAGACTGACAAATAAACAAAAAAACACACCATTTTTTACTCATTGCTATAAAACATATCCAATAAAAATATGTAAAAAATCGAATTTCTTCATTAATTTAGGTCAATATGTATGCTAAATATTTTTGGTAAATCATAAGCGTATGTTGTTGGTTTGCACAAAAGTTATAGCATCTATAAACTATGGGATATATATATATTTTTTTTATACTAGTAATGAGGGGGATCAGAGACTTATAGCTAAAATATTACGATGGACATTCGGATACAATTTTTTTTTTTTTTCTATTGGTTGAACTAGATTGACTTTCTTCAACCAGTCTAACTATTTAACGAATAAACGAATAGCCGCGCCCTCGTCCCGGATCGCTCCCCGCGGGAATCCGACCGCCGCATGTAGCGGGGGGGTCCCGATCGGACCCCCCACCCGCTAGAAGGCAAGGACGTACCTGTACGCCCATTTGCCTGTACGTGCCATTCTGTGGACGTACATATACATGCAGCGGTCAGGAAGTGGTTAACTATGCAACTGACACTTTTTGGGGGACAGTGACACTAATACAGTCAGTGATCAGTATTAAACAATATGCACTGTACTAATGACACTGACTGGGAAGGTGTTAACATCAGGGGCGATCAAAGGGCTATGTTCCAAGCCAGTGTTTTTCTACTGTGTGGGAGGTGCTTTTACTAAAGGAAGGCATGGATCCATGTCCCTGCTTTGGAGGAACACAGGATCCATGCATCCCCTACTGACAGAACGGCGATCTGACTTGTTTACATGGGCAGACCACCATACTGTCTCTCTGTTGAATCATCGGTGGGTGCTGGTGGACATATGGACATATATATATATATATATATATATATATATATATATATATATATATATATATATATATATATTTGACCTGGTGCTCAGGTGCTGCCCTGTAGCAGCAAAACTTCTAAAGGGTGGCCCTTAAGTGGTTATATTGCTGATGTGATATCTTAAAGTGGAACTAAACTTTGAAAAAAACTAAACAATGATTTATTATTCTGCCCCCCTCAGTTATGGGTGTCCTTTTTGCTGCTTGCTGGGATTGCTATGTCACTGCTATCCCTGAAGGCAGTGGACTACTAAGCCCTGTATCTGCCAATACGTGGCAGATTTTTGTGCATGCTCACAAATGCCACTGGGCGCTATATTGCCCATTCACTAGAGGCTGGTAGCATATGTGTACATGTGTGAAAATTCACCATGACACCGATCTCTTACAGCTCTTAAATGACTCAATGAAAAATAAGGGTCCATATGCGCACACACTGGTTTTTAAATTGGTGGTGCAAAAGAGGTGTGGGGAAAGGTAGTTCAAGAGTTTAGTGCGCTTTAATCTTAAAGTCAAACATATTTTTATGATACATTTTTCAAATTTTATTAAAGAAAGACCTCATATATTCTTATTAGTTATTCATGCCATTCATTTATACAATACATTCTCTTTTATTATGTGGATAATTATTGTTTATATTGCATTATTAATTGGATACGCCCATTTTATTGACATTTGTTATTTTTATAGAATCTTTTAAATGCAAATTTGCCTTTTTCTCCTGTAAGACTGTATATAATTAAGTTTCCTATATACAAAAGGTACTTTGTCACATTTCTTCAACCTTATTTTTTTAGGTAATTATGTATAGTCCATTGGTTTCATAATTTGCTTTTTTGCTGAAAGGTTTGTTGATAATTTGCCAACCTAAACCAAGCATAATCCACAATTTTCCATGGAAGGAAGATGTTGATAGAAATTTGTAGATGGTGCGCTATTTTCTGTCATTTTGCTATTCCTTCTTTTATTTAATTTGCAGTTTTTCACCTACGTTCTGCAAAGTCAATATAGGCCACAGCCTAAGGAAGTAAAGGTGCCAGGGACAGCACACAGCCACCCCAGGTGGGTTTGTAAAAGATGTTAGTATAAAGGCTGCATAAATTATGTTGGATATGTTGGCTAACCTTAGTTTCACACAGGCCAGATAGCATGTCATAGACACAGAAGGCACATTGAAGTGGGGCAAGAAGGATATTGTTGAATTGTAAAGGGTAGAAGCTAACTTCAGTTATTCAAGTAAACAAGAATTTGGATGGCTACACTCCCAATGAAAGATCCAGGTATACTTTATGCAAAAATCCATAAGAGCAACACAATGATGAACATACAGAAAGAGGAGGGAAGAGGTTGATGCATTTCACATGATAAACATGCTTTCTCGAAACCATAATGGCATAACTGCTAGACACACTTATATACTTGATCACACAATTGCTCAGGTGTGTTAAATTTAGCAGTATTAGCCGGTACTTCATGTAACTTTCACTTTTCTTTTTTGAATGAATAACATATTACAATCTCATAGCAAAATATCTAAGATATAAAAGATACCATATAAAACAAGGGGAAAAAAATTAAAAATAAAAACATGAAATACAGTCAATGCTTCAAAGCATAGACAGCAGTAGCATCAGAAAGAGATACAGTGAAAAAGCTTATGTAGCACCCTCTAGTGTGTGCTACAAGAAGTGAGTGTAGGAAAAAGCATTTTATGGCCCAGGTATAGAACTGAGTCACTGAATCTGGCTCAGAGTTATTAGAGGCCAGGGTTGGATGACTCATCCTGGCAGGTCTCCGGTGCCTCCCCCCGGTATCTGGAAAGTTGGAGAACATTATGGAACTAGTGGGTGGAGGTGAGGAGCAGCTGCCTTAAGTATTTATGGTCTCTCAGCCAATCCCCAGGAGTGGGCCTGTCAGGGAACTGGGATAACTCATTAATACATATGGACTATGACGGCAGGGGAGTTGGGTGCCATATGGAGTAGCAGTGCTCAGGAGTGGCTGTCAGCGGCCCTTGAGGGGCCGCTGCCAGGGAGGGAAAGCATGGAGAGACAGTGAGTAGGTCAGCACGGTGCAGGGACAAAGACAAGGGGAGAGACTGTCAGCTACAACAGTGCCCCTTGAAGACTGCAGTGTGCCAAGTCTTCAACTAACCTTGCCCTGGGAAATCTCCATGTGTGTGTGCCAGTCAGGAGGACAGGGAAAACAAGCAGTCAGTTGGGCTGGTGGCATCCAGGCATGCTGGTAGTATTCTGCAGTGGTAAAACAGGGCTCAGTGTCTACAGGAAGGCAGAAGATGATGCCGTTCACTCCACAATATAAAACTTATCCACACAGGGACAGGATGTTTCTAGCCTGTAATGGGCTGTTACTGAATAGACAAAACTGGTTATTCCCTTGGAGTGATCAGCAAGTGCTGTAGATAGTGAACCAAGTTTGTGCAGGAGGAAGGAAGATGAGGATCTTCATGTAAATAAGGAGGAAGTTGTCCCCTCTTTGTTCTATGTTTGAACATTTTCAAGTTGGACATTCCATAATTCCCCTACCCCATCCAAGTTATCATCCCCTAATAAAACAACAAAAACAAGCCAAGAACTGATTTATTTGTCTGAGAGAATGAAGGAAATGCCAAGTGACTGGCTGTACAGGTGGGAAAGCCTAACTCAGTAGCTCTTACGAAGGGTGTGCTACAATTTAATATAAAAGCTTGAAAAGCAAGACCCCAGTCATAGTAGTGAGTCGGTCAGGTAACATTCAAAGTTGAGATTCTAGTTTGAAGGTTAAATATAAAGAAAAAATCTTGTTTACAGAGGAGTCTGAAACTGCTACCATCCCTCCTACGACCTATTACCTTTTCAATGCCTTGTATTTTCAAACAGGTCAGATCACCTCCATGAACATCATTGAAATGTCTGGCAACATTAATGCCATGTCATTTTTCAATGTTGTCTCGTAGCTTTCTAGTTGTGCGACCAACATATTGTATATAGTACACGCTTTACATATAATTACATAATTACATCAATTACATTATTAATGTTACAGATCATAAAGGACCTGATTTAAAATTCCTGATTATTGGATTAACTGTGGATCAAAATGGATCACCTATAATAATACAGGGACAACATGGATATTTTCTGGGTCCACATTTACAGTCATCTGCAAAGGTTACCCAGGTTTTATTACATGTGCTAAAGTTCAAATTACTAGGAGATAAACGATTGTTAAAGAAGGGGCTCCATGTGGAATAGTTCTAAAGCCTCTGGACAGAATCTTAGCATATACTTCATCATAGAGGATGGAAATATGTCGCTCCACTATATTTTTGATCTTTTTGTATTCTAGACTATATGAAGTAGATAAAACTAAAGGGAACATTATCAGAGGTCCCCTTATGTTTTTTTCTGACTCAGTAAGTCCCCCCTTTGTATAGATTCAGAAATGCTAATCGCTTTTTGAAGAGTACCTGTTTTATAGCCCCGCAAACGGAATCTTTTACACATCTCCTTCTTTTCTCTATGGAAGCCCCCTTCCTCACTGTAAATCCTGTGCAGTCCCACCAGTATACCATGGGTAACATGCCCTAGGTGTCCAGAATCAGTACGAAGAATAGTGTTGCCAGAGAGAGGCTTCCTATAGAGATTGAAAATGATCCTGCCCCCTTTACCTTGGAGAGTGACATCTAAAAAAGCAATGGAATCGCTGCTCAAATGTCCTGTGAACTTTAGGTTTAAATGTTTATTATTTAAGTAGTTTAAAGTGGAGGTTCACCCTATAAAACATTTCTAACAGTACATCCAGCACCGTGCTGCATATAAAATGTCACTGGTCGGGTCGGCTTGGCTCTATTCGGCGCCGGTGCGCAGGCGCCGAATAGAGCCGAGCCGACCTGAGCTTCCTTCGGGAAGTCGTGATGCACTGTGTGCGCCGTCGTTTAGCATGCCAATTGATTGGCATGTTAATAGGAACGCCCACTCCCGCGGGATTCCCTACCCGGAAGCCGCGGTGAATTCCACAGCTAAACGATATCTACGAAAATAAATAAATAAAGGTCAGTGACATTTTATATGCAGCACGGTGCTGGATGTACTGTTAGAAATGTTTTATAGGGTGAACCTCCACTTTAATAAACTCTCTAAAGTATCAACAGTACCTGAACAGATGAACATCTTTTGAACTATTTTAGATATATATATATATATATATATATATATATATATATATATATATATATATATATATATATATATATATATATATATATATATATATATATATATATATATATATTTATATCTAAAATAGTTCAAAAGATGTTCACTTAAATATTAATATTGTGTGATAAAAAGCATATCATAGCAGTAAGTGATTATAGTGTACACACATCAAATAATACCATACCACTAATGCCCGGTACACACGATCCGATTATCGGACGAATGATCGTCCGTTTTTTTTTGTATGCTAAGCTCACGTCGAATCTGATGAGTTTACTAAAGTCACGAAAATTCTCGTACGGCAGAATAAAAAATCGGAAGTGATGTCATGTGTTGTAATGCATTTGTATTGCATTTTCGAACAACAGCTGTACTGATAAAACAAAAATCGGATGAACTGTCCTGATCGGCTCTCGGAAGCTCTGTACTAACGATCCAATTATCGTATTCGATCAAAGGTCAAAATATAAAATATTGGACAGAGTTCATAGTGTAGAAAAAAGTCTTCTGTGGATCAAGTGCTTTGTCACAAACCACCTTGTGTGCCCATCCACCTTCCCAAATATGCGCTCACCCCAACTACAGACCTTCCACAGGTCACTGTGCTCCTTCCCCTTTAAGGGGTATATAATCCAATGACCAGTTGCCATCTGCTGATGCCAGGTACACTGGTTCCAATTTGTGTAATCTGTATATAAAGAATTAGAGAACTGACATAGTGCTAAATTGCTTTAAAAAAACAAAACAATCCTTTAATAAAAGCTTAAAAAATTATAAACTTACATTTTAGGGTGCACTTCCTAGTACACCTAGGCAATACACTTGACACATTTGCGGTGTGTGGGACCCTTAAAACGCCACTTGGATATTGTTGTAACTCGGCTCTGGAGAGATAGCGAAGCACTTCTTACTCATGCGTGATTATGTCACTAGGCCCCGCCCCGATGCATTTAGTCACTCATTATGAGATTTCCTCAAGGAGTCCCCATTCAGAGCCAAGTTACAACAATTTTTTAAATAATGATTCACATTACTCATTAATATGATTTTTTTTGTCACAAGATATTTATATTTATTGATTATTGCAGTTATTATTCTTTAATATAATGATTTTTAAAAATAATAATTGTATTCTATTTATTTGATATGGGTTAAATATGATATATAGGTAGTTCTCTACCATATATTAATTATAAACTGTAGTATATGTTTGATTTTGGGTTTAATATTGCGTTAAGTTCTTATATGAGATCTGGAAATTTGGAGGCTCTGAGAGACTTTGGGCCTCCAACCCTGGTTACTTTGGTCCTGAAAAGGAACAGGAAGCAATCAGCAAGTATCTGTGAGGTAAAGTGGAGCAGGACACAGCTGTGTGGGAAGTGTGGACTGGCTTGTGGCTGAGACATGATTGCTGCACTCTAGGGATGTTTCTGAACCCCAAGTCGTTGGGAACCCTAAAACCCCTGTGGTGGGACAAGTGTGTGATGATCGTGAACTGGAAGCTAATTTTTTGGTACTAGAAGTATGGACTATTTTCATTAGTTTTCCCATGCTGAAACAAGCTGGTTTCATTTAACTTTATGATAAATAGCGCTTCTTTTTACTTACACAAACGCCTGGTGATCTAGGGCTCTCCCAATATATATATAAGTGTTTTTTTTTGCCTGCTAACCCCCCCTAGCAGAAGTTAACCACAAACTGGAATTCAAGAAAAAGTGAGTCAAATGCCAGAGAGCAGTCCTAAGATTCCCTAGTGGGTTCTGAAGTGTTCTGTGCTCATGGGGAGAAGGATTACATGAAAATTAATGTACCCTACCACTGCATATCCCATAACTCAAATGTAGTTTAACTGATCTTCCTACACAAATCTATTTTTATGCAGTTAGTCCCCTTTTCCTGCAGCTGCAACACACTCACACATATACTGCTCTCAGTCCTTCCCATTTAATTGTAAGGGGCTGGGTTATCCAAGGTACACACCTAATTGACTGTTTTAAGGCTCTAACAGGATCAAAGGCTGTGTGGGGCTTTATTGGTCACCACAATTTGCCAAACCCTGAATTTGCCTTAAATTTGCAAATTGGTATCAAATTAGAATTCTGGAAACCTGCTGCAAAATCAAGTTTGACCTGAATCCAGAACTGAACCCTATAGAAGATCACATCTGCCTAAATAACAAAATGATAAACACAGAAAACAGCAGGATTATGGAGATAATAATAAGACAACACGTTATGAATGAAACTTAAAAGTTTCCTAATAAATTTATGTGGACGTTAGCTATTCTTCTCTGTAAAGCTGAATGACTATATAACTTTTTATTTTACAGCACCTAGATCATGGGTCCCCAACCTGTGGACCTCCAGCTGTTGAGGAACTACAAGTTCCATGAGGCATTGCAAGGCTGATGGCTACAAGCATGACTCCCACAGGCAGAGGCATGATGGGACTTGTAGTTTTGCAACAGCTGGAGGGCCGCCAGTTGGGCACCCATGACCTAGATTCAGATTATGCAAGAGCAGAAACATAGGGCAACAAAAACCTGTGCCCAGCAAAAAGGCTGGTGGAACTTTCCTATTTGTAATACATATACAGTATAGTTACATTGCATAGATCAGGCCAATAATTGTTTTTTATTATTATTAAGAACACATAGGGGGTTATTTACTAAAGGCAAATCCACTTTGCACTACAAGTGCAAACTACAACTGCAAAGTGCACTTGGAATTGCAGTTGCTATAGATCCGAGGGGGACATGCACGGAAAATAAAAAACATAGCAGCAGAGCTTCCCCTCATTTCAGATCTACCCCTCAGATTTACTGCGACTGCACTTCCAAGCGTACTTCTAGTGAAATTTCAAGTGCACTTTGCACTTGTAGTTTGCACTTGTAGTGCAAAGTAGATTTGCCTTTCGTAAATAACCCCCAATATATGAAATCAAGTTTATTTGTTAGAATACAATTAGGTATGTATAACTCTTTTTATAATATGCCACTTTAGTAATGAATTCCAGAGCTACTTTTTCATGGATCGCCATTTCTCTTATTCCTCAGATTTAGTTTAGATACTTTTCAGAAACCTTGTGTAAGTTATCTATTTGTTGAAGGCAAGGTTAAATCTGCAAAATACTCTTTGCAAATGTCTTCAGTTTGAGTATTGTTTGCCTACCTTTTAATTAGCAACATGAAACAAGTACATGCCCATCTGTTAACACATGAACATAATTACTACAAAATGTCCATATAAAAAGAGTCTCCAATCAGATTATCTTTATTCAAAACAAAGACAGATCAGATTTCTAACGCCAGATTTTTCTAGCAGTTAGTGCTTGGGAATAATACATACACATAGAGAAAACACTTGAGTACATTCATTTTGAATTATTCTTCGTCTAATTTACAAGATATCTTATTACCATTGTATCTTCGGTTGAGTTTTGCATTCTGTTTGCATCTCAGTTGCTTAGCAAATGGTAAACTATCACATTTATTCTTTAGCCTGTAAGTGCATGCAGTAAGTATTAAATATATGCAACATTTTTCAGTTTAAAATGTCAATTATAATTGTACCCTTTTGATTTTAACACTGTTACAATTACAGATTAATGTATGTTCCTGTACAATACCTTTTATTTCTTGTTAGCAAGAGTTTTAACACACTTGTACCTGAAAACACAATTTAGGGTAAACTAAATCTGTTGCACATAGGTGTGCGTAACCTAATGCATTAAGGTGTGAACCCCAACGAGCAAACACACATGCATTTGTGGATATGTATATACAGTGTATATACTGTGTGTGTGTGTGTATGTATGTATATATATATATATATATATATATATATATATATACACACACACAGTATCTCACAAACGTCCGTACACCCCTCACATTTTTTAAAATATCTTATTATATCTGTACATGTGACAACACTGGAAAAATTACACTTTGCTACAAGTAGCTTGTATAACAGTGTAAATTTGCTTTCCCCCCCAAAATAACTCCACACACAGCCATTTATGTCTAAATCACTGGCAACAAAATAGAGTACACTCCTAAGTAAAAATGTCCAAATTGGGCCCAAAGTGTCAATATTTTATGTGGCCACCAAATATTTTCCAGCACTGCCTTAACCCTCTTAGCCAAGGAGTTCATCAGAGCTTTACAGGTTGCCACTGTAGTCCTCTTCCACTCCTCGATTACTACATCACAGAGATGGTGGGTGTTAGAGACCTTGTGCTCCTCCATCTTCCGTTTGAGCATGCCCCACAGATGCTCAATAGGGTTTAGGTCTGGAGACATGCTTGGCCAGTCAATCACCTTTACCCTCAGCTTTTTTAGCAAGGCAGTGGTCATCTTGGAGGTGTGTTTTGGGTCGTCATGTTGGAATACTTCCCTGCGGCCAAGTCTTTGATGGGAAGGGTTCATGCTCTGCTTCAGTATGTCACAGTACATGTTGGCATTCATGGTTCCCTCAATGAACTGTAGCTCCCCAGTGCTGGCAGCACTCATGCAGCCCCAGACCATGACACTCTCACCACCATGCTTGACTGTAGGCAAAACACACACACGCTTGACACCATCTGAACCAAATACGTTTATCTTGGTCTCATCAGACCACAGGACATGGTTCCAGTAATCCATGTCCTTAGTCTGCTTGTCTTTAGCAAACCGTTTTGTTGGCATTTTTGTGCATCATCTTTAGAAGAGGCTTCCTTCTGGGACGACAGCCACACAGACCAATTTGATGCAGTGTGCAGCATATTGTCTGAGCACTGACAGGCTGACCCCCCTCCCCTTCAACCTCTGCAGCAATGCTAGCAGCACTCATACGTCTATTTCCCAAAGACAACCTCTGAGCAGTGCACTCAAATTTTTTGGTCAACCATGGCGAGGCCTGTTCTGAGTGGAACCTGTCCTGTTAAACCACTGTATGGTCTTGGCCACCATGCTGAAACTCAGTTTTAGGGTCTTGGCAATCTTCCCTTAGCCTGGGCCAGTGATAGCGAACCTTTGCACCCAGGTGTTTTAAAGATACATTTCCTATGATGCTCATGCACTCTGCATTGTAGTTAAGCATCATGGGAAATGTAGTTCTAAAACATCTGGGGTGCCAAGGTTCCTAATCACTGGCCTAGGCCATCTTTATGTAGAGCAACAATTCTTTTTTTCAGATCCTCAGAGATTTATTTGCCATGAGCTGCCATGTTGAACTTAAAAATAAAAGTGTAGCGCTAATGATGAACCAAGTAGATACGCTCTACTCGAAAAGAAAGACCAAACACCTTCATAGGTGTTTGGTCTTCCTTTTCGAGTAGAGCGTATCTACTTGGTTCATCATTAGCACTACACTTTTATTTTTATGTTTGTGCACAATTTTGTCTGATTGTAGTGTTGGCTGCTTATACATATATTTTTTTGGGTTGGCGCAGTATATTATTCTCCATATTGAACTTCCAGTGACCGGAATGAGAGAGTGAGAGAGATAACACCAAATGTAACACACCTGCTCCCCACTCACACACCTGAGAACTTGTAACACTAACGAGTCACATGACATTTGGACATTTTCAATTAGGGATGTACTCACTTTTGTTGCCAGCGGTTTAGACATTAATGGCTGTCAGACACAGAAACTACCCAAATGACCCTGATCAAAAGTTTATATACCCCAGTTCTTAATACCGTGTATTGCCCTCTTTAACATCAATGACAGCTTGAAGTCTTTTGTGGAATTTGTGGATGAGGCTCTTTATCTTCTCAGATGGTAAAGCTGCCTATTCCTCTTGGCAAAAAGCCTCCAGTTAAACCTCCTTTAATTTCTTGGGCTGTCTTGCATGAACTGCACGTTTGTGATCTTCCCAGAGTGGCTCAATGATATTGAGGTCAGGAGACTGAGATGGCCACTCCAGAACTTTCACTTTATTCTGCTGTAGCCAATGACAGGTCAAGTTGGTCTTGTGTTTTGGATCATTGTCATGTTGGAATTTCCAAGTACGTCCCATGCGCAGCTTCCTGGCTGATGAATGCAAATATTCCTCCAGTATTTTTTGATAACATACTGCATTCATCTTGCCATCAATTTTGACCAAATTTCCTGTGCCTTTGTAGCTCACACATCCCAAAACATCAGCGATCCACCTCCGTGTTTGACAGTAGAAATGGTGTACCTTTCATCATAGGCCTTGTTGGCTTCTCTCTAAATGTAGTGTTTATGGTTGTGGCCAAAAAGCAAAATTTTGGTCTCATCACTTTAAATGACTTTGTGCCAGAAGGTTTGAGGCTTGTCTCTGTGCTGTTTGGCGTATTGTAAGCAGGATACTTTGTGACATTTGCGTAGTAATAGCTTTCTTCTAGTGACTCGACCATGCAGCCCATCTTTCTTCAAGTGCCTCCTTATTGTGCATCTTGAAACAGCCCCACCACATGTTTTTAGAGAGTCCTGTATTTCACCTGAAGTCATTTGTGGGTTTTTCTTTGCATCCCGAACAATTTTCCTGGCAGTTGGGGCTGAAATTTTAGTTGGTCTACCTGACCGTGGTTTGGTTTCAACAGAACCCCTCATTTTCCACTTCTTGATTAGAGTTTGAACACTGCTGATTGGCATTCTCAATTCTTTGGATATCTTTTTATATTCTTTTCCTGTTTTATATGGTTCAACTGCCTTTTCCGGCAGATCCTTTAATAATTATTTTGCTTTCCCCATGACTCATAATCCAGAAACATCAGTACAGCACTGGATGAAAGATGCAAGGGTCTGTCAGGAGTGTAGAAACTCATGAACCTTTTATACACACACACTAATTACAAGCAAACAGATCACAGATGAGGATGGTTAGCTTTAATAACCATTCAAACACCTTTGTGTCAACATGTGTACATCACCAGGATATGTAAACTTTTTATCAGGGTCATTTGGGTAGTTTCTGTTGTGATTATGATTTAAGTAAACACAGTTGATTGATAATAAATGGCTTCAGCCAAACACTAACCACGAGTAAGTGTAATAATGGCCAAGAAATCACAAATTCTGCCAGGATATGTAAACTTATGAGCACAACTGTGTATATATATATATATATATATATATATATATATATATATATATATATATATATATATATATATATACATAGATAGATAGATAGATAGATCCATGCGACTTATATTTAAATCAATGGTCTCCCATAGGGGACCATTGATTTTTAATAGAGAAAGAAATGCCGGACTAGGCTTAACACAGAGTTAAGCCTCGTTAAATTGCGTTTAACACCTTTGGCCGGAATCTGACGTCTTTACAGCTCTAACGCTGGAGCTTCAGAACGCACTGGTCCTGTTTTTTTTACGGCTATGCCATTTACAGCTCAAAAACGTCATGGTGGGCATGAGGCCATAGGCTAACATGGAGAGGCCTTTTTAGGCTGCAAAAAACGCTCATAAAAGAGGCTGTAAAAACGTCCATGGGCATGAGGCCTTAATAATAAATACAAAACATGTTATTGGGGTTATAGAATTCGAAAATAAAGAAGAAACAAAAATATTTTTGAATTCTATAAGCCCAATAACATACAGTATTTTGTTTTTATTATTAATTGTATCTATTTTTATTAGGGTTTATATTTTGTTGTAGATTGTATTTTTATTTCTTTTGCATCATTATTATGAAGGAGTAGTAACAATTTTGGAAGCCATGGAACATCAAGACAGTGGAAACACCCACAAATTTACCCCATTTTGGTAAACAAACACTCCAATGTATTTTCTAAGAGGAATAATGAGTCTTTTGTAAAAAAAAAAAAAAAAACATTGTCACAAGTTTTTAGAAAATGTAGGAAAGAAATTTTATTTTTACACAAAGTTGTCAATTAGTAAAATAAAAAAATATTGTAACACACTCAGTTGGCATAATTAGAATTACACTTAAAAACACATTCTGTTACTCTTCCTAAGCATGGAGAGGTACCAGATGTGTGAGACTTTTTCACAGCCTAGCCACACAGAGGGGTCAAAAATCCAAGGAGAACTTTTAGACTTCCTATGGGGGCTATAAATTATGCATCTCATTTTTGATGACCTATAACATTTTTGTTGAAGCCCTTGAACACAAGGACAGTGGAAACACCCATAACATGACCACATTTTGGAAAGCAAACACCACAAGGTATTTTCTAATAAGAAGCACAGTGAGGCCCCGTACACACGACAGAGTTTCTCGGCAGAATTAACCGAGAAACTCGGTCAAAACCCGGATTCTGCCGAGAAACTCTGTCGTCTGTACAGTTTTGGCTCGATGGAACCGCCGAGGAGCTCGACGAGAAAATAGAGAACATGTTCTCTATTTTCTCGTTGTTCTATGGGAGAAGGCGTCCCGCCGAGCTCCTCGGCGGCTTCATCCCAGAACTCGACGAGGAACTCGACGTGCCAAGCACGTCGAGTTCCTCGGCCGTGTGTACGGGGCCTAAGTCTTTTGAAGACTTAATTTTTTGTCACAAGTTTTTAAAAAATGCAAGAAAGAAAATAAAAATAATTTTGTGTACATGAAGTTGTCAATAAATAAGATATTTCTAGCACACATCATACTAGGGCCCCATACACACGATAGAATCCATCCGCTGAAAAATCCCAGCGAATGGGTTTCAGCGGATAGATCCTATGGTGTGTACATTCCAGCGGATACATTTCAGCGGATATTTATCTGTCGAATCGCTTTTCAGCAGATAAAATATTTGCTGACATGCTAAACAAATCTATCCGCTGGAATCCATCCCAACGGATGGATCCGCTGGTCTGTATAGACTCACCGGATCCATCCGTCCGAAGGGATCCCCCGCATGCGTCGTAATGATTCGACGCATGCGTGGAATTCCTTATATGACAGCGTCGCGCACGTCGCCGCGTCATAATCGCGGCGACGGCGCGACACGTCATCGCCAGAGGATTTCAGCGCAGATTTCCATGCGATGGTGAGTACACTCCATCGCATAGAAATCCGCGGAAATCCTCGAGAGGATTTATCCGTGGAAACGGTCCGCTGGACCGTATCCGCGGATAAATCCTCCCGTGTGTATGGGGCCTTAGAGTTGCACCCCAAAACATAATCTGCTACTCCTCCTGAGTACGGAGATCACACACGTGTGAGACTTTTTCACAGCCCAGCCACACAGAGGGTCCCAAAATCCAAGGAGCACCCAAATATTCCAGCATCAAGAATCCACAGGTTGTTGCCACAGAAATACGAAGGCAACACCAACTGTGTCAAAGGGGCCTAACTGGTGTGGTGGTGATTAGGAATACTGTATTTGGTGCAGCAGTGATCAGGTACACTGATTGAGTGGCAGTAATAAGGGACACTGACTAGTGACACTGTACTACTCTGGGAAGGTGATCAGGATTTGTTTTTAGCATAAATTCCCCAAACTAACAGTGTTCTTTGCACTAATTTATTTTATTTTATTTATGTTGACTAATAAGATACAAAATTTGAAAAGAAAAAAAGTCCTTTATACAAAGACCCCAGGAATTACCGGTAAATATTTTGCTAGGAGCACTGGTGACTAGATACCAGGCAATACACATTCCAATTACATTGTGAATATTATGCTTTGAAACATTATGATTAGAGTTGAGCGGACACCTGGATGTTCGGGTTTGACGGGTTCGGCCGAATTTCGGAAAAAAGTCCGGGACCCGAACTTGACCCCGAACCCCATTGAAGTCAATGGGGACCTGAACTTTTCAGTACTAAAATGTCTCTACAAAAATAATGAAAACGGCTAGAGGGCTGCAAATGGCAGCAACATGTTGGTAAGAGCATGGCAAGTACTCTGCAAACAAATGTGGATAGGGAAATAACTTAAAATAACATAAAATACATAAAAATAAAAAATATGGAGGAAACACTGCAAACACTGGAGGAAACACTGGAAAATATATTTGTTTGCCCTAAATGGGTGTTTTTTGAATAGCAAAATAGAAGAACAGTATCTATAGGCCTGGATTCACATACATCGGTGCATTTTTATGCCGGCGTAGCGTATCGAATATACGCTACGCCGACGCAGCACAGAGAGGCAAGCATAGTATTCACAAAGCACTTGCTCCCACTCGCTCTCAAATCTACGCTGGGTTTCCTCGGTGTAAGCCAGAGTAGGTGGAAGTGGGAGTGAGCCATGCTAATGAGGCGTGACCCCATGCAAATGATGGGCCAAGCGCCATAGAAGTACTTAAAACGAACGGCGCATGCGCCGTCCCGTGGCCGCATCCCAGTGCGCATGCTCAGAATCACATCGAAACATCTGTCTAAGATACGTCGAATCACTGCCTACGACGTGAACGTAACATACGCCTAGCCATATTCACGTACTACGTAAACGACGTAAAATACGACGGCTCTGGTCCATACCTTTGCATGAGTTGTGCCTCCTATATGGGGAATAACTGAATCGACGTATCTCCCTCATTTCCATATTTAAATAGGAAATCAATGGGAGCGCCCCTTGCGGCCAGCGTAAATATGCGCCCACGAAACGCCGGCGTAGGAAAGTTACGTTGGTCGGATGAAGCCTATTTTCTGTAGATACGTCGGCGTAAGTGCTTTGTGAATCCGAGCCATAGTGTTTATCTCACACGTACAGATATGGAGGAAACACTGCATTCATGTTTTTTCCCAAAATGGATGGTCTTTGAATAGCAAAATAGAAGAAAAGTATCTAAAGGGTGCATCTCACACGTACAGATATGGTGGAAACACTGCAATTTTTTTTGTTGTTGCCCTAAATGGATGTTTTTTAAATAGCACAATAGAAGAAAAGTATCTAAAGGGTGTATCTCACAGTAACATATGCAGTGCTGATGTAATTTGATTTCTGAAGCAGGACTTACTCCTATATTTCTCTCCCTACAAGCAAAACCAGGAACCTTTCCCTAAAGTATCTAAAGCAGAGTGACTTGCACATATGTAGATCACTGAGTAATTTGATTTCTGAAGCAGGACAGTCTGACTCCTATCTAATTCTCTCCCTCAGAGCAGCAGCAGAAGCAGCAGCAGCAGCAGCCTTTCCCTACCCTAGGTAGGTAGGGAAAGGGACATGCTGTGCTATGTCCCTCTAGCTTATATAGAGGCTGAGTCACATGCTGGGTCACATGCTGCACTGGCCAATCACAGCCATGCCATTAGTAGGCATGGCTGTGATGTCTTCTAGGTCACACAAGTTAAACAAATGTTGATTGGCTGCCCTGCAGCGCGCCATTACATTGCCGAACCCGAACTCGAACATAAAACTTACAGTAAATTGTTCGGGTTCGGGTCCGGGTACCAAAAACCCAAAAGTCCGGCACGAACCCGAACTTTACAGTTCGGGTTCGCTCAACCCTAATTATGATATGAATTTTGCAATATACCTTCCATGGAACTGGAAAATTGGCATAAAGGAATCACTGATGTAGAGTACAGCATATTTTTTAAGATCAAGTACAATTTTTAAAGTTTTCAATACAAAACATTGGTAGATTCGAATCTAGAAGTACAAAGTATAGGACACAAACTTTTTAAATGATAAATCATATCTTACAATCAGCGCACTTAACTTTTTGATACATAGGATAATCTTGACTGTTGACTAGTTATTATTTTACTGTAGATTGCAGTATGGTAGGCTACATATTATTTGTGTACCCCCCATGTTCACAGTTTGGAGACCCAACAGTCCTTTTTCTGACTCCCTTCTTGTGTATGTCAACAGCAACTGTAGTTTTTTTTCTGCTCTTCTGCTAGGTTTAAAATGGGGGGGGGGGGAGGGTTTCACATTTTCCTGTAGAGTGCACAGCGCACACTTTTTACAGACACAGGCCAAGCTGCCCTTTGTATTCAGCATGTCACCACATTCTTGCGTGATAACGTGGTGTGCACCAGAGCTCCACACACTTGTCTTTGCCATAGTTATTATTAAATGTTAGCATTTCCTCTTATTAGTGAGCTACAGCAATGAGGAAGAGAGGGATGATAAGGTGGAAGACCATCCATGGGTATCACTGAATGGGGAGAAGGAAAGAAATTAGGGAGAAACAGAAGAGCAACAGAATTTGATCCAGGTGCTAGGGCAACTTGCATAGATCTGGAGGAAGCAGCCATGCTAATCCACCTGATTCCACAAAGATGTGCAGTGTGGGCCTTCATAATGTTTCTGCCTCCACCAACACCATTGTGGTCTGCTGCCTCTGGCTGCAATATTTAAAAGTATCAGCCATTTGGGTGCTACATGTATGTAGTACATGCCTCTGCACCACAGAGCTTGATGGGAGCAGAACCTCAATGAGACAAGTAGGCAGCAAAAGGCCCACACTTCTCCTCCTTGATCCTCATTTGCTGCATCCCCTGCAATATGTCACTCTTAGGTTTCAGAGGAAGGTAAGCAAAGGCTGGAAACTCTGTAGCCTTCTCCTACACTCACCCCACCATCTCCAGCTGCATCTTTGTAATTACAGGGGTCACTTCTGCAATGTTACCATACCACCCTATGCCCAGGGTTTTATTGCCAGCTTTAATTTGATTTAATTTGATAGATTCAGGTCCAATCGATTTCAATGGCGTTCAGGTTTAGCATCTGAGCATTTATAAAATTTGCCAATTTGCCATTTAAAAAATTTGCCAAACCCTATTCAAACCTAACTCAGGGCAGTTCAGCCCCATCACTACACTCTTCTGTTTTCACATTTAATTAAACTTTTACAAACAATACTGTTTTACCAAATTGTTGTACAAGTGGCCAATTGTTTTGTTGCTTTATCTTTAATTTATTTGTATTTATTTTTTGGAGGACAATTTGCCAAAGCTTTTATATCTGCTGTGTCTACTACTACTTCAAATCAATTTGGGCCCTTAACCACTTGAAAAAAAGCAGGTGTCACAATCAAGTTGAAGTTAATCAAATTGCTGTACTATTGTTACTGCATTTAAGCCAAGCTAAATTTAAACGTTAAAATCAAATACACATCTAAATATACCCCAGAATATGGTACCTCTGATACAGAGCATGAAAACCATACTGCTCCATAACAAAACATACAGGTATCCCCCAAGCATGTAATTTAAAGGATTGGTGTTTTTTCCATCTCGTCCTTTTGCTTTATTAAATGTGCAAAAAAAGGAAGAGATCGCGCTAAATAAGTGATAAGTGAACACAAAGTGACATAAAGTTCAATGAATAAATTGTCCCGCCACAGAGGCAAGTAAATAAATCTCCCAGGTGATAAACTCAATCCACAAGGAAAAGTGCTGGACAGAAAGATCCTCCACCAACGATAAAAAAGCCTCTTACCGAATAGAATTCATCTCTGGTTTAAGAGAGATCAAACTGCGCATAAGAGGCATGGATGGATATCCCATAGGCAGCAATGGACAGCAACAGCGGTGAAATCCTAATGAATAATCTTTACAGATGCAACTCTCGATGGGTCATCCAAGGATATAAGAAAGCAGAAAGACTCCACATAGCGTAATAACGTCTTGGTTTAATATCGAAATCAATAAAATAACACTTACATGTCAATGTAGGCAAACGAATAAAATTTGAGCCGGCCCGCTCGATACACAGCCTGTATCAGGTAAACAGTACGCGGTGACGTCAGCACGCCGCCTCCCAACGTTTCGTCGCAATCGGACTTGGTCACGGGATACAGGCGGCGCTCTGAATCACCGCATAAATACAATAGACAGCGGATGTAGCCTCGATGTGGTGAGACATCTGAAGATCCATCGGACCTCTTAACTTAGGGAAAGCCCAGCTAAAGTTATAGCAAAAGCAAGGTGGAAAAGGGAACTGCAATAGAATAACTAACACATTTGCCAGCACTCAAAAGCAGATAAAGATGAAAGATGCTGACTTGAAGCCAAACGCCACATCCACAATACTATAAACTAAGATCTCAAGGATCAGAGATCAAAGGTCATATTGATATAAAAAACCATGACATTAATCACAGAGAATTATATAAATATAAAATGGAATCATTAAATTATTGACAAAATTAAACTTATCTTGTCAGAAATAAAAAATTAAAAATTTTGTTTAAAAAAATTATTAAATCGGCAGTCATGAAATGGAAAATGGTCATATCCCATAGACAAACAGACCATTCATGGCAATCGGCTATCTACATATTAAACGTGCCCCACAAGGCACGCATCAAGAAGCCAAAGTATCCAGTATACCATAAACAATTAATCCATAATCATAAAGGTATAAATAACTGAAATTTTAAAATTTGCCCCGTAAGGATGACATCATACTGGCCAGGCATCCATCATCACTAAAAACAGTAAGCCAATGCCAAGAAAAAACACACATAAATTTATATATAAAATAAATAAATAAAAATGAAAAAAAATTTTTTTTAATTTCATTAAGTGACCCATGCGGAACACCCACCAATAGCCAACGCTAAATTAAAATCATTTTAAAAACAAATCATCCAATGTATGGAATGTCTTTGTTTCTATAACTTAAACTGTCTAAAAGGGCTTAGCCCAGCAACTGAGGTGTACAGTCACCAAAGAATGGTAATTGGGAAACAAAACATCCCGCCCATGGCAGTAGTTTACCCTCTAGACACCACATCGAGCTTACATTCCGCCAATATCAAAGACTCCCAAATTGGCTGGAAAATGCCGTTAAATTTGCTAAAAAACACGGCAATGCTGGCAATAATCATAAGAATAGCCACATAACGGTGAACTAATGGTATTCAAAAAAGATCAAGACAATATCGTAAGGAATAAACAAGGAATTAACAGTAGTATTAAATACAAAATTAATTGCATAAAGTACATGGATGTATAATAATCAACCCAACCTAAATCATGAACTAGGCATTTGCAATAAAACAATTAACATCCACCTCTATATTTAGGCCGAAGGGAGTATAACATTTCAGTTTGTAAACCCAAGACATTTCCAACTTAGAGATAGATCTTACAAGGTGGCTACCTCTCCAATGGGGACTGTACTTATCTATCCCAAGAAAGATAGTGTTTTTAGGGTTTCTGTTATGCGCCGTTAAATAGTGCTTCGAGACAGAATGTTTAGTATAGCCCAAACGTATATTGTTAATATGCTCGTTTAACCGAACCTGTAGGGGGCGCTTGGTCCTACCCACATACTGAAGCCCGCATGGGCACTGGAGCATATATACTACCCCAGTGGTAGAGCACGTAATAAACGGTTTTATAGCATAACTCTTAGAGGTACATGTAGAGTTGAAGGTAGTGGTTCTCCTAGAATTACACCCATTGAGGGAACAGACCTGACACTTGCCACATTTATAGTAGCCCGTGAGGCCCGAGAAAAACCTTGAATCCATGCTGGGTGGATTCAAGATATTTGGAGCCAATTTGTCTTTCAATGAGGGTGCCCCTCTAAACACCACCTGTGGCCTGTCAGGTAATAAACCTTCCAGGATTTTATCGTTTTTGAGAATATGCCAGTGTTTTACAACCAGATTTTTCACATTCGCATATTGGCATGAATAGTTGGTAATAAAGGGATTGCGAAAACCGTTATTATTCTCCCTATCTGTTCTGACAGTTAGAAGATCACATCTATTCACTTCCTGCACCTCTGCCATAGTGTCACACAAAAAGGCACTAGAATAGCCTTTTTCCAAAAACCGCTGAGTGAGAACACCTGATTGTTCCACAAAGGTGGCATCCTCAGTACAATTGCGTTTTAATCTGAGATACTGGCTTTTAGGAACAGATTTTAGCCATGATGTATGATGACAGCTATTCTTGGGAATAAAAGCATTCCTGTCCGTGGCCTTAAAAAATGTTGCAGTAACAAAGGCACCATCAATGACAGAAATGGTCAGGTCTAGAAAATTAACTCTCTCCTGGCTTACCTCTCGACTCAAATGGATACCCCGACTGTTAATATTCAAGGCATCCAAAAATTGTATCAAGTCGATCTCGGCACCATCCCATAGGAGGAGGATGTCGTCTATGTACCTGGCCCACAGAAGAATCTGGGGCCTAGTGTGAACACAGACGACATCCTCCTCCCACTTGGCCATAAAGAGGTTCGCCAAGCTGGGGGCATATTTGGCCCCCATGGCGACACCCCTATCTTGTCTATAAAACTGGCCATTGAACCAGAAATAGTTATGGGAGGCCGCATATTCAAGCAACTCCATAATATACATAACCTGTCTGTTAGGCAAACCTGAATCTCTTTCTAAAAAATGTGAAACTGCCTCCAAGCCCAATTGGTGCGGGATTACAGTATACAATGAGGTAACGTCTGCCGTTACCATCCAAAGATTCGCAGTCGGAGTGAGATCCTTGAGCAGATTGATAATATGCCTCGTATCTTTGACATAAGATGGCATTTTACGTACCAAAGGTTGTAGGTAGAAATCTATATACTTGCCCACCCGGGAGGTGATGGAATCTATACCACTGACTATAGGCCATCCCGGGGGGCAAGAAAGGTTCTTGTGAACCTTTGGCAGGTAATAAATGATAGGGGTCCGAGGAGACTCTGGAATCAAAAAGGCCTTTTCCTTTTTGTTCAGTATGTGTAACACAGAGCCCTTATCGACCAGCTTAACCAATCTCTTTTTATATTTATTACCTGGATCAAAAATAAGAGGGGTATAAGTGTCAGTGTCCGCTAATATGCGGTACATCTCTTTCATATAGTCCTCTTTATTGAGGACCACAATCCCCCCACCTTTGTCCGCCGGGCGGACAATGACATTTTTATTAGCACAGAGGGACTCAATTCCCGATTCTAAAATTTGTTTATTCCTTACATTCTTAACCTGGAGAGCTTCCAAGTCTTTTAAAACAAGATCTCTGAAAACCTTCAGAGAGGGCGCCAAATGGCCTGGTGGATTATAGGTAGAAGCGTTGGATAAACCAGAGTGGACATAGTTATGGGTGAGGGTTCTTGAGGGGTTAAAAGGGTTGGAAGCAATATAACGCTGAACGTTCAGCTTCCGGACATATTTATGTATGTCCATGTACGTGGCGAATTTATTCAAATTCTTGGGGGGAGCATACTTTAGTCCTTTATCCAACACAGCAATTTCTGGGCCTGTTAAGGAATGGGCACTGAGATTGAAAATGCCCTTACCTACTACATTCTCGGTCTTTTGGGACTGTACTCGCCACCCCCCTCTAGTCCCTCTTTTAGTTCTCCCAGTCTTTTTAGGCCTTGTCCTACACGGGGAAAAACCCATTGACCTTGCCCTTGACCCTCCACTTGTAAATCCTCAAATGAGTACAATCCCCCACTTGCACCCATGTCGCCATAGGTCGCCAGTGGGTTTGCAGTGGCCAGCAAATCATATCTTTTCTTGACATTTAAATTAAATGAAATATTGCACACTAGCCATCAATGCTAGCCGCATGCAAAAAAAATGATTACCGGTATGTATTATTATTACTTGACATTAGTTTGCCTATTATCCTGAAAAATGCCCAGAATTTGACAACAGAATTCACCTGCACCATCATGTTTCCAAAGAATTAAGTTATTACGCCTACCTATGCTGTAAAAATTTGGATATCTTTTAGCCTGCGATATGTTTTTTCTGTCTATCTTGCAGAGCAGCATGAATGTCACAATATATCAACTGTCAATCTTAAAGAACTGAGACAAAATAGGCCTGACAGCTTTAACCAGCCTAGACATCTGAATCTGCCATCTTTAAGGCTCCAAGAGTATGACAGGAAATACTATGTTCTTTTACATACACAACTAATTACAACAGGGAATGTCAGCTTGAAGTGCTCTTTCAATTTTGTGTCTTTATTATTGGACTACCATAACTATTTGTATAATAGGCTTTTTTTAGGCATGTCAGGATTGGTGATGGATTGTACTTATAAGGAATCAATAGATGGCTCCAAAGTTGCAACAGTCAATTAGGCAACAAAATAGTTATTATAAACATAGTCTCCCACCATAGATGCAGAATGTCTACATCATATCAGGTCTAACAGGATTCTTTGTTTCCTTTTCTTTTTTTTTACCAGTTCCCCAACTAACAACAAGCAGTACACTTGTTTGAACATCTTTTAGCTAATGTTGACAGAGTTTTCTAGCAGAGATCACTATTTTGGTTATTTTGTGCTTGCATTTGCAAATGTCTTACTGAATATCCAGGTCCAATAGGATATCTTGACAGATGTTGATCACCATTTGAAAGACCACCAGGCAAGGGTATACATTCCTTATGTCCCGTTCATAGCCATTTTGCTGCATGCATTGTGAAGCTTGTCCAAGAGTCAACATGTACTTAACAGATCTCAACTCTCTTTTCAAGGTGCTGGTATATTAGCATTGTCCTAGAGTGAAGAGTGCGTAACAGTGATTTAAGAGAGCATATTAAACTGTTATGGGTCAGTTGGTAGAATAACACCACTGAGTGCTATGCTACAAAGATGAATAGTTTCTTTAACTGAGCTGTATTTGAATTATAATACATGTAAATATACTGCGTGGCTCCAAAATGTCCGTATAAAGTGTTTGATGTAAAGTGATAGCTGATCACTTTAATACCTGTTAAATATTGCCATTTTAGTTATTAAATAAAACATATAGGAGAAAGTGGTATGGCAATATTAAAAAAATGAAAAAAAAATTAAACAGATTTCAAAGCAAAAGATAAAACTTGTAGTAATTCTACTATTTCATCTGATAGTACTATTATTATCATTACTACACATGCTACTGATATTTCTATTACTATTGGTACTACCAATACATGGGATCCCTTACCACAAGCAGTGATGTATTCTGGCCTAGGCCGACAAGGCCCAGGCCTAGGGCGGCACTTTGCGGGGGTGGCCGGCCGTCTGCCCCCCCCCCTCACAAAAATGGCACTCGCGCCCGCCTCCGGGCTCCCGACTCCCGCACGCAGGGCCACCATCACTGCTTAGTAGTGCAATGGCTCGCGTCGGGTGTGGAGGGGCTAGAAAGCAGTTTTAATAGGAGCCGCCGCCCCCCCCTACACCCGTGATTTTGCTGTGGCCAATCATAGGCGTGACAAATTCAATTGGAGCCTCTCTCTCTCTCTCTTTTCTCCCAACAGCTTACAGAAGGGGAGGGGGCGGTGGGGGAGATGCAGACAGTCCGCAGCTCTCCTCTCCCTGTCACAGCACTGCTGCTCTATTTGCCAGTGAACTTGGCAGCGGCGCTGTGACAGGGAGAGGAGAGCTGCGGTCTGTCTGTATCTCCCCTGCCGACCCCCTTCCTGTAAACTGAAGGGAGAAAAGAGAGAGAGCGGCTCCAATTGGATTTGCCGTGCCGCCGCCCAGCTTTCTGCCCGTTGTTTGCCTCCCAATGATTGGCCAAAGCAGAGGGCCAATCAGAAGACTCTGGGGGCATCATGGGAAATGTAGTTCCGGCCCCAGTGTGTCCATAGACACCAAGCAAGCGCTGTGCTGGAGGGTAGGGAGGGGGTGTTAGAAGAGGAGAATACTGTGCTGGGGAAACCAGAGAGGGAGCCATACTGTACCCCTGTGCCCGCACCACCAGAGAGCCACACTGTACCCCACACCACCAGAGAGCCACACTGTACCCCGCACCACCAGAGAGCCACGCTGCACCCCGCACCACCAGAGAGCCATGCTGCACCCCGCACCACCAGAGAGCCACGCTGCACCCTGCACCACCAGAGAGCCACGCTATACCCTGCACCACCAGAGAGCCACGCTGCACCCAGCACCACCAGAGAGCCACACTGTAACCGCACCACCAGAGATGGAGCCACACTGTACCCGCACCACTAGAGAGAGAGCCACATTGTACCCGCACCACCAGAGAGGGAGAAAGACCAAGCCACTGCCAGGATACAGACATGCTACACTACTGACTAGAGTCACCCCGGGCAACCCAGAGTGAGCAAACGTCCAGCCAGAGGGATCACTGTTACGCTGGGTCTGGTAAGAGGGCCTGTTGGCCATTATCCATTACTATTCCCAGGGACTAAGCCATTAGGAAGTGCCTAACCTTCAATCCTCTAGGCCTTATTGACCGCCACAACGTCCTCCTCTGTCTTCTTCCCACAAAGTCCCTCTGTCCTCTTTCCACCCCATCCCTCTGTCCTCTTCCCAACCCCGTCCCTCTGTCCTCTTCCCAACCCCGTCCCTCTGTCCTCTTTCCAACCCTGTCCCTCTGACCTCTTCACAATCCCGTCCCTCTGTCCTCTTCCCAACCCCGTCCCTCTGTCCTCTTCCCATGGCATCCCTCTGTCCTCTTCCCACGGAATCCCTATGTCCTCTTCCCACCCCATCCCTCTGTCCTCTTCCCACCCCGTCCCTCTGTCCTCTTACCACGGCGTTCCTCTGTCTTCCTCCCATGAAGATGACAGGGCGGGTCTTAAAAAGGAAGGGGTGTGGCCTTGACACAAAGTGATGGCTCATATTTTAAATTAGGGGGTGCGCAAGTTTAGCACAAAACCTCTGACCACAAGAACTTATTTAATGTCTAAATATTTTAGGAGAACTACAACATTAGCCTTTTTTTACTTGTATAATTACAAATCTAAGAAAGGATCCAAATGTAAGTTTGATTTATACATGTAAATAGTAACTTGATAAACCACCTGTGAATAACCACTTGACAAAAAATACATGCTTAAGAAAAAATTTAAAAACAACCTGATTCTTATAGATAAAACAGTTAGAAGGGTACAATGATAACAACATGTATTGTTATAGACTGGAGTTACCCTTGATTGCTATTCAAATCCTTATTAAAGAGTACCTGTAGTATTAAAGCAATCTTATGCAAAAAAAGGTTCATTACTCTTTTTCCTGTTTCAATGTGTTTATTAGATTTTCAGAATTACAGTTAAACGTTGTAATTTAATACAAAAGAGTGCAAAATGGCTCTGAAGACATGAACAGTCAGCAAGAAGTCATCGATAGCATGTTTTAAAGCTAAGGAATTAAGACATGGAGATCCGTCATTGGGTATTAGAGACTGTAACGTGGTCAACTTATAAGAAAACTATTGTAAAGAAACATATTTGTTTATGTGTCACTAATAGGTCAAACAATCCGTGGGCCTTGCATCAGGCCAACTTTGTGCATTCGGCAGGGGGGTCAAGCAGGACAGCACCCACCCACCCATCTACCTAGGCAACCTTTACGCATAATAATAAAAAACCATAGTGACCATTATGTCATCCAACACAGAACTAAATTATTGTATCCCCAAAAAATACATATATAAGTATTGTATACATAGAAAAATCAAGTGTAGCAGCGACATATCCTTTGAGGGACCTATACGGAGCCCCAAAGTCAAGACAGCAGTTCCGACCAGAGGGCTCATCTTGCACCTGAGTGAAGGAATGGAAGAAGCAAGTTAGAAAAAGAGAAGGAAGTGAGTCAGAAAGGAGAACAACCCAGCACCGAACCATTGTTATGCCAAGTGTTCGTTACCTGCAGGTAAGAAAACCAAGGGGTCCACATTTTTTCAAACAAGGGTTGTTTGTCCCGTAGGATGCTGCAATGCTCTTTTCTCTATGCTTACCGTGATATTTTTTTTTATCTAACTTAATGCTCAACTACACTGCAGAGTGCATGAGCATCATGGGAAATGTAGTTCCAAAACATCTGGGGTGCCAAGGTTCGTCACCATCACCAGGCTAGACTATAATAAATTATAGACACACAGAGCTACAGTATTTGTTATCCCTTTACTGACTTTCTAACTGCATGTACATCTGGGATACCCTATGCTTATGTAGGCATGCCTGTTACAATATATGCTGGAGTGTGCCTGGTTATATTAACGGAAAAGTTAATGTGAATATACAGTTTCTAGTAGCTTTAGTCACAATAAGGCCTGGTTCACATTAGTGCACTTTCAGATCTATATAGAGCCACACAGAATCACATGACAATGGAAATCACATTGTTTTCAGTGGTGCCTGTTCATATCAATGCAATTTTGGAAAAGGGCCCTGTGTTTCTTTGGTGTGATTCCAGCACAATTCTGGCTCCATAGAATTTGCAAAACACATCCAAGTAGCATCCAAGTTTCATCACATAAGGACACTGAAAGTCCAATCAAAATCTGATCGCCGCAGTGTACACCTAGCTTAAAAGGTACTGGAAGTCAAACTCTTCATTTCTCAGTTGACGATCACTGTCATTTATTTGTGATCTTGACAACACAGGTTTTTTTTTCATTAAAATCCATCATTCTCTACCTTTTACTTTTAAAGGGGTAAGAAAAAAGGACCAATGCTGTGAATAAGCAAAGGTTAAAAAATTTACTTAATACTCTTTGACAGTAATCACTTCAACAACAAAGGCAGTAAATCATGAGGTAATTCTAATATGCACTTTCATCACTGAAAGAACCAAGTTTAGTGTCTACATGGTCAACCTTTCCTTACCGCATAGATTTGCTACTAAATTACAGGTGCACTTTAAGTGTGAATGTTTTATGCATGTAATTAAATCTATCTGTAAAGAAGGAAACTTCTATACTGCAAACCATTAGTTGACTCAAATATCAGACAACAAGAAACACATGGAATCAGAGGCGCCACTGTTGTTTGCTCACCTTTCATCAACACATCAGTTTTCTATACCAGTTTGCTTAAATAAAGCTCTATGCAGAGAAACATAGAATAATCAATCATAATAAAACAGAAGCAAAGTCTGAAGAATGCATTTGTTTTTCTGTGAAGATTAAACCATCTTAAGCTATATGTAATTTAATTTCAGTCCAATAGCTATTAATTTTAATATAACTATAGTGCGTAAAGTGTACAAACTCTAAAACCTACTAGGAATTTGAATACATTCTTAATTGCAAAGTCTAAAAAGAATATTTTTTTGCATAATCAAAAGCAAGTTAGAACTTCCATTTTTGTTTAAGTTAATCATATGAATAATAAGGGTATAAAACATTGGCTACAGGTGCTCAAGTTTCACAAATAGTGGCTGATGAACATACAGTATAAAGAACTGTCTAGAGATTAACAAGATATTCCTAATAACATAATAGATGATCAAAACACATTATTTTTGCTATATAGGTTTAAAGGTACACCAATAAATTTGAACTCTAGCTCTAATTTCATAACCCAGTATCTGCTCCCCCCCCCCATTTTTTTGTATACGTAATAAATGTTAAAATCTAAGTGCAATCACTAGTTCTAAAAAATCTGATAATATATCTATATATTAAATAATGAACAAAAAAATCCATGTGCTAGTGTTAGTACCAAGTGTGTGGCTGGTGAAGTTTCTGAAGTATTGATTTTTATCAAATTTATTTTATTAAAATGCCTTTGAAGTAAAAATCTATCTAAAGATAGTTTTCTGTTTAAAATACATTAATAGTTTAGTTTATTCTGCATGAAATGGAGCTTAGTTATGTAGCATGAGGCTGTATATTCTACAATATTTACATTTTTGGTAAACTTATTTAACCACTTGCCTACAGGCCACTTTCACCCCCCCCCTCTTGCCAAGACCAATTTTTAGCTTTCAGCGCTGTCACACTTTAAATGACAATTGTGCGGTCAGGCAACACTGTACCCAAATGACATTTTTATCATGTTTTCCCCACAAATAGAGCTTTTTTTTGGTGGTATTTGATCACCTCTGCGTTTTTTATTTCTTGCGCTATAAACAAAAGAAGAGGGACAAGTTTGAAAAAAAAACACAATGGCCCAGATTCACAGAGAGCAAGGCGCACATTACGCCGCCGTAGAGCAAACACCGTACGCCACGCCAACGTAGCGCGGAGAGGCAAGCATAGCATTCAGCAAGCCAGTGCTCCCAACGTTGCGCCAGCGTGGCGTGGGTTTCGAAGGTGCACGCCAGCGT
Organism: Rana temporaria; assembly: GCF_905171775.1. Classification (NCBI taxonomy): domain Eukaryota; kingdom Metazoa; phylum Chordata; class Amphibia; order Anura; family Ranidae; genus Rana; species Rana temporaria. Next base: position 313,186,414 of record NC_053489.1, read on the forward strand.
AGGTGGAAGTGGGCGTGACCCCATGCAAATGATGGGCCAAGCGCCAGACCGGTACATCAGCGTGGTGCAGTGTTTTACGCCCGGCATATTAAGAACTGCACATGCGCCGTGACGTGGACGCATGCACAGCACCCCCCTGCACCTGCTCACAACCACGCTGGCACAACCGCCTAAGCTATGCCGGATCACCGCGTACATAACGTACGCCCAGCCAGACGCACATCCAACGCAAAAGTACGCCAGCTTCTGTTCCCTGGTGTAGACGTGCTTTGGGAATCTGGGCCGACATGTCAGACAGTGACATTGACAAGGAGAAGCAAAAGAAGAACTTCTCCGTGGATGAGAGGGAGATCCTGACCACGGCCATTGCAAAGTATGATTTCTACCTCCACGGAGCACAGAGCGGGAGGACAAGCAAGGCCAGGAAACTTGAAATCCTCCAGAAGGTGACCCTGGAGCTGAACACCCTCGGCCACAAAACCAGAACATGGAAGGAGGTCCAGAAAAAAATTAATGACATGCGTCGGCGTGTCAGGGAAAAGTTGGCAAAGATGAAGAGGCACCTCAGGGCCACGGGAGGGGGATCAGCTAGTAATTTAAAGCTGACTGCTGAAGAGGAGGTCATAGCCAGCTGCCTGGCGCAGGAGCAGGTGGAGGGCCTGGAGGGATTTGACTCCAGTGAACAGGACTTGAGGAGAGGTAAGTGTGTTTCATCCCCCATCCGGTGTGGAGCATGTGAGGAGGTGCAAGGGAACATGTGACAAGTGAGTGGGCCCACTAACATGTGAATGCTGTGTGCCATCCACAGATGTGCTGGAGGGAGCTGGGTCATCATCTGCCTCTGGACGACCCGCGCCAGCCAAGCAACAACATGTTCCTCGGTATGCCCCCCCGGGGAAGCCAAGAAGCCTGGCAACACACTGTGGCTGCAGCAATGGTGGAGGGGAGTGCACACACAGGTGCATTGGAGGTCGTTGTGGAGGAGCCTGTGGACATCCAACAGGAGGACTGGCTGTACCTCGATGATGAGGAGACCATCTGCGCCGGACCCTCTGAGACGGTGGAAGTCGCAGACCTCCTAACGCCATCAACGCCCATCAGGGGAACCCTCCCGAGGGCCACCCCGGCCAGAGGAACGTCTTCAAGGGCCACCCCGGCCAGAGGAACGCCTTCAAGGGCCACCCCGGCCAGAGGGACGCAACTGACTGCAACTCCCAGGAAGGCCCTGAGCAAGACCAGGGGTGCAGTCGGATCAGTCCAAGAAGGGCTCGAGAGGGAACAGGCCCGCCAGACACGGCACATGGCAGACATTGCCATCGACCTCAACCATGTGGCTGACAACATAGCCTCCTTCGTCAGGTCCTCGGCGAAGGCACAGGCTGAGTGCACACTGGCTGTGCAGGGCACCGCAGCCACAATGCAGCAGTGCCTCAACCAGCAGGCCGAACACACCAAGGCCATCTGTGACTGCATGCAGGAGGTCAATGCGAATTGTGCAGCCATGGCCACATGCCTGTGTGACCAGTCACAGACCCTGGATGCTATGTATCACCACATGGTAGCAGGGGGTCCGGCAAGATCTGAGGACCAGGGATTGGACATGGACATGCAGGTGACCCAGGAACGCAACACCACGACTATTGAGGAACTGCAAGCAACAGCAGCAGGGATCGTAGCATAGGTTAGGAGCCTGGGCGGGATCGTGCAGGCAAACACTGCCGCCATACGGTTTGAGGGACGCCAGAACAGGCGCCTGCAGCGCCAACACAATGCCAGTCAGAGGCAGTTGCAGGCAGAAACAAATGGCATGTTGACCCGCATTGCTATTGCCTTGGAGGGGATGCAGGCATATCTCAATCCTTATCCAGGAGCCACAGCCCAGGGGATGAACTGCCACGAGATGCCCCACCCGAGTCATCGCCACGACACCTGCGCAGCAGATCCCTGGGCACGAGGCATGGACCGCGAGAGGGCAAGTGACTGTCCCGAGGACAATGGCACCACGAGTGCAGCTCAGAGTCTGAGGTTTTTTTTTGGGGTCACGTGCACAGAGGCATGTGCCGTGCACCTGTAAGGGCGTGCCATGGTGAACAATGGCATGGTCCAAATTTGATTTTTCCTTTTCAAGGACCCAGACCGTGGGACATGTGAGTCACCTTCACTGATGTCACAGCACCATCGGACTGCACACGGTCAGGAGTGCAGAAGTGTCTATGGTGACTGGACACCGGTTTACAGGGTTTGCCCGGTGATGTCAGTGCTATGGTGTGAGTGTGTGTATGTGTGTGTGGCCAATGTGTCCAGACAGGCACAAGGACATTTCTGCCAGCACTGCATGTCAACTGGCAGGGGTCACCTTGGATCGTCAGGGAGAGGTTATCCCCACAACCGCGTGGATGTGGTATGAATGTACAGCAACATCATTGGTGCCTTAATGTGGCGTTGCTGCTCCCAAGTCCTGCACGGTGGACTTGAGCGAAACCAATGTGAGGTGGATGTGGTGTGTGTGAGCTAGGGACCACAGTGGTGTGCATGGGTGCATTGTCCATGTGTCATGATGAATGTGTGTGTTTAACGTGCAAAGATGCGTTCCACGAGGCAACTCCTGACTGCTGTTCCTTCAGCAGACGGGGTAGCCTCGGGCAGGGGAGGACTGTGTGGCTCGGGGGTCAGGTCATCACATATGTCAATCTCCAGGCCCTTTCTCATGGCGTAGTTGTGCAGCACGCAACATGCACCGATGATCTGGCACACAAAGTTTGGGGAATACAACAGGGCCCCCCCCCCGGACTTATCCAGGCATCGGAAACGGGACTTCAGGATGCCAAATGTGCGCTCCACCACTGCACGGGTGCATATGTGTGCAGCATTGTATCTTCTCTCGCCTCTGGTTTGGGGATTCGGATATGGAGTCAGGAGATGGGGCCCAAGTGCATATGCCGAGTCACCTGGAAGGGAAAAGACAGGAGGATGTTAGCCGTGCATGTGCCCCTCGTGATGTCTGCATCATGGGGTCGGACAGTCGTGCCTCACACCCATGTCACTCACCAAGCAGCCAGCTGTCCCTGTACACATTCTGTTCGAATTCCGTTGGGATGGTGCTTTGACGGTATATGTAGCTGTCGTGGCTGGCCCCGGGGTGTTTGGCCCGGACGTGCCATATGAGGCATTGGGCATCGGCTATCACCTGTACGTTGATGGAATGCCACTGCGTACGATTGCGGTATATGTGCTCTGTGGCACGGGGGGGCCGTAGTGCCACATGTGTGCAATCAATGGCCCCGACGGTGCGTGGGAATCCGGCACTGCTGTAGAAATCCTGCATTGCCTTCTGCCGCAGGTGCTAATGGGTCGGTTTGATGATGTGGTGGGACATGCGTGTGAGGATTGCGGGGACAACCTGGTGCACGCATCTGCTCATGGTGGATTGTGACATCCCAGACATGACTCCACTTGTACGTTGGAAAGATCCACTGACGAGGAAATGGAGTGTTGCCAGTACCTTGACCAGTGGCTGCACTGCGTGTAAGTGTCCCGTCTGGCTGGTGATTTCATCATGCAGGGCTGTGGCTAATTCCAGGATGGCATCAGGGTTGAATCTGAAGATGCGGTACACCTCCGATTCCCCCATGCCGAAGACTTTCATGCGCGTTCGGTATATCCTCTCCTGTGCCCTCCTCCAAGCCTGTTGACGCAGTAGTGCTATGACCATGGCTGCCCCTGGCATGTTGGCATACGGATGTGTTGTCCTGCAAGTGTGGTTGCTCTGCTCGTCCGTAACGGTGCTGCTGCAGCTGCTCTCCAGCTGACCTGTGCATGTCTGTTGCCGGGTTGCACCTCATTTATGGGGAATGACTTTACGCCGGACGTACAACTTACGCGCATCTCGCGTAGCATGTGCCAGGCGCACGCACGTCTGTGAATCGCTGTATTTCCCTCATTTGCATGTTTGAATGGCTAATCAATGGGAGCAGCCCCATGCGTCCAGCCCATATGTGCGCACACCCTACGTCAGCGTGTGCAAGCTACGTCGGCGGGGTGTAGCCTGTTTTTAGGCGCATGTTGGTTCGTGGGTCTGCGGCACACATATACGCCAGCGCACATTTGCACTTACGTCGGTGTAACGTGCTATACGTCGGCGTAAGTGCTTGGTGAATCTGGGTTTTTACTTTTTGCTATAATAAATATCCATTTTTGTTTAAACAAATTTTTTCCTCAGTTTAGGCCAATACGTATTCTTCTACATATTTTTGGTAAAAAAAAATCGCAATAAGCGTATATTGATTGGTTTGCGCAAAAGTTAGGGTCTAAAAAATAGGGGATAGATTTATAGCATTTCTATTATTATTATAATTTTTTTACCAGTAATGGCGGCGATCAGCGATTTTGATCGTGACTGTGATATTGCAGCGGACACATCGGACACTTTTGACACATTTTTGGGACCATTCACATTTATACAGCGATCCCTGCTATAAAAATGCATTGATTACTGTATAAATGTGACAGGCAGGGAAGGGTTTAACACTAGGGGGCGATCAAGGGATTCATGTATTCCTTAGGGAGTGATTCTTACTGTGGGGGGGGGGGTGACTGGGGGAGGTGACCGATGGTTGTCCCTATGTACAAGGAACACACCATCGGTCCCCTCTCCCTGACAGGACGTGAATCTGTGTGTTTACACACACAGATCTACGGTCCTGCTCAGTTACTGGGCAACCGCGGGTGCCTGGCGGCCATTTTGACTGCTGGGCATGCACATCAGGTCCCCAGTGAAGCGGCAGGCGCGCACCCCCCTAGTGGCTTGTAAAGACGCAACATCATATGATGTCCGCACAGAACAACAGGGTCTTCCTCCCGCCGTCTTTTGACGGCAGGCGGATGACAAGTGGTTAATGAATCCGAGATAACATGCACTGCATTGACGCATTCACGCAATTTCACAGTAACCATGAGATAAAACAAAGTTCAGGAATATTTATTTATCCCATTGTTTTACAAATCTTTGTACACTACAAACTGTATGATTGAATCGGTTCTGATATCACTGTTTTACTAACCTGACACCTTATTATTCTAAATACTTTGCAAGTATTAAAGATTCTAACTACCAGCAAGAATAAATCCTTACATTTAAAGACTACCTGTCATTTCAGATCCATCATGGCAGCGCCTGTTAGAAGGCATCCACTCACCTGCTGCCTCCACGTCCCTCACATTGTTGTCTCACTGCCGCATCACCAGCTGTCCCATTAAAGTGAATGGGACTGTTGGTGAGTCAACAGCAGGTCACAGGAGAAGCCGCTGCGGGGCAGAGATGACAGTTGCTCTTTTAAAAATTATGATTTAAATTGAGTTGATTTAAATCAAGCCTTTTTACTTGTGATTTAAATCATGATTTTAAATTGTGATTTAAATCGACTTGATTTAAATCAAATCCACCCTGCCCTGAATGAAGAGCTTGCCAGCATTCAAGATATAGGAGGCAAATCAGCCCCAACCTTTGTTACTGCACCAAGGGAGCATCCTTTTTAGTTACATAGCATGGGAGGGCAGACATTAACAGTACTTACCAGGAGCAGGGCAGTCTTTAATATGATTTGGACCCTGGGCAAACATTTTTTCTTGGACCCCCCAATGCAATTTTGCTCTTCACCTCAACATCTCAAAAAACCGACACACAGAATTATCAAAAAAAAAGGGCGAGTAGTGAGGGTTAAAGTGTTCATGTGGGGTGGGGGCATGGTGAACAGTGAGTGGTACAGTGTTCTATAAGGTGGGGGAAGGGTGTATAGTGAGGGGTGCAGTGTTCTGTAGAGTAGATTAAAGGAGTTGTAAAGGAAACATTTTTTTTTGCTGAAATGACTGTTTACAGGGTATAGAGACGTAGGGGCAGATCCACAAAACTATTACGACGGCATCTGGGATCGATCCGACAGGCGTACGTCTTAGTACGCCGTCGGATCTTATTTGCAATTCTTCGGCGGCCGCTAGGTGGCGTTTTCGTCGAATTCCGCGTCGAGTATGCAAATTAGCTAGTTACGGCGACCCACGAACGTACGTCCGGCCGGCGCATTTTTTTACGTCGTTTGCGTTCGGCTTTTTCCGGCGTATAGTTAAAGCTGCTATATGGTGGCGTACTCAATGTTAAGTATGGCCGTCGTTCCCGCGTCCAATTTTGAATTTTTTACGCCGTTTGCGTAAGTCGTTCGCGAATAGGAATTTGCGTAGAATGATGTCACCGTCGTAAGCATTGGCTGGTTCCGATTTAATTTCGAGCATGCGCACTGGAATACCCCACGGATGGCGCATGCGCAGTTAAAAAAAACGTTGTTTACGTCGGGTCATGACGCATTTACATAAAACACGCCCCCATCACAGAGATTTGAATGGCGCGCCATTACGCCGCCAAAGATACACTACGCCGCCGTAACTTACGGCGCAAATTCTTTGAGGATTCAAAAAAAATAAAAAGTTACGGCGGCGTAGTGTATCTTAGATACGCTGTGCCCGGCGAATTAATGCGCCGAGGTACGTGAATCTACCCCATAATTGTTAACTGATTCCTTTTAAAATTTATTAAAAATAGATAAAAATCAATCATATAATGTACCTCTAGTTTCGTTTTTTGCATGTTATCCTGCCTGTGCATGTACAGAGCCATAGAGCAGTGATGGTTTGGAAAATTAAACTAGAATATCCCAGTACTGTGGTCATCAGGAAACAGACAACCAGGAAGTGTCCAGAACAGAGAAGAATTACAGCAACATCAGAGCAAAAACGAACAATGAGGACATGAAACCAGGACTGCAGTAAGGCTATTTAGCTAAAAAATATTTCCTTTAGTGACCCTTTAAGTATGGGGTGAGGGGTAAAGGTTTCTGTAGGGGGGTGTATAGTGAGGGGTACAGTGTTGTACAGGGTGATCAGTATGGGTGGGGGTTCTATAGATTAGATCAGTATAGGGTGAGGAATGCAGGGTAGATGGGAGATGCAGGAAGAAGAGAGGGCTCCCACACAGGTTCGAGAGAGGAGTAGAGAGCAGAGGATAGTGTCAGAGGGGACCTCAGATAGCCTAGCAGTGTCAGCCCTCTGTATTAATCAGCATGGAGGTGCAGCTGGTGCTCACAATTTGGCCAGCCAGCAGCGGAGCTCGGTCTCTTCCTGCAGCACATCAGCTTGGCAGGGGGTGAGTCAGCAGTGCGAGGGAGGGACACGCGGGAGGGATCAACACAGCCATCAATGCTCTACACTTGCGCTTGCTGCTCCAGGTCAGTCACCGAGGGCTGGGCACAGCACTGATCACTGGGATCCAGCTTCCCTGACCCACACTGAACTGAGCTGGGCAATGGAGTCTGGGGCCAAAAGGGACTATTTATCCATGTTAGGGAGCAGGTGGAGCAGGGCCGGCCTTAGGCCTTTAGGCGCCCTGTGCGAGAAAGCTTTACAGTGCCCCCTAGTGACCACGCCCCTTGGTAACCACGCCCCTTGGTAACCACACCCATCGGTAACCACACCCATTTCTCCAATACCAGCTCCATTTAAAGCCTTCCATTCCGTTAAGTTCCCAACAAAAAGATTACAAGCTATGATAAAAATACAACTTTTATTCACACTGTATAATAACGCCACCTATACTGCAAATCACACTCTATAATAACGCCACATATACTGTATATCACACTCTATAATAACGCCACATATACTGTATATCACACGGTATAATAACGCCACTTATAAAGTAAATCACACGGTATAATAACACCACATATAAAGTAAATCACACGCTATAATAACGCCACATATAAAGTAAATCACACGCTATAATAACGCCACATATAAAGTAAATCACATGGTATAATAACACTACCTGTAAATTTACTATCAAATATCAAACATAATTACAATAAAGTATTTTTTAACATTTGCATTTACAGTTCCTTTAAGAAACACCCTATTTAAATTAGAAAATACAAAACAGACATTAAGCAGTACACTGCACTTATAAAAAAAGAATTTACTTACAGAAAAAAGTTTTTACATCTGCTGCCTGCTTCTGTGTTTTTTTGCCCTCTTTTGTCTTCTCAGTGCGCATGGCATATGAGCTCCTCATAGCAAGGCAATGCCGTCTTTCCGGCAGAATCCGCCTGTGGCCTGCCAGGTGTACCTAGAGCATTTGGCACCCAGGGCGGATCCTATATCTGCCCCCCCCCCCCGTAAAATGTAAAAACACCCCACTGTGCCCCCTGCATCCTTCTATCTCTCTGTCACTACTGTGTACCCCCTCTCCACAACTGCACCAATGGACCTCTCTACATTACACAGCACCCTTCACCTCTGGACCCCTTTACATTACACAGCCCCCTGCACCTCTGGACCCCTTTACATTACACAGCACCTCTGGGCCCCTTTACATTACACAGCACCCTGCACCTCTGGGCCCCTTTACATTACACAGCACCCTGCACCTCTGGACCCCTTTACATTACACAGCACCCTGCACCTCTGGGCCCCTTTACATTACACAGCACCCTGCATCTCTGGGCCCCTTTACATTACACAGCACCCTGCACCTCTGGGCTCCTTTACATTACACAGCACCCTGCACCTTTGGACCCCATTACATTACACAGCACCCTGCACCAATTGACCCCTTTATATTACACAGCACCCTGCACCTCTGGGCCCCTTTACATTACACAGCATCCTGCATCTCTGGGCCCCTTTACATTACACAGCACTCTGCACCTCTGGACCCCTTTACACTACACAGCACCTTGCACCTCTGGGCCCCTTTACATTATACAGCACCCTGCACCTCTGGACCCCATTACATTACACCACCCCCTGCACCTCTGGACCCATTTTACATTACACAGCACCTCTGGGCCCCATTACATTACAAAGCCCCCTGCACTTCTGGACCCCTTTACATTACATAGCACCTCTGGATGGACCCCTTTACATTACACAGCACCTTGCACCACTGGGCCCCTTACATTACACAGCACCCCACAGCTCTGGACCCCTTTACATTACACAGCACCATGCATCTCTGGACCCCTTTACATTACACAGCACCCTGCACCTCTGGACCCTTTTACACTACACAGCACCTTGCACCACTGGGCCCCTTACATTACACAGCACCCTGCACCTCTGGGCCCCTTTACATTACACAGCACCCCGTTACATTACACAGCACCATGCACCTCTGGACCCCTTTACACTACACAGCACCTTACACCACTGGGCCCCTTACATTACACAGCACCCTGCACCTCTGGACCCCTTTACACTACACAGCACCTTACACCACTGGGCCCCTTACATTACACAGCACCCTGCACCTCTGGAACCATTACATTACACAGCACCCCACAGCTCTGCACCCCTTTACATTACACAGCACCCTGCACCACTGGACCCCTTTACATTACATAGCACCCTGCACCACTGGACCCCTTTACATTACACAGCACCCTGCACCCCTTTACATTACACAGCCCCAGACACCTGTATGTAACACAGACACCCCCTAACAGTTCTTGACCCCCTGCATGCTACGCAGACCCCCGCACATTGCATACCCCCTCCCCCTAAAATACAGATCTCTCCTTACAATACAGAACCCCCTCTACAATACAGATTTACCCCTACAATACAGAACCCCCCCTTACAATAGACCACCCCTACAGTGCAGATGCCCCTACAATAAAGAACCCCCCCACAATACAGAACCCCCCCTACAATAGACCACCCCTACAGTGCAGACCCCCCTACAATAAAGAACCCCCCCACAATACAGAACACCCCCCTACAATAGACCACCCCTATAATAAAGAACCCCCCCACAATACAGAAAACACCCCCCCCCCCTACAATACAGATCAACCCCTAAAGTGCAGACCCCCCCAACAATAAAGAACCCCCCCCACACACACAATACAGAAAACACCCCCCCCTTACAATACAGATCAACCCCTACAATAAAGAACCCCCCCCCCCTAAAATACAGACGACCCCCCCTTCAGACCTGTAAAGCAAGCAGGCTCAGATAACCTGCTTGCCGTGTGCTGCACACACAGCACAGTACAGGCAAGGCGGAGGCTGCTTCACTGCTCGGCTGCGTGACTGTGACAGTCACAGGCAGTCGAGACTCAGAGCCGCGGAGCTGCCTAAGGAGAAGGGGGATCACTGCCGCCAGGTCCCGGGTGTGCCGATGGTTCGCTGGGATGTGGCTTGCACGGCACCCCCCCCCCCTGCAAAGCCAGACACCCGGCACCATGCCATGCCACCCGCCAAGGTCCTCTTCAGTCGCGGGGGGGGCGCTGGCCTGACACCCCCAGTGTGCGGCACGCCCCCCGCCCACTACTTAATATGCAGGCGAATTAAAAAATCTGTGCGGTCGCCAGGCGCCCATGTTGTTATGGCGCCCTGTGCGATCGCACTGTCCGCACACCGCAAAGGCCGGCCCTGAGGTGGAGTAATCCACTACAGCCTTTCCTTGAAATTAGATTAAAGCCCCGGCAGATTCTTATAGAAAAAGCCTTTAATTGTCGGGAACCGCAGTGCAGTAGATCACTTTGCCTGCACCCCAAAGTAGTTAAATGGTCCCCTTTCGGCCTTGCCTGGCAGATAAAAAATGGGACCTTGGGAATGTTTTTTCTTTTTAAAAAGTTGCAGAGCAGAGGTACCCAGGGTTTGTGAGTTGGCCTCCTCTCTTCTGCCAGGAACACATTCGGAAATGGCAGGGCCAGGCAGAGCGATGCACATGGGGGATGATTAGGGTGTGCCCAGGCGTACCTGGCACACCCTGTGCGCATGTCTATGTTGATGAATTTATTTTGGAATTGGCTGGTTCACATGTATGTGTTTTGGCGGCCCACATTTGCACAGGCGCAGCAGCCCATTTTCATTTGAATAGACTGCCATGCCTGCGTTTCCTGCAGAAAAAAAAGGTGCATGCAGCATTTCAAAAATGCAGTGGCCTTGAAATCCATTCCGCTTTTGCACCATGCGACTTACCTGCAGTTCCTGCACACACAAATGCATTGTGTATTTAAAAGCGTGGCCTAAACATCTAAAAAAAGTTTGCCGGTGCAGGAACTGCAGGTAAGTCACATGGTGCAAAAGCAGAATGGACAGACAGTGTTGTATTTCATTGCTTGATGGGCATAGGTGTGCGTGGCCTATTACATGATGCATGCACCTTTTTCTTGCAGGAAAATCAGGCATGAAAGCCCATTAAAATGAATGGGCTGCTGTGTCTGCGCAAACGTGGGTCGCCAAAACACATACGTGTGAACCAGCCAGGCCCAAAATAAGCCAATTAAGCAGTTAAATACAGACAGTAATGCCATGTGCTGTAAAGTATGCTGTGTTCTCTGTAATAAAAAATACAGCCACAGCATCACTAAGCCAGGACTGCAGGTCATCGTTTTTAAAACTTTCTACTATTTTACACATGGCATGGGGAAGCATGAGCCAGGGGAGGAGAAAGAAGACCTACCTTGTCCAATGTCCTGGCAAGCTCAGCTCAGAGTCCGATCAATTCTTTAGATTGCTGTTAGTTTCTCTTGACCAAATACCAGGCAGCACTCCGCTCCGCGGTCTGACTTCTACCGAGGCATTCATAATGAAGGTTTGATTTTATGGACATTTCGGACTTTCTTATTTAAAAACTGTTTTGACTAATTAATATTTTAGATTACACTTACAGTTTATGTATCTACACAAATAATAGTTTTTGTTAATTTCAACTAGTTTTATATGTTGTATTATTATTGAGTAGTATTGCACTGCACTGTTTTGTTGTTTATAAACCTAGGGGGGGTAGATCCACAGAGCGAGTACGCCAGCGTATCTACTGATACGCCGGCATACTTTCAAATTACCCACGTCGTATCTTTAGTTTGAATCCTCAAACCAAGATACGACGGCATCTGGGTTAGATCCAACAGGTGTACGTCCTCGTACGCCTTCGGATCTAAGATGCAATACTTCGGCGTCCGCTGGGTGGCGTTCACGTCGTTTTCTGCGTCGGGTATGCAGAGTGCTCTTACGTCGTCTCTAGTCGGCTTTTTCCGGCGTATAGTTAAAGCTGGTATTTTGCGGTGTATGGTTAGACTTGCCATGTTAAGTATGGCCGTCGTTCCCGCGTCGAAATTTGAACTTTTTTAATTTTTTGCGTAAGTCGTCCGTAAATCGGGATGGACGTAGCTCACGTCTAAGTTAAAAAAATGACGTCCTAGCGACGTCATTTAGCGCAATGCACGGCGGGAAATTTCGGGACGACGAATGCGCAGTTCATTCGGCGCAGGGACGCACTTCATTTAAATGAAACCCGCCCCCTAATCGCCGATTTGAATTCCGCCGCCAGAGATACACTACGCTGCCGTAACTTAAGGCGCAAATTCTTTGAGGATTCGAAATTCCGCCAGGTAAGGTACCGCGGCGTAGCGTATCTCTGATACGCTGCGCCCATCTATTTCTTTTTCTTAAAGTCTTCTGGCCTGGTGATGTAATTTTAGCCATAATAAAGGGTGCTGTGATGAGGCTCTGTGGCTTATGCGTGTATTTGCAAATGTGTGCAGGCTAAACCACTGTTTTAATGCAAACTGTTAGATATGATTTGGTCATCAGCGGGCTGGCCAGTGAGTAAAGCTTAAATCTTTCCTTTGATTTATCCTTGGTCTTTTTTATATCTTAGCCATAATGAAACAAACTTGAGAGAATCCCCCAGTCCTGATTAGGCCAAATTGGTAATTCAATTTTTACTGAAAGAAGAGAAAAGGGGAATAAATGATTGTTCCTATGTAAAATTGAAAAACAGTAACAAAAATCCTATTTAAAAATAAAATATGTACAATTAAATATTTGTGTTACAGTATGATGGTAGAAATGTCACTACAGGTGCTGGCTGTCCTTGGTAATTCCAGCTCTGTCATTCTCTTGTATAAAAGAGTAAGTGTTAGAGCAGGATATAACATCCCATGATATAATGTTCATGTAATTGCAGGATGATGCAAGGTAAAAATATTTTTGCAGTTAAATATTGGCTGCATTGAATCAGAAAGGTACTGTTCAACCGGCCTGAAATTTATGTTTGATTGACAACGACAATTAGTGATAAAGCAAGTGTGCTAATTGCTAATTTGAAAATGTGTTTATGGTCAAGATGTCATATGTGAATAACAGAATTACATAACTAATAAACGTGGTATACCTAATTTTGTTAAAAAAACAAGGATGTACAGAAAACCTGTCACATACTGGTAAAAGAAGAGTAATCAAACATCAGTATAGTAGGCACCTTCCAGTGCAAAACCTTACCTTTAGAGTGCCCCCTACATGCCTTAGCTGCCATTGCAGCCCCCTAATTATACAATGCAAATGTAGACTTTCGGAAAGTCAGCATTTGCAGATAGGTAGGCAAGCTCCCTTCCACCATGTGACAGTGCTTTACAGCAGTGGTTCTCAAACTCAGTCCTCAAGTACCCCCAACAGTCCATTATCTTTTTCCTTTATCTTGCATAGGTGTTTTAACGGCTAAGTTCACCTTTGTTCACTCTTTTTTTTCTAAAAATGTATGTACTCTTTTTTTTCTAAAAATGTATATACCAATATAACATTAGAGTACTTCTTTTGCAAAAAAATATCAAAGCTTTCCATTAATTCTACATACACTTACTTCACTATTCTCATCCATGTTTCTAAATGTATCCATTACTTCTGCCTTACTTCCTGGACAGACTACAGTCATTAGCACACATCCTGCATCATTTATGCTTCTACCTACCCACTCGCTCGCAGGTGTGTGTTCTCACTAAATACACAGACATCAATTTTTTTCCTTCCTTATGTAGCGCCTGTGTACTTTCAAGTACCGGTGCTATTCTAATGCTAATTGAAAACTACCTGAGGAAGATTCAAGCGCAAATTCTACCAAGGAGGATTGTCTCCATGATCTAAGTTCTAGGGAGGATCTGTGGCAGAAATCTGTTCCTTCAAAGTTCCGAGTGATACTCTGGCTGCCAGGTCAGTGTGAGAGGCCTGTCCAGGAACACTATACCCACTCCGGCTGGAGTGGCGACGAAAGTGAAGTGTCGTTGGAAGCAGGACTGCTTCCGCACTGTTAGGCCTGAATCTGCTGTTTCTCCTCCTCATACATCTTTACTATCTACCTCCAGTTTACTGTTTACTGTGTTGGATAAAATAAAAGCACAAGAAAAGACACCTGCTGTTTGGACATTCCATCATTGCTGCTCTCATCAACTACCCTAGACGGCGGAGTCACAGAGGTAACAGGCCATCCCAAATATAACCAGCGGCTTCTTCGGGGGTGAGCGCTACACTTATTTTTAATCTTGCATAGATCATTCATTTGGCATTTTGAAGTGTGCAAGAGATTAGATAACAGCCTATGTGGCTAGAACTGTAGTATTGAAAACAGATTGTATAGTGTATGGTAAACTTTACAGGACCCAGGACACACTTCTCTTGTTTTTCAATACTGCAGCTCTGCTCCACAAAGGCTGTTATCTCCTCTCTCATTTTCTGCACACTTAAAAATGCAAAATGAACAATCTATGCAAGATTAAAATTAAGGAAGCAACCTTCATTCCCCAAGACAACGTCATTCTGTGACGAAACGTGCGTCAGGAGGTTGACGTGCTGACATAATTGCAGTGTATCAGGAGTGGACGGGTGTCTGCAAGCCGGTCGGCAAATCTTATTGATGTTTTATATTTCCACTTTCTTGTGTAACTTTTAAGCTTTATTAAACCTTACCTAGTATGATTCACACTATGGTGACTTCTCTTTTATTTTTGGGTATACGATTGGTGTCAATCTTGATTGTCCGCTGATCGAGCCTATTCGGTTTACCTACCAAATGATTCATGCTTTATCTCATCCAAACCCTGTGAGCTGCCATTTCACTACCTCTGAATAAGGTCCTGAATCGGTCAATTTTTGCAGGCTCACGAAAGCTTGTCTTCTGGTAAGCGTGCAACTTATGTGGTGGAGGTGCACATTTGCTGGTGGTGTTTTCGTCAAGAGTTCACGTAACTTTGCATGTGTTATATGGACTGTTTATTGAATGCACAAGTCACATATGTATTGGAAAACTTTCAAGGATTTTTGATGACTGTTCATTGTTTATAGTGGTATATGGACTTTAGTTTTTTTCTTTTTACCATGATTATTTATTTTGATTTTATTTTATATATTTACATATTTTAGTGTAGCCTTCCTTCCATTTTACTCAGAATATCTGCAAGAAGCAGTGTCAGGGAGAGTCAGGTATAGCAGTAAAAAATGCATATTTAAAAAAAAATGCTTGGCTGTTTATTTTTAATATAGTAACAAATGTGGAGCCAGGTTTAAAATATTTTGGTTACATTTGTATACCCCCTCAATTAGTGTAATTTCTTGATAATTTCACACTCTGTGTCTAAACTATACATGGGTCCGTAGCATCCACATTCTGAAGTAGGATGCTCTCTCAACAAAAGATACTCACAGATGTAAACTGTGTTTATTATTCTTTGCAATGCTACTATTGTAACTTTAATTGTCAAAATTATAATAAAAAAAAAACAATTGAAAAGATAAGCTCACACTATTTTTGTAACACATTTAACTTGTAACTTTTATAAGAAACTATACTTCTAACCTTGAAAAAAATTCGAAACAGGTCTGAAGAGTATCAACGTTTGCATCTGTTCTTAATGTACCAATAAATAAAAGTCAGCTCAACTCCTTATCAGTAAACATGAACAATTACAAAGTGTCAGCATGTATCATAACTTAAGATGAAAGTAAATTGTGATCAGGATGTACATCCACCTTGAAGATAAGAACATATAAACATTTTTAGTTTCATTGGAATATTAAACAAATTGCTTTTCAAGAGACTCTAGAAAACAAGGACACTTAAAATATGTTATTGCAATGAGGCTGTTATCTAAGCACCTACCGGCATGCACTAGCAAGAAGAGAAGTTTACATACATGAAGTCAGTGAACTGAGACAAATATGTTACAGTAGTTGAGAGTGCAACAGTTGGCAGATGCAGATTCTTTCTAACGATTCGACAGACAGAGCATGTTGACATTTTTCTTGGTATATTAAATTTTCGTGTTCTTGTGTTTGCTCCATAAATCCTTAGCAAACCAGGGCAGGGTCATTATGGCGCCTGGCAGTCTGTCATTACAGAACTGTTCATATAACTATTAGCCTTTGTATTTTGTGTTCTGGAAAATAAGAGGTGCTATGCATTTGTCAGAAGGAATTAGCTAGGTAAAGCATTTTACATGAAGTAAACTAAAATAAACAACGAAACCCATTAATTTGCAGGCAAGCATTTCAAACCAATTATTTTTAACTAGATAGTAATTTTGTTCTAGGTCTTTATAATACACTTTAGAGCTTTTGTACTTGGAGGAAGATTAGTTGTTATCAAGTTGCTGTAACATAAGGCATTCTCACTCGTGCATTGTCTTTGAACACACAGCACTTTTTCCTATTCTAACACTACAGATGTCAGATTGTATCTTGTATAAAACAGATCACTATGTGTCAACTAAAACATACAGTTCCAAAACTGTTGTATATAGATTTCTTATGGAAGAGAAATTATTTGCCATGGTGTGCAGCTTTGTACTGAATACATAGTTGAATTTAGTTTTCTTCTTTTTAGGATGTGACAGGCATCACATTCCAGAAGTGGTTCTTAAAGGAAAACTATTGTGTGCTTTTAGTAAAGCAATCATCTTTCAGGATGAGTGAATAGATTTGTACGAGTCAGAACTCATAGAAAATCTGGCTGCATTGCTTCGAGTTGGGGTTTGTCAGGAAAATTATTTTTTTTCCCACCAGAAAGCATGAACTTATCCAAATGAGCATGTGCATCCTGTTTCAGGATGGGGGTTAATCTTACTGTACAATATTCTGGAAAGGGGCTGCTCAAGTCATTTTGATAGTACTGGGCTAGTGCTGGGGTATAGATTGGGGAAGCTGAGATCCCAATCCTAAAACTCAAGTTATTGTAAAAGCAGTCACTCCATATAAAGCAGGGGTGAGCAACCCATAGATTGTGATCCACCCATAGATTGGGACCAGCTGACTTGTAGATCGCGGTCTTATACCAGCCTCTGTCCTCACCACCTCATTAAAACTCATGATTGCCATGCAATGCATGTGATTGCAACATGGCAGTATGGCACATAGAGGTTTAAATCAGGTTTGAGGAGGTGACACTGTGCCCGGTAATCTTTGACTTCTCCCCTGTTGTTCAGGTAGATCTCCATCTCTTTAAGGTTGCCTACCCCTGAATTATAAAGAGTCAAATGAATATTATATACTAAAGAATAAAGCAGAATTTCTAGCACATGACATGATCTTACAATTTGATTTGATCTGATCTTTAGTGTCAGGGTTGCCACCCTGCGCCATACGTTTTAACTGAGAAAAAGTACAAAACATAAGGACAAAACACATTTTTTACTGACACAACCTGAAATATGACAGAGCCACCTATTAACCCAAAAAATAAAACAATCAATATTTTAACAGTATAAATAATAAATAAATGAAAAATGCTAAAACCCGCAACAAGTAATCTGACTGGCTTAACAATTTTAAAGTTAAACAGTGAGTGTGAGAAAAATTGAGAATGACCAAATGGATAATTTGGTGTTTTGAACTCAAACCTGTATACATCCCAACATCAGAACATGGGAATGTGGTGCATGCAGCAAGCCAAGGCGAGAAAGGATCATGGTTACGTTGCAAAATACTATTTAAATATTGGGCATGGCTTTAAATAGAGTCACAGCTCAATTAACTACCTCAGACA
The DNA here is from genome assembly GCF_905171775.1 of Rana temporaria. Lineage (NCBI taxonomy): Eukaryota > Metazoa > Chordata > Amphibia > Anura > Ranidae > Rana > Rana temporaria. The sequence goes on from NC_053489.1 coordinate 313,204,277, forward strand.
CTTTTACCCCCTTCTTGCCCAGATTTCTGACCAATTTTCAGCTTTTAGTGCTGTCACACTTTGAATAAAATGAATCAGTCATACAACACTACACAAATGAAATTTTTGGCAACAGATAGGGCTTTCTTTTAATAGAATTTATTCACCACTCAGTTTTGTATTTGTTGCTATATAAGCCAAAAATCTACCTAAACTTTTGAAAAAAAACACAACATAACCCAAATCAGATATATTATTTAGTCTGTGTGAAAGTTATAGAGCCTACATCTATCTATCTATCTATCTATCTATCTATCTATCTATCTATCTATCTATCTATCTATCTGTCTATCTATATATATATATATATATATATATATATATATATATATTTGAAAATGTATTTATCATTATGTATTGACTGCTTATTTCATTTCTCGAGGCCCTAAATGCCAGAACAATACAAATACCCACCAAATTACCAATTTTTGTAAGGAGACATTCCAAGGTATTTAATGAGAGTCATGGGTCGGACACCCCCCAGTTCGGTTCACAGCAAAACTCCTGAACAGGGGAAACGTTCTAAAGCGAACCTCAATGGTAATCTATGGGAGCCGAACAGAAGAAATAAAAAGTGCCCATTGTGAAAGCTTATATGCAAGTAATTGGCCATAAAAGGGGTATTGCCCTGATGGACATGTATCAATGCAAACATTTTTTTTTTAAACAATTGTTTTTTCAGGAACAGTGATTTTAATAGTGATTAAAGTGCAACAATAGAAACAAAAAAATCCAGGGGTCCCCTTGCTCAGCCTGTAAAGTGGCATGCATAGAACATGCTGTAGCAAAAATCTAATTTCTAAAGAAAAATTTAACGTGTCAAATCATATTTAAAATGACTCACGGTTTCAATTGCTGGCACCCGGCTATTGAAAAAATGTATAAATAAAAAGAAAATGGCGTGGGGTCCCCCCACCCCATAGCAGGCACTTTGGTGCATGCTGGGTCAGCAACGTCACAAGGGGGTGGTGCCACCAGGTGACATTGTCAGTTGGCTCCACCCCATACCTATATAAGAACTGTCAAACAGTAGAGCCTGCAGTAGGTGTCCAGCCTTTATAGACGGCGGGAGCGTTTTTGTGTTCTTTATTTTTCAGGTGGGACATGCAGCATGATTGACAATGGATTTACATTGGGGGACACAGTTTTTTTTTAATAAAGTAATTGTCAAAAATATGTGTGTATTTATGACTTTTTGACACTTTTTTGTGAATGGGTAGGGGTAATATGTACCAGATACTCATTCACATATGAGGGGGGAACAAGATTCTGATAAGCTACCTGCCCGTAGACCCCCACAACCACCAGCCATGGTTGTAAGGATGAGGCAGAGCCCCCCTGCCCCAAAGTACCCACCCCCCACCTTGTTGTGGGCATGTGGCTTGGTATGATTCAGGAGGAGGGGGACGCTTGGTTTTTTCCCCCTTTCCTGACCTGCCAGGCTGGAAACCATGAGTTGCAGGAAATAAATTCACACGATTTCCCCATCAACACAGACAGTGCTGAAGCCCTCCTGCCAAGCAATGGTCTGCTCCCGGCAGGGGGGTGGGTGGAGGAAGCCATTCTCTCCGGGAGAAGACATTAATTATTGCTAGCATCTATAGCAGCCACTAACGATAATCGCAAGTGAATCCAGCAGGCTGGTTATACCCAAGTTGATCATTAGATCAACTAATTCAGCCTGCTCACACTCGGTTTGAATTTTGGCTGGATTCTCCTGTGATTCGAATCGTCTATGGCTGGCCTAACTCTTTCAAACTTACCAAATGGCAATGCTGCCAGATTACTAGCCCTAATAGATATGGCTTCTTATTAATCATATTGCTATGGGAGCTGCGGTGGCTCAACGCGATTGGCACTGCGCTGACAAGCCATTCACCTCTGCAGCTAGGGGTTCGGATCCCGGTCTCGGCTACAGTACATGTGAATTGAGTTTGGTGGTCTCAGCCCGTCTCCCGGTGGGTGTGCTATGCGAGGTAAGCCTGCGCTTAGTACGCCCACCCCCCTCCCACAAAAACCACCACACTTACACACACTCAAAATTGGATTAACATGCATGCACTTTGACCACGCGGTCTCTAAAAAGAGAGGCTAAGGACTAACGGGGCTGGTTGAGCAGGCTAGATCCTCTCACTCCCTTATAGGGAGTCCCTCTGCCCCGTTGGGCTTCAAAGCAGAGCAGGTAGGGCGGGCTGTGTGGGAGGACCCCCTCACGCACCCGCCATTGCCACCTGGGGCATGGAGAAAGATGGCAGATTGCCTCTGGGGGAGGCCTGCCTACTCCCAACTCCTGCAGTCCGGCTCCTCTCTCGAGTACACGCACAAAATACACTTTAAAAAAAAAAAAATCATATTGCTATGCATATTTTTGACATCATGAATATAGTTGCTTAAATCTGATGTTATTTACACTCTATGGGCCAGATTCACATAGAATTGCGGCGGCGTAACGTATCGCATTTACGTTACACCGCCGCAAGTTTTACGGGCAAGTGCTTGATTCACAAAGCAATTGCCTGTAAACTTGCGGCGGCGTAGCGTAAATCCGTCTGGCGCAAGCCCGCATTAAATTCAAATGTGGCGTGTATCATTTAAATTAGGCGCGTTCCCGCGCCGAACGTACTGCGCATGCTCCGTTTTGTAATTTCCCGCCGTGCTTTGCGCGAAATGACGTTGCACCAACGTAATTTTTTGAACGGCGACGTGCGTTGCGTCCTTTCCTATTCCCGGACGACTTACGCAAAAAAAAAAAAATTTAAATTTGACGCGGGAACGACGGCCATACTTTAACATGGCAAGTCTAAATATAAGCCAAGAAATAGCAGCCGTAACTATACGCCGGGTAAAGCCAACTAGCGACGACGTAAGAGAATGCGACGACCGCGCTTACCTTCGTGGATCGCCGTAAACATCTAATTAGCATACCCGACGCGGAAAACGACACAAACTCCACCCAGCGGGCGCCGAAGTATTACACCTACGATCCGAATGCGTACAAAGCTGTACGCCTGTCGGATCGAAGCCAAAAGCCGTTGTATCTTGGTTCTTATTTCTTCTGTGAATCTGGCCCTATGTATTTTTTAAGATGTGCATTTCATATACTGTAAGTTTTAAATCAGGTTTCAAAAATAAATTATGTTTATAATGTTTGCTACTTTCTTTGAAACTGTTAATAGCAGTATTCAAATGTATTCATTTGTACAATTCTTGAAGTACACCTTCATTGTTCCTCCTCTCTTTCTATAATCTCTACATCTCATTCCCAATTCCCACTGTCAGTCCTTCTGATGTGTGATAATTACATCACAATACAATAGCAAGAGGCTTGGCACAGCTACAAGTGGCATAAATTAAAACATTTAGATGGCTGTAAGAAATGAGCAGAAATCAGCACAGTTAGTATAAAATGTGTGCAGCAGTTTTAATACCTGTCAATGAAGTTTATTTGTTTAAATCTACAATTTGCTACTACATTTGATACTGTACCATGAGCAGATTATATTACATGCAGATTTTTTTTTTTCTCTTTTAAGAAATGTTCTCGTATTTTGTATGCATATGGGTAGATCTCCAATTGCCCACATGTATTATTTCATGGGTCAGTAGAAAAAAAAAAAGTGTATGAGAAAAGGATAAAATGTCCAGAAAAAGGAAGGAGAGAGAGCTAATTTAGGGATAATGTGGTGAAGAATTACACAATAAAGAACAAGTGGAGAACATATTAAGCTTGGCCTGAGGGAGAGATTAAACTTGGGGCCTCAGCTCCAATTACATGTTTTAAAGCGCAGCTAAACAGGTAACATAAAAGAAAGGGGAAAAAAGTTTAATCTGTATAATGCCTCTTAGAATATACAGCCGTGAGAATCTCACCTGCTACTGTTACCTGTCCATCATAAAAAAATGTGTGGCTATTTCTTCTGGCCTTCTCTAAGGTAGACTTAAATTCTGATGCAAGAACATATAACATATGGCAAATCTTGGGAATTTTTTTTTTTACAAAGATAAGCACAAGTTCTTAAGAAATGTATAGTTTTCATTAGATTAATTTAGTCTTCTACACAAACTTCCTATTAAGTAATAACAATCCAAGTCATAGTGAAAAGACACAGTTTTTGAAAACGAATAGATTTATTTAAACTATGATACGTGCAATGATTTATAGTATTTTTTTTTATATAGTTACAGTATCTTAATGGTAAATGTCCATTGTTCAAATTGATATAGTGTATAATGGCAGTCTAATTTACATTCCTTCCTCACTGAGAAAAAAGAAGGCGTTGCTTACAACCCACAAAGTTCAAGCAAAATTAAGGCATGCTTTTTTTTTAAGTGTCAGGATTGAGACTTTAACTCATAGTGTGACATCTCTCTCTCTCCAAGTCTCTGAGCTGTTCTCTTGCATTGCACCCTGTCACATGGGTTTCCAAAAGGGATTATGGGTGGCCAATTTAACACATATGGCACAGGCATGGCCACAGCTGTCACAATAAGGATTTCCATTCTAAGAAAAGCAATGCAGCCATATTTGAATTGCATATAGACAGAAATGGTTGCAAAGAAACTTCTTGAGATTAGCAACATTAAGATGCAACAACGAAATGAAAAAGAAGGAAAAAAATGATTTTTAGGATGGAAACCAAGGGCCGGATTCAGATACATTGGAGTATCTTTAGGCGGGGCGTAACGTATCTCAGATACGTTACGCCGCTGTAAATAAGGGCGCAAATTCCGTATTCAGAAAGAACTTGTGCCCTTAGTTACGGCGGTGTAACGTATGTTGTTCAGCGTAAGCCCGCCTAATTCAAATGTGGATGATGTGGGCGTGTTTTATCTAAATTCACTGTGACCCCCACGTATTTGACGTTTTTTACGAACAACGCATGCGCCGTTCGTGAAATAATCCCAGTGCGCATGCTCGAAATTACGCCGCAAATCGTCATTGCTTTAGACATGAACGTAAATTACATCCAGCCCTTTTCGCGAACGACTTACGCAAACGACGTAAAAAATTTAAAATTTGAGGCGGGAACGACGTCCATACTTAACATAGGATACGCCTCATATAGGGTAACTTTACACCGGAAAAAGCCTAACGTAAACGACGTAAAAAAATGCGCCGGGCGGACGTACATTTCTGAATCGGCGTAACTACCTAATTTGCATATTCCTCGCGGAAATATACAGAAGCGCCACCTAGCGGCCAGCGTAAATATGCAGCCTAAGATACGACGGCGTAAGAGACTTACGCCGGTCAGATCTTAGGGAAATCTATGCATTACTGATTCTATGAATCAGTCGCATAGATACGACCCCGCAACTCAGAGTTACGACGGTGTATCTGGAGATACGCCGTCGTAACTCTGTTGTGAATCTAGCCCCAAATGTTATTAAGTTAAAGTGATTGTAAACGATCACCTTGTAAAACAACCCATTCAGTTTAAAATAGAAAAGAAAAGCAAAACATTTGTGTGTACTGTAGATATAACAGGCACATATCATAAATATGAAATGTTGGACTTAAATACTCTTTATGTTAACTAATTTTGTTTTAAAACAATGGCTACTTTTTATTATGGAAACCAAATGTTATGCATCTAAGGTTAACATTTACTTTAAGATTCATATTACAGTGGCATTTTTTTTATGATAATATTAAGAGGGGTGATAAATAATAGTAAATCATCTGTGTAGGGTGATACCTTTTAATAGACAACATTGATTAAAAGGCCCACAATGTTGACATTTGGGAGAAGGTGGAGTAAAAAGGGTTTAAGTGTGAGGATGAATATGAGAAGTGGTAAGGGTAATCCCTTTTTTGTGGCATTGCTAAGCAGGAAAAATTAGGACATCATTGGCCTACACTGCTGCAATAGGGTACTTGCACTGTTTCAGAAGGTGGTAAGTTAAATGACCAAACCACCCTGCCAAAGGCTTTTTCAGCTTCTGTTGGGATTTTTAGGAATGAGCCAGATAGATCACATTGAACATTCTTATAGTGTTATCCTTTGCTCCACTGTTTTCCATAAAGCCTACTTCATCGAGATGGATTAATGTTTATAAGTGTGGAATAAGCCTAGCAGAGAAGATTTTGGTGAACATTTTTGAACATTTGAACATTTTTGGTCGGTACTCAGAAGGGCAATAGAAAGGTAATTTGCACATTAGGAAGGGTCTTTTCCATTATTGGGAAATTAAGATATGTGCTCTCTCATGGACTCAGCCAGGACAGGGTTGCCCTGTAAAATAGAGTTGTAGGCTGCCCCAAATATGGAGTCAAGAATTGGGACAAGAGTTTATAATACCTGCCTGTGAAATCATCTGGGTCATATGGGCCTTTTGAGATTTGAAGTTTTTGACCACACCCAATAATTCACCAGTGGTCAATGGGGCATCTAGAGATGATGTAGCAGTCTGTGGGGAGACCCAAAGTCATGGTGTTATCTGAGATTTTCTGGTAGTGCAATAAGGTGGAGGCCAAGATAGACAGTTTCGGAAGGTTGTACAATGGCTAACGGCAATCTCTGAAACAGACCGCAATGCCTCTAGAAACATCATATTCCATTGACTCAATGGATATAGATTTGTCTGTACTTTGCCAACTTCTGGAGTTCTAGTTTTGTAAAGAATTAAGGAAACAAGCTTTTAGGAATTGAAATTTCAAAGGGTAAATCCACTTTTGTGGAAAAATTATATAGAAAATAAATACATTTATGTAGTGTATACTAATGCTATATAATCCATATTGTAATTTAATGTTATGAAAAATTATTGAAAGGGTTATCGCGCATGATTGGTATATATTAGGGGGTCAATCATGACCTTAGTTTAGTGACCTGTGGAAGGGAAGAGTGTGAAACCATAAGATAATTGATACATGAGTAGGTCTGATGGGGAGCTGTAAAGAAATGTATAAGCCATACATCTGTTAAAGCTGAACTCAAGCTTTTGATACACTGTACAATCTGGCACAAACAAACTACGTCTCTCCCTAACATGTGAGGCCGCTAGATGTGCTGTATTAACTGTATGTAGCTATGGCTACATACAGCATGCAGCACTGTGTTCCGGGTTCGAGCTGAGACTTTCTGTCTCATACCCGAAACATAATAGAGTATATAGTATATGAGACAGGAAGGTCTCAGTTTGAACCCAGAACACAGTGTGGTATGCTGTATGTTGCCTCAGCTACACACAGTGGGCTAGATTCACAAAGAGATATGACGGTGTATCTCCTGATACGCCGTCGTATCTCTGACTTAGGCCCGTCGTATCTATGCGACTGATTAATAGAATCAGTTACGCATAGATATGCCTAAGATCCGACAGGTGTAACTGTGTTACACCGTCGGATCTTAACTGCAATTTAAAAATGGCCACGGGGGCGTTCTCGCTGATTTACGTTGAGAAATATGTAAATCAGCGAGATACGCCAATTCATGAATGTACGCCGGCCTGACGCAGTGTTGTTACGATGTTTACGTAGCGGTTTTCCCGGCGTATACTTACCCCTGCTTCTATGAGGCGCAGCCAATGTTAAGTATAGCCGTCGTTCCCGCGTCGAATTTGATTTTTTTTACGTTGTTTGCGTATGCCGATTCTCGAACCCGCTCGTCGCAAGTTACGCTCACGCCGAAACCACTGACGTCCTAGCGACATCAGTGGGAGCAATGCACGCCGGTATAAATCGCGGACGGCGCATGCGCATTTAAATCGGCGCGCGGACGCGCCTGATTTAAATGCTACACTCCCCCTAGCCGCGGAATTTGAATTCCGCCAGGGGATTTACGATCCGCCGCCGCAAGTCTGGAGGTAAGTGGTTTGTGAATTACCCACTTGCCTCTCAAACTTGCGGCAGCGGATCTTAAATCACATAGATCACGCGGATCTAAAGATCCGCTGATCTATGTGAATCTAGCCCACTGTATACAGCACATGCAGCTGCCTCACATTAGAACCAGCTTGTCCCAAACAAACTATGTAAAGTGTATCAAAAGCTGGAGTTCAGGCTTAGGGAATGGAGGGCTCGTTTGACTCTCCAGAGGTATGTGTAGGACAGATAGGTCGTTAGAGGATCTAACACCATGTTGAAATTTCCTCCCAAAATTAGAAGGCCTTCAGTAAACACCTGTAAGGGATTTAAATAGTTTTCCAGGGATTGGATTTTTTCCTGGTTTGGGAGATAGAAGGTTGCCAAGTTACCCTTTGGCTATTAAGATCACCTCTCAGGGAAAAAAGATTGTCCATTAAGTTGGGCTATTTAGCAAGCTGCTTCTATTCAACCATTCTGTATAACAGGATACTGCACCTTTGGTTTAAGAGAGGGAGTAATTAATATAATATAGCATTGGATAGAAAATTTAGGAACTTTATCCATATGAATATTAGTTTTCTTGGATAAAAGCATCTTGCATGTATGGATGTGTGTGAACACCACTCTAGGTCATTCTCCCATCTCCATCTCCACTAACACACAGACCAGGTGCTGGCCCAATCCACGGATTCCAAATTCTTGCATGCATATTCTCCACAGTTCATTCAATATTCAGGACAGTTTCTTGTGTGTATTTAGGTGTTTTTTTTCTTGGAAATTGAATGAGTATATCTGATCAGCGCTCAGTCATTCAGAGAAAACAGTTATTCTAGCAATGAAAACAAAGCTTCCTCTGATTGGCTGAGTCAGAGAGGCGGGCTAATGATGTCACAACCTCTGACTCAGCCAATCAGAATTATTTTGAATGATTAAATTAAGTAAAATTGGTTTCTGTCATGACTAGGTCCTACCTCAATAAATTATGTGCATGTCTGAAGGCAGCATGCCTACAACAAGAGAGGTAAAGTAGGTGGCCCTTTCTACAGAGTAAATTAAACAGAAGGATGAATATTCTTCTATAGTGTGTACATGCCTCAATTCAGAGCACAAAGTGTCACTTCTCCTCTGCTATCTGCATGAGTCACTTCTGAGAAATTTTCCTGAAACTAAGAGAGAAAAGGTGACAGGGGAGGGACTTCTAGCACACATTCTGTGGTTGACAGCCTCAGTTCTGTTCCAGTGTGCTGTGTGAAGGGGGGGTCACTACCCTCCAATCTGCTCACACCTCAGTCATCATTTGCCGGAACTGGAAGTTTAACAGGTCCTCGTTATGGCAAAACAATAGTAATGGAAGTCCACACAACTATATTTTCAGAACAAACACTCCAGGAGGACACAGATTAAAATATTGTTCTTGCCAAGATCAAGCAGGACATCAATCAACAATGAAATGGTCTCCCTCAATTGGGACACTGCCTCATGCGATCTCTCTCTTGATTCTCCAATCCCCAGAGAGAGCAGACTGATACCACACAACTCCAGACACCTCTATAGGGCCATTTACTCTCTTACATACTGAGCTTCTTTATTGGCCAGCAATGCCACCCACCCTATTAATAGACCAAATGGGAAGCTCAGGTAGTGAGAGTAATGACTATAAGCTCCCCCACCCTCCATGAAAAGTCAATGTTTTTTTTTTTGACAGTGTGAAGAAGGATTAGAATACCTGTAATTGTTTGCTGTCTGTGCCCCTGTTAGGGAGATTCACCTTTTCGCTTTGCCCTGTTTACCATTATCACTGAAAGTAAACATAAAAGAAAATCCTGAATTTTGGGTTATTCTCAGAAAAATAATAGAGGGGGGACCTTTCAATGAGGACACTAGTTCTGGTGACCTGAGTCCCCAAGGGATTCCCTTAATTTGCAGGGATTTTCTCTCACTTCCTGTTTTGGCTATGGGACACAGATGGCATGCAATAAACTGACAGTGGTTACGACCCTTCCTTACTCTATCCAAATATGAAAAAATGTGCTTATAGTTCTACTGCTTATACATATTTGGAATATATATTTAATTGTAATTGTTCATGTGTGTAATAGATTTACTTTAATAATACAGGCAGTATAGCATCAGCAACATTATACGCAAACTACATGTATATAATTTTTTTCACACAAATAGAGCTTTCTTTTGGTGGTAGTTAATCACCATTGGGTTTTTATTTTTATGTTTTTACTATATAAATGTAAAAACAATATTTTCTACCTACTGTTATAAAATGTATCCAGCAAAAATGTAAGGCCAAACTGACATCTGTCATATGTCTTTGATTAAAAGCCAAACTGTGTTTTTGGGCATTTTTTATTTTTTTTCGAGCCCATGGTGTGTGAACACACTCCAAAAGCGTTACCCGGTGCCAAAAAAGTGCACACACACAAAGAGTGAAACACAAAAATGTGCAACGGGTGTACACAAGTCCGCCAAAATCGATAGACCTTGCCCTGATCCCCTGGGGCGTTAGGCTCCAGACGGGGACTGGGGTACTTACACTTGGTCCATCTGGCTAAAACTAAATGGACCCCATTCTTTGGAGGGTCTGCCGAAACCGACCCATGCAAGTACAAGGTGGGGCTCAACCTGAGAGAGGGGGAACTAAGCCAGAAGGCCATGTCCACCCCCTCCCAAGTCTAACTAACTGACAAACATAAGGGCTTAAATAAAAGAAAGGGGGAGAAGTAAAGAAGTAAGTGGAAAAAGTGAAAAGTGACCTTTGTGTAAGACCGGTGTGTGTTTTTGAGGACATTAGTAAAGTTCTGATTGTGATCAAGATACTGATCCGTACAGACACTATAGTAGTAATGGTGGTGGTTAGTGAATTATAGTGCCACTGTTTGTAGTGTGGCCACCAATACGATGTTAACAGGCACTGACTGGCAGGAACACTTACTGACTGACACTGACATCGCCCAAAAATCCAGAAACAGGCGGCACCATTGTACAGATATGTTGCCTAGTCTACAGTTGCTGCCTGCCCGCAGTAAATGTACTGTGGTTGGGTGGCAAGTGGTTAAGATTGCATCAAATATTTAGCGTGGTGCTTTATATAATCCCTGACTTTATGTTTCTCCTGGTGCTGCTAATAGCAGCATCTCTAAGCCAGAATTCCTGGATTTGCTTCAATCCAGTGCAAAAATTATGTAAGAACCCAACTAAGACTTGGGAAGACATGGCTGGATAGATTATAATTTGAAAGTTAACATTTGCAGTTTTAGAGAGCTATGAAAATATGTTGTATATTCAGTATGTTAAAGTGGAACATTACTGCCTCTGAGCACCACAAACCAAACCCACATTTATTATTTTGCAGCTTACCAATTTGTATTTATTCATGTAAATACTTTATCCCAAAAGAAAAAAGAAAAATATTTTCCTTAAAGGGGTTGTAAAGGTACAATTTTGTTTTCCTAAATAACTTCCTTTACCTTAGTGCAGTCCTCCTTCACTTACCTCATCCTTCCATTTTTCGTTTAAATGTCCTTATTTCTTCTGAGAAATCCTCACTTCCTGTTCTTCTGTCTGTAATTCCATACAGCAATGCAAGGCTTTCTCCCTAGTGTGGAGTGTCGTGCTCGCCCCCTCCCTTGGACTACAGAAGAGTCAGGATGCCCACAAACACACAGCTCCTTTCTCTATCTGCAAACATGGAGAGCGTCCTGACTCTCCTGTAGTCCAAGGGAGGGGGCGAGCACGACACTCCACACCAGGGAGAAAGCCTCACATTACTGTGTGGAGTTACAGACAGAAGAACAGGAAGTGAGGATTTCTCAGAAGAAATAAGGACATTTAAAAGCAAAATGGAAGGATGAGGTAAGTGAAGGAGGACTGCACTAAGGTAAAGGAAGCTATTTAGGAAAAAATGTTTACCTTTACAACCCCTTTAACTACTTGTATAAATTCAGTGTGAGCTGGAGCTTGGCTTCAGTTTCTAGTATATCTAAATCTGCTGTTTTCTATGCCCTTGTGCTCCTTCATCAAGAGTGGAGACACTCTAATACAGGAGGTGTGCTACTGGCCAGATCATCAGGTAAAAAAAGGGGGGGGGGGGGGAGAAAATGAATGCAGCAACTTCATCTAAGGATTGGTAAGTTGCAATATATTACATTTTTGGTTCGAGGTTTCATAACACTTACAATCATTTAATATTCAAAGCAAACTCACCTCTCCATCTATGTTTCCATGCTTTAATTAGCTTTTTTGCTAATTAGCATTTCCATCTTGAGTAAGGGCAAATGATTCATGAAGTATTTACTTCCTGAAATCTATCTGCCTTTAGCTCAGGCATGCAGGTAGGAGGACATGTTTAGCTGCAAAGACCACCTCTCCTCTCCCAAAGACTCCTGGAATGTATGAAATAATTTTCCTAGACCTGAAAACCAGAAATGTGAAACTATGTAAAACAAGCAAATATGGTATACTTTCCTATCTATTTACTAATGCTAGCAGCATAAGAATTAAAAATAGTCAGTGTTAAATTTGGAGAGTTAAAGCGGGAGTTCACCCAATTCGTTTTTTTTTTTATTTTCCCCTTCATGCTCGTTTTGTCTAGGGGAATCGGCTATTTGTTTTAAAATATGATCCGTACTTACCCGTTTTCGAGATGCATCTTCTCCGTCGCTTCCGGGTATGGGTCTTCGGGAGCGGGCGTTCCTTCTTGATTGACAGTCTTCCGAGAGGCTTCCGACGGTCGCATCCATCGCGTCACTCGTAGCCGAAAGAAGCCGAACGTCGGTGCGGCTCTATACTGCGCCTGCGCACCGACGTTCGGCTTCTTTCGGAAAATCGTGACGCGATGGATGCGACCGTCGGAAGCCTCTCGGAAGATTGTCAATCAAGAAGGAACGCCCAGTCCCGCAGCCCATACCCGGAAGCGGCGGAGAAGATGCATCTCGTAAACGGTAAGTACAGGTCATATTTTAAAACAACTAGCCGATTCCCCTAGACAAAACGAGCATGAAGCTAAGGGGAAAATGTGTTCGCTATGGGTGAACCTCCGCTTTAAGTTCTGTTTTAAAGTGTTAATACACATTAATTTAGATACTCACACATTTCCCTTATTTCCTTACTTATTTTTACAGATATACTCATCTATAGTATTCATCTTTGATCTTATATTTTGAAGAGTAAATACTAAATTCTGATAAAATATTGTCTTTGTACATAATAAGTAATAGTAAACTGTGAAAACATGTCAGTGAAATTATTTTAAAAGAGAAAAGAACAGACAGATGTTACTGATAATGATATACCTAACCATGAGTGACTAAAGTGTTTCCCATCTTTACATCTATTAACTCAATTACAACTGACTACCTCAAGTAATCCTTGCATTTAAGAGTGAAATTACTGGCAAAACCTGTACTTACTCATGTGTTGTCTCAGAAGTGTGGATTTAAGGGAAATGGCTCACTTAAAGTAAACCTGTCATTAGTTTATATATGTAAAGGGTTAACTTGGGGGGGGGGGTAATTTATGCTTATGTTTAGTAGTGTGTGAATGTTGGGAAGGTACACTGGCAGCTTGTCAACTATGTTGGGCATGCTTGCTCCAAAAGGCAGAGGAGTTCTGAGCTTGAATGAAAAGTTGGTAGGGAGTGGTACAAACAAAAGCACACAATGGTAGTAGTTGTGAAGTAAGGTACTATTCACCTATTTTTTGGGGTTACAGTTTTCATTCTTTTGGTACACAACTCTGCTATACATGTATTTCTGTTGGAAGGTTCTCACCTTTCTTTATCCAAATATTACAATGTCATCATGCTTCTGCTATGTATTGTCACCACTATGCTCTGTGAATCACAGGTGGAGATTCGGAACACGTTCACAAATATTATATGCACTAGATGGCTCCCATCTTTGTCATTTCTTGGAATGTCCAATTCCTGAAGCGGTACCATTGATATATTTTAAATATATTTACAATATATTGGCCTACGCTAATGTAATTTTACATCTATTCCAAAAATGTAAATTAAAATATATTTTCCAAATGCATATATTTGAAAATATATTTTCCAGATATTTTTGAAAATTAAAAAAAATGCATTTAAACATATTTTTAAATATACTTGTAAATGCATTCCAAAAATATAATTTAAATGTATTTTGTAAAGACATATATTGGAAAATATATTTCTTAAATATATTCTTCAGATTTTTTTAACATATACAAAAAGTAATTTTAACATATATTTTTACATATATTTGTAAATGCATTCCAAAAATATAATTTAAATGTATTTTCCAAAGACATATTGTAAAATATATTTTTTAAATATATTCTTCAGATTTTTTTAAATGCATTCCAAAAATATAATTAAAATTTATTTTTAAAATATGTTTTTCTAGAAAAATATAAAATGTCTAATAGACATTTCAACATATATTTTTTCTGATATTTTTGTAATATTGACTTAGATAACATTCTGAATACATTTATAGGAGACCCACTCCCATTTTAATATGGTTTGTTTTACTCTTTTAAAATAAAAAATAAAAACCAAAAGATTAAAAAAAAAAACATTTTTTTTAAAAGATTTCAAGCACATAATCCATTTAATACAAAGCAGATAAACCTCTCGCATCCACTTTCCATTCCCAAATAATTTGCGTACAAGTCATTCTGAATTGAGAAAGCTTGTCCGCTGACCAGCAAAATGTCTTAAAATACAGCGGGGCAGATCCACATAGATCTGCGCCGGGCGCAGCGTATGTCAGATACGCTACGCCGCTGTAACCTACTTTGGCTTAGTTTGAATCCTCAACGAATTTGTGCCGTAAGTTACGGCGGCGTAGTGCATCTCTAGCGGCGTAAGGGCGCGGAATTCAAATGCGGCGTGTAGGGGGCGTGTTTCATTTAAATGAAGCGCGTCCCCGCGCCGAACGAACTGCGAATGCGCCAACCCTAAAATTTCCTGCCGTGCATTGCGCTAAATGACGTCGCAAGGACGTCATTGGTTTTGACGTGAACGTAAATGGCGTCCAGCCCCATTCACGGACGACTTACGCAAGCAAAGTAACATTTTCAAAATTAGACGCGGGGAACGACGGCCATACTTAACATTGAGTACGCCACCATATAGCAGCTTTAACCACTTCCATACAGGGCACGTATACACCTTCCCGCCCAAGCCAATTTTCAGCTTTCAGCACTGTCGCACTTTGAATGGCAATTGCGCGGTCATGCTACACTGTACCCAAACAAAACTGGCGTCCTTTTTTCCCCACAAATAGAGCTTTCTTTTGGTGGTATTTGATCACCTCTGCGATTTTTTTTTTGTGCTCAACAACTAAAAAAAGACTGAAAATTTTGAAAAAAAATATGTTTTTATTTTTTTCTGTTAATTTTTTTGTAAATAAGTACGTTTTCTTTCAATTACGGGCACTGATATGGCGGCACTGATGGGCACCGATGAGATGGCACTGATGGGCATCGATGAGGTAGTACTGACGGGCACAGATGTGGTGGTACTGATTGGCGGCGCTTGTATGCGGCACTGATGGGCACACATAGGCGGCACTGATGGGCACACATAGGCGGCACTGATGGGCACTCATGGGCGGCACTGATGGGCACTCATGGGCGGCACTGATGGGCACTCATAGGCGGCACAGATGGGCACTCAGGGGCGGCACTTATGGGTGGCACTGATGGCTACTTATGGGTGGCACAGATGGGCACTGATAGGTGGGCACTGGGCATGGATGGGCACTGTGGGGTGGCACTGATGGACACTGTAGGGTGGCACTGATGGACAATGTGGGGTGGCACTGATTTAGCTATGTTGCCAGTCAGTGCCCATTTGTGGGCACTGATTGGCATCTTTTTTTTTTTTAATGCTTTTTTTTTTTTTTTTTGACAGACTTTTTTTTTTTTTTTTTTACAGACTTTTTTTTTTTTTTTTTGCCCACCCTGGTGGTCCAGGGTGGGCATCCCTGGTGGTCCATGTGGCGATCCGAGGGGGGGCTGCGCTGATAAACAATCAGCGCGAACCCCCCCTGTCAGGAGAGCCGCAGATCGGCTCTCTTCTACTCGCGTTTGTCAGACGCGAGTGAGGAAGAGCCGACAACGGCTTTTCCTGTTTACACCGTGAACAGCCGTGATTCGACACGGCTGATCACGTGGTAAAGAGTCTCCGTGAGAGACTCTTTACCAAGATCGGTGTTGCGGGGTGTCAGACTGACACCCCGCAACAACGATCGCCGCGATGCGCGCCCCCGGGGGCGCGCAGCGGCTCAGAATCCTGAGGACGTCATATGACGTCCGGTCAGGATCAGACAACCACTTTGCCGCCGTCAATATGTCATTGGCGGGCGGCAAGTGGTTAACTATACGCCGGAAAAAGCCAAAACGGAAACGACGTAAAAAATGCGACGGCCGCTCGTACGTTCGTGGATCATCAGAAATAGCCAATTTGCATACTCGACGCGGATTACGACGGGAACGCCACCTAGCGGACGCCAAAAAATTGCATCTAAGATCCGAAGGCGTACGAAGACGTACGCCTCTCAGATCTAGCCGAGATGCCGTTGTATCTTGTTTTGAGGATTCAAAACAAAGATACGACACAGGAATTTTGAAATTACGCGGGCGTATCAATAGATACGCCGGCGGAATTTCTTTGTGGATCTACCCCAGCAAGTCCAGTTAGCTTGATTTATTGATTGACCTGAATGAATGTGAACCTTCACAGACATCCACCTCCACAGTCCAAGGATCTTGTCTGCTTACAGAGTACCTAGAGAAACTGCGGATATAAATCTTCAATGTTCTGTTTATTTACCAAACTTGCTCATCCATTTCTTTATGGACCTTGCTTTGTGCACTGGTGCGTAGTCATGTTGGAACAGGAAGGGGCCTTCCCCAAACTGTTCCCACAAAGTTGGGAGAATGAAATTGTCCAAAATGTCTAGGTATGCTGACCCCTCAATAGTTCCCTTCACTGGAACTAAGGGGCCAAGCCTAACCCCTGAAAAAACACCACACCATAATCCCCCCTCCACCAAATGATTTGGACCACAAAGCAAGGTCCATAAAGACATGGTTGAGCAAGTTTGGGGTGGAGAAACTTGACTGGCCTGCAAAGAGTCCTGACCTCAACCTGATAGGACACCTTTGGGATGAATTTGTGTGGAGACTGCGAGCCAGGCCTTCTCGTCTGACATCAGTGCCTGATCTCACAAATGCGCTTCTAGAAGAATGGTCAGACATTCCCATAGACACTCCTAAACCTTGTGGACAGTCTTTCCTGAAGAGTTGAAGCCGGAAGGAATTGAGATATTAAAGCTCCCCCAACACAAAATGAAAAGTCAGCAGCTCCACATACTGTACACATACTGTAGCTGCTGACTTTTAATATTAGGACACTTACCTGTCCTGGAATCTGGCGATGTTGGCACCCCAGCCAATGTTTCCATCGGCTCTTGGGTGCTGTTGCCTCCATTGCCTATAAGGGCCAATTCACACCACATGCAGTCCAGCACGTTTTATCTCTGCATGGAAAGCAGGTTATATGGTTTTCAATGTCATAGTTCACACCCGTGCTTGCAGCTCCAGTGTGTTTCAGTTCCAGAAAAAAAAAGTAGAACATGCAGCATTTTTCCTGCACTGGACTGTACTGGAACATTGTAAAACCCATCAAAAAAGCACTGGAACGCACCTGAACACACATGTCCTTATTTAAGGTTAAGAAAAAGAGGGGGAAATGCACTGGAATGCATCAAAAACACACCAAACATGCCCTGGAATGCATCAAAAACACGCACGCAGAAAAGCATTGGGAACGCATCCGCCGCAGCGAGATCTCTCGAAAGTGTGGACAGGTACCTGTCAAAAACGGGAACCTGCATCCCTCCCCCAAAAGGCGCCAAATGTGACAAAGAGGGGGGGGGCAGGAGAGGCAGCTTCCACTTTTGGGTGGAACTCCGCTTTAAATGTCATATCCCTGCCCAAGCTGCACTGTTGTCATGTGCCAATACTAGGCTGGCCTGGAAGATAAATATGTAAGTGATGAGAGCTGCATTCCTGTGTGTGTGTGTGTATACAGTATATATATATATATATATATATATATATATATATATATATATATATACACATACATACACTGATCAGCCATAATATTATGACCACTAAAGGGAATATCTTGTTACAATGGCATCTAAAAATTGGTGGGTGGGATATATAAGGCAGCAAGTGAACATGTTGTCTATGAAGTTGATGTGAAAGCAAAAAAAATGGGCATTGTAGTTTGTAGGGTATGAGACTCTGAAGCCCATGGTGACCCGAGTCCACAGCCAAAAGCTTCTACAACGGTCACATGAACATCAGAACTGGACTATGGAGCACTGGAAGAAGGTAGCCTGGTCTGATGGATCACGTTTTCTTTTACATAATGTGGATGGTCGGGTGTGTGTGTGTCTCACTTACCTGGGGAAGAAATGGCACCAGGATGCAGTATAAGAAGACAAGCTGGCAGGGGCACGGTGATGCTTTGGGCAATGTTCTCCTGTGAAACCTTTTGTCCTGCCATTCATGTGGATGGTACTTTGGTTTCCATGCCTCAATGGGTCAGGGATGTTTTAGCAAAAGGGGGACATACTCAGTTTTAGGTGGGTGGTTCATAATGTTATGGCTGATCGGTGTGTTTATACACACAGTGGGCCAGATTCAGAAAGATCAGCGGATCTTTCTGCTGGCGTAACGTATCTCATTTACGTTACGCTGCCGCAAGTTTTTCAGGAAAGTGCTTCATTCACAAAGCACTTGCCTGTAAAGTTGCAGCGGCGTAGCGTAAATCACCGGGCGGAATTCAAATTCGGCGGGTGGGGCGTGTATCATTTAAATGAAGCGCGTCCCCGCGCCGAACGAACTGCGCATGCGTCGGCCGCGACTGAATCCCAGTGCGCATGCTCCAAATGACGTCGGCAAATCGTCATGCTTTCGACATGAACGTAAATTACGTCCAGCCGTATTTGCGAACGACTTACGCAAACAACGTAAAATTTCAAAACTCGGCTCGGGAACGACGGCCACACTTAACATTAGCTATGCCTCATATAGCAGGGGTAACTATACGCCGGAAAAAGCTGAACGCAAACGACATAAAAAAAAAGCGCTGGGCGGTCGTTCGTTTCTGAATCGGCGTAAATCCTAATTTGCATATTCCTCGCGTAAAACATACGGAAGCGCCACCTAGCGGCCAGCCTGAAATTGCAGCCTAAGATCCGACGGTGTAAGACACTTACACCTGGCGGATCTTACGGATATCTATGCGTAACTGATTCTCTGAATCAGTCGCATAGATCCGACCGGCCAGATTTAGAGATACGACGGCGTATCAGGAGATACGCCGTCGTATCTCTTTCTGAATCCGGCCCACAGTATATATGATAGATATATATATATATATATATATATATATATATATATATACACACATAGTATATCTGATATATATACACACACAGTATATATGATATACACACATATAGCAGAATTGAGATACATTATATATCTCTAGAATGCATCTCCCATCACTTACATGAATAAATATTGTTCCCATTTCTTTTTTATTGTTCCTTTTATTGGGATGGGAGATGAGTTCTGTGACTACAATCTCCTAATATGTAAATCCAGCCCTGGGGGGGAAATTCTTTAAACAGGATGATAGCAGAGACTGCAATCAGAATCAATACAGCAAGTCTGTGGGAGGAAGTGGGAACTAGAGGGGTGAACTTTCACCTCTCACTTCTTGTTCCTGGTAAGGCCTCTGTGGAAGCATGCTGGAGAGAACTCTCTGTATCAGGTAAGTGTCTTTTATCAAATAACATTAGAATTGTGAAAGTTTGGTGCATGAGTTAAGTTTTATTTGTCTATTCCCTGCTGAATAGTTCTCATTCTGTATCTTCCCAGTTACCATACAGCATGTGAACAGTGCTACAAGTTATATAGCTCCTCTTCCACAACATGTCACTAGGGATGAGCCGAACACCCTCCCGTTCGGTTCGCACCAAAACCTTCAAACGGACCGACCGTTCGCGCGAACATTTAGAACCCCATTGACATCTATGGAACTCGAACGTTCGAATTCAAAAGTGCTCATTTTAAAGCCTAATATGCAAGTTATTGTCGTAAAACGTCTTTGAGAACCCGGGTCTTGCCCCAGGGAACATGTATCAATGGAAAAAAAGTTTTTTTCTGGAGCAGTGATTTTAATGATGCTTAAATAAAAAAAAAAAAAAATGAAAAATTCCTTTAAATATTGTACCTGCTGGGTGTCTATAGTATGCCTGTGAAAACGTCTTTGAGAACCCGGGTCTTGCCCGAGGGAACATGTATCAATGGAAAAAAAGTTTTAAAAACGGTTGTTTTTTTCTGGAGCAGTAATTTTAATGATGCTTAACCCTCCTGGCGGTATTCCCGAGCCTGACTCGGGGTGGATTTTTTGTGCTGAAATCGGTATCCCCGAGTCACGCTCGGGGTAGCTATGCAGAGCCTGCAGCGCGTGCTGGCTTACCTTGTTCCTGGATCCAGCGATGCCACCGCGCTGTGTGAGCGAGCAGGACCTCGCTCGATTCACACAGTGTCCCCGTGTGCCCTCGATCTCCGTTCCCTGCAACGTTACGACGCACGGGGGCGGAGATCGGCACCAAATTCAAAAAGGTAAACAAACACTATACATACAGTATACTGTAATCTTATAGATTACAGTACTGTATGTAAAAAATACACACACCCCTTGTCCCTAGTGGTCTGTCCAGTGCCCTACATGTTCTTTTATATAATAAAAACGGTTCTTTCTCCCTGCAAACTGTATATTGTCCATAGCAACCAAAAGTGTCCCTTTATGTCAAAAATGGTTTTAGATCAGCTAGAAAACAGCGATAATAAATTATAATCACTTGCAGAATTGTGCGATAGCGATTTGTGGGGAAATTCGTCATAAAAAAATAATAATGACAGCAACAATTCTGCAACTGAGAACATTTCAGTGATTTTGAGTTGATTACATTATTGAATAATTTTTATTAGAATTATATTATTATTTGTTATAATTATTTATAGTTATTTATTATATTATAATTTATAATTTTGTTTTTAAAAAAATGTCATACCCGGGATGCCTATTAGTCTCTTGTTTGGTCAGATTTAAGTGAGTTATTCCTAAGAATTACAGGCCTACAGTATAAAACGCCAAATTTCCTTGCAAATAATGGTACCGCTTTCAGCACCTTTTTTCTGAAATAATCATACCGCCAGGGAGGTTAAATAAAAAAAAACAAATGAAACATTCCTTTAAATATTGTACCTGCTGGGTGTCTATATTATGCCTGTGAAGTGGCACGTGTTTAGAACTGTTCCTGCACAAAATGAGATTACTATAAGAAAAAGGTAATTTAAAACTGCTTGCGGCTTTAATGTAATGTCTGGTCCCTGCAATATGGATGAAAATCATTGAGAAAAATAGCACAGACACAGGTGCAAACTACAGAGCACACGTGCAGTACACACCAAGTAGCTTTAGGTGAAAACTACAGAGCACACATGCAGTACACACCAAGTAGCTTTAGGTGCAAACTACAGAGCACACGTGCAGTACACACCAAGTAGCTTTAGGTGCAAACTACAGAGGACACAGGCAGTACACACCAAGTAGCTTTAGGTGCAAACTACAGAGGACACGGCCAGTACACACCAAGTAGCTTTAGGTGCAAACTACAGAGCACACGTGCAGTACACACCAAGTAGCTTTAGGTGCAAACTACAGAGCACACGTGCAGTACACACCAAGTAGCTTTAGGTGCAAACTACAGAGCACACGTGCAGTACACACCAAGTAGCTTTAGGTGCAAACTACAGAGCACAGGGCCAGTACACACCAAGTAGCTTTAGGTGCAAACTACAAAGCACACGTGCAGTACACACCAAGTAGCTTTAGGTGCAAACTACAAAGCACACGTGAGAATTCTGCAGCTAGCACAATCACCTGCCTGCCAGTAAATTAGGAAGAGCTGATCTAGCTAAACTATACAGTGTATAAATATATATACACAACACCTGGGATGCATATATATCCTCTACACACTGTAACTTTAACTGACTAGCCTGCCTGCTCTATCTACCTGCAAACAATTACACTCTCTCTGTCTCTCTCTGTTCTCTCTTAACCACGCAACACACTACACAAGGCCGACCTGCAGGCAGCCTTTTATAGTGTGGGGCGTGTACTAAACCCCCTGAGCCATACGATGTTCGAGTTGAACATGAGTTCGACTCAAATACGAAGCTCACCCCTACATGTCACCATGCTACACAGTGGAGAGCTGGCAGCCTTAGGCCTGGGGGGCAAGTCCAGTTAAGGTGCCCATGGATCAGGTAAAACAGTCTAAGGTTTTACATTATCACAAAGGTGGGGGAGGGGCAGGGAGGACAATGTGGCCCTCCATGGCCCCTGGGGGATTGTACCATCATGGCCTCCAGGAACTAAAGTGCAAACAAGTCCCTGTATGAATCCCTCAGAGCTGAGGACCTGACCCCCCCCTCGCAACTAGTGAAGGACTACAAGTCCAAGCATTAATGCCTGAGATCTAAGGATGTGACCCCCCAATTAATGATGGAGAACAAGTCCCAGCATGAACCCCTGAGATCTAAGGATGTGACCCCCCAATTAATGACGGAGTACAAGTCCCAGCATGAACCCCTGAGATCTAAGGATGTGACCCCTAGATCTTACGGATTAATGCTGTGACCTGTAGTTCTTCACTAGTGGGGAGGGGGTTTGTGACACATCCTGAACACTGAGGGGTTCATGCTGGGATCTGTTGTCCTTCGCTTTGGGGGTTACATCCTCAAGTCCCAGCATGAACCACTGAGATCTAAGGATGTGGTCTCTTATATCCCACGGGTTCATGCTGTGACCTGTGGTCCTTTACTAGTTGGGGGTGCAATACATGCTCAGCTGAGGGGTTCATGATATGACCTGTATTCCTTCACTAGTTGAAGGGCCGGGGGGACATGTCCTCAGCTCTGAGGGGTTTAAGCTGGGACAGTGTAACCTGTAGTCCCTCACTAGTTGGGGGGGCAGGGGTATGAGACACATTCTGAGCTTCGAGGGGTTCATACTGAAACCTGTTGTCCTTCACTTTTGGGGTGTTACATCCCCAAAAGTAAAGGACTGCAATTCCCAGCATGACCCCTGGCTGGGATTTAAGGATGTGACCACCTCCTCATGGTCCCATGACATACATGGTCCACTGCATTCACTGCTCCCGACCTCACCTCAGGCAGGTTAACTCTGGAGAGGTGCTCCTGGCACAGTCAGTGACAGTTCCCTTCCATCAGGCAGGCTCCGAGGTGCATGCCGCCACGCAGGAGAAGATGGAGGTTGGAGCCAAACAGTAGTAGGCATGGAGGAGGCAGAAGATCCTCCTCCGCTCTGAATGCTGCGGCCTTAGCCTCGCTTTCCTCCTCGGGATCGTGGCGTCACTGGTTGCTAGACACCAGACAGCAGGTGATCCTAGCAATCAGTGCAGACGATAGAGGCCAGCAGTAGAACAAACGGGTCTCGGCCGGCTGGGTCACTCTGTAAGCAAAGCTATACCACACAAAGAGAGACAACGCTCCACATTTCCCTACTCAGAGAGAGACTGCTCCAAATTGTCTGCACAGAGAGACCACTCCTCAAGAAAATCGCTATCATTGCTCAACCCAGTGAATTGAATAATAAAAAAATAAAAAAACAGATAGCTCCAGTTGGAGCCACTGTACTAAGGATCTGATGTTAGTACATCAATCTCCCCTGCTGCTCGTTTGTGTTCTGATGGGGACTGCCCCCTGCCAGTTCACTCCGGTCAGTGCTCACAGCCAGCAGTGATTGGGAAAAAAAGACAGGCTGGCTGTATTTTAAGTCAATCGATAGATCAACTTCAGTACAGCCAGCTTGTCCATACATGGATAGAAATTCAACTGGTTTAGCAGAAATGTTGATCTGTCTATGGTGGCTTACGTCCGTATGTCTCTGTGTTTAACAAAATCCTCAAATCGTCTGTAAAGTGCTCTACTTGGGTGTAGAAATTCACTCTGAACTCCACCCTATTTCCAAAGCCTCAGGGTATACAGCTCAGCCACAGGGTATTTAGCTCACACCTCCCACCCCCTTGTGCTGCCAGCATGTCGGAACCTACCTGATCCAGGTCTGAGGCTGTGGTGTCCTCTCCCTCATGTGTGCAGGCAGTGGCTCTAGTGTCCACCTCCTCTATATTGCTCCAAAGCACTAGGCATCCAATAGGATTGCCATATATGCTTTGGCCAATCGGTCTCACCACCTGCCTCCTGATTGGTGAGGAAGAACGTTAGTGTGAAAATAGCTAAAATTCACTCACAATGGTCACACAATTGGGTGGGATCAGGTTGCACTCTCTGCTCCCCGAGTCCACCCTATTTTGAAACCTAGTAGAGCCTCTGGCTCTAGTCAGGTGCTAAAAAAAAAAAAAAAAAACCCCATTGAAATCCATGCACCCGGCATCCTAAAAGGGGTCTGCGACAAGTAACCTGTGGCCGATCGTGTTGCTGCTTCCAGGAAAGGGTCACTACCTTGCACAGCTGCAATGTCTTCCCAGCAGGGAAAAGGGAAATAATTCTTCCCTCTCAGACTCCCTCCAACTTGTCCTTACCACCTCATGATCCCCTCTCATTTCCCTTGATCTCCTTTGCAGCCTCCTGGTGTTCTCTACCTTCCCCTGGGCATGCTGCGGACTACAGTCCACTCTCAGGCAATCACCATTTGGGCATTAGTACTCTGGAGTCGGGACTACATGTCCCATGATCCTCTCCTGCTCTGACTCCTCCCTCACATTGGCTCTGACAACTGCCAATGAGTAAATGAGCAAAAAGCATCCCGCCCCTGATGCTGCATATGAGGTACTGATATTCTGTTTACATCCAGCTGCTCCAGAAGTAGCCTGATATTGGTTGAACCTAGCCTTTTTTTTGTATTCTGACAGCCACTGGCCACTGGAGCAGATAGCAGGGTAGGCAGGTAGTGGGCGAGCTACAGTTAAATTAACCGTGACCCTATGTAAACGAAGGGCCGCTCGAACGGCGCATGCGCGCGCATGCTCAGAATCACGCCGCATATACTCCCTAAGATACGACGGCTCAATGCGGACGACATGAACGTAACCTACGCCCAGCCCCATTCACGTACGACTTACGTAAACAACGTAAAATACGACGGCTGTTCCGTCATCCATACCTTGCATGGGTTGTGCCACCTATAGAGGTGTTTTATCTTTACGCCGGACGTACGCCTTACGTAAACGGCGTAGCTTACTGCGACGGGCGCAAGTATCCGGCCCATAATTGCCGTACTACCGCGCTGCAATCACTTGCCTTTCACTGCAATTACTGGTGTAAACATTTTGCCTCTTCACCACCTGTCAATCACGCGTGCATAATTTTTCAGAGGCGCATTGGAGCATTGCATACTGCATTATGAATGAGCCCTTAGTTGCATTTGGCAATAGCACTTTTGGGCACAGGAGTTAGAGGCCCAGTTTGTGAATACTGGAGATCAGGGTATATATGGGAATCTAAAGGTGGTCTATGAAGAACTAGCTCTCCCGGAAAATTCTCCTATCCCAATCTCAAAGAATCTTTGAGCAGGGCAAAAGGATGGGTAGACTACTGGCCTGGCTTGCTAGAGAGCTTTCCACAACCACTCATATTGCTCTTATTAGGGACATTCATACATTCTGACCCAGCTCAGATCAACGCCCAGTTTAAAATATTTTATGAACGACTTTACTCCTCCAGGGTAGACTATGATGCTGACAGCTTATCATCCTTTCTAGACAAGGTGGAGTTCCTGGAACTTGCCTCTGAATCCTGAAGTAGACTAGATGTCCCATTTACCTTGAAAGACTGTTAGGGTGTGACTTTATTCAAATCAATGGGCTCCCATAAGGAACCATTGATTTTGAATAGTGGCAGAGAAACGCGGCTAAAAAAGCTAGCTCTGCTAAACAAGCATTGACTCCAATGCAAAACACTGATAAAATTGTGTTTTTAACTGCGCTTTTTTTCCTGGCATCATTACTTGTTTTAACGTCAGTTTATCAACTTCTGTGTGCATGGACCCTACTTGTGAAGTGTAAATGCTACATGCTGTACAAAGAGTGGAGATAGGGGGTTATTTACTAAAGGCAAATCCAATTTGCACTACAAGTGCAAACTACAAGTGCAAAGTGCACTTGAAATTGCACTGAAAGTGCACTTGGAAGTGCAGTTGCTGTAGATCTGAGGGGGAAATGCAAGGAAAATAAAAAACAGCATTTTAGCTTGCACATAATTGGATGATAAAATCAGCAGAGCTTCCCCTCATTTTAGATCTACCCCAAAGATTTAAAGCGACTGCACTTCCAAGTGCACTTTGCACTTGTAGTGCAAAGTGCATTTGCCCTTTGTAAATAACCCACATAGTGTTTAACATAAATTAAGCTGCATCTTTTGCAGGAACTGCTTAGAAGTTGTAATAAGGCTGATAGGTTAGGTAAGAGCTCTGAATTTTGTCAGACTGTTACAAAGTGCTAAGTTTGGCAAGTAAGATCTCACGCTATTTTCAGTTAGTCAGAGTGCCTTTAAAAAATGGTGTCCTTTAGAGTGTTTGTATATAGGGGAGATGCCATCATTGGACATTTTTTTTTTAGAAGACTTGATTGCCTAGGTCATTATACAAAGCATTCATAATTTACCATCTGCTCTGTTCCAAGTTGTGGAAATTCAGTAAACGTTGGGGGTATGTGTCCATGTTTAAATTGTGTTTCCACCACCATCTTCTGTACCATATGTAGCCAGGCACTACAGAAACATGGAGTGTTGTGCTGAAATATCCTCTCCAGTCAGCAGGGGAAGAACTATAGCTAGGAAAGCCTATTGACTTCTATGCAGAACTCTGAGGATCTGAGGATCATGAAAATTGAAATTCGGGACAGCAACCACAGAATAGGACTAATGGACCCTATATACTCCATTCGGCATGGGGCACCAAAAAATAGGTGAAGTGGAGAGACAGCATCACCAGACTGCACAAGAGACTGCTTCCTCTCAGAATCTGCCTGTGTCCTCAAATATCTGTGGGAGGCCAGAATAATGGGGGCTAGAGCTTGAAGCCTGAGGGTGGTGACACGCCGGGAAGCGCTGAATGAACTGTGTACTTCAAGAACTGGTGAGACGGCTGCTCTTTATTCAACTACTGATATCTGAGACTGAGTTACTGGAAGAAGGACACTTAATGCATTGTCCCTATAGTGCACTTATACTGCACCAACACTACGTGCTGGTTTATCGAGACTGTTGTTAAGTGCGCCAACACTTCTTAAAAAGGGCCACAACAATAGCCAGCAGAAGAACATAATAATGGACAACCATTATTCAATTCTTCTTCCCCTCCCCTTTTTTTCTACTACTTCTATAAAAGGTACCTTCATTCAGTCAACCTAGGCCTAGCATAGTCACCCTCAATGCAATTTGGCAAACCTAATCACATCATTGTCCATTGTTGCAATCACAGTGTTCTTGCTACTGTTTATGCTGATCTTGGTGCATTGCATGTTTCTATATCCCCTGCTAACCACTGGTATTACCATATTTTAAGTTGCATTACCACTATTGTCAAATCATTTCCATGCATGTATCATTACTAATCATACTGTGTGACAATATATTGAGATGTGCCTTCCCTAATCTGGTTGGTGTTTGCTTTTGAATACAGAATCATTTTTGTGTACTTAGTGTTGCCTTTAGTGAGTTCTGTGATATTGAAGGCTTTGTGTGCTTAAGAAGGGCTGAAATTATTCAGGAGGTTGAGGCAGAGGACCCACCCATTCCAGCAGGGGTAGTGCTACCATAATGTCACAATCCTGATAAAATTTGCAGATCGCTGCCATTACTAGTACAAAAATAATAAAAATGCCATAAATCTATCCCCTATTTCGTAGACGCTATAACTTTTGCGCAAACCAATCAATATACACTTTTTGCGATTTTTATTACCAAAAATACGTAGAAGAATACATATCGGCCTAGAGTGAAGAAAAAAATTGCCTTTTTAAACAAAATTGGGGATATTTGTTATAGCAAAAATTACAAAATATTGTGTTTTTGTTTATAGCGCAAAACATAAGAACCGCAGAGATGATCAAATACCACCAAAAGAAAGCTATATTTGTGGGGGGGAAAAAAAGGATGTCAATTTTGTTTGGGCACAGCATCGCACGACCGTGCAATTGTCAGTTAAAGTGATGCAGTGCCTGGTCATTGAGCAGCCAAATCTTCCAGGGCTGAAGTGGTTAAAGTTGATTCCCTGGGGTATCTGAATAATGTGTAAAGTGCTAGGTGTACAATCATAAATGTCGGGTGCCTCTATAAGGTATGCTCATGTGCAAAGAGAGCCACCTTAAAATCCTCAAGAGGTAATCCCTAATAATGACCTCAGAATCCTATTGGTAGAATATTACACCTTATAGGGTGTGCTATTGGTGAGAAGTGGTGGCTAAAAAAAAATTATGTGTTGCAGTGTGATAGTGTTAAACCTGTAACATCCTGTAATGGACCAGTATTCTGGGGGTTGAACTGTGCTGGAGTGGTGCTTGTGAAATATAAAGGTTTCTGGTATCTATTTCTATGATGGATTGCAATAGGTTAATAATTGCAATAAAGTGCAAAGGTGAATTGCAATAAACAGATCACAATAACATTACAAACAATAAAAAAGTGTGACCAAATAGGCTAATATATGTTATAAATGGTGAGTCACAAATCACTAAAAGCTGGTGTGGACTGATGGTGGTATAAAACCAGTCTAAACTATGTGCATACCAAGTCCCACAGCGGTGGTATAAGTGATATATAATATCTAAACATCAAATCATAAGTCCTTACTGTTTGTATAGCAGTTTGTCCCCATTGAATAGATTCTGCTAATTTCCTCTAGCTTGCTTTAAGACAATTGGGGTGCTAGCGAAAGTAAAAAGGTGATGGAGGTTACACTCATTATGCTATCTAAAAAAAATTATTGCTGGAATTCCACTTGAACTGCAGGGTTGGCAAGAAAAATACTTCTCTATTCCCTGTAGCAGTGGGTTAAACTGCTATGACCCTTTCCTGTCTGACTGATATGAGTTACCAATGCAAACTCTATAATTGGAGTTGATAAGGTATGTTAGGTATGTGTCATTGATAGAGGCCTCAAATTTGCATTTGCCTGCCCACCCTAGAGGGCAGAAAAAAATTAAATTTTGTATCTGAGCTTTTTTCAACCAGGGCTCCAGGGAGCCCAAGGGTTCCTCCTGTGGTTACTGGAGGTTCCATGAGAAATGATCAATTCCTGCATCTTGCATAAGTTACTACTGGCACTAATGATCTTTTAAGCTATCTGTAAAGGGGGCATTCTTCCAAATGTCTGCTAACGCAAGCAGTATTATTCTCACTGACCATCATTTTAATAGGACTTTTCTTCACTTATCATCAATCTAAAGCACTGGTCTCCAAACTGTGGCCCGGGGGCCAGATGCGGCCCTTTGCTTGCACTATTTCATCCACTGATACCAACAATGGGGCATAATTCCCCTCACTGACATCAATAAAGGGGCATGATGCCTCCCAATAATACCAATGAAGGGACACAATGCCTCCCAATGAAACCAATGATTGAACGCAATTTCTCCCAATGACACCAACAATGGGGCCCAATGATGGGACACAATTCTCGAATGACACCAACAATGGGGTCCAAGGACACCAATGATGGGGCACAATGCCTCCCAATGACACCAATGATGAGACACTATTCCTCCCAATGACACCTATGATGGGGCACAATTTTTCCCAATGACACGAACAATGGGACATTGTTTTTCTCACTGTGGTCAGGACATTTTCTACTCCCAATGTCCACAATCCAGCCCCCCTAAAGTCTGAAGGACAGTAAACTGGCCCTTTGTTTAGAAAATTTGGAGACCCCTGATCTAAAGGTACCTTTCTTCACTGACCCTCAATGTAATGGAGCACTTTACTAACTATCGATGTAAAGGGACACTTTTGCACTGACCACTAATGTGCAGGAGCCTTACAATTTTTTGTGGTCTTTTCTGTACATTATCATTTGATCTTTTAAAATTAATTCTAAAAATAACTTTATTGTATTGGGCAACCTTGTGTGTCAAACCAGCTAAGTATGCAACAATACTTATACCTTAATTTATACTTACTGTACATCCACACCTTAGCATTTACACTATTTTAAAATTAGTTGTTAATTCAAAAATTTATAGCAGGAATTCCCCCAAGGTTGAAAAAGACTACCTTTAGCATTACTTTTTGTGAGTGTGTACTTCATGTTTTCTAAAGTTAAATTAAAATGAGACCTAAAAAAGGCTCAAAGCTTCAATAAAAAGTAATATACAGTTGGGCAGAGATGTAGCTTTTGTGCTGTGCCCCATAGTCATTTTATACTCCATTTAGCTGAGTCCGATTATTACTTTACCTATTTGTTCTTTATCCAAATGTCTGTGCAATATAATTATTGCACAATAATACAATTTATTTCTTGTTACGCTTCAGAGCCTTTATTTTCCCTGCCCAGACAAGCTAAAACTCCTTAATTAAATTAAAACCAGCACTTTACCATGTTCGCCGTGTAATGTCTTTGAAAAGAGACTACTATATAAAGAAAAGAGTTTTCAGCTAGTTTTAGCAAGCCAAATTCCCTATCGAATTCTAAAATGTAAATAGAAAGCTTCCCGTCACAGGTATCATATCACTGACCTTAGCAATGACTTTGTTTTGGCATGCAAGTGGAACAAGCTTAAACACTGGCTTACTTTTTATTTAACAAAAAAAATACACTGACTTGTCAAAATAAAAGGGCAATTAAAGAACATATGTTTGAGGATACAACAAAAGAATCCTTGAGTTGTGAATGTTCAAACCAATAACACCACGATAATATTTCCTGCCACAATATGATCAATGGCATGTAAAATGTTAGTAAAGCATAAACATTCTTCAAACTTTCTTCAATGCCTTATTTACTTAAATAATTCGGTGATTGACTGACTTTCTTTGTAAAGAATTTTCTTTTAGTTTTTTGAAAAAAATAAACCTTTTAGTTTTAACATTTTTTTTTTTTACTAAATCTGTTGCTCGAATAATGATGTAAAATTAGAGTAAAGTAAAGTAAGTGCGTTTTCTATGATTGTGTGATAATTACAAATACAATTGTACTAAATATACAAAACATATACATAAAAACATATGCATACTGTATATACACCACAAAATATAAGTTCAAAATATTTTTGCAATTGTCCATTATACAATTGTTTTATATATTTCATCCAGTGAAAAATATGAAAAGATTTACTAACGGATAGTGGGAACAACTCACTAGGGTTGCTTGAACTTATAATTACAGGAGGTCAAAAAGCATAGTGTCCCTGCATTTAGAACATCCAGGAGTGGGAGAATGGCCAGGGTATAGGTCAGTGATGGCGAACCTTGGCACTCCAGATTTTTGGAACTACATTTCCCATGATGCTCATGCACTCTGCAGTGTACTGGAGCATCATGGGAAATGTAGTTCCAAAACATCTGGGGTGCCAAGGTTTGCCATCACTGGTATAGGTTATGTAATCTTCTTTCCATGTACCATGGCTATTTTATTCTGCTGATGGAAGCCTTCCATTCTGGCAAAACACAATGATGAGTGTTGTTGGCAGCGTTAATCATTTGGGAAAAACTCAACAGGCTGCGTGTGCAAAAGTCAATCAGCAGATTGACTTGTGTACAACCAGGGGGCCCATACATGGAATGAAATTCATCCGGTCCCTGCTGAACAGGCTGATTATGCCAGTTGTCAAGGGTCCAAACTCAGGAAACAGACAATAGATCCCCTCTCCTCAGGATTTGTTCCTGGTTACCACAGCCAACCCCCAGCCTTATCCCAGCCAGCATCCCAATTTTCAAAGAGAGACAGAAACACCATTCTCATAGAGGTGGATACACAGCCCATACACATCTTGCTTCTCCAGGGAGGGAGGAGAGATGGCAAATCCAATACTGAACAGGATTCAGGGCATATCCTTTCAGGCTGCAAAAAATAGGGCCCCTTTTCAACGTGGAAACGCAGCATAGAGCCACAATTTCACCAGGTTGTTGACTATTATATGTTTCTTTCAGGATAAATGCATCATGTGGAGATTGACCCAAATTGGGATGCAAATAATCTATTAGGCTGGAATCACTTCATTTGCATTACTCAGCTGAGGCTGAACTAGAGGAATCTATAGATTTGGTAGGCCTTGGTGCAGCTTCAGACAATGCTGTGACCAATACTTAATTTAGACCAAAATTGGTCTTCAACCCCCACCTTGTTAAATGCCCATACATCAAGACCTTTCACTAGATGTATATAGAGATTTAACAAATCTGTGCCAAATCAAAATCTATTCATCGCAACCTTTCTTTGGAAGAAATAATAACACCGCAGCATCTAAAAGAATAGAAAGAAGTTGTGATTAAGCAGGCTGACAAGGGCAACAGTATCCCCCCTCAAGATCTTGGAGACAATCTTAAAGTGGCTGTAAACCCTTACGTATACCCAGTGAGGTGACACGCTGCCATCTGTACTCTACAGTCTTCAAAAACGCACATTTTACACATCAACTCTCAGCAGCAGAAAGCAGGGATCTAACAACACACACACACTGCAGAGCCAGAGTACAGAGCTCTATGAAATCTGATAGCTGTTTAGAGGGAAGGGATACACATCCCCCTCTTACAGGCTCATAGAGAAAAACACAGAGTTGAATCTAAAGAGTAGGAGGAGGTAGACTATCTCCCGTGAGGTTAAGGTGTCAGCGTACTGTTCTAACAGTGCCTCATGCAAATAGCAGAGGGATCAGAGATGAGAAAGCTTCCATGGTTTGCACCTGGGGAAGAGCTAGCTCTCTTTGATACTGTATACAATAAGTTAAAACATAAGTTAAGTACAGTAAAACCTTGGTTTGAGAGTAACTTGGTTTGAGAGTGTTTTGAAAGACAAGCAAAATGTTTTAATAAATTTGGACTTGATATATAAGCAATGTCTTGATATAAGAGTAGCGTCATGTCACAACCAAGTATAAAAGAGAATAGATGGATTGCTCGCAATCCAAGGTTTTACTGTACTTCAAGTGTTTAGAAGGCTTTAACCTGAAACTCCTTTTTTCTTTCAGTAAGGAAATGGGTAGGTGTCTTTATGGATGGCTGGAAACATACCTAAATTCAAGCTTTTTTGATAGATTAGATCAAAAGCTTAGATCAAAAGTCCAGTGATGTCTTTAACTTTTTTCAAGAATTTGTGTTTCTCAATAGATTTAGCCTCTATTTTGCTCTCTACTTTCTATAAATTGCTTTGGGGGCTAGCCTCACAAACTGTTTCTTATTATATTAGACAGTGGTAGAGGGAACTGGTGAAGACTCTGCCGGAAAGTGTGGTAAATAACTAAAGTGGCACACACACACACATCCACCATTAGTTCCAGAATACATGAATCTTGCTATAAATTCTTAGAAATGATATAGAGTAGGGATGGGCAAACGGTTCGGCTCGAGCATAAGTTTGGGTCAAACTTTGGTTGTTCGGATGTTCTGCCGAACACCGAGCAATATGCTGAGTTTGGGGAAAATTTGAAAGCCGCCGAACCCAGTTAAAGTCTATGGGACACTAAAATGAAATACCAAAAGTGCTAATTTTAAAGGCTCATATGCAAGTTATTGTCATAATAAGTGTTTGGGGACCTGGGTCCTGCCCCAGGGGACATGTATTAATGTAATTTTTTTTTACAAAAATGGCCGTTTTTTTGGGAGCAGTGATTTTAATAATGCTTAAAGTGAAACAATAAAAGTGAAATATTCTTTTAAATTCCATACCTGGGGTGTCTATAGTATGCCTGTAAAGTGACACATTTTTCCCGTGTTTAGAACAGTCCCTGCAGCAAAATTACATTTCTAAAGGAAAAAAAGTAATTTAAAACTGATCGCAGCTGTAATGAATTGTCGGGTCCTGGCAATACAGATAAAATGTATTGAAAAAAATGGCATGGGTTCCCCCCAGTCCATTTCCAGGCCCTTTGGGTCTGGTGTGAATATTAAGGGAAACCCTGCGCCATTTTTTTTTAAATGGCGTAGGGGTCCCCCTCAAAATCCATACCAGACCCTTCAGGTCTGGTATGGTTTTTGAGGGGAACCCCGTGCCAAAATTAAAAAAAATTGCCTAGGGGTCCCCTCAAAAATCCATACCAGACCCTTATCCGAGCACGCAACCTGGCAGGCCGCAGGAAAAGAGGGGGTGAGAGAGCCCCCCTCCTGAACCGTACCAGGCCACATGCCCCCAACATGGTGAGGATGCTTTGGGGTCTGGACCCCAAAGCACCATGTCCCCATGTTCGGCTCATCCTTAATATAGAGCCCCTAAGAGGTTTCAAGAATGTTTTAATCTGTGTTGGCAAATTGCTACACAATGGTCCAAATCCACAAAAGAGATACGCAGGCGGAACTGCTGTTCAGCCTGCGTATCTCTGTGCCTAACTTTGAAAACGATCCTCAAAAGGATTTTTCCAAAGTTAGGCAGAAGATCTGACATCTGTAAGACACTTACACTGTCAGATCTTAAGATGCAGTTCCGCATCCGCCGCTGGGGGCATTCCGAGTCGAAATGCCGCCTAGCATATGCAAATGAGTACTTAAGCAGATCCACAAAGCTTTTAAGCTTTGTATTTTCTGCGTAAGTTACGATTTGCACGCGTAAAATTAGGGCTGGTTTTACAATGTGTAAAGTTAGTACACCATGTAAAACCAGACCTTTTTTTCGATCGCCGCGATTTTTTTTTAATTTGAATTTTTTTTCCCGGCGCGTAACTTTTTTTTCACCCGTCGCAACTTTATTGTCCCGTCGCAATCCACAAAGCCCGGCGTAAATTACGTTCGCGCGCTGCACGTCAGGAAAAATGACATCACACGCATGCGCGGTACGTCCGGCGCGGGAGCGCGCCTAATTTAAATGGGAATCGCCCATTTAAACTAGGAATGCCTTACGATGGACGGAGTTAAGTTGCGCTGCCGCAATTTTCCGGGTAAGTGCTTTGAGGATCGGTACTTAACTTCGGAAAATTGCGGCAGTGTAACTTAACTCTGAAAAGTTAAGTTAGGCTGCATGTCTGTGGATTTGGCCCAATATTCTTTATCGGACGATCTTCTATGATAATTGTCCCATACTTTCCATCTCTATGTGGGCAAATATAGAATATCCTTATTGCCTCATCTTTTGAACAAAAATTTAATTGAGTTTTAATACCCCTAAACTGGAAATTGCATTTGGCTCCATCAGTAAAGGATTTGATAGTTAAATTACAAGAAATAAAATAGGCAGAGGAATGGAGATATAGATGTAAAAAATAATAAAAAAAAAAAAACATTTAATTTATGGTTGCCATTGGTTGCAGGTCACATCCTCTCACAAATGTTTGCTTATTTCGAGTTGAAGGTAGTTTTAGCTTTGCACGAGGCTTACAACTGGCAGTAATAGTAATCATGGAATGTAGGCGTTGAGAGCTACTGATGGTGATGTTGAGTTTGATTTTGTTAGATTTGTAAGTCTTTTTATGTTTTTTGTTGGTGTAGGTTAGCTATATTATTTATGTGAAATTATGATTGCATTTGTGTTATTACTTGTATGACTGTATGCACAGAAAACCAAACTATGTACTTTAGGTATAGGTTAGTGCACACTAGAGTAGTAGGTTCTTTTGCTCACTTTTCATGTCAGATATTTACAACAAATTTAAAGAATTATTAAGGTTCTTGACTGATGTGACAACTTAATCCATACTCTCGAAAGACCCAGTTCCAGATTACAAGCAATAATTGACCAGCCTAGTGAACCAAGCAAATGTAGCAGGTATCATCAAGAAAAATTGGAAGTTATTCATAGTTACATAGTTAGTCAGGTTGAAAAAAGACACAATAAACCAATAAAAAATATATATACACCGGTATATCATACAATCCCATACCATATACACAATCCTTCATCCACAATTGATCCAGAGGAAGATGAAAAAACCCAGAGCATGATTCAATTTTCTACAGCATGGGAAAAGATTCCTTCCTGATCCCCCGGGAGGCAATCTGATTTTCCCTGCATTAACTTTACCTATAAATGTTAGTATCCAGTTATATTATGTACATTTAGGAAAACATCCGGACCTTTTTAAAGCAATCTACTGAGCTGGCCAGAACCACCTCTATTCCACATTTCCACAGCTTTTACTGTATTTGACATTTTTTATTTCCTGTGTCTGTAATTTTATAGTACACCATGCTTCTATCATTTGCTGAAGATACACAAGGATCGATATACCCCTTCCAGTATGGCTTAACCATTGGTCTTTCTGTGATGTGATGTAAACCAATTTTCATAGCCTCTAGTAGCATCTCTACCTGTGTGTATCAAAAACACAGGTCTCATTTTTGAGATCTTGGAAAATACACCTTGCATGAAGATTACCTTTGGGCTTCATTGAATGTTATCTTAATGTATGTCTCAATTCCCCTATCATATTGGGCTAACAGCACCATTAATACTTTTTTTGGGGAGTATAATAATCTCTACAGCCTCCAGGCAGATAATTTTATTCGAAGTCACTACATTTATTTAATATAGAAACATAGAAAAGTGACAGCAGAAAAAGACTGTGTTGTCCATTTAGTCTGACCCTTTTTTTTGGGGGGGGGGGGGGTTGTTTTTGTTTTTGTTTCATTAACCCTGTTGTCCAACTATAGATTTATATTTATCCCAAGCATGTTTAAAGCGGTTTACTGTAAACTGTGTCAGTCACTACCTCTGGTGGTAGTTTATTCCATTTCCAATCATCAACCACCCTTTCAGTAGAATAATACTTTCTAAGATTAGTTTTGAACTTTCCTCCCGTTAGTTTGAGGTCATGTCCCCGTGTTCTTGATTTTGGTTTCATATTGTAAAGACTGCTTTCCTGAACCTTATTCACCCCCTTGATGTATTTAAAGGTTTCAATCATGTCTCTTCTTTCCCTTCTTTCTTTCAGACTGTACATATTAAGTTCCTGAAGTCACTGGGCTAGATTCAGATAGAATGGTCTATCTATCCGCCCGGCGTAACGTATCTCAGATATGTTACGCCGCCGTAATTTAGGGCGCAAGTTCTGTATTCAGAAACAACTTGCGCCCTTAGTTACGGCAGCGTAACGTATCTGTGTCGGCGTAAGCCCGCCTAATTCAAATGTGGATGTGTTTTATGTATATTAACGTTCGTGAAAAAATCCCAGTGCGCATGCTCGAAATTCCGCCGCAAATCGTCATTGCTTTCGACGTGAACGTAAATTACGTCCAGCCCTATTCGCGAACGACTTACGCAAACAACGTAAAATTTTCAAAACTCGGCGCGGGAACGACGGCCATCCTTAACATAGGATACGCCTCATATAGCAGGGGTAACTAAACACCAGAAAAAGCCTAACGTAAACAACGTAAAAAAATGCGTCAGGCCGGACGTACGTTTCTGAATTGGCGTATCTAGCTCATTTGCATATTCCTTGCGTAAATATACGGAAGCGCCACCTAGCGGCCAGCGTAAATATGCAGCCTAAGATACGACGGTGTAAGACACTTACGCCGGTCGGATCTTAGGGAAATCAATGCGTAACTAGATACGACCCCGCACACTCAGAGATACGACAGCGTATCTGGAGATACGCCGTCGTATCTTCTCTGTGAATCTACCCCACTCTCTATATGTTTTATCCCCCACACCTTTCACCATTTTTGTTGCCAGTCTTTGGACTCGTTCTATCGTATCAATATCTTTTTGTGAATGAAGTCTCCAGAACTGGACACAGTATTCTAAATGAGGTCTCACTAAAGATTTATATAGGAAAATCAGAACCTCCTTCCTCCTGCTGGTGATCCCTCTAGTGATGCATCCTAGAATTTGATTCCCCTTTCCCACTGCTTGGTCACACTGTTTGTGTAAGCTCCTGTCGTTCTCTGCAACGACTGGTTTGTTCCCCCTTGTGAAACGGGTCCTCCCACTTCAATTCCTGACATCCAGGCTCCGTTTTCTCAATCGTCCGCGTCACTTCCTGTGCGCGGACGATTGCATTCCACGCTGGAACGCGGAAGTGCGCCCTGGCGTCCCCCGAATTCATCCCACGCTCTTGGGCTATTTAAACGCTCAGACATGGCGGCAAGGTGTTCCACAATTCTCGTTGGACGCCTGCCGCCATCTGAGTACCTGAACCAAGCCCTCATTGCTGACAGACTTGGGATCGCTGGAGACCTTACTGCCATAGCTGCAAGAGAGATCCCACTACCATTTCAAACGAATCACTGAACCTCCTGAAGTCCTGCATACATCTTGCGCCCTAAGCTGCAGACTGGAACAACCTTCTCCTCAGCGTTCATTACTTTCTGGACTCAACCACTCCAACGACATCTCCTCCTGTGAAGTCTCCCAGCTAACCGCAAGTATCTTGGAATAACAATAGCATGCTGTAATGTCTATGTAACCAGGAAATGGGACTTTGATGCTTTAGTTATATTGAAGCTCAGGATTGCAGTTCTTCCTGAATTACCTTCAGTTTATCCAGTACACGTTTATTTCATAATATATTTTGGTCTACTACTTGACATACCTAATCTCTTCCTTGAATAAGTGACTTTGTCATATACATATATATACATGCCTATGAAGGAATAGGCATCCTTAAAACTAGTTAGTTTCTCTAAGAGGTTGTGATGATTTGATCCCAAAACTTTCTACATATTATAGAGATTGTGCAAGGGTATCATACCTGAGAGGCCTCTGCAGCTGAGATCCAAACCTCATTGATTAAACAGACCGCAGGGTCCTAACATAATTGTGGAACCCCAAAAAATTGATAAATGGATCCAGCAGAGCTCCCCAATCATTTAGTTGGACTTTCGCAACAGGTGGATACTCTAACCGCTTCTATGAATGAACTTCGGATAGAAAATGACGCCCTTCGCAACCAAAATTTTGCGCAACCTAGGGACCGACCCAAGCCTAAAGTGTGTACCCCTGAACCCTTCACAGGAGATAGAAAACGCCAATTTATTAGTTCTTGTCGTCTTATGTTTGAACTTTGCCCCCACACATAATACTCAGACAGAGTTAGAATTTTCACCCTGATTTCATATCTCAAAGGTGAACCTAGAGTTTGGGCCGACTCATATGTAGAAGAGCATGGGGATCTCCTAGGCGCTTTCAACACCTTCCTTGATGAGATGTCCTTACTCTATGAGGATCCCAACAAACAACTCACCGCAGAAAATACAATCAGGAACTTAAAACAAGGCAAAAGACCGGTTGAGGATTATATATCTGAATATAAATGCTGGAGTCGTGAGACCCAGTGGACTGACATCGCACTTCGGAATCAGTTTAGATTAGGCCTATCAGAGGCAATGAAAGATGAGATTGCTCGTGTTGAGCTCCCCACCTCTCTAGAAGATCTCATGCACCTACCTGTTGCCATCGATCAACGCTCAGATCAGAGGAAGGCTGAACGCGCCAATCTATACCCACCTTCTCCACTCAGAAGATCTAGATCACCACCCAAAGAAGTTCCAATGGAGCTTGGCACTATTAAAGGACCTTTGTCTTCTGCGGAGAGACAACGACGCAGATTAAATAATCTATGCCTATATTGTTCTGCTCCTGACCACATCGTTTCCACTTGTCCTTTACTCAATAAGAACTCTGAAGGTAACATTTACAACACATGTAAGCCCAGTCCTCGAGGAAGTACCACTAATTCCTATATTTTTGTCACTCTTACTTTACAGTGGGATCAAGAAAGGACCATTATTGAAGCCATGGTGGATACTGGAGCTTGTGGCAATTTCATAGATTCTGGAATTGTTCAATTAAATAAAATCCCTTTTCAGCTTAAGCAAACACCTTTTTCAGTCACCTTTATTGATGGCTCTACTTCCTCTTGTGGACCAGTCTGTTCCCAAACTTCCCCTCTAAAGGTTTCTTGTGAGAATGGTCATACTGAAGTTCTATCATTTGACATCATTCCATCCCCTCTTTTCCCAATAGTACTTGGTTTACCTTGGCTTCATCTTCATCAACCCAGTTTTCACTGGTCTAGGAGATCTCTATCCCTACACTCCACATACTGCAAAGAGACTTGTTTCCCTAGCTATTCTCTCCTATTAGCTAGTACAGATTACCCTGATCTCCCAACATACTTACATGATTTTGTAGATGTATTTATTAAATCCAACGCTGAGATACTACCTCCTCATCGTATCTACGACTACCCCATAGACCTCATCCCTGGCAGTTCTATTCCTACAGCACGTATCTATCCACTCTCGCAACCAGAACTAGTCCATCTCAAGGAATACCTTGATGACAATCTTAGGAAAGGCTTCATCAGACCCTCCACATCTCCTGCAAGTGCTGCTATGTTTTTCGTTAAAAACAAAGACGGTTCTCTCCGACCAATAATCGACTACAGATCTCTTAACAATATCACAGTAAAAAAACGATATCCCTTACCTCTCATTCCAGAACTCATTGAAAGACTTCAGACATTCTAAAATTTTTACTAAGTTAGACCTTAGAGGTGCTTATAATTTGATTAGGATCCGTCCGGGTGATGAATGGAAGACTGCATTTAAAACCCGGTACGGACTTTTTGAATATTTGGTAATGCCATTTGGTCTATGCAATGCACCCGCTACTTTCCAGTGGTTCATTAATGATATTTTTCGTGATTTGCTTGACATCTGTGTCGTAATTTACCTAGACGATATTTTGATTTATTCGGATACCGTGCAAGATCATCACAAACATGTCAGATGGGTTTTGTCCAGGCTCAGAACTCATTCCTTGTACGCCAAGTTGGAGAAATGCGTTTTCAGCCAGACATCCATCTCATTTCTTGGTTATCAAATAACCCCTGAAGGCATCCAGATGGATCAATCTAAAGTGGATAGTATTCTATCTTGGCCAATTCCTAAATCAAGGAAGGCTTTACAACGTTTTTTAGGATTCTCAAATTACTACCGCAAGTTCATTAAGAATTTCTCATCGACTGTGAAACCACTCACTAGTTTGACTAGTATTAAGATTCCTTTCTCCTGGTCTAAGGAAGCTCAAGAATCTTTTGATTCACTTAAGGTTTCTTTTACTTCTGCACCCATTCTACAATTACCAAATTCAACGTATCATTTCACTCTAGAGGTTGACACCTCCCATTTTGCTTTTGGAGCAATTCTGTCTCAACGTGCCACTTTATCTGAACCTTTACATCCTGTTGCTTTCTATTCCCGGACTCTATCACCATCCGAGAAGAACTACCCTATTGGGGAAAAAGAACTTCTAGCTATTAAAGATGCTTTGGCAAACTGGAGACATCTATTGGAGGGTTCCACACACCCTATAACCATTCTAACGGATCATCGTAACTTACAACACCTCAAGGCCTGTAAGACTCTCTCTGCCCGGCAGGTTAGGTGGAGTTTATTTTTTGACAGATTTGATTTTTTCATCACCTACCGGCCAGGTTCACAAAATACAAAAGCAGACTCTCTTTCTCGCATGTACGAGGACCAAACCACTGAGATTCCACCTCTCTCCATCATACCTCCGAACCGCTTCATTGGTGTAACTACTCCCTTCAGGCAGTTGCTTTCCCATACCTTTGCAAGTAATGACTCCTCTTTACCTAATGACCTCAGTAGACAACCTGATGGAGTATATACTTTTAAAAACAAACTTTATGTTCCTCCAGAAATACAACTCTTACTTCTTAAACAATTCCATGATTCTCCACTAGCTGGACATCCTGGTATTAGTAAAACCATTCTTCTTCTCAAGAGAGATTACTGGTGGCCCCATATGGTAAAAACCATCCATGACTATGTCAACTCCTGTGACATTTGTGCCACCAACAAACATTCTAGAAAACCTCCCTACGGACTTCTAGCATCTCTTCCTGTACCAAATAGACCATGGGAAGTAGTGTCAATGGACTTCATAGTTGATCTCCCTAGATCACAAGGAGCTAACACAGTCATGGTTACAGTGGATCTCTTAACTAAGATGGCACACTTCGTTCCTCTAAAGAAATTACCTACCTCCCTTGAGACAGCTAACGCCTTCATTAACCACGTTCTCAAGCTCCATGGAATACCTTCTCAATTCATCTCAGACCGGGGATCACAGTTTGTTTCTAAATTCTGGAAGGCCTTGTGTGAAGCTCTACAGATAGACCACCGCATGTCCTCTGCTTACCATCCTCAAACAAATGGCCAAACTGAACGTGTGAACCAGATTCTTGAACAGTATCTACGATGTTACTGCACTCACCTCCAAGACGATTGGTATCATTTGCTTCCTCAAGCTGAGTTTGCCTATAATAACGCCACCAGTTCTTCCTCTCGCTTCTCTCCGTTCTTTGCCAACTATGGATTCCATCCCAACAGCCTACCAACCTCCTTCCTTCCAATAATGTTTATGTTCATAGAACATTATCTTACTACTTTAAAGAACACTTTTTTTTTTTAATCCAACAAAAGTTTTATTTGTTTTGCAGAGGTACAAGGCATACAGAATCCCCTTGACACGTCGGGGACATAAACATAAAATAGAGATAAAGATCAAGGCCATACAAACATGTACAGATATAGCAATCCCATTCTGGAGGTAAATCCCCCCCCCCCCCGCCACCACTCCGGACATTGCTCTCGTGGCATCCGCTCCCATCCAGATCTCACCCAACATTAATACCCAGCAACCTATCCATCACCAAGTCCACCAGGGCTAGGCCCGGTACATCCAACCACTTTGCCCATAGCTTCTCAAACTTGTGGGCAATGCCCCTGTGTTGGTATACCAGTTTCTCCATCCTCATCGTTGTCCCAATGTTGGTGATCCACTCAGCACGGGTCGGGGGA
The DNA here is from genome assembly GCF_905171775.1 of Rana temporaria. Lineage (NCBI taxonomy): Eukaryota > Metazoa > Chordata > Amphibia > Anura > Ranidae > Rana > Rana temporaria. Next base: position 313,247,250 of record NC_053489.1, read on the forward strand.
GCCTCAGCTCTCCAATGAACCATGATGAGTTTCCTCGCCTGGAACAGCACCCTGTGAATCACTTCCCTGTCCGCCTCCTCCCATTCGTACTCCTCCAGAGCCCCCAAGAGACATGCCCTCGGGTCCTGCGGAAGAGTCACACCAAATGTTGAGTTAATGGTACTCACCACTCCTGCCCAATAAGTGTGGAGTTTGGGACATCTCCATAACATATGAATCAAATCTCCATGGTCTCTCTTACAACGTGTACAAGTAGGGTCAAGTTGCGGGTTCATCTTACTAAGTCTGTGTGGGGTGTAATAGGTACGTAACAGGATGTACAACTGGGTAAGCTTTTGTGATACATTCAGGGAGCACTTGCCCACCGCCTGAAAAATCTCCTCCCATTGTTCCCCATCCAACTCTCCCGCATCCGCTTCCCACCTCTCTCTTATCCTCAGGGGGTGCTGCTTCATCACATATTGCAACAAAATGGTATAGCACTGGGAGATAAAGCCTTTCGACGTTTCAGCATCCCCCAGAAGACTAAAAGCAGGAGTAGGTGACAGGCACCACTCAGAAGAGCGACCCTGCGCCACCACTGCATGCCTCAGCTGTAGGTAGGAGAAGTACATTGACTGCGGCAAGCCAAACTCCTATTGCAACGCAGGGAACGTACGTAGCACTCCATTACAAAATATGTGTGTGAGGTGTGTGACCCCATATCTTTTCCATCTGGTCCCCGATTGCAACTTGGCCAGTTCAGTGTAGGTGTCATTTTGCCATATCGGACTGTATTTCGTGAATCCTTCCGCATTCTGAACATATTTGACCTTATTCCATACCTTCTGGGTTAGACTAAAAGTGGGGTATTTCCTATGTGGTTTAGCAAAGGCCTGTGCCTCCAACGCATCAGGAATCGGACTTCTGCCCACGGTGTGCTCCAGGAGTTTCTGAGCAGAGGACCGCACCGCCGGCCGAAACATACCGACCAGCTGCTGCATCTGGGCCGCCAAATAGTACAGCCAGGGGTTTGGCAATGCCAATCCCCCACTATCCTTAGGTCTCTGTAAGTGCTCTAGTTTAATCCTAGGAGCCCCGTCTCTCCAGATGAGGCCTCGAAAGATGCTATTAACCGTGTGGAAAACTTTCAAGGGGATGACCATGGGGGTGTTATGGAGGAAGTATAATAACTGTGGCATAAGTATCATCTTAATTAAATTCACCCGGCCTGCAACCGATAACAACAGGGCCTTCCAAGTTTTAACTTTGTCCCTAAATCGCAATAACAAGGGGGATATATTGAGACGGATGAAGTCCCGTGGCTGAGCCGTGATCTGCACCCCTAGGTACTTAAAGGAGGGAGTAATGGGAATAGGGCACAAGGGATTAATTACCTGTGTGTTGTCACCGTCCAGCAAAAGTAAGGCCGACTTTGACCAGTTAATAAGTAAACCAGAAAATCGGCCAAACTCCGTGATCGCTACCATAGCCTCTCTAAGGGAGGCGTCCGTATCCCCCAACAAAAGGAGGGTATCGTCCGCATATAACATCACCTTTTCCTGCTCATCTCCATAGCAGAAACCGGTGATGCGAGGGTTGGCTCTGATACTAATGGCCAGCGGTTCAATAGCCAAAGCAAAGAGGAGGGGGGACAGAGGGCACCCCTGCCGAGTACCCCTCCTCAGTGCGAAACTCCCTGACAGGGAGCCAAACGTCCTTATTGCCGCCTGTGGCTGACAGTATAGCAAGCGCACCCAGGAAATGTAAACCGGGCCAAACCCGAATTTCTGCAACACCGTCCAAAGGTAGTTCCAATCTATACTATCAAACGCCTTTGTGGCGTCTAAGGACAGTAGCGCCCTACTGCCCATGTTGTCCGCCCGTGCCTGTATATTGAGGAACAGCCTCCTAAGATTGACCGCCGTGGATTTATTGGGCATGAAGCCAGCCTGGTCTCCATGCACAATTGAAGTTATCACCCCATTCAGCCGCATGGCCAGCACCTTGGCTAGTATCTTAATGTCACTTTGCAGTAAGGAAATGGGGCGGTACGCACCTGGATCTACAGGATCTTTGCCTGGCTTAAGTAGCAGGACTATGTTAGCCTTAGTCATAGACGGGGGTAAATTCCCCCTTTCCCTGGCCTTGTTAAAGACCTTCAGTAATTGGGGGAGTAATGTTTCAGAGTACTGTTTATACACCTCCATGGGCAGCCCGTCTTCCCCCGGGGCCTTGCAGTTAGGGAAAGCACCGACCGCCCCCACTAGTTCCTCCTCTGTGATTGGCTTATCCAGCAGAATACGCTGGTCAGCAGTCAGTTCTGGGAAGGCCAGTTGGGCTAGGTATAGCTCTAGATCTCCCTGTGTGTATGCCGTGCCCGAGCTGTACAGGGTCTCATAGAAACCCGCCAGTTCCTGCATAATTTGTTCTGGTTGCGAAACTAATCCTCCAGAACTAGATCTTATGGCCCCTATAGCCGGCGATCGTTGGTGGGAGTTCGCAATCCGGGCCAGTATACGGCCGGTTTTCTCACCCTCCTCAAAGAACGCCTGCTTTGCAAAAAAACGTTTCTTCTCAGCAGACGATGAGAGAAGTTGCTGGCAGGCCGACTGAGCGGCCTGCCAGGTTTCCCTGGTCGAGTCAGAAGGATCCGCCACGTAAGCCCTCTCCATGTCCTGAACCCTGTTCTCTACTTCATTCAATAAAGCTGTTGAGGCCTTTTTAACCCCGTTCACTTCCCTGCTAAGTATGCCTCGAAAATGCGCCTTGAAGGCATCCCAATGTTCCACCTCCATGTCCATCCCTGCACCCGCTGCAAAGTACCCCCGTACCTCCTCCAATATCTCCCCATGTGAACGTATGAGCTGTAACCAGAACGCATTCAATTTCCATGGTGCCTTAACTAAGTTCCCCTGCGGAGCCACTAAGAGCTGTACCACTAGAGCTGAGTGATCCGACACGCTGCGGGGCCTGTGTGACAGGTCCGCTATCAGCGGAAGCATGCTCAGATTTCCCACCCCCAAATCAATCCTGGACAGACAGCCGTGAGTTTTTGAGAAACACGTAAACTGCCTGCCTCCCGGGTTACGGTGTCGCCAGACGTCCACCTAGCCCACCTCTTGCAACAACCGCGCCAGGGGAGTACTCCTAGCGAGGGCAGAGGGTCTAGGGGCCGGATGTCTATCCGCCACCTGATCCAAACAACAATTGAAATCTCCCAACACGAGCAGCGGAGCCTCCGGCCTACCGTCCAAAAAAGAGAGGAGGAGCCGGAGCACCACTGCCGTGAAGGGCGGGGGAATGTAAACGCATGCTATGACACAGATTAAGGTACCGATTTTACAGTGAACAAATACATAGCGGCCCTCTGGGTCTATGACACTTGCAATCTCCTGAAAATCCACTGCATTATGCACCAGTACACTCACCCCCCTCGAAAAGGAGGTGTGTGTAGAGTGATACGCCTTACCCACCCATTTGTATTTCAGGAAGCACACGGTCTCCGCCGTTAAGTGAGTCTCCTGAAAGCAAATCACCCCTGGCAAATACTTCTTTAAGCACATAAACAACATTGTACGTTTTAGTGGTGAATGCATACCCCTCACGTTCCATGAAACAATAGGCACTTTAGCCATGAGAGTCCTCCACTAAAATCATATAACTATACACTGGTGAGCGTAAATACATATTCTGGTCCCATGTCTGGGAAGGCAGACCCACCCCCAGGACTGTCCACATCTGTATACTACCTTGCAAGTGGGCCAAAGGCCTAAGTCTCGTGCGATGTACCTCTTTCCACGAATGGCAACTGAAAAAGTGATAGAAATTAATGTAACCTTTGGACCAAACGGGCCCCAAATATCCACGTATCACCAACAGGGCGGATACAACTCTTTTTGCGATTACTTGTCGACTGACACTGTTCGCATTAACCATCAGCATAGCACACTTTTTGTTTAGAGCATCTCTCCTCACATCTTGCTGCCACTTATCATGTCCCCCGGCCAAGAGGGTGAAGAAAGAACCAAAAAAATGAGGAAATGGATCTTCCTATATGGAGCACAAAAGTCTGAAAAAGGAGATCAACAGGTAAAAAGTAGGGGCTCCCCCCTAAACAGGATCAACTCAGACATTCTCTCATTTGTGCAGGATAGGTGCCCAAAGGCAAACAATATACCTCCCACCCCAGTCTCAGGGCTCACTCTCCTTCCTCCTGCGCTCGCCTTTGTAAGGATTGTTCATTGCGGTCCAGCCACGACATGGCCTCCTTAGCGGATTCAAAAAATTGGGCTTGGCCCCTAACCACTACTCTGAGCTTCGCAGGGTATAGCATGGCGTAGGGAAGTTGCAGGTTTCGCAACCGTCGCTTCACATCAAGGAATTTTGCCCTGCGCCTCTGCACCTCTTGTGAGAAATCCGGATAGAAGGACACCCGCACTCCATTATACTGAATATTGGCTCTTTCCCGGGCCTGGCGGAGCACTGCCTCCCTGTCACGGTAGTGAAGTAGTTTAGCCAGGATAGATCTGGGGGGGCCCCCCTGTTGCGGTGGGCGCGAAGGGACTCTGTGGGCCCGCTCCACCGCAAAGAACGGTGACAGTGTTTTTTTGCCAAAAAGTTCCAATAGCCAGTTCTCTACAAACGTGGTGGGGTCCTTGCCCTCCACCCTCTCCGGTAGGCCCACTATGCGGACGTTATTTCGTCTGAGACGGTTCTCCATATCTTCTACACGGTCATAAGCCTCCCTTGCCATCTGTAAAGCTGCCCTGGTATCCTGGGCCATGGGGTGCATCTGGTCCTCCACCTCACTGACCCTGCTTTCCACCGCAGTGGTGCGTTCACAAATTTTTTGCATATCCTGCCGCAGCAGGCCAAACTGTTCCTTAATGGTGTCAACAGAGGCCGTGCATTTGTTCACAGCTTGTAATATGTCCGCCAGCGTGGGCTGCACTGCAGTCGCGGCCTGTGGTGCATCGGCCTGGCCGTCATCTGGCCTGGAGCCTGCCTGATCCCCATCCACCTCCTCTCCCCAATGCAGCTGGGCAGTGTCCTGCATAGCAGGCCGGGCCTGGTGTGCGTCCCCAGAGCGGGACGGTTGTTTCTGTCCCCCAGCCCCCGACAGTTTTTGGGCATAATAAAGCATGTCCTTAGGGGGGTCTTTGCCCGAGGCCTTGACCTGCTTACTGTGCTTGGGCCCCGATTTCTCCGCTCCACGAGGCGTCCCTTTCACAGCCAACGCGGCGGCGCCATCTTGGATCTCCGGCCCTGCGGTCTCTCCTTGTCCTTTGCGGGTCATCCCCCTGGTACAGAGTGCCGGTGGTGGTACCGCTGTGATCCCGGTGTCGTCAGCTGCCAGCATAGGGTGGTTGCGGATCGATATTTTGGCCGGGGAAGGATCGTTACCGGATCACCGCTGGGAGCTGTGAGAGACGCGTCCTCTCACATGCCTGTCTTGGCCACGCCCCCCTTAAAGAACACTTTGAACGTACTTCGTTCCAACTTACAGGCTGCCCAGCAAAGACAAAAAAGATACTATGACAGTCGTAGAACACCTCCTCCAGTATATAAGGTGGGTGATTTAGTGTGGCTCTCTACCCGAAACTTACGACTTAATGTACCTTCAAAGAAACTTGGCCAACAGTTTACTGGTCCATTCCCAATTTCACACGTAATTAACCCTAATGCAGTTAGATTGAAACTACCTACAGATTGGAAGATACATCCCTCATTCCATGTCTCACTCATCAAACCTTTCACTACCAACCCTTTTCCTAACAGGCATCCACAACCCCCTCCACCAGTAGACGTATTAGGAGAAACCGAATATGAGGTCGAAAAGATTCTTGATTCAAGGAGACGGGGTTCATCTATTCAGTATTTAATACGATGGCATGGTTATAGTCAACTTGACGATTCCTGGGAAGATTCTTCACACATTCATGCCCCCCAGTTAATTAAACAATTTCATCGCAGGTACCCTAACCGTCCATCTCCTAGTAATAATACTATTGGGGCCCCCTTGAGGAGGGGAGTATGTAACGCTCCTGTCGTTCTCTGCAACGACTGGTTCGTTCCCCCTTGTGAAACAGGTCCTCCCACTTCAATTCCTGACATCCAGGCTCCGTTTTCTCAATCGTCCACGTCACTTCCGGTGCGCGGACGATTGCGTTCCACGCTGGAACGCGGAAGTGCGCCCTGGCGTCCCCCGAATTCATCCCACGCTCTTGGGCTATTTAAATGCTCAGACATGGTGGCAAGGTGTTCCACAATTCTCGTTGGACGCCTCCCGCCATCTGAGTACCTGAACCAAGCCCTTATTCCTGACAGACTTGGGATCGCTGGAGACCTTACTGCCATAGCTGCAAGAGAGATCCCACTACCATTTCAAACGAATCACTGAACCTCCTGAAGTCCTGCATTCATCTTGCGCCCTAAGCTGCAGACTGGAACAACCTTCTCCTCAGCATTCATTACTTTCTAGACTCCACCACTCCAACGACATCTCCTCCTGTGAAGTCTCCCAGCTAACCGCAAGTATCTTGGAATAACAATAGCATGCTGTAATGTCTATGTAACCAGGAAATGGGACTTTGATGCTTTAGTTATATTGAAGCTCAGGATTGCAGTTCTTCCTGAATTACCTTCAGTTTATCCAGTACACGTTTATTTCATAATATATTTTGGTCTACTACTTGACATACCTAATCTCTTCCTTGAATAAGTGACTTTGTCATATACATATATATACATGCCTATGAAGGAATAGGCATCCTTAAAACTAGTTAGTTTCTCTAAGAGGTTGTGATGATTTGATCCCAAAACTTTCTACATATTATAGAGAGTGTGCAAGGGTATCATACCTGAGAGGCCTCTGCAGCTGAGATCCAAACCTCATTGATTAAACAGACCGCAGGGTCCTAACAGTTTGCTCATAAGCACCCCCAAATCTTTTTCTTCTGTAGTGCTGGCTAATACTGTACCCCCAATGTTTTACTCTCTCAGGGGATTATTTTTCCCTATTTTACATTTAGAAATACTGAACTCCACTCCACTGCTTTGACCAATCTTCAAGCAATGCCAAATCATGTTCCATGTTCCATAATTACTTCAGTTTTCAGGGCACCTTTTACCTTCAAATAGGGCACAGTAACGGTGTTAGTTTTTCTGACAGTTATGCCATCCTATTTATGAGTTACTTCGTTTTTTCCTATCAAATAACCCATTTGCTAGTGCTACATACATAGGACTATGATGTATGTGGAAACTCTGGAATGGTTTGAACTGTTACTAAACTTTACATATGATTAAAAAAATTACTCCTTTTCTAACCATATGGTACTGGTTGGTTAAAACATAGATGACATTATCTGGCAGGGGGATACAGGCTTCATCCTTAGCTTTATAGACCACTGCAACAATAACCCGATTTGCAATTGCTTTACTTCAGTGGTTGACAAAGAATCATTGGTATACTTGGATCTTGAGCTCCATCATGATGGCTTGGGCACAGTGATGGAATGCTAGTTTTGCTCCCAGTAATGCCAACCTATTAACCTCCATCGCAGTCTCTTTCCTGAGATAGGTGTAGCGGTGTGTAAGACTGACACACCGCACCACCGTTTGCCGCGATGCGCACCCCCACGGGTGCGCAGAGGCTGTTATCCTGCTGGACGTCATATGACACCCAGTCAGGATAACTGAACCACTGCCCGGCCGTCATTCTGTTATAGACCAGGTGGGAAGTGGTTAAAGGAATAATATTAGAAAAGATTGGCAAAGCTCGAGAAATAATCTCAAGCTCGAATACTACCTGACAGGCCTAAATGCGTTTTCTGGAATATTAAGAACATCATTGCTCCCAGCAAAGTGCTCCAAGTAAATACATATTGGGTTGACAGTATTCCATCCTTTTTATCAATGTCTGTAATGTACCTATACAAAAAAAATGTAGATACCTGATACATCAGTATATCACTCACTCTTATCACTGGTTTAAAAACATCTGAGACTCAAAGGGCTGAATCTATACATACATTCATACATTCATTGAATTCCGTATACATCCTTCCTCCTATGTGGTTTGGCTTCCTCATCTGCCCTTGTAGCATGCGTTATATATTAAGATTGATATGGTTACTTTGGGTAAGGGTTGATGAACATCAGGTTACACCAGCATTACCAGGCATTTCAGTATGCTTTATAAAAAACGCTCCTAAGTTGTTACAAGCCTTTGTGATTCAATCCATTCGCTCTACTCTGAAGCTGATCACTTCAAGAAGTTCTGCTCATAAGAGATCTTGTGGTTATTCCAGTTAGATAGCCTTACTCCAGGGGGGCTTAAGGAGGAACTAGATGTCCATACTATCATCAAATTTATAAAAAAAAATCCTAGTGGAGTATTTTTCAGTTTATAATGTCTCATTTCTGCTTAGTTTTTTATACAGTATGTTACATTCTAGTCTTATCTGTTTATTTCGCCTAGTGACTGGTAAATTGGAACTCCATTATTTGATCTCCTTGTTATGTAGGCCTCTTCAGGCTTATCCTAAGGGATACTATAGGGGTTGATTTACTAAAGGGAAATAGACTGTGCACTTTGCAAGGGCATTTGCTCCAGAGCTTAGTAAAGAGAGGTAGAGGTGAATCTTTAAATTGCAAAGAATACCGAATCATATGCAAGAAAAAAAATAACAATGTTTGCTTGCACATAATTGGATGATGGAAGTCAACAGAGCTTCCCCTCATTTGCTAAGCTCTGGATCAAATGACAGTGCAAAGTGCACAGTCTATTCGCCTTTAGTAAATCAACCCCTAAGTCTTGGGAGTTAATTAATCCCTGACTAAACAATACAATGAGTGTCCTCTTCGGGGATCAGAATGGGTTGTATACATCAATACTGAATCATATTTTTTTGCATTTACAGTTTTAAGATTTCACTTACTGTGCATGCAGCTCATGCACAGAGGCCAAAACTTTGTATCCTTGACCTCTAAAATAAATGATTTTATTATCATATATTTCTTTTGACAGTTCTATGAGCTTAGCCACTAGACGTGCACAATATTACTGTTGAATGTTTAATTGTATCCTTATAATAATATAGTTTTTTATTTTCTGACAGACATTGAATGAAAAAACATTAGTTATTATTTCTTGTATTATCCACCCTGCTATTAGTCTTTTGGTGTATACTTTTTGTAATTAATAATTTTAATTTATTTATGGATTAATTTACTATTACCTAAGATCTACTATTCTCCTTAGGGCTCTTTCACACGGAGCGGACCGTTTCCGGGTCCGCTCCGTGTGTCTCCGTCGGCTCAGCGGGGATCCCCGTTAACGGACTTGTAATGAACGGACAGACGGAGCGGACGTCTGAAAGGGGCCTTATTCTGAGGCCCTTGCATTAACAAAAGATATGTACATCTTCATGGAGCTAAATACCTTTTACAAAAATAGATAAATATCTTGACTCATTGGTTGCATTGGCAATTTTATTGCTTTTTATCATGGATCGAGTTTCGATTTTATTGTTCCAAGATGTATTATGTATTAAGTTGACTGTAGTGTCAAGTTTTCAATTGTACCATAGCAGTCCTATCTCACGTCTGCAGTGTCCAACATTCCCAGGAGTTTAGTGATCACTGTATCCCTGGAGAGGCTACTACACCTTCAGTGGATTGGACTGTTGCTGCATGCACAGAGCAGTTCAGCAGAGCTGTTACCCATGTTACCCTCTTTCCTTTCCACATCCTTCTGACTGCATTTATGTTTTTTTTTAATACATTTCACAGTGTTTTTTAAACATACAACACAATAATCTGCTGCACTAGTTTCTCTTGTTGTTAGAACATCCAGCTTTGTCTAACAGATCACAGGATATGATTGCAGATTATTATAAAAGCAGATTAATAAAAGTAGAAAAGAAACAAAAACATAGCCCAATTCTTTAAAAAAAAAAAACATAAAACAGACAGACCCAGTCACATATTACAAGTAAACTGAGCAGTATTTATATCACATTATGTTACATATTGTACCTTGGCAAACTCCTATTGCTCGTGGTGCACTCATTCAGTTTTTACAGTGTAGCTCCACCCTCCACATTTTGTCATAAGACTTTGTTAGGCTCCTGGGCAGAATTACATAGGCAATACGCTTTCTATAGTGCTTGTCCCACTGAGTAACAGGATTGGGTCAATTGAGTAAAGGTTGCCAGTGAGTGCACCATAAGCATCAGAAGCCTAAGCAGTTTGTGTAGTTTGCCAAGGGCTTTACAGGATTATGTGATAGTACTTGGCGCACATCCCAAATGTGAGTGGCTGTGTATGTTTTATGATTTTATTTTGTTTGATAGAGACAATTACAATATGCTCTTGTTTTTTTGCCTACTTTTATTAATCATGTGCAATACTACCTTGTGATCTGAAAGTCAATGATTCTTAGATTCCCAAGATAAAATCCTACGCTGTTTGACCTTCTATACAGTATATAAAAGGTCAAACAATTCTGGTGAGTTCACACTATCAAGTGGTGGATTGTCTGCTGTTTTTTCTCTGGGTTATAATAAAAGGAATCTTGTATAGAGGGCACATGACAAGTCAAAAAAAAATTTTACTTTTATGTATCCTATTTCAAGTACCGTATTTATCGGCGTATAGCGCGCGCCGGCGTATAACGCGCACCCCAATTTTAAGAGGGAATTTTCTGGAAAAACATTTTTTTTTTTGTCCAAATAGTAAATGCAGTTAAAATTAAAAATAAGATAAGCAGCAATGTACAGCAAGCAACTCAGAGAGCAGCTCCTATGTTCAAGGAGATACACAGTACCTTAGGGCTTCTAGCTGTCAGCACTCGATGGTGGAAGGGAGGGAGCTGGAACTCTCAGACGCAGGCAGCGCTGACTGGGACTGTAGTGCGGCTTGGGGCTTCTATACCCAAATGTTCAGCAGTCTGTGGTGAAGGGGAGGGTGAGGAAACCCTTAAATGCGGGCAGCGCAGCAGTGCTGGCCGAGACTGTAGCGCATACCTATGGCATACCTCAGAGGGGAAGGAGGGGGACGAGCGCCCGCCGGAAATCACCGCCGGAAATTACCGAGCCATCATCTCCACATCATCTCCACTCGGCTCTCACACAAAGTGTGCGGTATATGCCGATAAATACGGTATTTAAAATTGCATTATGCAGTAATTTAATGTAATTTACCTTATAGACATGGTGGGTTTGATTTACTACAACTCTAGAGTGCATAATTTGGTGCAGCTCTGAACAAACAGCTTCCACTTTTTTTGTCAAACTCTAATTGAACAAGCTGAAGTTAGAAGCTGATTGGCTATCATGCACAGCTGCACCAGATTTTGCACTCTCCGGTTTTAGTAACTACAACCCATTGTTTTGTTGTTTATTAATATGCGCTGTTTTGTATTTATAGATGTGTAAAATGTACTTATTTAGAAAGCTATAATCTCCATGTGCAATCAGGACATAATGGGGGGAATTAACACAGAGCTGTGCAAGCCTGATGCTTGCACAACTCTTCTAAACTTAGTACATTGAGCCGATGCTGGTCCTAATTAACAAAAGGGGCCCTTTTGTTTTTTGTTTTTTTTAAAGGGTAAGTTCACCATTACAGAAAAATCTGTAAGGTGAATTTACACAGGACCCAGTCCCGCTGACCTGGAGCGTGGCGTTCTCTAGTTCTGAGCCCTGCTATAGCCACATCATGGGTCCCTGGCTTAGAAATTCCCTCGGCTTAATCTCAAAAATGTACCCTGTCAGGAGGTATATTTAGGAGCATTCTAATTGGTCCACGCTGACCAATCAGAACTTGCATAGCCCATCCTGTCAGAGGGGAAGAAGAGGAGTGAAAACCGAGGATATTTCTAAGCCCCGGACCCATGACGCAGCTATAGCAGGGCTCAGAACGGGAGATCGCCATGCTCCAGGTCAGTGGAACTGGGGGGGGGGGGGGTGAGCAGGGGGTCCTGTGTAAGTTCGCCTTACAGATTTTTTTGTAAAAGTGAACTTACCCTTACATTTTTATTGTGTACTTTTAGCAAGACAAGAAATCTTTCAAGAAGTATATAATTATACAAAACTCAAAGGTTCAGCTATTAACACCATACAATCTGAGGAGCAAAATGTAAGCCCATTTGTTAATTAGTAATGATCCGTTTTGTTTTGTGCACATGCCAGGCACAGCACACAGTACAGAGAACAGAGAGGACTGGAGCTGTATGCTCCAATCTGTTTACTGTCCCTGACCCTCCACTTGGCTTAAACCTGTGTAGTCTCTGCTCATGTAATGTGATCAGTACATTCCATATGACAAGCTTGCACCTTCCGGGAATCTGCAGCTGTTTTCTTTATGGCAAATTACATATCCCTTCTATTAATTAGGTGAAGACCTGCACTAATTTGTATTTCACTATAAAAAAGAAATTGACGCAGGTGGTGCAGGTGGGTCTGAAAAAAGTCCTTCTGCCTTGTTAGGCCTCATTCACACCTTGGTGCAGAGACATTAGTTTTTTTAGCACACGTTCTGCAGGGGCACAAAAAAAACAATTGTTCTCTTTGTACCCTGTTCTCACCACAATACACTTATCATGTGCAGATTTTTTCTGCTCAGAAATAAAACTGACATGACGTCAACTTTGGTGCGAATAAGACACATAACTGACGTGCATGAAAACTAATGGAAACTCATGTGAAACTGATGTCGGTTTCCATAAGTTTCCATAAGTTTTCATGCAGGTATGGTGTGGCTCAAGCCACTTCTGAAGTTGACGTGGGAAGCTCAGGTAAAGCAGAACTAAACTCATTGATTACTGGTTTAAAAAAACAGTTACATTCCCTGGATGCAGGGACTGTTAACTTTCACTTTTTTTGTGCTCTCAAACGGTCAAATCATAAAATGCATTGGAAACTCGTCCATTAGGGGAGCCCAGGCGCTGCCCCCTTTATCCAGTGCTGCCACCCCCTATTCATGCATCTGGCCCCTTTGAGGACGCTGAGCACATGAATTACAGCGGTGGGGTGTTTTTTTGAAGAACCTGATTGGAGTCAGTGGCTCTAATAGGCTTCAAAATAGGGTAGGCTCGGAGCACAGCACATTGTGCTTATCAGTCCACCCAGGTGTTACAACAGTGAATGAATATTTGCTATTGAAACACTGATCCTCAATCTGGCCAATCAGAAGCGGGTTCTGAGACCCATTTTACGATTGGCCAAAAAGAAAAGAGACCCACTTTGCCGCTGAGGAGGAGGTAGGAAACAGAGGCCGCTGTGATGCCTGTGGAGAGCAGGGAAAGGGGAAGCTCGGGAGAAGCGCTGCCCACCATAGATGGGGTAAGTGCTCCAGACCCGGTGCATCATGGTTCATCATGGCAGTTGCAGTTCAAACTGATGCAGAGACGGAAGCTTCCTTGGCTGAAAATGATGGGAGGGTTTAGTTCCACTTTTTTGCCCGGAATGTGTGATGCCTGCAGACTAAATGTACAGTATATTTAAGGCCTTAAAAAAATGTTTCCTACAGAGGTTAAAAAAGATCTACTCATTTCTCCTTAATGTTTAGCTCAAGCAGAATGTGTAATAATTCAACAATCATACAATTAATGCATATATTATTTTGTGGTAAATTGTATTTTAACTTTTTAAGCAATTTTAGTTAGCTAGTGTTTGTATGCTTTTAAAATGGAGCTATGTACTGGCCTATAAAATAAAAATCTATCTGCCCCTGCATGTGCAGAACATACAGCCTGTTTTATCCAACAGGGCTCTAAAATTATTGCTTACCTCACTCTAAAATCTTCCTGCACAATAGTTCCAGTTGTGGCAATTGATTCTCATAGGCCAATTATCATACTTTGAAACTGTTAAAAGCATAGAAGAGATTGATCAGATACCTAGCATGACTTTTCAAGGACCTCGTGCAACATTTGAGCATGTCTTCCATGCACACAACACAAACATTAACATACCAACTCATTCAAAACAAAACATTCAGGCTGGGTTCACACTAGTGTATCCAATTAACATGACAGGAGATTGTGACCGGCTCTCTATGGAGCCGCTTCACATATCTCCGGGATGGCTGTGGAGGGGGTTGCTCAGGGATCCTGTGCATCTTTAGCTCAGTTTCAGGGCCGAATTCAGGCAAAAATGTGGCCCTTATTTGTCCCTGAAACGGAAAACAGGGACGCACCAGACCCCTGCTGCGAGCGGCATCCATCAGAGATGTGTACCTAGCCTAAAAACGTGACTGAAGGGAGAAAATAATCAACCATTGCCTTAAAGGAGAAGTATAGTCAAAGCTTTTTTGTCTATACCTCTCCTGGGGATCACAGAAGTGCAGATAGTTCTGACATAATTCAGCTGATCCAGGCTCAAGAAAGATCCTGACTTTACAGTCAGGATCCTCCCAAAAACCTGGACTGGCATCTGGCTCAGCTTCTCAGTGAGCCACTGGGAGCCTGAGCCAGCCACTCCCGGACCCTCAGCCCAGCAATCCAGTGAACGTTGAAGGTGCAGAGCAGAAAGCTGGTGACTGACAGTCACAGTGGAGAGGGAGGACTTGAAGGGAGAACTACAGCAGTGTTTGATTTCTCAGATCTCAGTACAGAGTCGGCAATGGACAGATGCAGCATCGGACTGATGCTGCATCCACCTAATAGTAAAAATCTGTATTATTTTCAAAAGCCATACTTCCCTTTTAGTAAGAGCTTTGTTAATGAGAGCCATTGTCGTCTGGGGCAACCATTGGTGACTGTTGATACAGAGCTGAACTATATGGTAACCACAAAGAAAAAATCACATATATAGCATTATCTTTAAGAGCTTTCTCTTAGTGAGGCTATCTATAATTATATATACGGCAGCTATCCAAGGACGACGTTCCCCAATGAATTTCAAGTCTGGAGCAGTACAAAAGTAATTACTGTAAGTTGAAACCCATTGTCATGGAAAGTACATATTTTATTATTGCTAAATGCGTAATATTACTAGGCACCAATAAATAATGTGTTTTAGTAAACATACATGAAAGGTGACCTTTTCAATTCAGCATGAATGAGAGAATGATTTACCACTTAAAGTAACAAAGCAGAATAATGACTGAGTATAACATCACATAGAGCTCCTCTATATGTATTACGCAGTAATAGCAATTATTACAACGCATTGTAAAAATCAGGCTCTTGGTTATCTGAGTAATAATTAGAAACAGAAACCCGATCAGTAGAAATGCCTATGCTTCAATAGGAAAGCTTTAGAGAACTCCTACTTAATTACTACTTTGAGGATCCAGCTACAGTAGGTAATACCATTTCTGCTTTACAATAACAATTGCTTAAAAAACATTTCCTTTTTTTCTCTGTGTTCTCTGTTGCCAGCAAAGTATAGTTAAAATTTGTAATTTATCTGAACAATAAAAAAAATAAAAAAACTTTATCTACTATTACAGTTATTTACCAGTGGTGATTAAATCTACTTCAGAGTCACAGCATTGATATTGTTGTGTTTGGATTCTAAGGGCATTATCTGGAAATTACAGTTCAGAATAGTTCCAGGTAATTTGTGAACTTGAAAAACAGCTCCAGCAAATACATTGATTCATAGAAAGTTGTCTTTCTTTATGTTGTAATGCATTTGTTGCCAAAGAAAATATAACCTTAGGAAAAAAAAAAAACCTTCATACATATTACATTGTTGCAATAAAAATCGAATTACCACAATAGTTACAGCCAGGGCCGTCTTTAATATGGTTTGGGCCCTGGGCAAACATTTTTTTTGGGCCCCCCTCCAGCTTATTTTGGGCCTGGAAGGTTCACATGTATTTGTTTTGGCGGCCTTCATTTGTGCAGGCATAGCAGCCCATTGATTTGAATGGACTGCCATGCCTGTGTTTCCTGCAGAAAAAAAGGTGCATTCAGCATTTTAAAAATATAGTTGCCTTGAAATCCATTCTGCTTTTGCACCATGCTACTTACCTGCAGTTCTTGCACACACAAACGCACTGTGTTTTTAAAAGGGTGACCTAAACATCTAAAAATGCAGCAAGTTTGACAGTGCGGGAACTGCAGATAAGTCACAGCAGAATGGACAGACAGTGCTATATTTCATTGCTTGATGGGCATAGGTGTGCTGTGTGCACAGCCTATTACATCATGCATGCGCTTTTTTTTGCAGGAAATGCAGGCATGGCGGCCCATTCAAATGAATGGGCTGCTGTGCCTGCACAAATGTGGGCCGCCAAAACACATACATGTGAACCAGCTAGGCCCAAAATAAGCCCATCAAGCAGTTAAATATAGACAGTAATGCCATGTACTGTAAATTATGCTGTGTCCTCTGAGGCCTCACTCAGCCTGGACTGCAGGTCTGGTCAGTGTTTTAAAAAGTTCCTCTATTTTACACATGGCATGGGGATAGGGAGCCAGGGAAGGAGAAAGACGACCTTACCTTGTCCTGGCAAGCTCAGCTCCAGCCTCTGATCTAAATAATTATCCACAGTCCACACACTGCTAGCCACTGCCTAGTTTTACATGACAAAGCAGGAACCAGGCAGCACTCCTCTCCATTCCGCGGTCTCACTCCACCCCTGCTCCTCCGAGGTACACTGGTCACTAAACACTGCACGCATAGCAAGGGGCGGGCCATAGCGTCAGTGGAATTCAAGGCCCCACCCACCCATGGCCAGGGCCGCTACTTGATCTAAAAAGAAAGCAGCACTGGCACTGGCTGCACACGGCTGATGATTTTCAGCGCCAATTTGCGGGCAGCACGGGCGGCTCTGCTTTGGTCCCCTAACAGTGACAGGGCCCTGGGCAGTTGCCCCGTTTGCCCTGCGGTAAAGACGGCTATGGTTACAGCTCAGGTAAGGCACCATCCTGGCTGTGTCTTTCAAAAATAGAAAATATTCGGCGCTCTGAAAATCAGTGTTTAAAGAGTTTTGTGGTTTTTAATTTGCTACCACCATAACAAAAATGGCAATTTAGATGAACATCGAGCTGCAACAAAAACTCTCAGGCCTCGTACACACGACCGAGAATCTCGTTGTAAAAGAAACGTTGTTTTCCTCGACGAGGTTCTTGTCAAGCTTGACGAGAATCTTGTCAAGCTTTTCTTGCATACACACTGTCAAGACAAAATCGCGTCATTCTCAAACGCGGTGAGTACAACACGTACAACGGCACTATAAAGGGAAAGTTCGATTCCACTGGCGCCACTTTTGGGGCTGGTTTTGCTAATCTCATGTTACTGCGTGTTAAGTAAAAGTTTGTGAGAGATGATTCGCGCTTTTCAGTCTGTTACAGCATGACGAATGTGCTACCTCCATTACGAATGCTACTTTTACCAAAGGTGCGCTAACGTCTCATACTTTATTCTGAGCATGCGCGGGTTTCTAAGCATACCCACTAACATGTTTTTCGTCGTAAACCAGCCCGGCGAGAAACGCGACGAGAAAATTGAGACTCCCGACGAGAAAAAAAGAGATCCACGACAGTTTTCTCGACGAAAAACATACACACAACCTTTTTTCCTCTGCAAAAATGCTCTGCCAGCATTTTTCTTGATGGATTTTGCAGAGGAAAACGGTCGTGTGTACGAGGCCTCACATTAATAGCATCTAGTAAGCTTGCTGTGTCTACTGCAAAGGGTATTTCCATTTTTTTTTATATATACTGTATTTAGGCAGTGGTGGCACTGGGGCTCAGATATTTTATTCCTTCATACATATGGCAAATGCACCACTCGATCTTCTTTTGCTCAAGAATGAGAAATCTGCTTTTTGTTTAAGTAATATGTAGCAAAGTACTTATATTCTGATTTCATAACATTTTGTAAGTAGTCATCATTATTCCGGTAAGGGAATACCTGGTTGGTTTTTTAGGCCTGTACATTTTTGAGATATTCATGGATTTGTTATGTACAAGTTATATGGTGTTTTTTCATGGTCTCTCACTATATGAGTTGCCTGTTTATCCAATATGTGGTTCTCAATTTAAAGTGATTACACATGCAGTACCTGTCAAATGTCTCATGAAGAAGCCATTGTTTGGTGAAACATGTAGAGCAGGAGTTACTGCATTTTTCCATAATCACATGGATATTGTATGATAATATTATGTTGATTTTAACATTTAAATAAAAATTCAATTTTTTTTATACATTTTTGTTGTTGTTTTATACATTTTTGTTGGCACCTTAAAAATCCCTATTCTCTCTCTTACCAATTTTTTACTTCTATTCTGGTTGTTCTAACACAATTTCTGAATCATTAAGGTAACAAAATAGAGAGAAGATCACCGCTCAAGGTAGGTCTATTGTAGGGTCGTTTCACAAATATAGGACTCCAAGGGTGCAGGCAATGCACTAAGGCAAATATTGGTATAAAGATGAGGGATGGACAGCCGCACTCCAAACCAAACGGGTTGTCTTTATTCAAATCAACAGCAAGAACACAGCAGATCACAGCAATAGGAACAGGAGAATACCGACGTTTCGCACTGGCTTCAGTGCTTATTCATGGTAACAAAATAGGTAGCACAATTTCAACATACAGACAGATAACATTCAAGTATGGCAATGTTTTTCATACAGAACGGACAATCAGCCATTTACAGCTAGAATGACCTAATCTGTGTGATGATTGGCACCTTTATTGACAGTTATATTGCCTAAAAGTAATGGTTTAGGAGAAACATTTAAAGACTCTTCTGCATCTGTAATTAAATATAATATTGAAGGTTGTTTGGGCATCAGAAAAATAATTATAGCCATCTCGGCAACAACATATAGACTCCAGTAATATGTCAGTAATAATATTCAGCTTAAAAGGACGGCTGTATGACTATAATGCAGGTACATTATTACATTGTGGTTTTCTCTAATGCCTGTACACACGAGCGGTTTTCTGGTCAAAAAAAACCTATGGTTTTCTTGACGGAATTCCTCTCAAGGCTGCCTTTCATACACACAGTCACACAAAAGTCCGGTGAACTTTTGACTGCCAAGAACGCGGTAACGTAAAAGAGTATGACAAGCCGACAAAATTAAGTTCTGTGCTTCTGAGCAGGCGTTGAATTGTTTGCGAGCATGCAAGTTTTTTTCCCGTCAGAAAAGCATTCAGACGAATGGTTTTCCCGCTAGGATTTTTTCCTGGCCGGAAAAAAAGAGATCCTGCTCTCTTTTTTTTCGGCCGTTTTCCTGTGGGAAAAAGTCAGATGGAGCATAAACAGGTTGGGATTCCCGATGAAAAGCTCTCATCGCAGTTTTTCCAATGGGAAAACTAGACGTGTGTACGGGGCATGTGAACAACCGCAATCCTAAACTATCATCCACTGCATATCACCCAATATCGAGTGAATTCTGTTAGAGGTGAACAGATACAATTATCAACAATATCAATATTATTATTTCAGAATACGTGTAGTCAGGGCCGATCCGGCCTATAGGCTCACTATGCAAAACACTTAGGGCCCCGCAAAGCTGCAGAGGGCCCCCCAAATTATTAGAGGCCCCCACCTGGTGAGAAGTCATTTTCGGCCCCTCACCCCGCTTCTCAACTCGCTGGCTGCATGGGAGAAGAGGTAAGAAGTCAGCCCCCCCTGCTTCTCAGTTTAATGTAAGATGTCATTTCCGACAGCAGAACATCCCCTCCCCCGCTTCTAAACTTTAATCTTTAATGTGACATGTCACTGTCGACAACAGGAAGCCCCCTCCCCCTTGCTTCTGAACTTTAATGTGACATTTTCGGCAGCCCCAGGGAGGTCAGGATCGGCACTGCATGTAGTGTTTTGTGGATTGGATTGCACATCTGTGTTAACAGGTTAAAGACATCTCACTCGGACCAATATGGAGTTGATTACCCCAACCAATCTTTGAAAGATGTACTATCATGACAAAAACAAAGAAGGAATAAGTACTGCATTTTGTTAACCCCTTAATCTCCTAAACTAACACTGATACAAGAAGTAGCAACAACTTTGTACAGCTAAAAATCCTGCATTTAAGAATAAATGGGATTACCCAGCCTAATCTGCACTCAAGAAACAGGGTTTTAGACAAAAGGCTGTGGTATGTTTGTTTAAAAGCTCCAAGCAGAGAAAAGACCTAGTGAGCTATTCTGTATGAAGACTGTGGGCTTGTCCAGAATTAACACAAGGAGTATCTTAAAGGAAAGTTAGGACATTTACAACTACAGATGGCGAAATTACATTCTTTTATTGCATTTTTAATCAAAGAATGCATACATTTGACTAGCTGCTTTGGGCAACATATACACCTTAGTTTTTAGATGTCCTTCTAGATTTCCCTATTTTCTTTTCTTATTTATAAGCTTGCAAGGATTCGCCAGTCATCTTCTATTGATTTTTTTTGTTTAATGCAGCAATAATGTTTCTTGCACTGGATACAAATGCACAAATAAGAACAGTATAATGGCACAGACCTCACCATGCATTTTTTATGCAGTTTCTCATGCATTTACTAAACCAAATTGCATCAAGTGTGAGCAAGTGCTGCGTGCTGAATTGTAACTTACATAAAGGCCACTGAGAAGGACATGAATAAGTGCTTGAGGGCAATCTAAAAGCTCTCCCTTTCAGGGTTCTTCAGACATAATCCTAAAGAAAAACTGCTGATAGAATCCAGTCAAAGGACAAATTACATGCTTGTTGAGTAGCTTAGTTTTCCAGATAGTCTGTCCACAGTTAAAGTTCAGTGGCCATAAAAACATCTACTAACTTTGGGAATACAAAACCATCAATGGGTATTAAGTCAGTTAAAAAAAAAACAACACAATGTGTACAACCTCTGACTAATCATTTTGCTTGAAAATTGATGTTATAAAGATCTACTAATAAAACATTTACACTAAGCACACATTTAGAATTTAAAGTATGTTCAGTGTCAATGGTTAAGATAAAAAGTATATCTTAAAAGTTCATACATAGTAGACCAAAAAAAATGTATAAATAAAAAAAAGTAAAAAAAAAAAAGTTGGAATTTTTTTGTCACAATTTTTTTTTAATGGAGCAAAACATCATCGAATCAGGGACACTGACTTGGTGGCAGTATTTTCATTTTTTATGTAATTTTTTAAATATTTTTTTTTTTTTCATACATTTATCAGTTCAGTGTCACCATAGCAACACATAAGATCATTGTAAAAGCAAAGTTTTCAACTGTCAATATGGGTTAAATTCATGACAGCTGTGATCACTAGTGATCTGTGATTATGTGATGGGCTACAGCTAATCACATGGTACAGGGTACTGTGATTGGCCCAGGTACCATGTAATAGCAGTTGGCTAATCACAGCATAGGAAACACAGCTGTTTTTAATTAATTAATTCATAACAGCTTTGTTGACATTGTGATCATGTGACCCAATGATCACCGGGTCCCGAGTATTGGGATACGCAATCCACTGTGTCTGGTGGGAACAGCAGCCATGGGGAAAGCGCACAGCATGCGCCTAAACCCGGAGCAGGCACATGGTATACATGTACATTATTGTGCTTGCACCTGCCATAGTATATGTACTGTGGTGAGTCGGCATGTAGTTAAGATATTGAGATTTTATGTGCCAGATGTTCAGTTCTTCTGGCTATGGTGAGAAGCTGTTATACAGTAGACTCAGATATATTTGCTATGAATGTTTTTGTGTAGCTGGATCTTTGAGGGGTTTTTTTTCTTGGCGAGTGATTAAAAAGGTTCACAAACATACATCAAATGAACAGTTTTTAAGATCTGCAAATTGAAAGGCATGCAAAGGGGTATTATTCAGTTTTAAATATACATTTTAATGCCCATCTCAAGACCTAGGATGTATGGATAATATGGTGACTTCCTGGCTTGAAAAGATACACATAGCTATAATAAAACTCAGCAACTGGATCCATTGTCCTTTAATGCATGTTTTCATCAGAGATGGTATTATGTTTGTTTTTTTTCAGGTGAGAAAATTGTTCCATGTTCTATTGTGATCAAAGTATTTACTTACTATAGCAAAATCATACCCCTTAAAGGGGTTGTAAAGGTTTGTCTTTTATTTTCTAAATAGGTTCCTTTAAGCTAGTGCATTGTTGGTTTACTAACCTTTTCTTTCAATTTCCCTTCTAAATGTTTTTTTTCCTTTGTTTAAATTTCTCACTTCCTGTTTGTCCTCAGTAAGCTTTCCACCATCATCCGAGCGGTGGAAAGTCATTTAGAACAGCTTACTGAACACCTGACTGAGGAGAAACAGGAAGTGAGGAATTCAGACAAAGAAAACAAAGAAAAAAAACATTTAGAAGGGAAATTTAAGGAAAAGATAAGTGAACCAACAATGCACTAGCTTTAGGGAACCTATTTAGAAAATAAAAAATGAACCTTTACAACCCCTTTAATGCATCTTACTACTAGACCTTTCTGTAGCCTTTGATACTGTTGACCACCCATTCCTTCTCAATAAACTATTTTCACTTGGCTCCCAAGATCATGTTCTTTCCTGGTTTTCCTCCTATCTATCACTTCTGTCTCGTCCTCTCCACTTCCTCTTTTTGTAGAGGTCACCCAAGGCTCTGTTCTTGGACCCCTTCTCTTCTCTGTCTCTGTCTACACCTCCTCTCTTGGTCACTTGATAGCCTCCAACAGCTTCCAATACCATATTTATGCCAATGACACCAAATCTGTCTCTCTACTCCTCAATTCACTCCTTCAGTCTCCTCTTGCATTACTAACTGAAATTACAACATGGGTGTCGCACCACTTCATCAATAGAAATCTTTCTCTATGGGCTCAGTCAGGGTCATCATAGAATAAACCCAGGGCTTTGAAAAATGCCTTGACTGACCTTTGGGCTGGGTCATTTGCAAAGAGACTGAAAGTCCAAGACTGGGGGTTCCCCTGCAACCTTGTAATAATCAGGTTAACCCGCTGAGCTTTAGAAACAGAGGAGCGTGGCCTAAGCCTAATGTACAGTATACAACTATTTTTTAAATTGGAAAACATACAGGGGTGACCAGAAAATTGCTTTTTTGAATGTAATAATGACATGCCTACCACTAGCGTTGATGGTCAGGCACTATATCTGACATTGTATTTTTCACCTATAGCAGCCCTCTTTCTTATAAGACAAGCAGGCCTGTCCCCAGGTCTTAGGCCCCCGTACACACGTCCGAGAAACTCGACGAGCAAAACACATCGTTTTGCTCGTCGAGTTACTTGTGAAGCCGCAGAGGATCTCGGCGAGCCAAATTTTCCCATTGACCAACTAGGAAATAGAGAACATGTTCTCCATTTGGCTCGACGAGTTCCCCGGTGGGTTTCTCGGCGAAAAGTGTACACACGACCGTTTTTCTCGGCAGAATATGTCTCGCATCGAGTTTCTTGCTGAATTCTGCCGAGAAACCCGGTCGTGTGTACGGGGCCTCATACACAATGCTATATTGCCTTTCTACCTTGCTGGAGTAGTAGCGAGCTAAGCACAGCAAATAGGTACTTGCTGTTGGCAGACAGGCAGAGTGGGCCGTTAGCAGTCTGGGTTGAAGGCAGGCAATGTTCCGAGAGTGGTCAGGGTCGATACCAAGGGAATCCAAACTAGCAGGTAGGAGCGGGAATCATGTGAAGGCAAAGATCAAGGATCAAGGAACAAGGCTGGCAAACAGGGAGC
Organism: Rana temporaria; assembly: GCF_905171775.1. NCBI lineage: Eukaryota > Metazoa > Chordata > Amphibia > Anura > Ranidae > Rana > Rana temporaria. The sequence continues at coordinate 313,270,890 of NC_053489.1, forward strand.
TTGAAGCATGTGTTGCAAACACTATCAAAAGCATGACACACTTCCGGTTCCGGCGCCGCATGGACTAGCAGCTCTCCTCTGCAGCTCCCGCCGTACGACCCGCAAACCAGCCTGTAAAACCGGCCCAAGAAGCCATCCGAGCCCCCCTCCACCTCTGGGCACATCCCTGCACCCCTATGGATCGATTCGTCGAAAAAACGGGCGCTCGCGCCCACACGGCCCAGACGGCGCCGCCAGCGGCGGCCCAGCCGCAAATTGAGGCCCCGGCTTCGGCCTACTCCGCTCCGCGGACATCCACAGCGCCGGCCGACATGGAGGTAAGCGGTGACAGCTCCCATCCACCTTCTCCACACACCTCCCCACCCCAGGCTTCAGGGGACAACACCACCGAGCGCATAGCTCAGGCTGTAGCAGCCCTGCTGACCCCCATGATAGCAGCATCGGTGGAGAAGGCCGTGAACGCCGGGATGGCACAAATTAAGGCCCAGCTAGGAGAGCATGGCACCAGACTAAATGAGATGGAATGGCGCCTCTCTAGCGCAGAAGAGGAGCTATATCAGGCCCAGGCTCTAGAGCATGCACAAGATAAGACAAACCAATATATCCTCCAGAAATTGGACGATTTAGAAAACAGGTCTAGGAGGAGCAACCTGCGATTCGTCGGTATCCCGGAATCACTTCAGGCCTCTGCACTCTCTGATTTCTGCGCCCAACGTATCCCAGAGGCGCTGGGGCTTCCAGGCCCGTGCACGGTAGAACGGGCGCATCGCATGGGGGCATTTAACTCGGACCGTAAATCACCGCGCCCGATTATCGCCAAATACCTCAATTATGCTGACAAGACTCTCATACTGCACTCCTTTAGGCAAGCCCGCCAGCTCCAGATCGACGGCGTAAAAGTGCTAGTGTTTGCTGATTACTCCATTGAGGTATCGAAAAAGAGAAAGGCATTTCAACAGGTCTGCACGGAACTTTTTAATCAACAAATCAAATTCACCTTGGCCTTTCCCGCCATACTGCGCCTCAGGGCCCCTAACGGCGATCAGCTGACCTTCCAGGACCCCTCGGAAGCCGAAGCTTTCCTGCGGTCGCGTCATGCACACCCTAACCCCCAGATGCCCTCTAAGGCCACTCCACTCAACCGTCCACTGGACCAAAGAAGCCCGAGGAAAGAATCACCCAAGCGCTTCAGGCCCTCGGTTCAAGAACCGGCCTGGGTCACCGCAAAATGATTTACCTGCAACCAGAGCTACCCCTTGGCTCAACCCTTACCGTTGAACACTCTTGTTGCCCCGCCTAGGACCTTCCCGAGCAGGCCATGCTTTGGCACTGCCTGACCCTACCCACTGGCGGTCGGCTCATCCTCAGCGTCAGGACAGGTAGACTCATATGCAATGTATCTGTCTGATCTACTCTATGTCCCTATTTTTGCTCGTTTATCTTATCATCTTGACATAATTATTTGGTTTAGTTTTACTATGTTCTATGCTCATCTGCAAATGACTGCATTCTATCCGGTCATGCTCTCCCTCTACCCCCCCCCCCCCCTAATGGATCTTTCATGCATTCAGTTATGTTGCTATAGTAGTTATGTATATGTGCCCCTCCTGGTCTCACTGCACGTTCTTATCTGCATGCCCCCCCCCCCCCCCGCACTCCGTACGCTGACGGTTTCCACTGCTAGGAACCTCGCTACCAGTGTCCGGGCTCTTGGGCACTTGTCACCAGGGTCGTGACAAGGGGGCCTGCTAGTACAGTGACTCCATGCGGAAAAAAGCGAAGTACTCGATATTGGTTTGGTTATTTCTGTTACTTTCTTTTCAGTTCTCCCTCTCGCCCCCACTCACCCCACTTCCTTCTTCCCCTCCCCCTCCCCCCGGCACCTACATACACTCACCACGCACCCCCTCTTCCTCCCGTGACGCGCAGGACCTACTGCCCCTTTCTATGGTGACCTCCTCGGCCCGCGCACCAAGCGGTGCCTCACCTACAAATACATCTCAGACCCCCTTCCCAGAGCCCATAACATGAAAATCTTTTCATGGAATGTAAAAGGCCTTAGATCCCCAAACAAGAGGATGAAGATCCTCAGACACTTAAAAAGACTTAAGGCGGACATAGCGCTGTTACAGGAGACACATTTAGCCACACCTGACTTCCCACGCATGAAGAAACTATGGGTGGGCACGGTCTTGGGCTCTGAAGCGGAGGGCCGCAAGGCTGGTGTCCTCCTACTGATCCATAAAAATCTCCCATGCAAGGTTCTAGCGGTTAATTCCGATTCACATGGCCGGCTAGTTTCGGCCCACCTCAAAATTGGCTCCAAGGAACTGGTCATCTCTAACGTTTATGCCCCTAACAGCCCAGGAAAAGCTTTCTACTCCGAGTTATCTTCCTGGCTACTGCAAAACAACAATCTCCCCCATCTGGTCGGAGGTGACTTCAATGACACTCTCCACCAGGTAGACGACAGATCGTCCCCCAAACGCTCCAGCACAGGCCCTGACACGTCGCAACCCTCGCTATTCGCCTCCACTATGGATTCCCTCCACTTGCGAGACCTTTGGCGCTTGTCCCACCCTGCAGATAGGGAATTTACATTTTATTCGAACCCCCACGCAATATTCACTAGAATAGATTATTTCTTCGGATCCGACGACTTAATCCCTTTGGTGTCAGCCTCTGATATCCTCGACATCGCAGTCTCCGACCACGCCCCGGTATCAGTATCCCTTGATAACCTAGACCTTCCTCCCCACCCGAAGTTATGGCGCTTCCCCTCCTACCTCCACAATCACACAGACTTCAGACTCTTTATGGAGAAAGCCTGGGCAGAATACTCTTCGGCAAATGCCCCCCATATAGATGACCCAAACCTCTTCTGGGACGCAGGCAAGGCTTTCCTCAGGGGTCAAATTATCTCCTACGCTACCTCTTTCAAGAGAAACGCACTCCACATCTAAATACAAATTAGCGAGCTCCCGACTACATACAGCACAAAGGACCTTATATCTTATCGACTCCCCTGACAACAGAGACGAATGGCATGCAGCCAAGAGGTCATTCGACACCTGGGCAGACACCCTAGAAACAGTCAAAAGAGCGAATTTAGATGCCACCCTCCACAAATTTGGGAACAAGTCGGGCAAACTACTTGCCAGGCTGTGTAAAGGCCCCTTTGCCCCCACCCATATCACCTCCCTGAGAGACCCCAGCGGCTCCGTTAAATCCACCCCCCCCGGCGATTAACAAAGTGATGCTCCAATATTACTCGGCCCTGTACGCACCGGACCCCATAGACAAAAATGCGGCGGCCACCTTCCTGGACACTCTAGACATTCCTAAACTTACTCCCTCCCAACTAGAAAGCCTAAACGCCCCTATTTCCATCTCAGAGATATCAGACACCATCCGCAAACTTACACCCTCGAAAGCCCCAGGTCCAGATGGCTTCACAGGCAAATTCTATAAGACCCTACAAACCATGTTAGAGCCTACCTTGCACAAAGTATACAGCGTGTGGTCCGGCGGTCCATACCTCCCCTCGGGAAACCAGGCGATTATCAAATTGCTATCTAAAAAAGGTAAAGACCCCCTTGAACCAGGTTCCTACAGACCAATATCCCTTTTAAACCTTGATGTGAAAATTCTCTCTAAGATCGTTGCAAATAGGCTCTCCGACATCATCCCCTCCCTAATACACCCGGCGCAATCGGGTTTCGTGAAGGGTAGGACGGCCACCCTAAATATCCGCAAAGTGATGCTGGCCTTGGAACACGCCAAACAACACCCAGAAGGCGACTATGCCATTATCACACTAGACGCGGAGAAAGCCTTCGATAATGTCAGCTTCGATTGGCTCTCCTTGTCCATGGCAAAAATGGGATTCTCTGGTCCCTTCTGCCATCTTATAAACGCTATGTATACAACTCCCTCAGCGAAACTAGTGGCCGCCGGAATTCTCTCAGATGATTTCAGCCTCCATAAGGGGACGAGGCAGGGATGCCCCCTCTCCCCTCTCCTGTTCAACATAGCCCTAGAACCTTTGTCCAGGCACCTCTCCCAAATAGCCCCCCTCCACGGCATACAATCGGGCTCCCACGACCTGCGTTCGTCTCTATTCGCCGACGATGTCCTCATTTTTTCGGCAGACCCATCCTCAGATATGCTCACCATTAAAACGGTTTTCGATACGTTTCGTCTCTGTTCCGGCCTCCGAATAAACTATTCCAAAAGCGAGATCCTACCCCTGGGCACTCGCCCCGACCCCCCCCCCTGGACGCGCCACTCCATCTTCACGGTAGCTACCTCTCACATTACGTATCTTGGCATAAAAATCGGCAAACTCCCCTCTTCTCTGTACCATCTGAATTACCCCCCTTTGTTCCAAAAATTGTATCAGGAACTGTTGAACTGGTCGGATCTGCCACTCTCGCTCCTGGGAAGATGTCACTTGGTCAAAATGGTCAGCTTTGCCAGATTGCTATACCCTATGCAAACCATACCCCTACTCCTGCGCCACAAAGATATTAAACTTATTGAATCGGCTATCTCCAAATTTATATGGCATGGCAAGAGACCCCGCATAGCTCTGAAAAAACTTTTTCTTCCCAGACGCGAAGGCGGTGTTAGTCTTCCTAATGTTAGATTGTACAACTTAGCATGTCTACTAAGAACGGGTCTAGATTGGATCTCGCACTCGTCAAAGGAACTCAAACTATTCCCTAGAATCCGCTATGGTATACCCCTTCTCCCTAGTGGCCCTCCTCCACTGCAAATGGAAATCGATTACTCCCACACTACAGCATAATCTGCTACTCAGGGACACAGTCATCGCCTGGAGGGAAACCCGGAAGCTCCTTGGTCTGTCCCCTTTCATGTCTCGCCACCTTCCCATCCAGGGCAACCCCAGCTTTCCAGCGGGACTGGACCACAAACCCTTCCAAGTATGGCAGGAAAAGGGGTTGACGCTTTTTTCCTCACTGTGCGACAAGTCGACAGGCCTCCCCCTGTCCTTCACGGAAACTGCTGAAACGTTTGATATACCCAAGTCGCATATCTTCCATTACTGGCAATGTCTCAATTACATTCGTTTCTCCTGTACTAATTCTGCGAAGCGCTTCTCCCCCACCTTCACGGACCGACTGCTCCAGGAATGCTCCTATAAAATCTTGGACATTTACAAGCCTCTGCTCCTTAAAGCCATACCCTCCTTGTCGTCCTCATCCGCTGCTAACTGGGGCAAGGACTTTCCTGACGAGAATCTGATACCCAAACTACTACATGGCTTTAACAAAGTCCAACAGTTAACCCCGAACGAAATTTGGAAGGAAACCCAGTTAAAGATAATTCACCGGGCTCACATCCCTTTTCTACGCTCATCTCAGGACACGAATGTCGCATCCTGCCCCATGTGCCAACACCCGAAACCGTCTCTGACGCACCGGTTCTGGTCATGTTCATTTATCTCAACTTTCTGGGACCAAGTCCTGGCTTACGTCTTTCAAATCACCCTACTGAAGTTACCCAAGGACCCTTTCCTCCTCATATTTGGCTACTGGGACCCCCTGCTGCTCCAAAGATCTCAAGAGGCTGCCCCCCCTTCCACTGCTCTCCCGCCCCCCTCACAGGTACCCAAGAACTGGCCTCTACTATGCTTATTGGTCGCACGAAGGGCTATCCTGAGAAACTGGATCTCTCCTCAACCCCCATCTATCACCATGATTACGCGAGACCTCCTTCACCTCCTCTACAAGGAACGAGCCACAACGGATTTCCAATGTACTACGACAAAGTCCCGCTTCCTCGCAACTTGGCAACCTTTTATGTCCGCATCACTCTCTCCAGAGGACTACAGCGCCTTTGGACACTACTCTTTCTCTTACTTTACTTCTCCTCCACCTGTGGCCTCAGGCAAGGATACCCCATCTTTGTCACTTTCCACCGCTCCCAGCTGATTGAGACTGTACAGATGACTTTGGCCTTGGCTGTCACCTCTCTCCCCCCCCCCTCCCTTATGGTCAACTGGACACTGCTCCTATCTCGGTGCCTCCTCCCCCCTCCCCCACCTTACCCCCCCCACCCCCCCCCCCTCCTACCTTAGCTCCAATTGTTATGTTATGACGATGCAAAGTTACTTTAGCTGTTTTGTAATTCTAGGATCGTCCTCCAGATCCACACGGGCCACGTATCTATCTTTGTTACATAGATCCCACCAGTTCATACCACTGTGGGGGCGGTATCCTCCTTCGCACCCCCCACCTGTTTTTAGGGGGCGGTGGATGAGGATCTCGCCTCTACTGTAACTATTTACTGTAACCATTACATGCTTATTGATCTTCTTCAAGTGCCGTATTCTCTGATCCGCTCAGTGACATGTCTTTGTTTACGTATGAGTATTGTCACACCAGGGCTGCGTCCCTTTTGTTACCTGTAACACCTTGCATCGTCTCTCCTGCTTTGACACTCCTGTTTTGTATTTCTTGAAAATTCAATAAATACTTTTTGAAAAAAAAAAAAAAAGCATGACACTAATGCCGTGTACACGATAATTTTTTGGCATGAAAAATACTTTGTTTTAAAAAAATGTCATTTAAAATGATCGTGTGTGGGCTTCACATAATTTTTCGGCTTCTGAAAAACAACATTTTTTTTTCGAGCATGCTGCATTTTATAACAACGTTTTAAACAATGTCGTTTTTCGGGTTGTAAAAAATGATCGTGTGTGGGCTAAAACGACGTTAAAAACCTGCGCATGCTCAGAAGCAAGTTATGAGACGGGAGCGCTCAATCTGGTAAAACTACCGTTCATAATGGAGTAAGCACATTCATCACGCTGTAACAGACAGAAAAGTGTGGATCGTCTTTTACTAACACGGAATCAGCTAAAGCAGCCCAAAGGGTGGCGTAATCCGCATGAAACTTCCCCTTTATAGTGCCGTTGTACATGTTGTACGTCACCGCGCTTTGCTAGAGCATTTTTAAAAAACGATGGTGTGTGGGCAACGTCGTTTTAATGATGAAGTTGGAAAAACATTTTTTCTACATGCCGAAAAATGATCGTGTGTACGCAGCATTAGGGCTTGGCAGGCTTAAAACATGATTTGGTCTCCACCCAGAGGCTGTGTCTACATCAACCACCCTGTAGGTGGAGAGTTAGACAGTGGTGGTGCAGCTTAGCCAAAACCAGGATGCTGGAAATGAGACCAGCAGTTGTCATGGAACAGGAGCATTACAGGAGCATCCTGTAATGTATCTTTTTAATCTTAGCTGTGGCAGAGACAGACACAGAGACAGAGATAGACACTAAATAATAGTTACTGACCTCTAGTTTTTTTTTTAACATAATTGTTTCTTAATCAGATAATACTTGAGCACAATAGTAGAGATTGTAATTCAATAATTTAATACAAAGTAGTTCAATAGAGAGGGGGCAACCACTTCAAATACTTGAAATCTCACGCAGGTTGCAACCATGCTATCCTGAGTATGATGGAGTTGTTAGCATCATTGAAGTTTTCTTCTAATATAATGGTTTTCCAGAAAAAATGGCATGTTTCTTGTCATAAGTGAATTCTGACAAAGCTATCTTTCCCTATGCATGGAGTACATTCTTTTTTTCATATGCAACAGGACAAAAAGGAACAAGGCCAAGCTTCATCTAATTCACTAAGCTCTGGGGAAAATTATTTTGAAAAATGAACAGCCTATTTGCCTTTAGTAAATCAACCCCAATGAGATCCTGAATGACAGGTAGTTGGTGTGTGCTTTCTCTTCTATACGTATCTAGCTCTCTGTGCAATATTTACAAAAAGAAGATGACTTTTTCTTAATCATCCTGAACATGCTTGGTCTACTTCTCTCACGTACTAACCTTTTCTTCATAACCTCTCTAAAACACTTATGCATCCATCCTTTATTATCATACCCACTTTCTTCCTACTGCTATATGGGCTTTATCTTAGAGGATTCTGCCATGGCAGATAACACAAAAGTAGCCGTTATCCACTAATGTGGTGTTTCATCCACCACAGGTTAAGACCAATTTCACTGGAAGCTTGAAAGCCAATTTAACATCCATATGTTATAAGTTTGTCCTTATAATTTCACTCTTTAGAAAAATTATAAAAACTAGAAAAACACAGAATAGAAAATGGTGACATGTCAGCAAAGGGTTGACCTACAAATTACAAACAGCGATCCCCATAATATCACAGTTTACTATGTCAAGGCAAGGAATGTGCCATTTTGAGTTTTTTGAGACAAAAGGTGTTAGAAACATTCGGCCCTAGAAGAAAGATTTTTGAACGGATATCTTTCCAAAGAGTAATTATGGTCTTTGCATTTTTATGTAAAAAAAAAACTGAATCAATGAATTCAGGTAAAGAGAGGCTTGTGACAGGAGTTGTTGACACATCCATGTAATTTTTCCCCAGTGAAGAACAGTTTTATGTGATGTCTTTCCCATTAATTTGTAGTACATTAAATAAGTAATTACTAAAGCTGACTAAAAAAAAAGGGAATATGTGTACTATGAATTACATATGTATTACATATTTTTTTTTAAAACTCGGGATAAGCGAAGTCATGTTTTCACCAAACAAAACCAGCAAACATGGGTAAAAATCAATACCTTGTTTACATTTCCTTTCTTGTTCTATACATACTGTATTCATTGGCGTATAACACTCACTTTTTTACCCTGAAAATAAAGGGTAAACTGTGCTTGCGTGTTATATGCAGGGGGCCGTGGAAAGTTTTTTTTCTTGAAACTTCCCTCTTAAAGTTAGGGTGCGTGTTATACGCCTGTGCGTGTAATACGCCGATAAATACGGTACATACCTTAACTGTATCTATTAGAACATACACTGGCCAAAAGTTATACCTAATATATAACATTTTTCTGTATATGGTGGTTTGGTAGTGACAAACATTTACTATCCTTGAGTTTAATAAAGATTTTGTTTGAAGATTCTGTAATTTAGTTTTAAACGAATTTGCAGTTTTCATGTAGTAATAAACATAAATATATCACTAAAATGTACAATGACGTATTTATACTATATGTAACTATACTTTATTTTCTTCTGATTATTGGACCCAGAACACCTGTTTGGGACAATTCCAAAATGTAGTGGTTTCCTGGCAAAATATGTTTTGACATGTTTACCTTTTAACGAAGAAAGCATACACTGTTTAAGAAAGAATTTTACTCCTACAATAGCATGGAGAATAAGATTGTATTTGTTGGCTACCATGTACCCTTTGTCTCAGTGACTACCTTAATAAGTGGGTATTGAATCAAATCTTAAACCTGGGATTCCTGGGACAAAACAAGTGCCTCAATGTTAGGAAATTGTTTTCCAATAAGACCCGTATTCCCTGTATGCTCATATTGTTCACACCTATTCTTCCCCCGTGTTACGCTTTGTGAGCACCATTGGTTATGCACACATTCAGTGTCCAATTTTCTACACGAATGAATCTGAAAAATCATCGTTTGAGGACTAAAGTGTTTCCCTGGGGTCTTGATATAAAAAGCAAAGAAAAAAACAAAACAAAAAAAAAAAGAACACAAAAGAGCCAGAATAAAGAAGGGAAAAGATAAACAGCATGTTAAGTTGTTGCAGTAATTGCATGCTGTGAATAAAGTACCCTGTGAATTAGTGAATGAAAATCAGCACTGAATATGGTTTATTACACAGGTGTTAGTGATAAAAGTGTAGGAAGCATAACACAACATAGAGAGCTATTTTGTGAAATGAATAACAAATTGTATAGCAGCTGCTGGTAACTATGACATGCTAGGTGAAATATTTAGCAAAACTAGAAGTTTCAGGTAACAGAAAAAAATGCTGTTGAAAATGTATTGGAACAAGTGATACAAATTTATTTTGAGCAGCTATCTTAAATCTGTTAGAAATTGCAGTTTTATTATATAAGTTAAGAAAATCAGTGATCAATTAATTTAAATCTTACCAAACAATAGAGTTGTGACATGTGATGATAATAAATGTAATCAAATAAGCTCATTGTAACTCTTGTCTTGTCAATCCACTAAGTTAAAATTACACCATCCTCTCTACGTATTCCTGTAATGTGCCGTGTGTCTAATGCTGCTACATAACTGTTTCAGAGTACAGATTGGTGCTCACGTGATCTGCCGGCTCTCTCCCTTCTTGGCACAACACCAGCAGTGGGCGGGGAAGAGGATCCCCGCTGATGTCAGTCAGGAGGGTAGGAGGAGGGAGGTGGCCCTGCCCACTGCAGCTGTCATACGAGAGATGAGAGAGGGGCAGTGGATCATGTGACCACCGATCAGAAAAATATTTGAAGGTAACAATAAAGCTGAACTCCAGGCAATTAGCTACTTACACAGATAAAATACATATAAGAGAAATCTTTGGAAAAAGTATGAAAAACTGTGCTAAACAGACTACAAAACCAGATCAATGAACACAAGCATCAATTCTCCTGTATGACATAAAGCACAGTATAACAAAAATAAAAATAGAATCACGCTAAATCAATATTCCACAAATCAGATTTAAAGATATTAAAAAAAGTCCACCAGTGCTTGTAACTAGAAGCTTTTCAATATTCATGATGAAATTGTCCACCAGCTACACCCTATGTGAGGAATCCACCACCACGTAATGTAGTTTGCTTCTTACCAGCTCCAAATAACCCCCCGTTACAGAGGATCAAAAAGTGTGTTTAATATAAATCCAGTCCGGGTTATTCTCCCAGTGCAAGTGTGCATCTGCACCTCTCATTCGCTCATAAGATTGGATGAATGGATTTATGTGAAAGATAAGAAAGCTCCATATGGCGTAAAACCTTTTAAATATTTATTGGAAAAAAACAGTATTGCACTTACATATAGATGTACGTTTAAAACCCTTTAAGTCTGGTGTGCCGTTCAGCGCACAAACAGACAAACCCATTCTCCGGGACATGAAGGTAAACACAAGGTGACGTCAGTGAGCCGCTCCGCCCTGTGCTTTTGGTCAGAGATGACGTCATCCAGGGACACTTTTTGTATAAGAGAAATGTTTAAAGAATTTGTATTTCTGTTCAGCCAGTCCTGAGATTTACATAGCTCTGCTTCAATGCAAACCTTGTCTGGTAGCCCCGTAGACCTGAATTTAGGCTCCATGCTCACTGGGCTAAAAAAAATGCCAGTTCCCTTGGCAGAAAAAAAATGCAAATATAGAGCGTTTTTGTACAAACGTTTAGGCGAGTTTACAGAGGTATAACCAGAACCTTCAGGGCCCCCGGTGCAAGAAATCATTAAGGGCCCCCCAGCCAGGGCCTACCCACGATGGTGATACATCAGGCCCTGATTGCCAGTACAACCTTTGTGACCTTGGTATTTTCACCACTGTTGTCAGTAGTTTTTATTTTTGTTATTTTATTTATTTATTCCTTTTGACCATTTTATTAAATTAATTTTTACAATTACATTTTTTAGTATTTAAAAAAAAAATAGGAGCCACATTGGGGGGCTTTGGTCATTAGAGGAGAGCAAGCTGAGTTCCAAGCATAGCTAAAGAACTGACCATACTGCGCCCTTCTGCCTAGTGTGGTCAGGGTTTAATAGGAAAGCAGAGGGACTGGCAGGAACACCAGGGATTTCACACAAAGGGAGCAATACAAAGAGAACAAGATACTTTTTCATACAAGTACATGGTATAGTAGGCACAAATCAGGAATATGAAATGTTGGGTTTACATATTCTTCAATCTTCTGACAGCGTCTTATTACTCTCTGTGTTGGCCAAAGGTCCTTTGCCTCTTTCTTCCCCTCCCTAAATGCTTTTATGAAGCAGCTGGAGAAGTGCTATAGTGCATCACTTGAGTGACAGCTCAAGTCTGCCAGGGCTGATGACATCACATCCAAGATAGCTGTGCTCAGCAGCACTCTCATGGCTTTTGGATGGCTAAACAAAAGAGGTATTTACATTTTAAAGGATACAGTACGTTCACCTTTGGGAACATGTTATATGTTCCACATGTTTTTAGGGTGGAGCATGTAAGACATTCCTGCTCCTGCAGCCCTCCATCACCCCCCCCCCCATGCCCCCCCCCCCAAGAGAGTTGGCTCTTCTCCCCATATAACGCCCACATGGCCGTGTCATTCATTCACAGGATTCTGAGAATGTCTAGACCACAAGTACCGACAGCCTTTGTGGCTGACAGCTTGTAGTTCTCATTGAACTACAAAGGCGTTGATGAGCATCCTCATAGTTTATTGATTCTCCCTGGACTGAGGTAACCGCCTGCCCATATCTTAGAGGGGGGACTTTGTTTAGATCTGCTTTAAGCACTGGTTTACACTGACGCGATTTCTAATGCATTTCAGAACACATGGAACCACATGATAGTTGGAATAACATTGCTTTCTTTGGAGGCCATTTGCATATATGCAGTGTGATTCTGATGCAATGTTGAAAAGGGTCTTGAATGGTAACTGCATGCAAAATGCTCATCTGTCCTAAGATAACACAATTTCGGTATGTTTGATACAATTCTCTGCTTTCTGTCTTTTTTCCCGTCCCTAGAGAGAGAGAGAGAGAGAGAAACATAGAGATACCAGAAATTGCAACTATATGCAAATCACATCAAAATTGCTTTGGAATCAATTCTGAATACATAATTTGGCACAGATAAAATTGCACTGCAAAATGAAACATCATTTTGTGAACCTAGCCTTACTATGTATTACTCAGCATTATGCATTATTTACCAGGCATATAAGTAAAAATAGTGAGGCTTATTTTCTAAAAGAGCTTGGAATTTTCAATCAAGAAATTGTCTAAAAATGTCTATTGTATATCAATCATGTGTAAATGGTTTTCATATTATTGGATAATCAAAGTGAACATTCCCACAGTTTTTGTGTGAAAAATTCTCTTTTATTATATCAGCCCAACTATTTCATAGGTAATTATTACTTTTTGGAGGACAAACCTCTCCCTAACAATTTGTTTCTAGCTGTGGTGAATTTTACCAGAAATGTAATATAGTGAATATTAAATCATAATCACAACACAGTCGGTATAAAAATCTAGTTAAAGGCTGTTTAAATTAGGATAGAAATAGTTTTGGATGGATATGACCAGGTAATGTCAACTAGATTAGCTTGTAGTAATTAGCCCACAGTATCCCTCTAGGGCTCACTTTGTTCAACAGCATAAAATAATTGGTTAATTGTGCCTGCCATCTTCCTAATTCCTGGATTTGCTACTTTCAGAACTGCTACAGCCGATTTGATTGATCTGTTGTAAACACATTAGTCGTTAAAATTAAAATGCTGGAAGTTTTACACCTTTCCTTTGGCTTTCAAATAACCAGTACAATGAGTGATTAGGTAAACACTTGAGTCTTTTGTTGTGTTGATTTCCCACTTGTATTGGTTTGCTCAAGGCAATGGGATAGGTTTGGAGATAAGGTTTATCCTTTCCAAAATGTGTGAGTACACTGACTTAAATTAGCTTGTGCACTGCTTCAATAATAATTAACCATCAGTTAACAAAACAGATGTCAGCCCATGCATATTTTCCACCTGTATGTGTTTCATTGCCCCTTGATCTTTAAAAGAACAAAATCTTAATATATTATGTGTTTTTGTGTTTTTCACTTGAGATGTATTTATATATAAAATATATAAAAATATGTACAGTATAAACAGCATATGTTATTTAAATAGATGGGGGTCTATAAAAGGATTGCCCTCTTTAACCACTACATTACCAAGCCTATTTGAGATTTGCAAAAAAATTACTTAGAACCCCCAAACATTATATATATATATATATATATATATATATATATATATATATATATATATATATATATATATATATATATATATATATATATACAGGCATACCCCACTTTTAAGTACACAATGCGGTTTATTTACTAAAGCTGACAAGTGCAAAATCAGGCTCACTTCTGCATAGAAACCAATGAGCTTCTAACCCCAGCTTGTTCAATTAAGCCTGGAAATAAAACCTGGAAACTCATTGGTTTCTGTGCAGAAGTGAGCCTGATTTCGTGCTTTCCAGCTTTAGTAAATAAACCCCATTGTGTACTTAAAAGTGGGGTATGCCTGTATATATATATATATATATATATATATATATATATATATATATATTTATAACACCCTAGAGAATAAAATGGCAGTTGTTGCAATACTTTCTGTCACACCGTATTTGCGCAACGGTCTTACAAGCACAGTTTGTTTTTTGAAAAAAAAAAAAAAAAAGTAATTAAAAAATTAGACAACAGTAAAGTTAGCCCAATTTTTTTTTTATATTGTGAAAGATAATGTTATGCCGAGTAAATTGATACCCAACATGTCACGTTTCAAAATTGTGCCCACTTGTGGAATGGCGACAAACTTTTACCCTTTAAAATCTCCCATAGGCAACGTTTAAAAAATTCTACAGGCTGCATGTTTTGAGTTACAGAGTAGGTACCGATCTACCGATCGCGGCGATACCTCACATGTGTGGTTTACCTCACATATGTGGGCACCAGTGGCGGTTAGTCCATAGAGGGCGCTGGAGCGCCGCTTCCTCTGGCTCTCACCGCCACTGAAATAACATAGATTCATGCATTGCACAAATCTATGTTATTATCATGGCAGCCGCTGTTATTCAGATGGTCGGCGCTCATGTCCGGCCATCTGAATAACGCCAGCTGGTTGGCTGTACGGAAATGTCTATCAAAGCCAACAGCTCTGATAGGCTTTCCCAATACAGCCCTCGGGTCCCGGAAGCTTATTCTCGGAGCGCACAGACTGTATGCCCCTTGGATAAGATGACAGGCGTCTCAGCCAATCAGGTTGGCCGGTTCTGGCTACCGGTAACCTGATTGGCTGAGACGCCTGTCAGTCATCGAGGGCAGGAGAAGACATCGTGGGACGTGGATGCCTGACTCCAGTAAAGGTAAGTGCCGGGTGGGGGGGGGAGAAAGCAATTTATAGGGCACAGTGGGGACAATTGGCACAGCGGCGACCATTGGCACAGCGGCGACCATTAAAGGGCACAGTGGTGACAATTGATGGCACAGTGGCTGCGTTTAATGGCATGGCACAGTGGTGACAATGGATGGCACAGTGGCTGCGTTTAATGGCTTGGCACAGTGGTGACAATGGATTGCACAGTGGCTGCGTTTAATGGCATGGCACAGTGGTGACAATGGATGGCACAGTGACTGCGTTTAATGGCATGGCACAGTGGTGCGAATTGATGGCACAGTGACTGCATTTGATGGCATGGCACAGTGACTGCGTTTAATGGCATGGCACAGTGGTGCAAATTGATGGCACAGTGGCTGCATTTGATGGCATGGCACAGTGGTGCAAATTGATGGCACAGTGGCTGCGTTTGATGGCATGGCACAGTGGTGAAAATTGATGGCACAGTGGCTGCGTTTGATGGCATGGAACAGTGGCTGCGTTTGGGCACAGTGAGACTGCAATTTTTTTTTCCTTTGCGCCCCCACAAAAATTTTGAGCACCAGCCGCCACTGGTGGGCACTACTCATGTATGCGTTCGCTTCTGCATGCGAGCTCGGCGGGACTGGGCACATTTAATTTTTTTATCTTATTTATTTTACCTTTTATTTTTTATATTTTCACAGTTCTTTTAAAAAAAAATGTGTCACTTTTATTCTTATTACAAGGAATGTAAACATCCCTTGTAATAGAAAAAAGCATGATCGATCCTCTTAAAAATGAGATCTGGTGTACAAAAGACCTCAAATCTCATATTTACACTAAAATGCAATAAAAAAATTGTCATTTGAAAAAATAAAAATAAAATGTCCCTTTAAGAGCTATGGGCGGAAGTGACGTTTTGACATTGCTTCTGCCCTGCAATGACTTGGAGACGGGTGGGGGCCATCTTTCCCTCACTCGTCCCCATGACAGGCTAGGGACGGGTCCGGATCACCTCCGCCGTTAACAATGGCCATGGTAAGTGGCAGAGGGCACCGGAGCGTGGCGGGGGGGTCTCTCCTGCCTCCGATAAAAGAGAACCGCCTGCTCTTGAAGAGGATACCAGGGTTATGGTAGCTAGCTGAGGACGTTTATAGTCGTACGGCAGGAAGGAAGTGGTTAAAAAAAATCCAATGTTGTAGTAAGGAAATTATGTGCCAAGAGATTAGTATTTCTTCTTTTGAAAATGTAAGCTTTCTGAAGCCCCATACACACTATTAGATTTTCTGCAGGTTTTTGTCTTCAGATTTACCAAAACCATGTAGTACAAGCGCCTGCCTGTTTGCATACAAATTGAAAACTTAAGGTTTGACCTCATATTATATGGTTTTGTTACTTTGAAGACAAAAATCTGCCGAAAATCTAATAGTGTGTATGGGTGGGGTCTGACTCTCATGATGACAATGTGGCTTCAGTACTAATCGCTGATATAGCACAAGCATGCTGATCAGGAATTTAAATTCTGACATTTACCTGTTGCATTGTGAGATCAGTGTCTCAAAAAGCGTTGTGGTATTCCAAGAAGCTCTGCAAAAGGTATTTTTTAAAGTACTAAAGTACTTTAAAGCATTCCCAAAATGTTAATACCTTCCTATCTTTTCATTAGTCAGTTGGTAAATCCTATCAAGCATTTATAACATACACCAAAGAATAATTTGAATTTACAGTAAAACCTTGGTTTGAGAGCAACTTGGTTTGAGAGCGTTTTGCAAGACAAGCAAAATGTTTTAATACATTTTGCCTTGATATACAAGCGATGTCTTGATATAAGAGTAGCATCATGTCACAACTGTGTATAAAAAAAGAAGAGAGGAGCCTCTAAGTGTAGCAATATGGTTACATTTAATGAAGGTACAACATGTAGCAACTAGGGTTGAGCGACTTGGGTTTTTCCCGAACCGGACCCGAATAATTGGAAAAGGTTTGGGTCCGGGATCGGAGTTCGGGAAAAAAAATGCGCGGAGGTCCCCGCAAATTCAATAACCAGACCCTTCAGGTCTGGTATGGATATTAAGGGGAACCCCGCCGTCAATTTAAAAATAAAATGACGTGCGGTTCCCCCTAAATATCCATAACCAGACCCTTCAGGTCTGGTATGGATATTAAGGGGAACCCCGCCGTCAATTTAAAACAAAGATGACGTGCGGCTCCCCCTAAATATCCATAACCAGACCGTTGACCTGGCCGGCCGCAGAAAAGAGGGGGGACAGAGTGCGCCCCCCCCTCTCCTGAACCGCACCAGGCCACATGCCCTCAACATGGGGAGGATGTCCCCATGTTGATGGGGACAAGGGTCTCATTCCCACAACCCTTGCCCAGTGGTTGTGGGGGTTTTCGGGCGGGAGGCTTATCAGAATCTGGAAGACCCCTTTAACAAAGGGGACCCCCAGATCCCGATCCCCCCCCTGTGTGAAATGGTAATGAGGTACACTGTACCCCTACCATTTCACGAAGGAAGTGTAAAGTCTTGTAAAAAAAAAAAACACACACACCGTAGAATAAAGTCCTTTATTAATAAAAAAAAAAAAAAAACTCCAGCGGTGATAATCCACTCGTTCCCGGCTTCCTGCTCCAACGTTGTCCCGATCCTGCGACGGCTGCGGGTGATCTCCAGCGATGAGAAGATCCAGCGACGGCCGGGTGATCTCTGCTCCAGCGATGAGAAGATCCATCTGGGCTTCCCCAGTGACGTAGCAGAGGGTACGTCAGAGGGTGCGGGGTCACGTGACGAGTCACATGAAATTATGAATTTTTGCACATGCGATGTACACTTTATTTAGCACTTTATTTATGGTAATGAGCCATCATTCATTAGAGCGCAACACCACATATTGATTTTTATATATATATTTATTGTTGGTATAATATAAATAATAGTGTTCCATTATTTATTATTATCCAGGTAGTGCAGGAATATTCTCTTTATTTAATGCCTAAATATTGACCTGTTTTGTGGGAGCTAAATGTCACGTATAACAGTATTACTTCTGCTTTTATACATGACAGCTTCCCACTGTCAGTGGCTTCAGGCACCACTCAGGCACTGCCAATTCCTTAACAATCAGTTAAATCACTGGCCAAATTTACTTACAAGTCCTGAAATCTCTGGCCATGCAAGCGAAGGCAGGGATAGTTAAAATTAAACAGTGTGAGACATTTAATCAGTGACATCATCCAAGAGGGTCCGCCTCTTCATATATGAGCTTTAATCCACCAGACCTTTCATTTCATAGAAGTAAAGAGATCATACCAGACTTTTGCCAGGTTGGCGAGCATCATGATTGATGTGGATCTACATCGTTGGGTGTCATGGTTGATGTACATTGTGGGCCTTTTTTGTATCAATTGAAACATTTTTCAAAAACTGTGTGTGTGTGTGTTTTTACTGTTTACATTTTTTTCACATAGAGGGCAGTATCTGGAAGTGCCCTTATTGTTAAAAGGGGCTTCTAGAGTCTAATTAGCCTCCACTTGCAGACTCCCACAACTGCTGAGCCAGAGCTGTGGGGAAGAAGCCCTTGTCCTCATCAACATGCTGACAAAGTGCTTTATAGCCTCTCATGTTAAAGGAACCTGGCCTGGTATGATTTAAGAGGCCACACCCCTGCTTCCCCTTTCCTGGTCACACAAGCTGCATGCTCAAATAACGTTGTGAATTTTTAGGGGGTGGTATCTGGGTGCCCCCTTTTTATTAAAGGGCCATGTTGATGAGTACAAGTGCCTCTCCCCCCCCCCCAAAGGCCTGGCCCAGTAGTTGTGGGAGTCTACGGACAGGGAGCTTATCAGACTCTGGATGCACTCTTTAACAAAAAGGGGGGAATCCAGATACTGCCACCCATCTGAATGATTTGGGGTACTAAATATTATATAAATATATAATGCTGTTAGCAATGGATATAAACAGACTACAATTTATAAATGTGACTGCTACTGACAATAAATATGCACAGACTACGCATTGTAATAGTACAGTATGTGACTGCTATTGGCAATTAATATATGCAGATTGTATTTTTATAAATGTCTGAGGCCCCGTACACACGACAGAGGAACTCGACGTGCTTGGCACGTCGAGTTCCTCGTCGAGTTTTGGGATGAAGCCGCCGAGGAGCTCGGCGGGCCGGCTTCTCCCATAGAAGAACGAGGACATAGAGAACATGTTCTCTATTTTCTCGTCGAGTTCCTCGGCGGCTCCATCGAGCCAAAACTGTACAGACGACAGAGATTCTGGGCAGAATCCGGGTTTTGACCGAGTTTCTCGGCGAATTCTGCCGAGAATCTCTGTCGTGTGTACGAGGCCTGTGACCACAACTGCCAATAAATCTACCTAAAGTATGTTCAGTAGATGCAATCCTCATAGATACACCAAAAACTTTTTTCTTCTAGGTCATGCACAAAGTAAAGCCCTGTACACACGATCAGACCTTTGTCCGACTTCCATCGAAGTAAAAGAGAACATTCCGATGGAATTAATCGGAATTCCGGATGGAATTACTCCAATGGGGCATACACGCGGACGGAATTTCCGATGGAAAAGTCAGTCTGACTTTTTCCATCGGAAATTCCGATCGTGTGTACGGGGCTTAAGAAAGGGTTTGAAAATCTGTCAGATTTTTATTGTTTGGGGAGATTCTGGTTCTGGTGACTAGTGTCGCCTGGGACCAGAAATTATTGAAATGTACACAAACAGCAATAAAAGCACATTTTGTAAGGCAGATCGTGAGGTGTGATCACAGAGAATTTAAAGTGGAGCTTTAGCGAAAAATAAAATAGGAGAACAGCCAGTATTTTTAATGCAGAAGAGACATGCTTTGTCTCTTCTGCATTAAAGTTACTTACCTGTCTGTCTGACCCTGTACAGTGAGCTACACACGCGCAATGCAAGGCCGAAGCTGACTGCACTCCCACTCATGCGAGGAAGTGACGTCAACCCCACCCAGCCAATTAAGATGTCAGTGGTCGACGGGGAGCTCTGGAACTCTGCCCTTAGTGAAAGTGCCCACAGTGAAAATAATGGGGAGGAAAAAAAATAGGGAATGCAAAAAATAAAAATCCTGCAATTATCTATAAGTATCTGTTTAGAGATTAACACTATGAAACATTTCTATAGGTGCCTTTGTTGTAATATTTAACAGAATGGTTCATGTGTGTTGACATGTGGGGGGTATATATATATTAAGACAGCTGTATGATAGTACAGTTGTCATTTAAAGTGGTTTTAAACCCTCAAATATACCCAGTGAAGTGACTGGCCTTGGGTGATACACAGAGATGAAACAAATCCTCCTACATAAGTTGTGCCTGTTTATCTGCCATCTTTTTTCCTTTACATCCTGCTAAAAAAAATACAGATCAAAGACTATTTCTCAGCAGTGGGGCAGGAATCTGATGTCACACACTGTGGAGCTAGAGAACACATCTCTGTGAAATCTGATAGCTGATTGGAGGGAAGGGCTGGGGGGGGGGGGGGGGCAGGCCATATTGGTTGAGGTGTGGGCTAAGAGTTCTTTCAGTGACTCATGCCGATAACAGAGGGATCAGAGAGAAACCAGGTGTTGGATTCAAGCTAGTACAGGCTTTACAGGGATGTGCCTTGTTCACTCTTCATGTCTAATGCAGCGTACACATGACCGTTATTCATGTCATGCAAAAAAACAAAGTTTTTCTCTACGTGATTCCTTGTATACACAGTTTCGTGAAAAAAAAAATGCTTGAGCAAAGTGCGTGACGTACAAAACGTACGACGGCACTATAAAGGGGAAGTTCCATTCAAATGGCGCCACCCTTTGGGCTGCTTTTGCTAATTTCCCCGTCTCATAACTTGCTTCTGAGCATGCACGTTTCCCCCCCCCTTGTTAAAGCGTACATACGACCGTTTTTCACGACATGAAAAAGAACAATGTGAAATATTACGAGAAAAAATAAATAGAGCAGGTTCTAAATTTTTAGCCCATTTTTCTCGTCGAGAAAAAAGCTCTGGAGCATACACATGACTATTTTTCATGACCAATTTTAAAAATTTAATTTTTCTCGTCATGAAAAACGGTCGTGAAAAACGGTTGTGTTTACAACCACTTTGAGAAGAGACCTGACGTAAACAACGTTTTTTTTTAACTGCGCATGCGCCATCTGTGGAGGTATCCCAGTGCGCATGCTCGAAATTAAACTGGAACCAGCCAATGCTTACGACGGTGGCGTCATTCTACGCAAATTCCTATTCGCGAACGACTTACGCAAAAAATTAAAAATTGTACGCGGGAACGACGGACATACTTAACATTGAGTACACCTCATAATAGCAGCTTTAACTATACGCCGGAAAAAGCCGAATGCAAACTACGTAAAAAAATGCGCCGGCCGGACATACGTTCGTGGATCGCCGTAAATAGCTAATTTGCATACTCGACAAGGATTTCGACGGAAACGCCACCTAGCGGCCGCCGAAAAATTGCATCTAAGATCCGACGGCGTACTAAGACGTACGCCTGTTGGATCGATCCCAGATGCCGTCATATCTTGTTTTGTGGATACAAAACAAAGATATGATGCGGGAAATTTAAAATTACGCCAGCGCAATGCTTTTGTGGATCTGCCCTGTAATATGTCACTACTGTTTTATATCCCATGCAGACCTTCACTGGGCTCTATCTTGCACAAGTGGTCTCTTACATAGCAGTTTCTCTTTATCTTTTATTGTTTGCACATTAAAAGCAAACAGATTTGTTGCGCTAAATTCATACAAAAACAAAATAAAATAAAAACACTAAATTGCTGGACACAATCAATAATAATGAAAAGGTGAAGGTCATCGGACATGTCTGCCCGGAGATTTCTGTCTGATGGTTGTACACACCATCAAAGAGAAATCCGCGCGGACACGATACGCGGTGACGTCGCCGCGACGATGACACGGCGACGTGTGCGGCCCTGGAAGGTCAATGCTTCCACGCATGCGTCGAATCACTTCGACGCATGCGAGGGCTTTCGGCCGAGCGGACATGTCCGGTGAGTCTGTACAGACGACCGAACATGTCCGACGGACAGGCTTCCAACGGACATGTTTCTTAGCATGCTAAGAAACATTTGTCCGCTGGAAACCTGTCCGATCCGCTGGAAAATTGTCCGGTCGGACGTACAGACAACCGAACATGTCCGCTGAAACTGGTCTGCGGACCAGTTTCAGCAGACATGTTCAGTCGTGTGTACGGGGCCTTACTGTCAGTGTATAGGATATACACATTAAAAGTATTCGCTAATGGTTACACCGGTCCCTTCTCCACACACAATCCCTATCCTCATTCAGTTAAAACAGATCCTCTTCCCATGAGCCACAAAAAAGTATACAAAAGATCACCTCCGTTTGTATGGATTTAAAATAGAAAGTACTCCGGTATCCACATAAAAGTAAAAAGAGGAAGGAACGCTCATTGTGCAGGCATCCAGACAATAAAATGTATATGAATTAAAAGGTAATACATATACACTCACATTTGGTAAGCATTAGCAAGCATGAAAGAAACGACCAGCGTTTCTAACCGACAAGATGGCCACCATGTCTCCGCCTACGTCACACGTCCCTAGACTAGCCTAGTCTATTGTTCGTACATGCTGGGGGGAGTTCTCTGTGTTGCTCTATTTTTATTCATGTGTATGTCATTCACATCAGGGGTCAAGTCCTGGGGAAAAAAGTGTGGGAACTCCCACCCAAGATCCACTCCCCCACCAAAAACAAAAAATTATACGCTCATATGCATAATTACTAAACCGCATGTTTTTTTTCTTTCGATCCACTGTACCTTTAAGCAATTTCTTTCTAAATCCCACAATAACTCGCAGCAGACCTCCGCAATGTCTCCTGGGAACAATGACAAAAGCTCCCAGGAGACATTGTGGCATCGAAGAAGTGACGGAATACCCGCACACTACCTGATGAATCCATATACAGGAAGCGGCCAGTAACATAAAGGATTACTAAGGTTCGCCTGCCCCTGACAGTGACTTGAGCTGGGCATTGCCGCTTAGTGAAGGATTGGCTCGGGCGGCTCGGCTGCTCTAGTCCTGCAAAGGGAACTGCGTTCCTGCTGTGAAAAAAGTGCAGGGACTCCATTCCCACGTGTTCCCGCAGGACTTGAGCCCTGATTCACATGCAGTCTTTAGCAAAGAAAATTGTTACTGCAATTGTTCAAGCACCCCTGGCAGTTTTCAAATTTTCCCAAACCCCTTTCACTTTTGCCTAACACCATGGCCTACACCCAAATATAGAAAAAAATAAATGTGAAATAAAAAAGAGAAATGACTGTCCTGAATAGACGTTTACCTGCAAGAATTGTCCTCGTTAACACATCAACACACTGTCAAGCACAGCACAGTAATCACGTTTCATCTCTGAAATAAATTGGCATCACTGCTACACCATTCATACCGAACACATTTTATTTTATTTTTGGAAGCCCCCTCTGCCTTTGTGTATCTGTAGTAGTGTGACCAAATAAAAAAAACAAGTGTTACCCAGTATTCCAGATTTTAAATATGGATTTTAAACAAGGTATATTACTTTAAACACAAAAAAAATTACTACATTTAGCTGGAGTCAAATTTATAAGGTGGCACACATGATACAACCTTTCAAATCACAGAGAAACCACACAGCTGTCACTGCAGAGTCTCATGCGTGGGATAGTAATTGAAAAAGACTAAAGCAAATACATTATTCAAGAGGATAGTTTGGCTGCTGGCCTGGTCACCTATCATCCAGTGTTATATCACAAAGCATCTAGCTGTAGCAAGTCAACCCAATTTGCCATGAGACTTTAATGACAGTCACTTTCAACCATGTAACCAGTGCTATGCCATTCCACCACTTCCTTAGATCAACATTTTAAATATTAGCTAATATCAGAATGTCAGCCGCACTGATGGATACTCACACTTTAACAGCGGTCACATTATTTGGCTGGTATTTTATCCTTATTCCAGTCACCCTTTCCTAATTTTTTTCCAATTATCATGTTTCCTCTGGAGAGAAAACACTGTAACACATTCACTGAAAAACGACATCCACTTGTTAT
This sequence comes from Rana temporaria, assembly GCF_905171775.1. Taxonomy (NCBI): domain Eukaryota; kingdom Metazoa; phylum Chordata; class Amphibia; order Anura; family Ranidae; genus Rana; species Rana temporaria. The sequence continues at coordinate 313,294,970 of NC_053489.1, forward strand.
CATCTGTCATCCAGCAAGCAAGGCATTAGCAGCAGTGAATGCATACATTTTACTGATATTGACACAGAGCACTATTTAAATTCTGTCTCTCTAGCTTGCTGTGACAGCGAAGATCCAGAATATGAATCTCTTTGCTCACACTGGCTTGCCTTCAGTCTCACCAAACAGAATTAACAGTGAAGTTACTGAAGACATGACATTGCTATCCAATAATGTAAACTGATGATGTCATTATTTGTAGAAGAAAAAACAAAATATGCAATATACAGATGCAATGAGTTATACCTAGGACGCTGACAAACATACCAAGTCACTTATATGAGGACACTGTAGCCTACTTATAAGCAAGCAAAGCTCAGCTAATGCTTAAAACCCTAAAATGCTGAATAAATTAATAGATAAAAAGTAAAACTTGTGTAGCTTTCACAACAATCCAATAAAAGCCACTAAAATCATAGAAACAAAACGGGTTAATGCATTGGCAATTATGCCTATCATTTAATAAAATATTGTACTACTTAGTCAAAAATGTTAAGCGGTTTACAAACATGTTATGATCTCTAATTTAATTTAAGAAAAATCACAGCTAAATGTTCCCTGTAAAGAATTATGTAAATGATGGAAAAAACTGTTTTGCGCCAACATCTTATATTTAACCACATTCACAAACTATTTGCAGCCATTGAAGAACCCATTAACAATTTTAGAGTTTTTTTTATTGAATCAAAGAAGTAAACATAATTCCCAATGCATTTGTCATTTGCCAAAATTTTTTGCTTTACATAAGTATTCATGTGAGTGAGTCAGTAACTTATATAGCGCAACACATGCAAACTGAATCGCCTCTGGGCGCTTAGTATCCGTTCCCTACTGTCCTTTTGCCTTCAGAAAAGATGGGTTTTGTCATTTAACCTTTCCAGTTTGTATGCTACCGCTTGGAACTAAAACGGGTGTATATTGGATTTTTGTGATTTATACAAAATAATCCAAAATAATCCACAAATTTCACCGAAATGTGTCTAGTTTTTTGTAAAAAAAATACGAAAACCTAAGTATTGGTTACAATATTTTCAATTTCATTGGTTTGCTATGAAATTTTTAAAGCTCAACTCCAGGCAACTAAAAGTATCCCTTGCAGTGGGACTATGTTCACACTGCAAGTTTTAATTGCCCATTTAGGGCTAGGGGAACAATAAAAGAAGATTAAAGGGTCACTAAAGGAATTTTTTTTTTGCTGAAATGACTGTTTACAGGGTATAGAGACATAAAAGTTAACAGATTCCTTTTAAAAAATGATTAAAAATAGATTAAATTCTATCATATAATGTGCCTCTAGTTTCACTTTCGGTTTTAAACTGGTTTCGTGTTTATGTGAAGTAAAGAGACCCACAGAACAAAAACAAACAAATCCAGGGCAGTGTTTTGTTTTTAAAATGAATCTGATTGGTTCTGAGGAGTTTTAGACACACAGCTTAGACCACAGTGAGAAGCTCCCATGAGATTTTTCATAAGGAGCCAGACAAGCAGGAAGTGTGGAGATCAGAGCAGAATTACAGCTACTTCAAAGCAAAAACGGACAATGAGGACATGAAACCAGGACTGCAGTAAGGTAAAGGAAGCTATTTAGCTAAAAAAAAAAAATTCCTTTAGTGATCCTTTAAGGATGGCCACACATGGAGCAAATTTAGCTATAGAAGCCACGGCTATAGCAGCCACTTGCGATAGTCACAAGTGAATCCAGCAGGCTGGTTGTACCCAAGTTGATTGATTTGGTACTTTCCCGCTGAACCGGCCGAGATTCGAACCGTCTATGGCCAGCCTTACTTTGCTCATTCTCTGCTGCTCCCCACTGCTAGACCAGTCCCTGCAGCATCTTGTCCCGCATTGGACAACAAAGAACAGTCCACTGCAGGAGCATGCAGGAGTGCCATCTGCCGGCAAAGCAGAGGATCAGGTAAGTATAATGTTTCCCCTCTCCCCTAGACAAAGCAAGTAATTATCCCTTTGCTGTTTGGGCACAGCCCCACTGCAAGCGATCATTTTAAATTTTACTGCAGTTGGGCTTTAAATAAGCTCCAGTGTAAACAATTGCTTGTAAACAAGAGACTGACACCAAAGCTTACTGACCAGGTAAGAAGGGCATTCATTTAAGAAGTAACCATGAGGCCAACCATAAAAGAACTACAGATGTCCACAGTGGAGAGACCTTTATGGAACATCTGCAACGCCTGGGCTCCATAACACTGGGCTTTATTGAAAATTGATGAGAAGAAAGCCATTGCTGAAAGAAAAAAAAAACATTAAATCTTGTAAAAATATCAAAATATGTATTAGACAAAGCATACATATGGGAAAACGTTTTCAGCATAGTGAGTACAAAACTGAACTTTTTTGTTACGCAAAATCTGTGTGGCAGAAGAGATTTAACATATGAAAATATATAGAATTGCGCTAAATAATAAAAATGTGAAAACAAAATACGAATCACCAAAACCAGAATGATTATAATATCAAGAAAGTCCACAAGTGTTGTAAAAATAAGTCTTATAAAATCCTGATGACGATCTTCACCATCCACCACCTTATAATGATCTTGTGCATCAGTGACTTCACCACAAGCTGAAAAACTCACTTACCAGCTCCTGTAGAACCCTCATTACAAGGGGTCTTATATCTTAAAACCCAGCCAAGGCCTTTCATCGAATCAAGAGACTCTCCTGCACTGGAACATCACTTGCCACCGTATGGTAGGTATATATTTCTACCATAAAAAAAAATGCTCCACATAGTGTAAACAAACTTTCAACTTTTACTGTAATATACAATATTGCACTTACTGCATCAGCTGAACAAATGTGCCTTAATTTTGGTGTGTTGGCCGGCACACAAACAAACCCGTCTTTCCGGGACATGTGGGGACGTCAGCGCGTCACTCAATTCTACGCGTTTGGTCATAGGTTGACGTCGTCCAGGGGCACGGGCGGCGTGCTGAGCCACCGCATTACGTGCATACGCACAAAATGGTCTGGTCCTTAGAGCACAGGTCCTTAGAACATTTTTATTATTTAGCGCAATTCTATATATTTTTATGTTTTTGAACTGTGTTTATGTCCCTCAGGAGAATTGCTGCTTAATTTGTCTTGTGTTCATGAGGTTATATAATAGTGCATTTTTTTTCACTTTTTTAGTAAAGCCTAATTTGAAATCTGCAGTTCAGTTTTGGGCACCAGTTCACAAAAAGGATATTGAAATGGCAACCAAACTGATAAAAAGCATGGAGGACCTTGGCTATAAAGAGAGATTAGCTGAACTAAATTTATTCTATCTTGAGAAGAGGCAATTAAAGGGGGGTATAATCACCAAGTATAAATACATAGATGGTCCATATAGTGAACTTGGTGTAGAGTTTTTTACTTTAAGGTCATTACAAAGGACAAGGGGACACTCATGTCTGGAGGAAAAGAGATTTAACTTTTAAATAGGGAAAGGCTTCTTCAGAGTCAGAACTGTGAAATTTTAAATAGACTCCAAACATTGGAAAAACTCCAATTCTTTAAATGACATGTTTGAGAGATGCCTTTTAAGTTATATGTGGTGTTATAGCATTATTTTTTTATTTTGATATGTTCAGAGGGCTCTGAGGAAGAGGGGACCCCCCCTCGAAATGTGTTGGCCATTTGGCACATCTTCCCCATGTTGAAAATGGAGCAGTGGACTAGGCGACGTGAGACACTGTGGATATTGATTGACATGATATCATATGCTAAAAAAAAAGTGAACAAAAAGATTTCTACCACAAGGGCAGAAAAAACACTGCGCTAACAAATGAAAATGACAAATGTAAATAAACACACGTGAATGTAGAATAGCTGCCGGTACTAATTACTCAAAATACCAAAGTAAAAATAAACAATCTAAAAACAAAAAAGTACAGCGCTAAAAGATAATATTGACCACCAAAAACAACTAGAAATTAGATTGGTGAAGTGAACCGTGACAAAAATAAAAAATAAATAAAACTAAAAATAGTCAAAAAAACGTGATCCACATCAAAACGAATAAATGTAAAAAAGTTCATGGATAATAATCATGTATAGATAAATTGAAATAAAGATCCTCCACTGAAAGGGACACCCGATTGATGAAAATGTAGTCTCCTTACCTGATGGAAAGACTGGTTTTGCAGCGGTCTTATAGGGCTCAGGGATGTTTTAAAGTCTTCCCAATAAGACTACTTCTAAAGCTGGGAAATGTAGAAACAATTCTGAACTGTATACGTTCCACCAAGTGAGTACCGATTCAAACTCCCATGTAATGAAAAATAGTGGGAAACCACGCGGTGTAATACCGCTTTGAATGAGGCTTTTTAACCACTTCGTTACCGGGCCTATTTTGGCACTGTTCTCCTTTATGTAAAAATCACAATTGTTTTGCTAGAAAATTAATCAGAACCCCCAAACATTATATATTTTTTTTAGCAGACACCCTAGGGAATAAAATGGCGGTCATTGCAACTTTTTTTCTCGCACGGTATTTGCGCAATAATTTTTCAAACGCCTTTTTTTAGGGAAAAAAACAGTTTCATGAATTAAAAAATAACAAAACAGTAAAGTTAGCCCAATTTTTTTGTATAATGTGAAAGAGGATGTTACGCCGAGTAAATAGATACCTAACATGTCACGCTTTAAAATTGCGCACACTCATGGAATGGCGCCAAACTTCGGTACTTAAAAATCTCCATAGGCGACGCTTTAAATTTTTTTACAGGTTACTATTTTTGAGTTACAGAGTAGCTCTAGTGATAGAATTGTTGCACACGCTCTAACGCACGCGATGATACCTCACATGTGGGGTTTGAATGGTGTTTACATATGTGGGCGGGACTTGCATGCGCGTTCGCTTCTGCACGCGAGCGACCGGGACAGGGGCGTTTTAAATTTTTTTTTTATTATTTTATTTTATTTTTTTACTTAATTTTTTTTTTTTTACACTTTTTTTGACATTTTTTTTTTTTGATCACTTTTATTCCTATTACAAGGAATGTACACATCCCTTGTAATAGGAATCACTGTGACAGGTCCTCTTTATGGAGAGATGTGGGGTCAATAAGACCCCACATCTTTCCTACAGGCTTACAAGCATGAAATCGGTGAAAAACATTTCACCGATTACATGCCGACAGCCGCGATTGCGGCTTTGTTTACTTCCGGGTACCGGGCGTGACGTCATAACGTCGCGCCCGGCCCTCCGACGGTCATAGAGATGACTGTGACCGTCTGGTCACCAGTCATCTCTATGGTTCAGCAACGCGCGCCGGCCGATTCGCTCTCCGGGCCCCCGATGGCACGGGAGAGCCCGGAGAAGCACCGGATGGCGGCGGGAGGGGGGGACGTCCCCCTCCCGCTGCCTAGAAGAACGATCGAGCGGCGGAACCGCCGCTTTGATCGTTCTTCTGGTGCACAGAATCGCAGGCTGAAGACAGAGATATCTGAATGATGCCTGCAGCTGCAGGCATCATTCAGATATCACCACTCAAAGTCCAGGATGTCCTACGGATCTGAAGTGGTTAATATGGTAAAAGTTGCACTTACACTTAGGTGAGTAATACAAGCACGATAATGGGTGGAATGGTTTGGCGTCTCCTCTGATCTTCCTCCGTCTGCTCAGTTCCGTCGCCGCATATCTCTGTGTAGTGCGTGATGATGTCACCCAGCTAGGCCAGACCTACGCGTTTCGTCACAAACAGGACGTCGTCGGGGATAGGCTGATGGTTTTTGGTGGTCAATATTATGATATCATATGCTGTTTATGAGTATACATCTGTTTTATTTCTTCAATTAAAAGATTTATAGGAGGTAATGTACAAGGCTGTTGCGCCCTCTGTTTCTGTTTTTCCAGCATTCCAAAAGATACCTACCCTTTGCAAATCACCTGTAATACAGTGATCGATTCGTATTCCTTCCATGTGTTTTTGGAATGAAAAGAAGCCACCAATTTTTTATCCTTGTGTTTATTGTGGAAAGTACCACATTTCTTGCAGCAGAAGAAACCCTTATTGCCAAAAAAAATGGGGAATTTTTCATCCCTAATATAGCTTTTTATAAGCTGATCTTTAATTGTTCTTTTTATCCTATATACAAAGGCAGACAAATCTTAAATCTTTGTTTAAAATGTGACAATTGCCTAGAAAATTAATAACCCTTAATTTCCCCAAAGGAATGTTAATGTTCTCTCGATTCCTCCCCTTTTAACAATTGATGTCTTTTTCTTTTGCTGTTTAACCTTTATCATTAAATTGGTTAAAGTTTGGGTTTTTATAGGGTTATACTTTCCTTTTCTGTGTTTTTTTGTTTTGTGCAATTTATAATAAACATTAAAATGCAATTTCTTGAAATATCATAATGTCTATTTTGCATTTTGGTATATTATTGTGAAGTCTAAGTTTTTTTCAGATGTAATAATCTATAAACACTGGCATTTCTTGACTCTGCTAAAATAGTCTAGTTCCGTACATTTACTGTATGTCTGAGTCTAAAAACTGTCCCTTTGGGATATTATTACTCCACATATGATAACCTCTCTCTTCTCTCAGCAGACCATTATAGTCAGTGGATTTATTAGTTATTATAGGTCTTGGTTGTGAGTTTTGTTTCTCTGATCTCAATTTTTAACTCTATGAAGTTAATCACTTCCTGACTCTGACTATATGCACCACTGAACTATTGAAAAATCTCAACCTGTGCTATTTATGTGTTCCAAAAAATATTTTAATGATTCTTCTGGACCATCTCAATTTTTCTATGCAGTTATCTATATATCTAGGGCTTGTTTTTTCTCAGAGAATAGGTGCAAGTACTCACCCCTTTTCCCTTCCCCTCTACCCACCTCCAAGCACTGTCCCTTGGTTCCACCCCCTACCTACCCCCCAGTACCAATCCTTTTAGAGAAAACAGAATCATAGATCATTTTGTGGTGCTAAGTAATTTGTATGGAATTTGATAATAATAACAAGTAAAGTAATAAAATAGATCAGCTGCACCCTACAATTTAGCCACTATCCCAGGCCCTCTGACACCGATCACGGGAAACCCTGACTTTCCCCCGGGACAGAATTTAAAAATCTATTCCACACCCTACTCCTTCCAAAAAATTTCTGGTTACTCACTGTATGTCGGGCAATGTGGTTAAATCTTTATCCTCCCTTCAATCTGAATTTGGGGATTCAGCACCAAACCCTTGGTTTTACTTACAACTTAGGAATTTCCTAGTAAACAGCAAACACAAATCCTCTTATCTCCGGGGTTTGACACCCCTTGAAGAAATCTGCCGCAAGAGATCCCCTGTACTTAAAACTACTTCTTTGGCATACAAATGGCTGATCTCGCGTGATTCAGTAGATACTAGCAAACACAAGGAGAGATGGGAAGGGGATTTAGATAGACAAATCAGTGAACGCCAATGGGAAAAGGCCTGCATATTTGCACACAAGTGTTCGTTAAGTACCAAACACCAAGAGACCTCATATAAAGTACTTACGCAGTGGTACATTACACCTGTGAAAGCTCACAAATGGTCCCCGGCAATCTCTGACACCTGCTGGCGTTGTAAGACGGAAATGTGCACATTTCTGCATATTTGGTGGGGGTGCCCCAGGATCCGCAGTTTTTGGGATGAGGTTACCACTTGGATTAAGCACATAACTGACATGAAAATCACCCTGGATGCTGCAGCTTGTCTATTGCATATTAATTCTTTTTCCATAAAACGATATAAAATGTCCTTAACCAGACACCTGCTCACAGCAGCAAAATCATTGATCCCACTATACTGGAAAACAGATATCCCGGGACTCAGAGATTGGTTTGAAAAAGTGAGCTATATCTACAAAATGGAGGAGTTGGTTGCAATGAAAAACGAACGTAGTTCCGCCTTCATTGAGAACTGGTCCCCCTGGGTGGCTTTCACATACTCAAAAGAGTATGAATCCCTCTCTCCTCGTTGACCTGCCCCCCTTTGGCCTAATTCTCCCTGACTCTGTATCATAGGCTTTAGGAATTGTAACCCTTACAAAGACCCCTACTCTTGGGTAGTAATAACTATTGTTGTGCCTTTCTCGCCCGCCTCCCGGTCTCCTTCAGATGGATACCAATCCTTTTGCCTTTTGGATCAGTTCCCCTTCCTTGTCTCTGTCCCCATTTCCCCCCCCTCCACCTTCCCCCCTTCCCTCCCCCCCTTCTCCCCACCCATTCTCTTTTCCTATATGCCTTTCTAATGTGATATATATAAGTAAATGTATAAGATACTGCACATTTATCTGTTACATCCAAATATGTTCAAATGTATGTTACATACAAATGTTACTATACATTAATCTCTGTACAATCATACTTTTGCTTTAATAAATCTTGGATTGTGAAAAAAAAAAATAGATCAACAATATATGTAACCCTGTCTCCTTCAGATAGTAAACAAAAAGTCAAATAAAATTTGGAAAAAATTTGAAAAAAAAAAAAAAAACTGCTGGTACTTTAACCCCTCTTTAAACAACTATTTTAAAGTAATCGAACATTGTGTCACCACACTACCAGAGTCTAAGAAGGCTGTGAGTGGCTTTCCATTTACTGAAATAACATTATAGTGCTCAAATCACAAGCATCACTGTAAAAAACATATCATCAAATACAGCTCTTCTCCGCAGTATCTCTGCATAGGCCTCCTGCCTTGGTCCTCCAGACCGTCAAACACACAGTCCCCAGTGCTCGTGCACTAACCGCTGAGCCTTCCTAAGCTCTAACTGTTTCTCCGGCAGCTTCCTGCTGCTACATACCTACAGGCTCGGCTATTCACTTTCCCAGCACGGACAGTATGGAGCAACCTGCTCCTAACAAGTCCCTTGCACAGACTGACCCCATCGGGAGGGTGGGGCCACTAACCTATACTCCCAGCTCTAGCAAAAGCCCAGTGCACACTTGGCTCATCAATGTGCCTGTTTTCTGCAAAACATGGCCTAAACTGCCAAAATAAAACAGTGGCACGGACTTGCCTCGCTACTATATACAGTGGGGTAGATTCATAAAGAAGTTACGCTGGCGTATCTATTGATACGCCGCGTAACTTCTAGGTTGCTCCGGCGTATCTTTTTTCTGTATTCAGAAAACAAGATACGCCGGAATTTGGCTAAGATCCGACTGGCGTATGTCTTTTACGCCGTCGTATCTTAGTTGCATATTTACGCTGGCCGCTAGGTGGCGCTTCCGTCGATTTACGCAAGGAATATGCAAATTAGGTAGATACGCCGATTCAGAAACGTATGTCCGCCCGGCGCATTTTTTTACGTCGTTTACGTTAGGCTTTTTCCGGCGTAAAGTTACCCCTGCTATATGAGGCGTATCCTATGTTAAGTATGGACGTCGTTCCCACGTTGAATTTTGAAAATTTTACGTCGTTTGCATAAGTTGTCCGTGAGTGGGGCTGTGCGTAATTTACGTTCACGTCAAAAGCATTGGCTTTTTGCGGGTTAATTTGGAGCATGCGCAATGGGTTACTTTCACGGATGGCGCATGCACCGTTAGTCAAAAACATAATTTACGTGGGGTCATGTTTTATTGACATAAAACACGCCCACCTCTTCACAATTTGAATTAGGCGCGCTTACGCTGGCAGATTTACGCTATGCTGCCGTAACTTAGGGCGCAGGTTCTTGGTGAATACAGAACCTGCCTCACTAAGTTACGGTGGCGTAGCGTATCTGAGATACGCTACGCCCGCAGAAAAATAAGCCAATCTACCTGAATCTACCCCAGTATATATATATATATATATATATATATATATATATATATATATATATTAGTAGTGTCACCACACCACCAGAGTCTAGGAGGGCTGTGAGTGGCTTTCCATCCACTGAAATAACACACATTTGTTTTTGACGTGACTCTGACATGCGTCCTGTGCACAAAGAGATATGTGTCTTTTCATATAAGCATAATCGCATTGCACTGGTTCATCCTGTAGAGGACATTTTGCAGCAATATTCCCTAATGCATGGCAACGATAACACTGTATGTGCTCTACACCCAGTCCTCTTAACGGTCCCAAAGACATTCCAGACTTCTTTGGCCAGTCTCCAGGTCTAGGATCCACAGTCTGATTAGCTGTAACAGCAGTCATATCAATCTTCCCCATGCCCTTGAACCCTGGAACAGTCTTTCCAGAGCCGCAGGGTGATCTTGCACCCCTAGACACACCAAAGTGGGGCGTAGACGGGTTCAAGTCCTCAGTAGTAGTTTATCTCTCCACTAGTTCCACCAATTGGGTTACAGTTTTGGGGTCCCCCTGGCCAACCCACTTCCTCAGCAGGAAGCGCACGCAGGTACCGGTCCAGTACTACACGCTCCGCTATCTGAGGGCCTGTCAATGTCTCTGGCTGCAACCACTTCCTGGTGAGGTAGACCAGGTCGAACATTTGAGAATGGGGTAGCTTGTCACTGGAGTAGGTCCACTGATGCACGTGCTGTGTCCAGACAGCCATGTTGAACCCAAGCATGCGAGTATCTGTCTTCAGAGTCTCATAGTCCTGGGCCTTTGTCAGGGAACTATCCACAGAAGGATTGGCAGGTCTATTCATGTTCAGCAGAGTCACGGACCAACACACGCAATGTGCACACAGGCGCGCACACAGACGTGCACATGGGCAACAACAGTGAGGAGTCTACGTTCTTCATAGCGAACTCGCGTGCGCCATTGCGCACACAATACATGAGTGACTCTTGGCGCCAGTGCCCTATTTAAAGCCTGCTGCAGCAGTCACCAACTGCTGCATGATCTTCAGCCTTCTGGTGTGTATTCCTGAGTTTCTGTTTCTGCTACCTTGAATTACCGTTGTCAACCCGGCTTGCCTGACCAGTCTTCTCTGTGTATGTCCCCGGCTTGATCCTTGGCTTGTTCCTGTATCTTGTTCCTGTCTGCTGACCCAGTGTATGACCCCGGCTTGATCCTCGGCTTGTTCCTGTATCTTGTTCCTGTCTGCTGACCCAGTGTATGACCCCGGCTTCATCCTCGGCTTGTTCCTGCATCTTGTTCCTGTCTGCTGAACCAGTGTATGACTTCCGGCTTGGCTTCCTATGCCGCCCCTGGCTTTCCCTGCTGCACAGCCGCATCTGGTACTTCCGGGGTACCCCTGCCTGACTGCCTATCCTGCTCACCAGCTGATCTCCAGCATCATCTCAGCTTGTCACAGCTGGCAACTCCTGCCTCTTTGGGTATAGCACTCCCTGTGCCACCTTCTGGTCAGGGGGCGCTCTGCACTTAGTCGCAAGGGAAGCCCTCCCAGCACTTCGGCCTCTGGTAACGTACGTGACAGCCTTATCCGGCTCCCGATCAAAGTTGGCCTTTTTAAGTTCCCCTGTCAAAAATGGTGCCACAGACCCGCCCACTGTTCTTTTGGCCATCCTTTGTGGACAGTGACTCTCTCAAAAGTCGCAAGGTATACCTGGACATCATGGGCAGGTGTCATCTTCTGTAGGTGGTACAAGGCACTTACCAACTTTGGATCTACTGGCACAGGAGGTGCGAACCCATTTTTCAATTCCACCAGAACCTCTGTGAACTGCCGGTTCATCTCCTGCTAAGCCACCTGATGTGCTGCAGTGGCCTCTGCAACTTGGCGGTTGGATTCCCACTGAGCTGCATTGGCCTGTAGTAGGGCCTTTAATATTTCCTACATCTTTAGAAACTGCCCGCTGAGTCTGCCACGTGTAGGAGAATAGCTCATGGGAAATCACCTTTTCTGGAAAAAAAGGTCAGCATACAGGCAAGTTCTTTAAAAGCTGGTGGTTTGCCAGAATTATTTAGCAGAGGTTTGCAAAATAGTAAAAACAAACAAAAATTGTAAAACAAATCCTTGATGTCCTGCTCTAAACTATACAGTAGTCTCCTCCCTATACAGTGTGGGGCTGGTCCCCAAAACCCACAAAAACATGTGGTAAAGCAAACCTTTTTAAGTCCAAAAAGATATCTCGTAGATTCCCTTCTGAGTTTCAGGTTAGAGCTATCCTGTGCTATCTTCCTGCTCATTTAAAGTCCACCTGAGCGTGGACTCAAGTGGACCACAACATCCGGACCAGAAACCAAGCCTGCCACAGAGGCTGGAAAAATCTGGCCCATATTCCAGTTCAGTCTCTTGCAACAGAACGCATGCAAGGTGAAATATATTGATTATCCATTACCTCACCTCGCATACCATCAATATATATATATATATATATATATATATATATATATATATATATATATATATATATATATATATATATATATTCCACTGTGCTTAAAGTGAAGAAAATGTTTTTTTAAACAAAGCATAAAAGAGTCCAGTGCATTCAGGCCCAAGAAACTTTGAAGTCATTTTATAAACACAAAAAGTGAGAACACCCTTCACATTTTTGTAAATATTTTATTATATCTTTTCATGTGACAACACTGAAGAAATTAAACATTGCTACAATGTAAAGTAATGAGTGTACAGCTTGTATAACAGTGTACTTTTGCTGTCCCCTCAAAATAACTCAACACACAGCCATTAATATCTAAACCGCTGGCAACAAAAGTGAGTGCACCCTTAAGTGAAAATGTCCAAATTGGACCCAATTAGCCATTTTCCCTCCCCGGCATCATGTGACTCGCTAGTGTTACAAGGTCACAGGTGTAAATGGGGAGCAGGTGTGTTAAATTTGATGTAATCGCTCTCACTCTCACATACTGGTCACTGAAAGTTCAACATAGGACCTCATGATAAAGAACTCTGAGGATCTGAAAAAAAGATTTGTTGCTCTACATAAACATGTCATAGGCAATAATAAGGTTGCCAGTACCCTGAAACTGAGCTGCAGCATGGTGGCCAAGACCATACAGCAGTATAACAAGACAGGTTCCACTCAGAACAGGCCTCACCATGGTTGACCAAAGAAGTCAAATGCACATGCTCAGTGTCATATCCAGAGGTTGTCTTTGGGAAATAGACATTTGAGTGCTGCTAGCATTGCTGCAGAGGTTTAAGGGGTGTGGGGGGGGGGTCAGCCTGTCAGTGCTCAGACCTCACGTCGCACACTGCATCAAATTGGTCTGCATGGCTGTCGTCTCAGAAAGAAGCCTCTTCTAAAGATGATGCACAAGAAGTCCAGCAAACAGTTTTCTGAAGACAAGCAGACTAAGGACATGGATTACTGGAACCATGTCCTGTGGTGTGGTGAGACCAAAATAAACTGGTTCAGATGGTGTCAAGCGTGTGTGGCGACAACCAGGTGATGAGTACAAAGACAAGTGTGTCTTGCCTACAGCCAAGCATGTTGGTGGGAGTGTCATGGTCTGTGGCTGCATGAGTTCTGCTGGCACTGGGGAGCTACAGTTCATTGAGGGAACCATGAATGTTAACATGTACTGTGACATACTGAAGCAGAGCCTGATCCCCCTCCCTTCGGAGACTGGGCCGCAGGGCAGAATTCCAACATGATAACGACCCCAAACAAAACTCCAAGACGACCAATGCCTTGATAAAGAAGCTGAGGGTAAAGGTGATGGACTGACTAAGCATGTCTCCAGACCTAAACCCTATTGAGCATCTGTGGGGCATCCTCAAACAGAAGGTGGAGTAGCGTAAAGTCTCTAACATCCACCAGCTATGTGATGTCATCATGAAGGAGTGGATGAGGACTCCAGTGGCAACCTGTGAAGCTCTGATGAACTCCATGCCCAAGAGGGTTAAGGCAGTGCTGAGAAATAAAGGTGGCCACACAAAATATTGACACTTTGGGCCAAATATGGACATTTTCACTTAGGGGTGTACTCACTTTTGTTGCCAGCAGTTTAGACATTAATGGCTGGGTGTTGAATTATTTTGAGGGGACAGCAAATATACACTGTTAGGCCCTGTACACACGATCAGTCCAAACTGATGAAAATGGACTGAAGGTCCGTTTCATCGGTTAACCGATGAAGCTGACTGATGGTCTGATGTGCCTACACACCATCAGTTCAAAAACCGATCGAGTCCAACGCGGTGGCGTAAAACACAATGGAGTGCAGAGAAAAATTAAGTTCAATGCTTCCAAGCATGCGTCGACTTGATTCTGAGCATGCGCAGGTTTGGAACCGATGCTTTTGCGTACTAACCATCGGTTTTGACCTATCGGTCAGGCGTCCATCGGTCCAATTTTAAAGCAAGTTCTCTATTTTTGGACCGAAGGACAACTGTCTGATGGGGCCCACACACGGTCGGTTTGGACCGATGAAAATCAACTTCAGTCCGTTTTCATCAGTTTGGACTGATCGTGTGTACAGGGCCTCATTCTAGCTGTACACTCACCAGACCAATTTTCATATAAATAAGTTGGCACTTGCGACAGGCTCAGAGTTGGCACACCAGCCTATTTAACATCATGGGGGATGGGGATGGTCCAGGGGAATTTAAAAAATGACCGTAAAGAGAGTGCTTCCAAGGAGATTTTAAGGAGCGCATGCTCCGTAAACACGACACCTATTGGATCATCATATTCCGGAAGTGAAGTCATCCCCGACTCCCTGTGTGTTCCAGATCTAGGAAGTGTCTGTGACCACCGGTGCCCAAAGCCTGTTACTACCTTACTCTTGTGAATATCTATACCCATTTGTGAATTAAATTTACTTTCATACTGCACTTACAGTGACGCCTGTGTTTTATCCTTAGCTGTTCCAAACCAATTTTGCTTCCCCTCAACAAACACCTCTCCTGAATTCTGCTTTTAGTGTGATAATAGGCTCATTCATGTAAGTAAAAAAAGCTTCTGATTGTGTAATAAAATACAAAACAACACTATATTTTATTCCATATAAAATGAGGCTCATCAGACATTCATTCTTGAAACTTAGCACATCACATATGACATCATTCATATTAAGTGCTGTATGTACAGTGAATCTATAAACTCACTCCCTGTTAATGCTTATACACATCTCAGTGCCCCTGGAAGAAGTAATATTTTACGAAACGGACGTAGGGCGGAGCGGCGCGCTGTCGTCACCCAAGAGCTCCAAACGTTCCCCCATTGGATGGGTGTCTGGGAATTTGTGTACCGGCCGGCACATCAGATTCGAGGCATTTTTTACTGCATGTTTGTAAGTGCAATACAACTTTTAATAAATCTTTTTTACTCATTTAATGCGCTATGTGGAGCTGTTATTGTTTTTTACATGGTGGGCATTGATGTTGGTGAAGTTTAACCACTTGTGGATGAGACCCAATGTTAAGGATCGTATCTGTCTGAACTGCAAGACTGGGAGTGACTACCTATTATATGCTGTTCATGATCCCCTGTCATAAGGGATCATGGCGATTTGGTAAGAAGCCAATCTATAGTTTGGTGGAGGATTCATCACTTTGCTTTGGACACATTTTCAACTGATTTTGGAACTTGGCACAGAGCACGGGTGTCTGGCATTTCATGTGTTAAACATTTATGGACTTTATTGCTACAATATTTGTTTTATTTATATGTCTATATATTTTTATTTGGTTAATATTTATTGATCTAATGATATGATCCAAAATTTTTTGATGTTCATTATCAATATTATCACTGTTTCACTGTTATTGAGGGACTTGAGAGTGCTATATAGTGCCCTCTAGTGGCTATCAACCTCTCTTGTTTTTTGGTATATTAGTTATTTATATAATACTATCATATACCACATAGTTTATGATTTATATCAATATATATATATATATGACATAGTTTTGTGATATACATACTGTATACATATGTTATGTATACAGTGCCCCCCCCTTTCCAATTAGCAGATTTAATGGCTATAGGGCCAGATTCACATAGAATTACGTTGGTCCTGGGCAGCGTAACGTATGTGATTTACGTTACACCGCCGCAGGTTTACAGCGCAAGTGCCTGATTCTCAGAACTCTTACCTGTAAACTTGCGGCGGAGTATCGTAAATGCGCTTGGCGCAAGCCCGCCCAATTCAAATGGGACAGGCACCATTTAAATTAGGCGCGTTCCCGCGCCGAGCGTACTGCGCATGCTCCGTCAGGTAAATTACCCAACGTGCATTGCGCTAAATGACGTCGCACCGACGTCATTTGCTTAGACGTTAACGTAAATGGCGTCCAGCGCCATTCACGGACGTCTTACGCAAACGACGTTGGTTTTTAAATTTTGACACGGGAACGACGGCCATACTTAACATGGCTTAGGACACCTAGGAGGTAGTCCTAATTTTACGCGGCGTAACTCGACGGAAACGATGTACAGTTAGATCGACGGGCAGCTCGGACGTTCGGGGATCGCCATAAGTATTCATTTGCATATTCTACGCCCAACCGCAATGGCCTCGCCACCTAGCGGCCGGCCTAGAATTGCATCCTTAAGATCCGACAGTGTAATTCAATTACACCTGTCGGATCTTAGGGCTAGCTATGCGTAACTGATTCTATGAATCAGTCGCATAGTTAGGATGGCCCTAACACAGAGATACGATGGCGTATCAGGAGATACGCCGTCGTATCTCTTTTGTGAATCTGGCCCATAGTTTTTTTCTGTTCCAGAAGGTGTCCATGTATCACCTTTTATGAAGATACACACAAAATCATTTACTTTTTGATTTTACTCTATTGAATTGTCAACGCGTGATATTTTATTTGTTTCACTTTTAACAGTTTTTATCAAGGTATTCCAAAGTACAAGTTGTAGCATAACAAATCATGTAGAGTTAAGCCGCATTAAGCATTAGTTTTCTAAGGGTCTGGACACTTCTCCTCAGATCTTCTTATTGGTCAGATCATTTCTGTCCACACCCTCCTCAAGGACCAGAAAAAAAGGGTTGCATTAGCAGTCTGGAGATCTTCTTTTACCATCAAAGAAGGAACATCAGCAAAGACTTATTAGAACCACTGATCCATCCTGTTCATTGATGAGACTTTGCCAAACCCGCAATACCAGACTTTGTTAAGTATTTTCATTCTTAAACCCTTTGTATTTCTCTGTTGTATTAGTGTCTCGTTGTTTCCTTTGAAATACCCTTTTTATGTAAATATTTAATTTGCACCATTTTACCTTTTCTATTAATACACAATATTTTTAAAAGTGTTAAAATTGTCTCTAATGCACTAACACAGTTTCTTTGAAGAGTGCTACTATATGGTAAATTTCTGGATATACCTGTCTGTGGTGACAGCATGTGTAACAGATATTTATTTTAAGTCATAATTTTTATCGATAATTGTTAGTGTGAACTTTTGATATTTTAAGATAAAAATATCTGGTGGCAGTGATTGATTTGAAGTATATGGGGTTAATTGCGCAGTTAACCATACCCAGCGATAATCACTGGAAGATCACTGGTCATATGAAAGATTGTGGTCCCACGAGCTAGAAAATCTTTGTGCAGGGTGAGGTCGAGAGTTTTATCATTGTGCATCAGTAACAGCACGGTGTAAATTTGACTAGCCATTTTATACTAGTTGGTGAAGGTGGCCAGGGTCTGACACAGTGGTCATCACAATAGTAGATTGCATTATCCCATGTGACGGTATTACAATGATATCCCCGTCAATGTTCCCTTCTTCCTATAACGAAAATCACCCCAATATTCCACAAGGAGGAATATTCCTGGAGTCGCCCAAAAAGCCACACATGAGACAAGCTTACTGCTGGAACAACACACTTTAATGGTTTTCTTCTCAGCTTTTTATACAGTCCAAGACATTAAAGCAACAATGAAATCTCCACCCCCCTAATCACACTCTAAGGCTAATTACTAAAACATTCTAGACAGGTCGGCACCGACTGATAATCATCATGTCTAATCACTGCACATTCCTTAAACAGCATAACAACAAACCACCTTCACACACTTGAGTTTCCTAGGCAGACGTTTCGTCTGCATGCAGCTTGACACCTATTAACACCTCTGAGCATCACTAGGCTGTAGACAGTGTTATCACACAATTAAAGGCCTTTCAAAAGCCAGCCTTATTTAACATATTAATAGTCTGTTACCCAGAGAGATGAGTCACACATGAAACCACCTGTTACCTCTAACACAGCATTAAATTAGCAGGGAGAATTAAACTGAAGCATATATAGGCAATTGCATCACATCCCATTTTTAAAATTGTGATCCTCGGCTCTTAATTTAATGCAATAATTATTTTCTATTTTTTTCTACCTTTGAGAGAACACTCCCACCCATTAGAGTAGCACAAAAGTAGTACAGATAAGCCTCTATCACTGACACTCCAAAACCCTTGGGGGTTTCTAGGGATATCTCTCTTTTAGTTGACACTGTTGCTAGAGCAAACTGCAAACTCTCTTTAGTCACATTTGTATCAGCACTTTGCTTACAGGACACAAAGGTCTTTACATCACCAAGTATCAGTTTTAGATTCATTGTTAATATTTGTTTTCCCACTGCACAGGGCACTAACAGATGAAAGTCTTTTTCAAAACACATAGGTGGCCCCATTACTGGATTCACTCCCACGTCACAGCAAATAGTTTGAAAGTTATTCTCTCCATTGATTAATGTAGCATTCCCAGCACTTTTCTCCCTCGAGAAAGTCTTAAAATACACTGCCAGAGGTCTATTCTACATTTGGTGGTGCTAGGGTAGAAACAAAACTGTCAAGTTCACTTTACACAGATCTGGCATTCCACTAATAAAGCCACAGGAGAAACGATTAGCAGGCACATGTATCTTGTTTTTCCCTGCAGACTCAACTTGAACTCCACAGTTGCTAGGAGTGACTGCAGACACTTTATCAACAACATTTTGGTAGACAAACCCAGATCTTTGCCTGGCCAGGTTATCTTGTGCTATATTCAAAGTTAGAGGTCACTTGGTGACATCATCCATTGTTCTGTCTCAAGGACATTCAGCTAAACCTTCTTATCCCATAAACTTCAGATACCATATTTCTTTGATCTCAGTTTATTACAACAAGCTAGGTGAAACTACAAAATAACAGAAATAGACCCCAATAAGTACAATATTGCATACAATACAGCATACATAGCAGAAACAACAATATACAATACAAGATGTGATAGTAAAAATTTACTTTTTAAGTTCTCTAAGGGGTGATGGCGATAGATTGAGCAAGACATGTCCTGCTTCCTGCAATGTCTTCTCAGGGCATGGTGGCTGTTCACTTCCTGTAAAGATTCTACCCAGAATTCCCTGCTTTCTAATGTAGCGGAATATCACCCTTTTTATTGTGATATAAAAGACTACCATTTACTGATTGAGAAGGATCTTAGCTCCCTCCGGTGGCAGAGATGAGTTAGAGCCACCTGTTTACTTTTTGTTCTGGTATCGCAGAGAGGGTTGGGAGATTGAGTACAGGGAGAAAAGAGACTCCATTTGCCCTGACCTGTTATAGACTACATTACCCAGAGAGCAGCTGTACAATCCCAGGATGCTTTGCCTTCTGCACAGCCTGCTGGGGGAGGTAATTTAAGGGAGTGTACGTGCTTTGCGCGCTCTTTCTGGACCGCCTCCTCAACCCAGGAGGACACCTGTGGAAGTGTCCTCACGGAAGTAGGCCGGAACTGAGGCCTACCTATGCCTGGGCGGAGCGCCATTGAGGAGGAGAGACAGAACCTCTGACGGAGTGATCGGACGGGCTTCCAGCATCCCTGCGACCTGTCTGAAAACCGGAGGCTGCCGTCTAGCAAGACTGTGATCGGAGATCGCGAACAAGGTGTCACAGAATGACAAGGTCCGAACTGGTTGGGTGAGACTGGGAACCTGCCCAAGACCTACTGACTGTGTTGTTGGAGGGTGGATCGTCCACATTGGCCTGCATGATTTCACTGTTTGGGGCTCTTTTGCCAGTTTATTTATTACCACATTGGATTACAAATTACCCCTTGCGTGCCAACGCATACCTACGTATCAGTGCACAGACTCTTGGGATAATTTGAACCGCGGTTTGGTCTGATCAACCGAACCACGTTAGTTAGGTATACCACTTAAATACTGCCTACTTAGTTATTGCAGATTACGGATATCCATTTCATATTCTCTAATTGAGTAACTGGTTTTATTATACTGTGCAGTATTGTTGAGAGAGAGAGAGTGCTGGGTGAGGCTTGGCAAAGGGGTACTTCAATGTGGATGCCTTATTGAGGGAATCCCCTTGCTGTGTGCTTGCACAGGTCTGTATAGACATTGTAGTTTAACTTACATCTATTTGTTGTTACTGTTACTGACTCTGCAGGGCTCTGCGAGCAGTTCATCACTGTTTTACCCTTGTTTCTTTGCTTTACCTTAACAAGTAAAGTGTCACTCTGGTTAAGCTGAAATCTGTGTACAGTCTGTCATATTGCAGGATCCATTTGACTCAAGGTAACCATTCATTTACATAATTTGCTGTAGTGTGACGGGATATTGTGCCCTCCAACGATTCATTGGGGCCACAATTCCCATTATACCAGTTGTGCCGAGGGAGGGTTCTGAGCCAACTTCAGGGGTTGACACCAGAGCGTAGACCCAAAACAAACCACCAGCTCCTTCAGGGGTAGTGCTACATGTGGGGGCTCGTCCGGGATAGGCTGTTACCTTGAACAACCGAATTGAGACGTTTATTCCGCCATTAAAGCAAGGAATTGTCGTGGTGTTGGACTGTGCTGGTGAGGAAAGAGTTAACGTCCCCATTAAAGTTTGGGCGCACGTGCAGCGGAGTGACGTAAGCCTGCAGCATGCGAGAAAAAGAACTGAGTGGGAGGAGTTACCCACCCCTGCGTGAGACGTAGGGCGAGTTTGGCGCCAAAGGACAGAGTGATTGCCCGCCCACGAGAGAGAGTCGTGCAACCCTGTCTGTGCCACTGACGCAGTTTGAAAGGCTAAGACCCCTGTATCGGGAACCAATCCGATGTTTGCTGCCACCGGAGTCCCCCTGACCGATACCAGGATCCGAATGAAGACCCAGGGGAAGTTTGTCTTGTTCTCTAGTGGTGGCGTGGAGGCCCTTGGACTGTCCTGCCCCGCTGTTCGGAGCTGGCTGTCCGGATCCTGCCATTTGTTCGGTGCAGAAGATGCCGAGACTACTTGTTTCATGTGGAGCCACCAACTGGGTCTCCCCGTGAGTAACGGGTAGATTGGGTCGCCGGAATGATGACCGAGGAGGAAGAGGTTCCATGGCCTGAACCCCCTTCTACTACTTTGACCACTGATCCCAAAGTTGTGACTGTTTCCTCTACACTGACCCTGCTTTCGGCTGCTACCCCGATTGTGTCGTCGGAAGTGAGTGATAAGGAAAATGTGCCTGTTGCAGAGGTGGGTGTCGCTGCCGAGACAGCGTGTATGGCGGTGGTCCCCGACTGGCTCGCAACTGGAAAACTGGGCCTTGTCAATGTCTCCCATGGCTGTGGTCGAGGCCTACCTATATCTGGACACGACAAGGTCAGTACACTTGTAAAGGGACGTGTCTGTTTGCCTGCTGAAGAGTATGATACCTCTGACATTGACTCTTCATCCAATGTGGGTGACGATCGGTGGATGGAGCTGGAGCTGCCTGAGTTACAGTGGGGCAGAAGCACCAGAAATGTTTCAGGAACACTGCATCACAGGCGAATGTTCCGCAACTGACTTGGGGAGTTACGGTCCCAAGCGCCAGTGCTACTAAAGAGACTGTTCCTATACTGGCCACATTGCCCGTAGTGAAAAGAGCACCTGACGCCATTGTCATGACAGGACTTGGACACCCCCGTACCCTGCCTAAACTGTCTCACCTTCAGCGTATAGTTATGAAGAAGGTGGCCCAGGACTACGGGTGGGAATTCCCCTATGTGCCTCCAGCTCTCATGACACTAATTGAGGAAATGAGAGAGGAATGGTGCAGGGATGTAATCTGGGAATATCTGAATGTCCCGGGTGCTGCTCGTGACACGGATTATACCTTTGTCAATCAAAGCCAGGGGTCTCCAAACTGCGGCCCGAGGGCCAGATGTGGCCCTTTGCTAGCTTTTTTCCTGGCCCTTGGGGCACTATTCCTCCCATTGATATGAGACACTATTCCTCCCACTGACACTAACAAGGGGGCACTATTTCTTCCACTGATACCAATGATGGGATACTATCCCTCCTACTGATGGGGGCATTACTCCTCCTCCTACTGACCACCAACCCCGAGGCCAAATTTTTTCTCACTGATGCTCGGCTCAGGACATTTTCTGCCCGCGCTGGACACAATCCGGGCCTCCTAAAGTCTGAAGGCCAATGAATTGGCCCATGGTTTGAAAAGTTTGGAGACCTCTGATCTAAGCCACCGATTTGAGGGCTGCTTAAAGGAATGGAGCCCCAGCCGGTACATTTACAGCGATCGAATTGGTTCTCAAGAGTCCTGGAAAAGTGGACCAAGTTTATTCGATCACCACAAGGAATGACAAAGGTGATGTGATTGCTTTGCCGGATCCCAGATTCTACAAGTAGGCCCAATGCCTACAGTGTTATATTTTCTGTTTGCTGCTTTTGAAGAAGTCATGGACGGGAGTCATCGCCCCTTTTCAGTTTTTGTTTCACTTTTTCCCCCCTTATCCACATTTGGCTGTATGTGAAGAACTTCGGGGGGAAAATTGTGATAAGTTAGTAAGATTAGGGTCTCGCTGGCTTCTTCACAGCAAGAAAAGAAAGAAGAAGAAACATTTTTTTTCCTTTCTCCTGATTGCTCTCATTTCAGCATGGACTGTTGGTAGTGCCAGCGCACTGACCACTAAAGGCAGTGTTCTGCAACTTCTACCACCGCAGAGAGACTGATGCCGTGTACACACGATCATTTTTCAGCATGAAAAAAAAAAACTTTGTTTTTCAGCATGTTGAAAAAACAACATTTTTCCAACTTCATCATTAAAACGACGTTGCCCACACACCATCGTTTTTAAAAAATGATCTAGCAAAGCGTGGTGACATACAACACGTACAACGGCACTATAAAGAGGAAGTTCCATTCGCCTTTGGGCTGCTTTAGCTGATTCCGTGTTAGTAAAAGACGATTCGCGCTTTTTTGTCTGTTACAGTGTGATGAATGTGCTTACTCCCATTATGAATGGTAGTTTTACCAGAACGAGCGCTCCCGTCTCATAACTTGCTTCTGAGCATGCACAGGTTTTTAACATCGTTTTAGCCCACACACGATCATTTTTTACAACCCGAAAAATGACATAGTTTAAAAAGACGTTAAAAAATGCAGCATGTTCGAATTTTTTTTTGTCATTTTTCAGAACCTGAAAAATGATGTGAAGCCCACACACGATAATTTAAAATGACATTTTTTAAAAACAACGGGCCAGATTCACAAAGAGATACGACGGTGTATCTCCTGATACACCGTTGTATCTCTGACTTACACTGGTCTTATCTATGCGCCTGATTCATAGAATCAGTTACGCATAGATATGGCTAAGATCCGACAGGTGTAACTGTGTTACACCGTCGGATCTTATTTGTAATTTAAAAATGGCGCGGGGGGCGTTCCCGCTGATTTACGTTGAATAATATGTAAATCAGCGAGATACGCAAATTCACGAATGTACGCGGACCCGACGCAGTGTTGTTACAACGTTTCCGTAGCGGCTTTCCCGGCGTATACTTACCCCTGCTTCTATGAGGCGCCGCCAATGTTAAGTATAGCCGTCGTTCCCGCGTCGATTTTGAATTTTTTTACGTCGTTTGCGTAAATCGTTCTGTAATATGGATGGACGTCGTTTACGTAAGCATCGAAACCACTGACGTCCTAGTGACGTCAGTGGGAGCAATGCACGCCGGGAAAATTCACGAACTGCGCATGCTCATTTAAATCGGCGCGGGAACGCGCCTGATTTAAATAGTACACTCCCCCTAGCCGCGGAATTTGAATTCCGTCGGGGGATTTGCGATACGCCGCCGCAAGTTTGGAGGTAAGTGGTTTGTGAATTACCCACTAGACTCTCAAACTTGCGGCAGGGTATCTTAAATCAGATAGATCACGCAGGTCTAAAGATCCGCTGATCTACCTGAATCTGGCCCAACGTTTTTTTTTTTCATGCCGAAAAATGATCGTGTGTACCCGGCATTACTTGTAAATATATTTCTCCTAAGCCTTGCATTTTGAGAAATTCTTAGCACTTAGTTTTTGATGTGTCACTTTGGGAGGAAAGGAGGCTTCGCCTTTACTGGGGAAGGTGCAGCTTCAGTTCTACACTTGGTGATCTTAGATGTGAATTAATGTATATTTGCATATGTTCTTCCATTTTTTTTATTTTTGCAGGTATCAAAACTGTCGGAGAATGGGGCAGGATAGATAGTCAGGTATGTTTTAGAGTGACACTATAAGGATTGTACAAAGAAACGTTTATATTGTTATATTTTGCCATCTTTCTATCTTTCCTTTTTGTTAAAAAAAGCAGATTCAGGTCCCGTGTTCAGGCTTGAACACCTTTTGTTGGGACACTGAGGACAGTATCTATTCAAGTGGGGGGAGTGTGTAGTGCCTGGTTACTTCAAAGTTAGTTAAATTTAGAGAGGGATCAGAGTGTTAACTGACTCTGATCCAGTTAATATGTTTAAATTTAGGTCTCTGTCTCAGCTTGGCTGTGCTGTGGGCTCATTCTGTTGCTTCTGGGGTGCAGTTCCTACCCCAGGACAATAGGTGGCAGCAGTGGAGTTGATGTTTGGGTGATCTACCCTAGCAGCCAATCAGGAGGGAGTTTACTCGCTGTGCATGCTGGGGGAGGGTATTTATGGGACAGATGCCGGTGGTCTGGGTTCTTCTTCAAGTGCGGCACCCACATTTAGGGTCACTGCATCACGGCACCCTGGCGTAATGGCCTTCCAGGCCGGGGTGCGCGTGTCACGTGGTGTTCCTGGTTTCGGGACCATGTTGGTCCGGAACATTTGAGCTGTGGCAGGGAGCCCAGTAATCGACTGGGTTCCCAATCCTGAAGATCCCAAGCGAGATAGCTGTTCGGTGGGGAGTCCAATCTGAGGAGAGACAATGAGAGGCTGGCGATCCAATAGGGTCTCGACAAACCACCGGGGATCAAGGTAGCCGGACACTGAGAGACTGGTCACCTGTCAGTCGGTACCTGAAAACGATGTGAAAGAGATCCAGGCGCAATTCTATTGAGGAGGATCATCTCCGTAATCACGGGGAAGGCCTGTGGCAGAGGTTTCTCCCTGATTCCATTCCATGAGGGTCTGTGGCAGAGACTTTTCCCTAAAAGTTTGAGTGATACTCTGGCTGCCAGGTCAGTGAGAGAGGCCTGTCCAGGTACACTAAGTCCACTCAGGCAGGAGTGGCGCAAGAAGTGTTACACGTGGGAGCAGGACTGTTTCCCTATTGCTACGCCTGAATCTGCTGTTCTCGTTCTCCTTTCAACTCTACCTTTCACCATGAGTTTACTGTTGTTACCCGGCTGGGTAATAAAGAGCACCGAAAAAAGACACCTGTCGTGGACATTCCGTTACTGCTGAGTTCATCACACACCCTTAGACGGCGGAGGAGCCATGAGGTAACATGCCACCCAAAACAAACCAGCAGCTCCTCCGGGGGTAATGCTACACTAACAACATCCTTAACTACACACACACAGTAATTAATTAGTCTTAGTGTGGTGGCAGCAGCTATCTCCAGATTGTAGCCAGTGTAATGAGTTAACACCTCCATATGGACTACTACACAGAATCCTTCTGATTTTACGATCCAGAACGCCTGTGTATCCATCCAGCTCTCCGCTTCAGTTGGCTTGTCATAGCCTAACTTCTGATCCCCCATCCCATCTATCAGCGAGGTCAGCACCGCCCCCCACTCAGCGCCAGTGAGACGTCCTGTTTCGTCTGAGAGGAGCGCGCGCTGCGACTGTTCACACAGCACGGGGTCTGACAGCGTCCTTCCTCCCCTCTACAGCTGACGGATCATCTGTTTATCTGCACGTCCCATATATCCCTTCGGGTTATGGTAAGAGAGCGATACAGTACCCACAGCTTTTGTCACAAGCTCACCACTTGTGAGACTTTCCATCTATGGGAGAGGTCTGCGGAGTGCAGACACGCTTCAGTGACTCTTAGCTCTGTGTCTATTGGTTCGTAGGATCACTTACAAGCGGTCAGCTCACACTGTACTGTGTTACATCACAGAACTGACAACCTGGAGACTGTTGCTTTTGAGACTTATACAAGTTTTAAATAAACCTTTCATTTTTTATGATTGTGGGACTCCTATAATCTTCTTTGTTTTAGCGCTACTTTAAAGGATTTTTTCAGATTTAATTAAATAAACAGAACTGAAGCAATACCAAAAATGAACACTAGATGGAGCCTGCACTCCACATATGATTGTCTTATGTAAATTACAAATCTTAAATGTTAATTCAACAACACAGATACAGGTAATCAGAATATAAGTCTGGTGGACAGAACACCCATTACCTAAATCTATGACAATGCACCTGCTTCAATGGTTCACCTGCATGTTGAGACGTTACATCTTTCTGGGAGCACAGAGACATTTTCTTTGGTGCTTTTGTTTTCTGGTGACACATGCCCAGTTTTTGTCAAGGGCAAAGACTTTTCTTCAGCTGAGGCTTGTTGTCTTTCCTAGTCATGGTAGAACTTCTCTATTATCGCAATTTTCAATTTACACTGTTCAAAGTCTTTGTAACCTTAGCCTTTTATCTAATAGGCTGTCTGAAACTTTGGAATTAACAGTTGGCAATATCTTCCATCTAAAGTTAACTGATCCAATTGCATCAATGTGGGACTTGACATGGTAATGAAATCCTAACAGCCACAGAATTCTCTTGTCCATTTTAACCCACTCACAAAAACAACATCAATTCACACAGATACAACAAAATGGTGTACCCCGTAAGGGCTGCTATCTCTAACTCTTGCAGATACACAGAACACCTGCCATACACAATATGTTGTGTCTTTCAATGGCTCCCTAGAGCAGAGCATAAACAATCACAATCACAATAGAACTTATTTCTCTGTGGGGATCAGCACACTCCAAGCAGAAGGAGCTCCACTTTTGCCATATGCTTTTTTCCACCAAATGTGGGTTTTAGCTCTAAATGGAGAGTTTTGTAATACTTATTCCACGTCACACAACTCATTTTATCGGTCCTGCAAATTTGCATTTGTCCACAAAACTGCTTAACAAAAGATGTTACCCTCACAGGGGTGTTCTGCATCAAAACAGATACATATAATATTCAGCCTCTTGGCTATTCTGCTCTGTTTAGACAACTCAGACTGTTTCAGCACAGACTGAAACTTCTCTCCCAGGCATTAGACTAATCAGAATGCCTGTCTATACTGTCAGACAGGCCTGAACACATGTTCCTTGTGTGTCAATTAACACACACTGCTTCTGGATCAATCTTTTTCTTTGGGAAAAACGATTGACCAGCTAGATTTTTTTTTTTTTTTTTTTGGGGGGGGCATCACCCACCTGTCTTCAATGGGTCCTCTTCACTGCTGAAATAGGTGCTATCTGGATGTGATGATAGACAGTGACAAACCAGGAGACTGTCACAACAAATGCAGCCTATTATGACAGTCGACACTGCATATGGAAGTCTGTAAATGAGCTGCAGGACACGCATCAGCAGCATTAAGATGTGAAAATCAACCCAATCAAAAACACCTCCCTAGTCCCCTTGAAAACTCAATTCCTACGGGAAAATATGGTGGTGATAGCATTATGTTCTAAGAAAATTTTCACTGGCATGGAATGGGAAATTGGTGGTAGGAACTGTCTGTTAGATGCAGGGGGGCCAACATTAGGGGGGACAGCCCATACTCAGGTATAGGGCCAAGGGGCCCAGTCGCCAGGGTTGCCACCTGTCCAGGTTTCACCCAGACAGCTATGATACCTGTATCTAGGTTTCAGTCCACCTGAAACCCGGACACAGATATCTTCAGTCCAACTGTCCTGTGCCAGTGACGAAGCAAGTGTGTGGTGCTCTGCTCTCAGTGCACCACAACACCAATGAGGATTCCAATCCTGTGTCTAGCCAGCATAGTAGCCCCTGCCTATACTCTCTCTGCATTCTCCCTGACTTCCCCGTATCTCCCCCTCCCCACACAGTGGGAGGAAAATAAAGCTACAGTAGAGCTTCTCCACCTCCTAGCTCCGCCCCCAAACTCTGGCTCCCACACTACCCGGGCTGAAGCGGCTTGCCAGTAAGGCAAGCTCATTGGGGTCTCTAGAGGCAGAGGGCGCTGGTATGAGGGGACACTGGCCTAACTGGTTCTATAAAGGGGGGTGCTGATATAAGGTGATGCAGTGCTAATGGTGATGACCAACCATTAGATTAGCAGTTAGCAACCCCCTAGAGACCCCACATTAGATCAGAGTCCCCTTATATCAGCACCCCCCCTTAGAGAACCCTCTATTAGATCTAAGTGCCCTTAATTCACCCAGACAGTCCAGATTTTAAGTAATGTGTCCACGTTTTAGTCTTGTCTCGTTGCTGTGTGGGGATGTCTCTTTGCTGGATTGGACTGACTCTTTACTGCATTGGGCCATCTTTTTACTGAATATATGGGAATATATTTGTTGGATTGGACTGTCTCTTTGCTGAATATTTAGAGCTGTCTCTTTGTTGGATTGGGCTGTATCTTTGCTGAATATATGGGACTGTCTCTTTACTGGATTGGGATGTCTCTTTGCTGAATTGTAAGTCGTGTTAACTTTTTCACTGGCAACTTGTACACTTGAAGCTCAAGTTCTAGTTGACACTTTTCCAAATTCAGCCACAGTGACCCCTGTGGTGGGATGGCTATTGCACTACATAACTGAACAAGAACTTGCAACAGACATTTGCAGAATGTTTGCAAAGAAAGTTTATCTGGAGACATACAATGCGGACTTGCTGCAATTGTGCAACCATCTTGTGAAGACTGGCAAGCCTAGCAATAGTTTAGTAAGTCATTGCCAAACTTGCAGCTCAATTGCTTGCTATCTGGAGAAGGACTCCTGTGATGCCCAGTGATTCGGTGGGACAGCCAGGGGAATGTTAGTGGCCTAAAGCTGTGTAAGGGGCACAAACATTTCTGATGACTGCCCTGGTAAGCTGGAAGAAGCTAAACAATGGGCACTACTAGAGGAAACCATTTTTGGTCTGCAAAATATCTTGGACAGAGAATTGCCTTCCAACTGGACCTAAGCACATGGCCAAAGTTACACTGGAGAGAATTAGAAAGCACAGTTACATGTCTTAGAATGGACAAGTCATGTGCCAAAAATGGTTCTTAACCAACAATCCTCACCCAACCTGAAAGAGTTAGAGCAAGTTTCCAAAAAGGGCAAATATCACAGCCTCCCCCCACTTACTGGTATCTTTTATTTCTTTTTAAAATGCAATGTATAGCTTATTTTCCTTAGTCTTTTACCAGTCCAAAGATGTCACTAGCATTTACTCTTATGCATTGAATTGTGAGTGCCACTCAGTCCTGGAGTACTGTGAAGCCTACATGAAGATGCTACTCCTAGAGGGAAATGCAAACACCAGGCTGGGCTCACAGGAAATTAGCAGAATGGCTGTTGGTATTGGTATGCAAATGATATTGCAATTGGTATGCAAATGAAGAGGACCTCTGCCTCTGTCCCTAAAGCCAGAGCATAAAGAGAGTAGCTTAATAGGAGAGGAAAGGGAGGGGGGATACTAGTTCTGGAGTTCCACTTTAAGCCACCCAGGTAAATACGAAAACAACCAACATACTCCACACATTTTCAGACGTTTACTTTTCTTAAAGGGTCACTAAAGGAAAAAAACAATTATTATTAAAAATAGATAAAAAACAATCATATAATGTGTCTGCAGTTTAGTTTCGTTTTTGCTGTTGTTTCCTGGTTCTCTGATGTACAGAGAGCCAATAGAGGGCAGTGAGCCAATAGAGGGCAGTGATACTTTGTCTAAAACTCCTCAGAACCAATCCAGTTTCGTTTTACACACAGTTATCACACCTCCTTGATTAGTCACCACAGAGAGAAATCTCCCAGTACTGTGGTGATCAGGAAACAGACAACCAGGAAGTGTCCAGAACAGAGAGGATTTACAGCAACATCAAAGCAAAAACGAACAATGAGGACATGAAACCAGGACTGCAGTAAGGTAAAGGAAGCTATTTAGCTAAAAAAAAAAATCATTTAGTGACCCTTTAAATAAAAACAATTTCCATGGTAATGCATCTTTTGTATCTTCAACGTGTAAATCAAATGGTAAAATTCTAATTGAATCTATTTTGAATCAAGATTCTTACATCCCAACTGAAGAAAAGTCCAAGGGGGTAAATACGGTACTTAAGAGCATCACTTAAAGGATCACTAAAGGAAAACAAATTTTTTGCTGAAATGACTGTTTACAGGGTATAGAGTCATAATAGTTAACTGATTCCTTTGAAAAAAGGATTCAAAATAAATAAAAAGCAATCATATAATGTGCCTCCTATATGCAAAAACGAAAGTGAAACTAGTTTAGTCTTTGCATGTTATTTCAAGCCTCTGTGCTGGACAGTGCCATAGAGAGTCATGGCTAGGAAAACGACACTAAAGTCTCCCATGACTTTTTTTATAAGGAGCCAGACAACCAGGAAGTGTCCAGAACAGAGCAGAATTACAGCAACATCAGAGCAAAAATGAGCAATGAGGACATGAAACCAGGACTGCAGTAAGGTAAAGGAAGCTATTTAGCTAAAAAAAAAATTCCTTTAGTGACCCTTTAAGTACAGTCATATCTATCCTGTCAAAGCATATTTGTCCACAGAGTGCAGGCTCAAGAACTGCAAATCCCAATATAGAAATATGAAATTAGAGAGGCGCATGCGCGGAGGCGTCCAAGATGGCTGCTTAAGCCAGGAGCTCCGCTCTGCCACAGCCCCACGTTGGCCCTAGCACCGGATTCACGGCGGTGCAGCGCTCCCCGAGGGTAGGATTCGATAGGGGAACACCCGGTCGGGCTCCCCATGTACAGCAGCACGGTCCGGAGGGGCCTAGGAACGAGTTACACAGCGCTGGAAACTCGAGCCGAATCCAAGATGGCGGCCGTGCCTCAGCCACAAACACCTCACACAGGGGGAAGCGCTGAAATGAGGCAAGTGATCTCCCCAGCCACTCTGAACTTTCCTCCTATGCCGGTCCAAGGCCCACCAGGCCCCTTATCACCATTATCAGCCTCCTCAGGAATCCAGTCAGACTCCCCACTGTCCCACTATACTGGCCCTGCACAGGAGGTAGTACATGTTTTGCCAGTCTCCATGGCCGCAGGTCACTCAGAGTTTGTGATACCTCAGAATGCAGGGGAGCTCTTTTTGAAGTTCTCTGAACTACTTGAGCGAGGTCTGGCCCAAACAGCAGTTAATATTACAAAGGAAATACATGCTGACTTCCAGAATCTAGGCTCCAGGATGGAGATAATAGAAAACAAACTGGACATCACTATCTCCAGAACTAATCAGAACACCGATCAAATACAATCCCTACAGGAGCAACTGGACGTGGCCCTAAATAGAATTGACGACCTTGAGAACCGTTCCAGAAGGGACAATTTTAGGGTGAGGGGTGTCCCTGAGTCTGTTACAGATGTCCCTAAAGCTATTCAGGATCTCATCAAAAGCATGATTCCCTCTATTGCATCTCACAAGCTGGAGCTGGACAGGGCTCACAGGTCCCTGGGCCCCCTGAGGAAGGATGGATCACTCAGGGATATCATAGTAAAACCCCATTACTACTCCGTGAAGGAGGAGGTCATGAGAACCTCCCGTAAGCAACCCCGCATATCATTCCTGGGACAGGACATTCAAATTTTTGCAGATATTTCCGCCACAACCATACAAGGACGCAGAACACTGAAACCTCTATTGTTGATTTTGTCCCAGAAAGAAATCAAATACTGGTGGGGATTCCCGTTCGCTCTAAAATTTGCTTACAAAGGCAAAACTCACGCCTTTGCCACGCTCTCTGAGGGAGAAAAAATCCTGCTCGCCTTGAAGCTTCTCTCGCTGGACTCAGCAATGGACACGTCAAATTTACAACCAGGTTCATCCAAACGGTCCACCCCGGCCAGTCCCCTATCCCCCACATGGAATACGAGCAAAAGCAGATGCACCAAAGATGCCGCAAAAGACTTGAACTAGTCATTATATCAGTCCTGCTCACTATTTCGGGTTTTTTTTGTGTGTTTTTTGGGTCTTATACCTTCCAGGTATAACTGAGTCTCCTATCCGTGGCTGGGGACTCATGTAACCCCCATACTCTTTTTTTTTTTTTTTTTCTTCTTCTTCTTTTTCCCCCTGCACTGACCGTGATCCGTATAGTTTTTACATGAAATGCGATAGTATACATTTAGAGTATTGCTTGATATGCTATTACTTCCTTGATTACTCTAAGGGTTGATAGGGGCTGAGGCAGACGCCTTGCGCCTCAGACCATTCCCAGACGGTGATTATATCGCTGTCGGGGCTTGGTCTAGTAGCCCGTGTTAAGGGCTACGCCAATTGTTTTACTGACGAAGGTGGAACGGATTTTTATCCCTTCCACGTTCGTTGTATGGAAATACTTTATATTTTGAAATGCATTATCTCTTTTTCTGTTTGTTTTCTTGTTCTTGCTTTCACTAATCTGTTTTTTTTGATTGCCAGTCTGTGCCTACGTCATCCCACCTGTAGAACTTCAGGCCTTGGTTCCGATCTTAGTCCGTATCGCTGTCTCCCATGCCTCCCTATCAATGGGGTAAGTTCCAAATTACATTCATTCTGCTCTCACAATGACTACATCACATAACTCGGCTTTGCCGAGCGTGGTTAGAGTTGCCTCACACAATGTTCAGGGTTTGAACTCACCCGTTAAGAGAAGGAAGGTGTTTCAATCATACCACTCCCAGAGTATGTCAGTTGTTCTTTTGCAGGAGACCCATTTTCCGGCTACTTATTCGCCCTCCTTTTTGCACGCGCAGTATCCACAATTTTTTTGGCTAACGCCGAGGACAAAACGAGAGGGGTGGCAATCCTTTTCGCGAAAACCTGCAAATTTAACCCTCTTCTGATACATAGGGATCCAAATGGTCGGTTCCTGTTGGTCAAAGGAGAACTGGATGACCTTTTAGTGTCATTCATTTCATACTATGCTCCCAACAGAGGACAAACCAAATTTTTTTAAAACTATGTTTGATGCCTTAGAACCTTTGCTAGAGGGAATGATAGTGTGCGGAGGTGACTCCAACATTGCATTTGACCAAAGCCTGGACAAATCTAAACCTCTAGCTACTAAACTGACCCGCCCAACTAGAGCCAGCTCGCACATAGCAAAATTGATATATCAACATAACCTTGTAGACATATGGAGGGAACTTAACCCAAATAAAAAGGACTCACATCCGCATCGATCATACTCAAGGATTGACCATATATTTATATCTGCTAGACATATCCCCTCGATTACTAAAGCTAATATTACAGATACAGCCCTGTCGGACCACTCTATGGTGGTTTGCTCATTACAAACTCAAATTTTAGAATCCCACAAATCCCACTGGAAATTAAACGAAACCTTACTACATGACCCAACTGTGGTCTTGGAGATTGAAGGGGCCATCAAGGAATATTTTGGGTTGAATGACGTAGAAGGGATCTCGGCTGAGATATTATGGGTCGCCCACAAAGCTACCATCCGTGGTAAGATCATTCAGATAGCCTCTAAACGGAAAAAGGAAAAAACGGCGGAGGTAATGAAGCTTGAGAAAGATTTCATAGCCCTGCGCAAAAAACATAAGAAAGACCAGACGACGGTCCAGGCCTCGCAGCTTGACGCCGCTCGACTAGCTTTGAACTTAGCATTGACAGTTAGGGCAGAACGGTCGTTAAATTGGTCTAACGCAAGATTTTATTTGCATAGGAACAAAATGAACACAATGTTAGCTACTAAACTCTCGCCGAGATTCCGAACGTTTGCTCTACCTAAAATTAAGACCCGGGATGGGACCACGACCCATAACCCTAAACGCATCTTACAAGAATTTGAAACCTTCTATGCCTCCCTGTATCAGGGGTCGGGGACGGCCAAACATTCCGAGGTCAACTCCTTTTTGGATCGGCTATTGATCCCGAACCTACAGGAGAGTCATGCAGACTTGATGGAAGCTCCAATCTCTACAGAAGAAACTGTGGAGGTAATCAAAAGTCTAAAGGATGGCTCGGCCCCTGGGCCGGATGGCTTCTCAGTGCCATATTACAAAACTTTTTCTGAAACCCTGGCCCCTCACCTCACTAAATTTTTCAATTCAAAACGGGGGAGGGAGGGCGGATCCATGCACCCGAACTTAAATGAGGCGTTTATATCAGTCATCCCCAAACCAGATAAGGATTCGGAGCTCGTTGAAAATTACAGACCTATTTCTCTAATCAACAACGACTTAAAAATACTGACCAAGATCCTAGCCAACAGGTTAAATTCTTTCATAAAAATTTATATCCATAAGGACCAGGTTGGTTTCATCCCTGGTAGGCAGGGCCCTGACCAGGTGAGGCGAGCAATCAATGTCATCTCATTGCTCCAGTCGGGATGGGATGGGAGCCCGCGGCAGGAAGGACTCCTCCTGTCATTAGACCTCCAAAAGGCGTTTGACTCCTTGTCTTGGTATTATCTCTTTGAGATTTTGCGGCGTTGGGGCTTTGGAGAACAGTTCCGAGGTCTGTTGAAATCCCTCTACTCTGAACCCAGTGCAAAGGTCAAATTACAGGGATTTTTTTCGGGCCCTATTAGTATTGCCAGAGGTACTAGACAGGGTTGTCCCCTATCCTTATTGAT
Organism: Rana temporaria; assembly: GCF_905171775.1. Lineage (NCBI taxonomy): Eukaryota > Metazoa > Chordata > Amphibia > Anura > Ranidae > Rana > Rana temporaria. The sequence continues at coordinate 313,329,807 of NC_053489.1, forward strand.
TTTCGCGATAGCAATTGAGAAATTGACTATTGCTATTAGGTCTGAACCGGATATTAAGGGGGTAACATGTGGCACTCAAATCCACAAATGTGCCCTTTTTGCAGACGATCTTCTCCTGTTTGTCTCCTCTCCGATTACCTCTCTCCCAATTGTATGCAACTTACTCGGGACTGCGGGTCAACTGGAATAAATCCCAAGCCTTAAACATCTCTACTCGCCCCTCAGTGATCGATCATTTGAAATCCTACTTCGAATTCCAATGGGCCGAATCATCCATTCGATATTTAGGCATAAATCTCACTGCCAAAATTGAACATCTTTAACAGGCTAATTTCCCCCCTATATTCCGTAAACTAGAAACAGATCTCCAGACATGGGCTCAACATAAACTTTCCTGGATGGGTAGGGTTAATGCAATCAAAATGACTCTCCTGCCTAGGTTGCTCTACCTATTCAGATCCCTCCCGGTAGCTGTTAAAAAGGACCAACTTAGATCGTTTCAGGGCAAAATCCTTAAATTTGTGTGGGAAGGTAAAGGTTATAGATTGGCACAAAATGTCCTATACGGGCTTAAAACACAAGGAGGTCTTGGACTTCCGAACCTGTTCAAATATTACCAAGCTGCTAGACTAGCCCAATTATCGTCCGTTTATGCGAAATGAGTGGATAGATATAGAGAGTTTAGCGATCCCTAATCTAACGTTAGAGAGCCTTTTCTGGTTACCCCAGAGATCTAGACACGCAATATTGTCTCCCACACTGTAGCAATCTTTCAGACTTTGGGATGGTCTGAGACACCTTCCTTCTTTGGTCTCGGAGGCTAGACCTTTAACACAATTTTTTCTCAACCCTCAGTTTGCCCTGGGGATGGACACTACAGCATTCCAATGGTGGCTAGACAAAGGGATCTATAGAATAGGCGACTTTCTGTCAGCCACTGGTCCACTTTCACTGGAATATTGTGTGAGGAAACTGGACTTACCTCAATCGGAAAGACTCCGGTACTCCCAAATTACATCCTTTTGGAGTGATAATCTCAGATATACAACTCTCACTAGCTACGAACGATGGTGTAAACAAATGAAGGAACACAAAGGGGGTATATCTACAATATATACGGCACTATCTGAGGTGACCTCCAAATTTTCATATATGGAGGCATGGGAGAGAGACCTGCGGATGACCTGGGACCTGGATAGGTGGCATAAGGTAGGAACAAGAACTTTTTTAAAGGTTTGGTGAATATATCTTTAGTTGAAGCTAACATGAAGGTTCTGATGAGGTGGTAACTGGTTCCCAGTAGGCTGGCTGCAATGTTCCCAACGTCTTCCTTGTTATGCTTTCGCGACTGCCAAGCCCAGGGTACGATGCTTCATGTCTGGTGGGAGTGTCCCAAAATCAGGGGGTATTGGAACAGAATCTTTTGCCTTATCAGAAAAGTTACAGGGGTTCCTGTATTGAAATCTCCGCAAATAGCACTTCTGGGGTCTAACATTCCTCAGGTCTCCAAATCCATACAAAAATTTATCGCTTTTATGCTCCTAGGAGCAAAATCCACATTGGCGGCGGCCTGGAAGCAACCAAGAGTCTCTTTCCTGGCAGCCAAGAGGAAGATATCCTGGATTATGACTCAAGAAAAAATGGTCAGCTCTATCTCTAATACAAATGACCTATTTGAGGCCACATGGGAACCCTGGGCCAGACACGTGGGCGTCTTTCTTTCAGCGGGTAATACGTCGCCTCCTACGGGTACTTAACCTATCAGCTGGCAATCAACTATACTATTTACCTTTTTTCCTTTCTTTTCCTTTTTCTTTTTTTCTATCTCAGGTGCAATCTCTTCTTCGTCAGGTTTGGTTGTTTATTATGCTAGACTATTATTAGTTAATATATTCATGGGGTCACTCTAAGGGAAGGGGGGGGGAGAAGTGAGGAAGAGGAGGTCTTTCTCTTTGCACATTCCATGGGGATGTGTAGGATTTCTCACGCTCTATTTAGCGCCATTGGTGAGGTCCTGGGTTATTTAGGGACACAGAAGTCTATTGTTAATATTTACTAGTTATCAGCTCTTATCCGACACAGATTGTTCCCTTTAAGGGGTGTCGGATCAGACTCCTGTTCTGTGTGCATTAGTTTGACTTCTCACCTCCTTACAGCTTATCCTACACAAGGTTGGGTATGTGAATCTCCTACGATGACATGAGAGTATAGTCTGCTCTCTAGAGTTATTTATTGTTCTGGTTGCTTTCTTGATCTCTCCCTGCTGCTCACACCCTATGTGGTCTGATTTATCCGAGACGTATTGTGAAGATTTGCTTGTATCATTTTTATTTGTTTGTCTCTGATTTTCTGCTCTGAAGTGTACTGAGAGCTCTATGATGTACATCTCTTTTCTTCAATAAAATAAAAATATTAAATCGAAAAAAAAAAAAGAAATATGAAATTAATTTATAGTGGGTGTCAGCACATTTACATGAAGCTGCTACAGATAACAGATATACAGGTATATTGAGTGGTCAGTTGTAGGCCACATGTGTCTCAAAATGTAACAATGTTCCAGTGATTCTGTGCTCTATTGTGCGCTGGTTCTCAAATTTTCCGACAGGAAAAGTTCTTGTCGGAAATTCTGATCGTCTGTATGCAATTCTGACGCGTAAAAAAACATGCATGCTCGGAATCAAGTCAACGCATACTCGGAAGCATTGAACTTAATTTTTCTCGGCTCGTCGCAGTGTTGTACGTCACTGCATTATTGACGGTCGGAATTTTGTGTGACCGTGTGTATGCAACTCAAGTTTGAGCTAAAATTCTGTCTGAAAAAAATACATGTTTTTCTTGTCAGAATTTCCGATCGTGTGTATGCGGCATAAGAAAGATCTGTATACTTAGCTATTTTCAGTCATGTGATCAGCGCTGGCTTCAGGGGAAAGTGCGCCGACATTGGCTAGTAAAGCCTGGAGCGGTGACATCACCCATAGGTTTATTATGGCCTATACGTTGTAGGTGCTCCCTCCTCTCCCTTGAAGCAGCGCTGATGGACACAAGGGAGCTGGTTCATGTGACCGCGCCAGAGCTGGCTGAATTAGGTAAGTATGTAGATCATTTACACTGGCTACTCAGAATAGATGTTAGGAGGGGGAGGGGGGACAGCTTTAAGATTAGTTAGGTGGTGCCTGAAATTCCACTTTAACACATGCCATAATGTGCATTAACACATTACAACAGAACACTTAAAGCCCCTTTCACACATGCGGACCGTATGTCCGGTTTTCATCCATCCGTTTGCGGATAAAAAAGGGACATACATTGGTCCCTATGTGATTGCGGGTGTCAGCGGATAAACATCCGCTGACACCCATAATCATCCGCCTCCGCAAAGATCCGATTTTGCAGACGAAAGAAGATCCTATTTTTTCTTCCGTCTGCGGATCGGATGAACACGGACAATACGGTCCGTGTTCATCCGATCCCCCATAGGGGAGAGCGGAGAAAAGACAGGGCAGTCCCTGCACAGTGTACGGAGACTGCCCTGTCATCCGACAGCTCAGCTGGGATATACAGAGCGATCCCCGCTGAGCTTACGGACATACGGAGGCGGATCATTACTGATCCGCCCTGTGTGAAAGGGCCCTTATTGTGTAGGGGCCCTTAAAAAATTCTAATAAATATTTCACTGTTACACCGCCTGTCACACACATCTAATTTTTTCCTTCACAGATGAACTTCATGTCAGTAAGAGGAAAGCAGATAAAAGGGAGCTGGAAGCAGTAAAGTTTATGGCTGTGCAAAAACTTTCCCTTTGGTTGGTTAATCATCACAATGATCACATTTTAGTTTCTCAGAGCAGGCACCAATCAAGTAACAAATTGTCAACTTGTGTTAGTAATTTGAAATCCTTGCTTCTTTGCATCATCTGTAATTATTTATGTAAAGCAGGTTTATTTGTTACAAATGTGTTACAATTTGTTACATGCACATGCTAGGCTTCATACTTAGTTGTACACTACAATGACTTTGCTCTTCTTATCTTATGCTAGTCTATGGGTCAACTCGGACCTATAATGATTCTCTGAAAACTATTCAATCTCTGGGTGATGTATCCTTTAGGCCAGGGGTCTCCAAACTTTCTAAACAAAAGGGACAATTTACTTAGGGGGGCTGGACTGTGGCCAGTGAGAGTAGAAAATGCTCCAACATCTCTGGGAGTAAACAATGCACCATCATTGGTTTTAGTGGGAGTTATAGTGCCCTATTGTTGGTAGCAGTGGGAGCAATAGTGCCCAATTGTTAATATCAGTGGGAGGAATAGAACCCCATCATTTGTGTTTGTGGGAGGAATAGTGTCTCACCAATGGTGTCAGTGGGAGGAATGGTGCCCCATCATTGGTGTCAGTTGTAGATGCAATAGTGCCCCAAGGGCTTGAATAGAGGCAAGCACCACATCCGGCTGAGGAGCCAAAGTTGGCAGACCACTGCTTTAGGTCCAAGACATTTTACTAACTCTCTTATGCTTTGTACACACGATCGGACCTTTGTCTGACCAAATTCACATCAGAATTCCGACAGAATTCCATCGGAAGAAAAGAGAACATATTCTCTATATAATCTCAGATGGAATTCATCGTAATTTCCGATGGAATTTCTCCAATGGGGCATACACACGGTCGGAATTTCCGATTGAAAAAGTCCATCTGACTTTTTCCATCGGAGATCCCAATCATGTGTACGAGACTCCTTACCTCCTGGCAGCAGCATTCTGGCAGAAAAAATACTAGGCACTTGTAAACTCATGTTTAGGTGCATCAAGTGCTTGGGCATTAATTCATTGCATTGGCCAGAATAATAATTTATTCTGGCCATTGAAATTAATTAACGCTGAAACAGGCCTAGCAGTTAGACGCATTTAGATGCGTTTGTGCGCACAGTGCCGATCCTGACCTCCCTGGGGCCCTAAGCAAAATGACATGGCACATTAAAAATGAGAAGCGGGGGGGGGGGGGCCTGACGACAGTGACATGTCACATTAAAGAAAGTTGAGAAGCGGGGGGAGGGGGTGTTCTGGGAAATGACTCAGCCAGCGAGTTTAGAAGCAAGGTGAGGGTGCGAAAATTACTTCTCACCAGGCGGGGCCTCTAGTACTTTGGGGGGCCCTTCGCGGCTGTGCGGGGCCCTAAGCGGCTTGCATAGTGAGCCTATAGGGAGGATCGGCCCTGTGTGCGCGCATTTACAGTAGTTTGCGTCAATCGTTTTTTTCTGCCAAAACACTGCTGCTCCTGAATGCGCTGGCTGTGGGTTTTTTCTGCTTCAAAACACCCCTGCCTCTAAACGCCTATGTGTGCATAGACATATAGACTAACATGCAGAGTATTTAGAGGCAGGAAAAATGTCAAATGCCCCTAAGAACAGCAGAAAGAAAGGCCAATATGCATGAAGACCTAATGCATTTTTTCTCAGCTGCTGCTCAAAAAGAATACTGACCTTTTTGACAACAAGAAATGTGAATGTCACTTCAATTATGACTATAATCTAACAAAATGGATCTTTCCTATGTAATTAAAAAGCTTTCAGCGGGTATTATTTCCTTATACTGCATATTAGATATACTGTAGGTTTTCCATACTCTTGAATAGTTCATTTCTGCTTTCTGCATGTCTTCTTAAAGATTAATGAAATATTATATAGCAGTTCAGTATACATATGTGTTTATTAGCCTATATATTTTAATTACATACATTTTAAAGATATTTATAATTAAGGAAACAGGAACAGATAAACCAACAGAGAGACAATTTTAGTAGATGATTATTCCTGGTTTATTTAAATAATTGTTTTTCATACTTTGTGGCTGTATTCTATTTTAATTGTTTGTTTGTGCCAAAGACAGATCTTTGTTTTGCTCAGGTGCTTTCATCAGTGGTAGCACAATGGCTCCCTTGAGAACGTATGGCTTTAGACACTAGTGTCCTATCAAGGGCATGGAGATCAGCAAGACAATTATTCTGAGGACTAATTTCCCAGCTCTGGTCTTTCTATAGAACGTAGTCTATGTTTGTTCTCACCTCTTTAGAGAATTGATAATCCCAGGGACATTCACTCATGCTTACGGGCTTTTATATTTAGATTAACACACTGAGCACTGGACAAGGCTCAAATATCCTTTAATACCTGACTATATTTTGCAGCATTCTGTGACATTAAGTTAACCAAATTTTTGATGTTTTCTCTTAGTCGGTTATTATGCCTTCCATATCGATAGCATAAGTATGCTATAATTTTTATTTTTTTCATGTTACATAAAAAAAAAAAAATCAATATACATATAGATGCAATACATAAAAGAAAACCACATCTAAAGATGCTTGTGAGAGGGCTAGCTGTGGTAACAAATATGGACAGGGTGAAATTGGTGGACTGATCATGTTTTTTTGTCCATTCTGAGGTGCGAATTTTACAGCGAATTTCAGGAGTGGGATATAGGTGCGATTAATGTTCTAGCCAATGAAATCATAGTGTAAACTTCATGTGTACTTCCTGGTTTTTGTGGAGAATCGCGTGGTGGAATTCTCACATATGTGAACCATTATTGCGATTCCAGAGTGATTTACACTGATGTCTATGAAGACTAAATTCGCAACGCAGTAAAGTCGGACAAGACCCTTTTTATTTATTGCATCGCATTCGTAGAGCAATTGCAGCACATGTATGTGAACAATCAAAACAAGAAAGTACAGCGCTAAAGAAATTAATATTGACCACCAAAAACAACTGAAAAGTGAATTGGTGAAGTGAACTGTGAAAAGAACTGTGATATATGTAAAAAAAGTCCAAGAAATGTATTCCACATCCAAATAAATAGATGAAAAAAAGTTAATGGATAATAATGGTGTGTAAATAAATTGGAAAAGATCCTCCACCGAAAGGAACACCCGATTGATGAAAATGTAGTCTCCTTACCAGATGAAAAGACCGGTATTGCAGCAGTCTCATAGGGCTCAGGGATGTTTAAAAGTCTTCCCAATAAGACTACCTCTGAAGCTGGAACATGTAAGGACAATTCCAAACGGTATGCGTGCCACCAATGGGTATCGATTCAAACTCCCATGAAATGAGAAATGATGGAAAACCACATAGTGTGAAACCGTTTAGATTGAGGGTTTTAATAAGGTAAAAGTTGCACTTACAATTAGGTGAAAAATTCAGCGCAATAGTAAATGTAATGGAATGGAGTGGCGTCTCTTCAGCTCTTCCTCCGTCTGCTCAATTCCGTCGCATTTCATGGGAGTTTGAATCGATACTCATTGGTGGCACGCATACAGTTTGGAATTGTCCTTACATGTTCCAGCTTCAGAGGTAGTCTTATTGGGAAGACTTTTAAACATCCCTGAGCCCTATGAGACCGCTGCAATACCAGTCTTTTCATCTGGTAAGGAGACTACATTTTCATTAATCGGGTGTTCCTTTCGGTGGAGGATCTTTTCCAATGTATTTACACACCATTATTATCCATGAACTTTTTTTCATCTATTTATTTGGATGTGGAATACATTTCTTGGACTTTTTTTTTATATATATCACAGTTCTTTTCACAGTTCACTTCACCAATTCACTTTTCAGTTGTTTTTGGAGGTCAATATTAATTTCTTTAGCGCTGTACTTTCTTGTTTTGATTGTTTTATTTTACTTTGGTATTTTGAGTAATTAGTACTGGCAGCTATTTTACACTCACGTGTGGTTTATTTATCTCATTTACATTAGTAAGCGTTTTTCTGCCCTTGTGGTAGAAATCTTTTTTTCACATGTATGTGAACGACCGTCATTGAAAACAATGACTTTAGGGATGACATGCAAATTCAAAGTGTTTTTGACGCATCGCATTTGTTATGAACTTATACAAGTGTGAACCAGGCCTTAAAGTGTTTGTAAAGCCTAAGCATTTTTTACATTTATGCATTCCTTTCATGAAGGTAAAAAATGTTTAGGCATTAGAATCCCCCCCCCTTTTATTTACCTGAGCCCCCATTTGATTCAACGCCATGCACAGCTGCAGTTCTTCTCTCCCCTCACTTCCTGGTCTCACTGGCTTTTCTGGTGCACTGGGAGAACTGGGGGCACTGGGAGCCATTGGCTCATAGTGCTGTCAATCAAAGCCAGTGACAGGGGAGCTGGGGGCGGGGGCCGGGTTCCACTGTCTGTGTGAATGGACGCAGCAGCAGGGCTCGGGTGTGTACACGCACATGTGGCTTCTCATGGGGGCACTGGACAGAGGGGAGAGGCCAAGAGTGCCGGCAGGGGACCCCCGAAAAGAGGAGGCGCGTAGCCACTCTGTGCCACGTGTCTGAATAGAGACACGTTTGTTATTTAAAAATAAAGTAAAAAATACCTTTACAAATCACTTTAATGTATAACCAAAGGCAAAATCTTTGTTTCGTTTTGGACATGGTGAAAAGAGATTACAACACCTACAGGTATTAGGATTATTTTTTTGTCTGTGCCCCCGTTAGGGAGATTTACTCTATTTGTCCTGGTTACCAATATCATCAAAAGTGAAATTTACCACTTGCCGACCGCCGCACATGTTTACGTTGACAACATGGCACGGGCAGGCAGATTGGCGTACAGGTGCGTCCCTTTAAATCTGCCACCCAGCAGGCGTGCGCAATGTTCCTGGGAGTCCCACGATTGCAGTCGGCAAGGGCAGAACAGGGGAATACCTTTGTAAACAAGCAAGGCATTCCCCTATTCTGCCTAGTGACAATGTCACTGATGACAACGATCAACAGTGACGTGTCACGTAGCCACGCCCCCTAACAGTAAAAATCAATTCCTAGGGAACACTTAACTTAACCCCTGCAATGCCACCTAGTGGTTAACCCCTTCACTGCCAGTGTAATTTTTACAATAATCAGCCTATTTTGTAGAAGCTTTAACTTTTGCGCAAACCAATCAATAAACGCTTATTGCGATTTTTTTACTAAAAATATGTAGAAGAATACGTATCGGCCTAAACTGTAGAAAAATATTTTTTATATATTTTTTGGGGATATTTATTATAGCAAAAAGTAAAAAATATATATTTTTTTCAAAATTGGCACATTTTTTTGTTTATAGCGCAAAAAATAAAAATCGCAGAGGTGATCAAATACCACCAAAAGAAAGCTCTAAATGTGGGGAAAAAAGGACGTCAATTTTGTTTGTGAGCCACATCGCACGACGGCGCAAATGTCAGTTAAAGCGACGCTTGGTTTGGTCTTTGACCACCAAAATGGTCCGGGGCTGAAGCGGTTAAAAGAAAATTCCCAATTCTGGGTTGACATCAGAATACTAAAAGAGGGGACATCTTCCAATCGGGACACTAGATTTGGTGACCGTGGTGACACACCAGGATTCCTTCTGAATGAATGAAAAAACTTATATAGCGCGGCACATGCGAACTGAATCGCCTCTGGGCGCTTGATGTTTCGTGTCTCATGACATCAAAAGAGCAGAGTTTTAATCTGTCTTCTGAAAGTCAGGTGGTTTTCCTCCAACCGAATGCTGGTTGGTAAAGCGTTCCATAGTCTCGGACCTTGAAAAGCAAACCTTCTTTCTCCTTTGGACTTGTATTTGGTTTTTGGCACCTTGACCAGATTTTGGTCAGTGGATCGCAGAACGCGATTAGAATTGTGAGGTTCTATCTTGTCGCAAAGATATTGCGGCGCCTTCCCATGGATGCACTTATGTGTCAGGCAGAGTGCTTTAAATACAATTCTGTCTTTTACTGGCAACCAGTGAAGGGTTCTCAGCGAAGGTGAGATTGATTCCCATGTCCTTTTCCCAGTCACCAGTCTGGCGGCCGTATTCTGTACGACTTTCAGACGAGCGATTTGGTACTTTGGGAGCCCGAGGTAAAGGGCATTTGCATAGTCCAGTCTGGAATTCACGATTGTTCCCACCACGACTGCTACGTCTTCTTTGGGGATAAATGGAATAAGTCTGCGTAGTAGGCGCAACAGATGGTGCGATCCGCTGACTACTGACCCTATTTGTGCGTCCATTGTCATGAAGGTGTCAAAAATTACTCCTAGACTTTTGACTTTGGAGCTAGGGGTGATGCTTTGGCCCAGAATGGGCGGCGGTGTCCAGGTTGTTGCCAGTTGACTCTTTCGGCTGGCGTGAAACATAAGAAGTTCTGTTTTGGAACTGTTGAGTTTAAGATAACTCTTAGTCATCCAGTTTTCTATCGAAGAGAGACATTTCTCTAAACTGAGATGATGATCCTTTTTGTTGCAGATGCGAAAATACAATTGCGTATTGTCTGCATAAGAGTGATAAAGTAGTTCTTGGCTACTGATAATATCAAAGAGAGGGCGAAGATAGATGTTGAACAGTACCGGTGACAGGGGGGATCCTTGGGGGACTCCACATGGCACCGTGCGTTTTTCCGACGTGAAAGATCCCAGTTTCACTGTTTGTGATCGGTTTTCAAGAAAGGAGGAAAACCATGGTAAATCACCTTCTGCGATTCTGGCTACCTCGGCCAGTCGCATCAGTAACATTTTGTGGTCTACTGTGTCAAAGGCTGCGCTTAGGTCCAGCAGAACCAGGAGACAGGATTCTCCCTCGTCTGCGGCCTCGAGGGCATCGTCCCATATTTTGAGTAAGGCCGTCTCTGTCCCGTGTCCGGGACGGAAACCTGATTGAAATGGATCGAGTAGATTGTGGGTATCCAGATGCTGTTGCAGCTGTTGTACCACTATTTTCTCCATTATCTTGGAGAGAATATTTAGGCCTGTTATGGGGCGGCGGTGAGTTGGGTCCTTGGGATCCAAGTTAGGTTTTTTCAAGATGGGCTGGATTGTGCCCTCTTTCAGCAGGGAGGGCACTCTGCCTTCCTTAAATGACTGATTTATAAGCTGTGTGATGGGAGGCGCCAGAATGTTGGCGCATTCCTTCAGCAGCTTGGTGGGAATGATGTCATTGGGTGCTGTGCTGTTACGCAATGCACCAATGATATTTTTGGTGGTATCGATGGAGATGGGTTCCAGAGTGAACTTAGTTGATTGTAGAAGGTTTCTGTTGGTGTTTTGTAGTTGATTGAAGAGGGGGCTGAGGGGGGTATTATTTTGCAGAATACTTACCCGGATTCTTTCGATTTTGTCGATGAAGAAATCCGATAGTTCATTACAGAACTCTTGGGTGTCTGAATTGGGGACTTCAAGACATCCCGGATTCATGGTCTGGGTGACCATCTTGAATAGTTCTCAGGGGCGGTTCATGGCGCTGTTAATCGTCATAGAAAAATGATGTTTCTTGGCTTTGAAGATTTCTTTATGATATTGTGTTGTTATTGCCTTGTAGATGATGAGGTGATCTTCTGAAGGGCTTCTTTTCCAGGCGGCTTCCGCCCTTCTGCGCTCTTGCTTCAGTAGGGACAGCTGGTTGTTGAACCAGCCAGACTTTTTTTTCCGGATGCGGACTTTGCGTTTCGGTGCTACTAAGTCGGCTGATTGTAGCAGAGCTGCATTTATGGCATCCAGTGTATCTGAGGCTGTTAACTGAGGATGAATAGTTTCGATTAGGTTTCCCAAGGTAGATTTAAAGAGTTCCGAATGGAGCTTCTTCTGAGATCTAGCCCAGTGTGTTGTCACCGGCTTGGGTGCTTTTATAACTGGTGGAATTTTGGAAATTATGAAACTAATTGCATGGTGGTCTGTCCATGGCAAAGGTTCATTTCCCAAAATGTTTATTTTCAGATTTTGTCTGAAAATTAGGTCGAGTGTGTGACCTGAAGCATGCGTGGGTCCGCATATAAGTTGCTGTAGTCCTAATCCTTCCAGGTGATCGATGCAGGCATCCGCAATGGGATCCTGTGAGGAGTTGGCCCACAGATTGAAGTCCCCGAGCAGCAAAAGATGTTTGCTGTTAAGGGTATAAGTGGATATGAACTCCGTTAATGATGGTAGAAGCTGCGATTTTGGCCCAGGTGGCCTATAGCAGAGGAGAATGTGAACAGTCTCCTGGGGGTTCGTTTGAAGTTGAAGAGTAGGGGTTTCCATAAATGGAAGAGGATTTTGAAGGACCGGCTTAGTGATTGCAATATGAAACTTATGGATCACCGCCAGGCCTCCTCCTCTTTGCCCTATTCTGTTTTCCGTTATAATTCGATAATTTTCTGGCACCAATTCTCCAAGAATGGTGTTGCAGTCGTCTGAGAGCCAGCTTTCTGTGATAAAGAGGCAGTCTAGATCGTTTTGTAGTAAGAAATCGTGGATTTCTGATCGGTGTTTTACTGCCGATCTTGTGTTGATCAAAGCACATGATATGTGCTTGAGCTGGGTTAAATGGTTGAAATTTTTGATGGTCGATCGTTGATCGAATCTCAAAAGTTGGTCTATTTTTAAGGCCTTTTTGGTGACGGCTGGTAATACTGTTGCGAATTGTCTCAGACCCCAAATCGTTTCTGCAGAGTATCGCAGTTTAACCATTGTTGCCAGTCACCGGGGGGGGGGGGATTAATTGCAATAGAGGGAAGATTCGCTGAATCCTCTCGCTTGGCCTTGGTCCAGAGGAAGGCAAAAAAACCCTGGCAGTGCTAAGCCAATTTGCTGCCGCAGGGAAAAAAATTCCTTCCTGATCCCTGAAAGGCGATCGGACGAAACCCTGGATCAAGTACTGTTTGGAATGGGGGGGGAAGGGGGGGAAGAAGGGTGTCACTGTAGCTGAGGAGTACCAAGATGGCCGCCGACTGGGCCACAGGCCTCAGGTTTGGGGGCTGTTTGGCTTGGTGGGTATGAGCTGGTTGTTAATCCAGGGGAGGATGGGATCCTCCAGGGATAGGGGGATGATCCCTGACAATTCCAGGAAAATTTCCAGGCTGTCAGTGCTCCTTTTTGCGGCGCCCCGCTAGGCCGCAGCTGAAGCCGCGGTCTTTCCTAATTGCGGCGGCCGCGAATATGGCCTGGTCTGGCGCGGATGCGGGAAAGAGCCGCAGATCGCCAGAAAAAAGCGCTGCTATGCGCGGTGGGTGGCCGGGGTGATTATGGGTGACTGATTGGGGTGCATGCGGCTCTAAGAGAAGGTAAACAGCCGCAATTTGGATCGCTGGAGTGGCTGTCCTGAAAAGGACGGTCACTAGCGATTCCTGGGGGTGGAAAGATGGCCCTGAAAGACAGGGTCTTACCTGAAGAGAGGGGCCCACGAAGGGAAGGAAGGAGCCGGTCTTATGGGCTGCAAGTTGATTCATGCAGCAAAGATTGTAGGAGCCTGCCTGCCTGTCTGCGGTGTCTAGCTGGCTATCTGTCTGGTCCCTGGAGAGAGCAGAGTCGGGAAGCGTCCTACTCCCTCACTGAACTGACACTGACTGATTATCCAGCTAAGCCTTCTGGAGAGATTTCCTCTCACTTCATGTTTTGGCTTTGGTACAGGAAGTGAAAGGATATCTCCTAAATGGGAAACAGATAGCAAGAAAAAATTGATGGGGGTTATAACCCACCAAATCCAAAATGGAAAAAAAAAAAAGTTTTGCATATATATATATATATATATATAAATATATAAATATATATATATTTTTTTTTATCAGGTAAAATAAGTATTGAAAACATCACCATTTTTCTAGATAAATATATTTTTAAAGGTGCTATTGACATGAAATTTTCACCACATGTCAGTAACAACTGACATAGCAAAGGTCTTGCGAGCTCTTTGGGCCAGATTCACAGCTGAGATATGACGGAGTATCTCAGATACTCCGTCGTATCTCTCAGAGTATCTATGCGACTGATTCATAGAATCAGTTACGCATAGATATCCCTTAGATCCGACAGGTGTAATTGTTTTACACTGTCGGATCTTAGGATGCAATACCGCGGCCGCTGCTGGGGGGAGTTTGCGTCGTAAACCAGCGTCGGGTATGCAAATTAGGAGTTATGGCGATTCCCGACGGATTTTCGCGTTCGCTACGTCGCCGCTAGTCTAGTTTCCCGTCGCAAAGTTAGTCGTTTTTTTTTGGTGCCCTAACTTTAGTCAGCAAACGTATTGCTGTCTAAAGTATGGCCGTCGTTCCTGCGTCAAAATTTAAAAATGAACGTCGTTTGCGTAAGCCGTCCAAATACGGAATTACACTACGCGCGTCGCCGTTCAAAAAAATGACGTCACTTCGCGCAAAGCACGGCGGGAGTTAGGAAAGGGAGCATGCGCAGTAGGTCTGGCGCGGGAGTGCGCCTAATTTAAATGGCACACGCCCATTTGAATTGGCCCGCCTTGCGCCGGAGGCCGCCGGCGTAGGTTTTCATCGCAAGTGCTTGGTGAATCAGGCACTTTCGATGAAAACTTGCGGCGGTGTAACGTATCTACGATACGTTACGCCGCCGCTCACCTACGTGAATCTGGCCCTTTGTTTTTATCATGAGATGTTTCTTGTGTGAACCCTTGGTAATGAGACACCTTTTTATAGGCCATCAGTTGAGACTGAACCATCTGATATTAATTTGCACTGATAAGGGACAGGATTGCTTTCTAATTACAGATAGATATCAGCTGGTGTTTTGACTTTCCATGCCTTTTTACACCTCCATTTCTTTATGCGTTCAATACTTTTTCCCTATGTCATTCCATTTTATTACACATAACTTTATTTCTGAATTTATTTGTTTTGGTATCTTTGTCTCTAGTCTATTGCCGCGTACACATGATTGGATTTATAAATGCGTTTGTATAAGAATGGTCAAACATTCCCCGAGACACAATCCTAAAGCTTGTGGACAGCCTTCCTAGAAGAGTTGAAGCTGTTATAGCTGTATAGGGTGGGCCAACGCAATATTAAACCCTACGGACTAAAATTGGGATACCATTAAAGTTCATGTGCGTGTAAAGGCAGGCGTCCCAATTCTTTTGGCAATATAGTGTATTTTAAACTACCAAAGAATTTGTAATTCTGTGCATAGCGTGTGTTGTGATCCAGGCACCCCGCCACAAAACATAGCCAGATGTGTCAGAACTTTGGTTCTTTGAAAACTACACAACAATTAAAAAAAATCTATAACCTTGTGATTGGACAAGGAAGGAGCAGCAGAAGAACATGATTAACTTGTCACTCTGCTCTCTTCTTCTGTCAGTGCTTTCTCAGTGATGTACAATGCTGTAGATCATTATTGAGTAACAGTGTTAACTCTCCCTCTCTTATATGCCACGTACACACCATCACTTTATGTGATGAAAAAAAAACGACATTTTCTGTGAAGTAAAAAACAACGTTTTTGAAACTTCAATTTTCAAAGACGAAGTTGCCTACACACCATCGTTTTTTTCACAATGTTCTAGCAAAGCGAGGTTACGTGCACCACGTTTTTCCATTGAAGCTCGCTTCATAACTAGCTTCTGGGCATGCGCGGGTGTAAAAACGTCGTTTTTTGCTACACACGGTCAATTTCTGTGAAGTAAAAAACAACGTTTTGAAAAACGACACATAAAATTGGAGCATGCTTCAATTTTTTTTTGTCGTTTTTCACAAGACATAAAACGACGTTTTCCCCCACACACGGTCATTTAAAGTGACGTTTTTAAAAACGTAGTTTTTTTTTCATCACATAAAGTGATGGTGTGTACACGGCATTAGTCTGTAGTGCAAGGAATTGCAGGAGACCGATTTCAAAACTGATTTGTTTACTATAGTCACATTGCGTAAAAATATATTTCATGATCCTTTAAAAAAAAAAAAAAAAAAAAATCGCAGATATCAGGTAGACACTGTACTAACAGCCTGTAGTGTTACTTTCACGTTTATGTTACAGCAGTTGTGATGAGAGTCTAAATATCCAATAGGCACCATAACACACCCACACAAACTTCACACAAACTTAGTCACACAGGCTTCCTCCCATTCTGTGCTATACAAGGCTAAAACAGCCCATAGATTATGCAATTTTTTTAACTTTTACCACGGGTGAAAGGAAAGAAAATTGCTCAATTCCCCCCATCAACACAGTCAGTGTTCATTTGAGAGCCAAACTATTGTGTTCTGCAAGCGGGGAGCCTTCCCTGCCGGCAGAACACAATGATCACTGCTGGCACCTATAGCTGCAGGCATTGGTCACATAAAAAAAAATTAAACATTTTTTTTTTTACTTTGATCAGTGATTGTTTAAAATAAAATGTGTTACTGAAGATACAAAACATACTGTACATTTTATTCTATTATTTTGTCCCATTTAAAATGACCCTGGAGTTATGATTCCTGTACAAAGCATTATAAAGTATTTACAAATGAAATAAAGGCTTTTTTTTTTCCAATTGTGTGCTTTTTACTGCATTACTGAAAAAGATTAATAAAAAATGAATAAAACAAATCAATGGTTAGAAAAATACTGTAGATATAAAAAAGAAAATAAGGAAACAATAGTAAAAGTTAAGTCCATCGTTGTGTTCATGTTTTATATTACACCCATAATTAGAATGTAAATGAAATGTTAGCATATTCCCCTACTTCCTACCAGTGGTGGCTGGTGATCAATATTGTTTTTGGGGGGAGGGGGTGCAAACAATCCAGGTCCTTATTTGCAGTCTCCAGACTGGCCTGTCACGGCTCCCCTGATACCCGGCGGTAATTAATAAATAAAAAAAACTTCTGCATGGCTGTTGAAAACCCAGCGGTGTAAACATGTGTAATCTGCTTGCATAGCACTGAAAGGACCCCGAAAGTGTGCAGCACACCATTGCCCAAATAGTAATTTGGATCCTAAAGCTTCCCATCCTGACTACCTGGAACTGACATATTATTGATTTGTATCATAACTTACCATTGTGACCCAGGAGATGGGGACATCATTACACAGAATGTCGATGGGGACACCCATCTTTGTCCTATTGGCCTCCTCACCTGGCATGAGGTTGTATTATAAATCACTGCTGCTTGTTGTGTTCTGGTTGAGGAAGAAAGATCATTTTTTTAAATGTTCTGGAAATGATTTTTTAGCTGATTAAAGTGTTTACATTTTATAGGTGGCGCCACGTGCTGGCTGCTTTTTTTTTTAACAGTAACTGCTGGCTACTTTTTAGTCCAGAGGGTCTCTTGTAGAGAGCTCTTACCTCCAGAGTTCCTGGCTCTGCGTTTAGGGTGTTCTGCCTAACACATGCAATACATTGTCAACAACTCCACTACCCTCCCCTGGAGCATGAGACTATCAAAGCTGCTACACATGAAAAAATCTGCTCACTGGTGTCTATTCTCAGCAGCCAGCACCGGAACTCACACTGCCTGTCCAATAGGAAACCTCACCTTGTGTGTACTTGCATTGATAACGGTCCCCATGAGATGCTGGAATTGTCTGATGCTCTTCAGAATATCTGACATTGGCTGATGCCAAACCCCCCCCCCGGTCTGCACTCACTGACTTCTCTGCTTCTCCTCCCAGCTAACCCAGTCTTCTTTAGATCCGCCTCCTGTCCTGATTGGCCGGGAAGAGAAGGCGGAAACCAATAGCGAATAATGTTTTTTTTTTTTTAACAACAAGTTTGGTCTTTATTGGAAAAAACATGAGAATGGTAGGTACATGACAAATCATTCTGGGTAAGAGCAGAACAATACATACAGTAAAAAAAAGAGGAACAAAGTAAAAAACAAGGGTTGAAAAGAAAAAATACAGCTTAAAAAATTATAAGGCCCACCCTTTAAGAGAAGGAGGTTATACGAAGCAAGTAAAACAGCAGGCAACATTTCAATAAACAACACCACAGGCACAAGAACGGACACCTTGAGAAGGGGGGGAGGCCCGCCCAGTGTGCCAAGGATAACTCTCCCGCGTACAACAACTCAGGGGTTAGCAATATATGTGGGATCCGTCCAGGGCCGCCAAACCCTCTCATACTTCAGAGGACACCCTCTACTTATGTAAGTCAACTTGTACAATGGAAGCACTGCGTTAACCGTACTTTCCCAGGAGCCTACAGTGGGGGGGAGACCCATTTCAGCAGGATCTCCTTTTTGGAATAGAAGAACAACAAGGAGATCAGCGTCTTGGTATATCTAGGCCTCAGCTTGTCATCCTGTACACCCAACAGGGCAATTCCGCCAACAAGGGCAAAACCAGTTGAAGACGGAAATTGATAGTCTCACCCACCGCAGCCCAAAACCTCGCCAGCTTGGGGCAGGTCCAGAACATGTGCTATCAGGAGAGTGACAACGGGGGAAATTCGGTGAAAGGAGCGGATAAATTCTGTGCAGCCTCTGAGGCGTAAAATACACTCTGTGCAGAAATTTTGTTTGGATCAACTTGTCCCTAGAGGAAATAACTACTTTAGAACTGGCCTCAAAACACTCTTCCCAGGTTTCCCTGTCCAAAATGGGCAAATCCTCCCTCCATTTATCCCACAAGGCCTCCATCTTTGGTGAGTCCCTCCGTTGGAGAGCAAAATACAGCTCAGACAAAGGCTTAGCAAGAGACTCCTGTGCTAACAGGTCCTCTATGGGATCCGCTTCTAGGGTAGGGGGGGACGGGAACTGAGCCCTAGCTGCGTGACGCAGCTGCGGATACCTAAACGCCATCCATGAGGAAAGGCCAAACTTGTCCGCCAGAGCTCGGAACGAGAGAAGAGACCCGCCACGATAGATGTCGCGTAGCAACTTAATGCCGAAACGGGCCCAGATCTGCGAGTCCGGTGCAAATAATGATTTGCTAGTGTCACAAGTGGGTGGGTTTGGGGCACAGTGCTCTGCACCCCCAGCCCAACCTTTTTCAATCCAATTTAGAGTCTCAGGCTCTGAAAGGCTCATGTGCTTGAACAAAAAAAAACCTCATAGAAAGCTATGAGTCCGGCACCCGCATTCAAACTAGGGGGGCAGAGCCCCTGCGTCCCTTATGGACAAGCCGCCACTGCTTCTTACCCTCAAACCACTCCCGCTCATCGCAGCATTCTGCTGCCTTGTACATTTGGTTTGGCTGTGCGTGGCTCTGCCTGCACAGCTGCGTTATCCAATCACAGATCTATTCACAGGGATCTGTAATTGAAAGACTTCAAGACTCATCTGCCACTGTGGCAAGGGGACACATAGATCTCAATGGTGTATAAATGCTGTGATGTTACAGAGCTTGTAGCCTATTGGCCCTATAACAGTAGGCCCAACCCCTATGCCAACCTGGGGCTAGGGGAAGAGTCTGTCTTGATCATGGTTGCAATGCTCTGCATGTTATAATGCAAAACAACAATAAATGGCATTTTTTTTTTCTTTAGGGTTATTCTATGGGTTCATTTAGTTAATTAGGGCTAACAAGGGTAAACTAAGGGATTACTAAGGATAAAACAGATAAAACAGATGAGCTTTGATCTGCATATGATGTATCTTAAAGCAACTTGGGAAGTAAAAAACAAAACAAAAAAATGAATAAAAATTCTTTCTATTTAACCCCTTATTATTATTATTATTTATTACTATATAAATCCTGTATAATAATAAATAATAATAATAATAATAAGGGGTTAAATAGAAACAATTTGTATTCATTTTTTGTTCGTTTTTTTACTTCCCAAGTTGCTTTAACAGACATCATATGCATATCAAAGCTCATCTGTTTTATCTGCAAATGAGTGAAACTCTGTTGCCGCGTACACGCGAGCGTTTTTAATGTCATGGAAAACAATGTTTTTCTCTACGTGATTCTTGCCAAGCCTGCCTTGCACACACACACGATCGTGAAAAAAAATGCTGGAGCAAGGCGCAGTGACGTACAACACGTACAACGGCACTATAAAGGGGAAGTTCCATTCGGATGGCGCCACCCTTTGGGCTGCTTTTGCTGATTTTGTGTTAGTAAAAGTTTGGTGAGTGACGATTCGCATATTTCAGGCTTCGTGCTTTTCAGTCTGTTGCAGCGTGACAAATGTGCTATCTCCATTACAAACGCTAGTTTTACCAGAACAAGTGCTTCTGTCTCATAACTTGCTTTTGAGTATGCATGTTTTTTTCCCGTCGTTAAAGCCTACACACAACCATTTTTCACGTTGTTAAAAAACGACGATAAAAAATAGAGCATGTTCTAAATTTTTAATGCCCATTTTTCACGACAAGAAAAATGCTCTGGAGCCCACACATTAAAAAATTGCATTTTTCTCGTCATGAAAAACGGTTGTGTTTACGCGGCATGTTACTTTGTTTTTCTCTATATTTCACTTCTGAACAGTGTTTATGAACACAAGGGGCAGAAAGATAGGATGTACTGCATACATCAAAAGTCATAATATATTCAGTTACACCTACATGTTCTCAATCACATAGCATAACTTTATTTATAAAAATTCTGAAAAGCCCTTTAATTATTAATGTGTGTGTCCATTATCATTTTCTTCCACCGTGTCATATATACTGTACTAGCTTTGCAATGTTTTTGTGAATCATTCCAAATTTTATTGTGAAAAACCCATCACCAACATTCCAAAACTCTCACCTTGTGGTTTAACCCAATAAAAATCAGGTCTCATGCGCTTTCCCTTTAAACAGGTGTAGCGCCCCCTTACTTCCAGTATGGGTACTACGCTAAAGTTAGTGGGGAATGGGAGAGTTATTCTTGCTCCCATTCACAATTTGTCAAATTTGGGCTGCTGTCATTCCAGAAATTTCCTGTAGGTCAGCCTGCGCTCCAGGGGTGTTGTTTCCACCCCTGGGCGACAGGTGGCGCTAGAGGGGTCCTGGCAGAGCAATTTTCCCCAACAGCCAATTAGAGGAGTTTTCCCTCGCGGGGCATGCTGGGGGAGAGTATATCTGTGGCAGACGCCATCTTTATTGGTTCTTCCCGCAGGTTCCAGGTGCGGCATCCTCCTTTAGGGTGTGCGCATCCAACGGACCCTGGTTATGGCCTTCCAGGCCGGGGTCAAATGCTACGCAGAGCTCTATGTTGCTGAGAGGGGCCCCAGTGACTTACTGGGTCCCCAGTTCTATTAAGAGGATCCCAGGCTGGATGCCGTTCGATTGGGGGGTTGGCTTGAGGAGAACCCGGAGGCAGGTTGTCCAACAGGGCTTGAACGAACCAATCGGGATCTGGTGACCGGAATGCTGACAGGTACGCTTTGCTGTCATCCGGTGACCTATGCTAAAACCTACTGGGAGGATTCGCTCAATTCGTCCATTTAGATCATTCAAGTAATCGGCCTGTGGCAGAGGCCTAGAGCCGGGTCTGTGAGAGAGATCTGTTCCTCCCAGCAATCTAAAGTGACACTTCGGCTGCCAGGCTTGTAACAGGAGTCTGTCCGGGGGAACTTCACCCACTCTGGCTAGAGTGGCGACGAACTGTAATTTGGTACTACTGAGAGCAGGAATTCTCGGTTCTTATCCAGGCCTGAAGTTCTCCCTCTTTCATCAACCTTTTCTTCCTATTTGATGTTGATGTCGGCCGTGTTGGCCTGAAAATAAAGCATTGGAAAACCTCTATTCCTTGTCTAGACATTCACTCAATACTCTGTTCTCCAACTACACCCCTAGACAGCACTAAGGTAACTTAATACGCCGATCCCAACAACAAATCAGCGGCTCCTTCGGGGGTAGCGCTACACAGGGTATGGCATACCAGAAGTGTTGTTCCCCTCTGCTGTATACAAATGTCATTCAATCTACCTCCATTCACGGGAATCCTTCAGTGATTGTATATAGGAGACTCAAAAAAGAAGGACATTTATATAGTGCTCTCTATAAATTTAAGATTTTTTTTTATTAAAAATAAAGCCCAATATTAAAGCCTTTACCTAAAAAGTGCACATTTGCCAGTGCACATCAGATTACATGCAAGTACATAGGAATGGCTCAAGCAAAATGGCGGCCTGCACACTTTCTGTTTGCAGCGTGAGATAATAGGGTTCTCTCAATGTGTATTGCCACAGATTCATGTGAATAGGAGGTCACCAGGGGAGTGTACAAGGAAGCAGTAAGGCATTGTAGAGGGTGTAAGCACAGCAGAGGACAGGGGACAGGACAGGGGTCACTGCTGGCAGGGCAGAATACAGGGGTTACTGCTGGCAGGGCAGAACACAGGCATTACTGCTGGCAGGGCAGAATATAGGGGTTACTGCTGGCACTGCAGGGGATAGGCATCATCACTGGCAGGACAGAGGACAGGGTTCACTGCTGAAAAGGCAGAGGATAGGGATCCCCGCTGGTAAGGCAGAGGACAGGGCTTGCCGTTAGAAAGGCAGAGGACAAGGATCGCTGCTGGAAAGACAAAGGACAAAGATCACCACAAAAAAAAAACAGAGGACAGGGATCACCAATCGAAAGGCAGAGGACAGAAATCACCAATGTAAACACAGAGGATAGGTATCACCACTGGAAAGGCAGAGAACAGGGACCACCTCTGACAGGGCAGCAGACAGGGATCACTGCTGGCAGGGCACAAGACAGGGATCAATAATGGAAAGGCAGAGGACATTGATCATCACTGAAAAGAGGTCAGAGATCACTGCTGAAAAGGAAGAAGACATGGATCACTGCTAGAGAGGCAGAGGACAAGGCTCATCACTGGCAGGGCACTTGGCAGAGTTCCTTTCTTATCCTTGCACTGCACATAGCTTCTCCCCACACTACACATAACTGAGATCACATTCCATAACACACAACCATGATCTGTATTGTGTGTACCTGGATTCCATGTTGCAGTTCTGATTGGTGAAATTCCTTCGTTGGAACAGCAGTGCAGCTGCAGTAGCCAGCTATACACTGAGCAGATTATGTCTGTGTGTACTGTGTGGAATGTGATCTCAGCTATGTGTAATGTGGGGAGGAAGAGCTGTGTACAGTTCAGGGATGGGAAAGGGGCTCAGCAGCCAGGCAGGCGCAAATTAAACCTGAGGGGGGGGGGCACTGCCCACCCTAGCACTGCCCCCCCCCGCCATGTTGCCAACCACCGTTTTAAATGCTCTTTTCTGATAACTCCAGCACTGCTTAATTCTCCTTATTTTTAAAAAGGTTGGGGAGCTCTGTTTACCATAATTAAACCCGTCTGTACTGTGCTGCCAGATATCATTAGTAGTTGTAAACTGTGAACTAGATCTGAACACTATCTGTCCTAACAAAGGGTTAAAGATTTAGAAGCTGGGCTACTTGCATTGTGTGTTAATAAGAGGAGAATCTGCCTGTCCTAAGCCTTTCTATTTTTTATCTTTCTAGGACATACATAGCCAGATTCAGGGACGGCGGCGCATCTTTCCGGCGGCGTAGCGTATCTTATTTACGCTACGCCGCCGTAAGTTAGAGAGGCAAGTGCTGTATTTACAAAGCAGTTGCCTCCTAAGTTCCCACGGCGTAGCGTAAATGGGGCCGGCGTAAGCGCACCTAATTCAAATGAGGATGAGGGGGCGTTTTTTATGTAAATGGATGGTGACCCGACGTGATTGACGTTTTTTACGAACGGCGCATGCGCCGTCCGTGTACATATCCCAGTGTGCATTGCTCCAAAGTACGCCGCAAGGACGTATTGGTTTCGACGTGAACGTAAATTACGTCCAGCCCCATTCATGGACGACTTACGCAAACGATGTAAAACTTTCAAATTTTGATGCGGGAACGACGGCCATACTTAACATTGACTAGGCCAACTAGGGGGCAGCTTTATCTTTACGCCGGAGTACCTCTTACGGAAACGGCGTATCTTTACTGCGACGGGCGCACGTACGTTCGTGAATCGGCGTATCTAGTCATTTACATATTCTACGCCGAACTCAACGGAAGCGCCACCTAGCGGGCAGCGGAAAAATTGCACCCTAAGATACGACGGCGTAGGAGACTTACGCCGCTCGTATCTTAGCCTAATTTTAGCGTATCTGGTTTCCAGAATACGCTTAAATTTACAACGGCGCAGATTCCGAGTTACGACGGCGTATCTACTGATACGCCGGCGTAACTCTGTAAATCTGGCTAACAGACTTTAAAACTGTTCAGAAATGTCTGCAGTCAGCCATGAGGCCTTCCCTTAACATCTAAATGATAAGAAATAATCCTGCCACCACAATCACACATCGTTGCAGGGGTGCTGTCAGGGAAATTTGGGGAGAGTATTGGCAAATTGGTTCATGCTTTGCTGTTTTTTTTTGGTTTTTTTTTTGCCTTTCTCTGGGTCAACTGTGGGTATAGCATTGTGTATCTAGTATTTAACATTTTTTTTTTTTTTTTTTAATTGGTTGAACTAGATGGACCCCTGTACCCTGTGCACATTCCTAACCCCTGCACATAGTACATGACATACACCTCATCCCTACACTCTGCACATTACACACTCACAACTCCTGCACATGGTCCATAACACACACATATCTTCTATACCCATACCTCCTTTATAACAATACAGTAGATCTCCCAGCAGCCAGCATCAATAGACCCCCCCAGCAGTCAGCAACAATAGACCCCTCCCTAAACAGTAGATCATTCCCAGCAAAGGCTGACCGATCAACAAAAATAGATTCTCCACCAGCAACAATAGACCTCCTCAGCAACAAATGATCACCCCCACAGCAACAATAGATTCCCCAGCAGCCATCATCACTAGACCCTCCAGCACAAGGTGAAGGTTCTGGAACTGCGTTCCCCCACATTCCCACTGAAAAAAAAGCCCTGGCCCTTAAAGCAAGCTGCCTGCTGTGGGGGCACTCCAAAAAGGAGGAGGAGCTAAGAGCACCAGCAGGAGACCCCAGAAGAGGAAGAAAGGGACCACTCTGTTCAATACCATTGCACAGAGCAGATACATATAAAATGTTTATTAGTTTAGAAATAAAAACTGAAGCTTTACAATCACTTTAGGGTTAGCTCTCTGTCTATTGTCTGTGTGTGCAAAATCATATGTAATCATATAATTTTACTCAATAAAGTTTTATTGAAATACAGTGAACGCATTACATTAAAAGAGTTTAATTTTTAAAAATGATTGTGATGACATTTATATATGTTTGTAAGACTCTCACTTGAGGCATGCCAACTAAAGCATATTTTTTGGGCACAAGGAGGCTCAGGCTTTTTTTTTACTATTCCCCTTTACGACCCTCCACTGTTAGCACAATGTGGTCACACATACTGTTCACCGCAGTGTGCGGAGTGGGCCGCATTACTCTGCTTGGGATGCTCAAAACTGCATCAAATCTTTTACCATCTTAGCATTGCATTAATGGGAACACATAACAAACATATGATGGGGTTTCCTCAAATTTGCTTGCAAAAGTGTAAATACAGTTTAGAACACGTGCATTTTTTTTTTGCGTTTCCAGATTAAATATATTAATGAAATATTCAGATATTATTGGATTTATGTAATTGTTGTGTTCCCATATTCAGAGTATTAGGAATAGAGCATCATCCCCACATGTGTACCAGTAGTGATTGCAACTGAAATAGAATTGTACTCTGCTGTCATCTAGTGTTTCAATGAGCAATGTACAGTTCTCCAACTTTACTGCAGGCTAAAAGATCGAATTAAAATTAAGGGGCATATTTATAAAGCAGTGAATATGAATGTATCCAAATGTACTAGTGGTGAATAGATCACTATAATTTAAAAACACATACAACTTGAAGATTCACCTAACGTGAATATTTGGTCAATGTTAGATTCTCTGTTTTATAAATATGCCCTTTGATTGTAGTGCTCGTGGGCACTTGTGAACGGACACCTCATGGCGATCAATTTACTGAGGGGAAAAGTCAATCAGCTAGGTTGGATCTTCTACGTAGATTTGTATTATTTCACAATGCTCCTTAGGTCTGGATTCACACCTATGCAGGTTGCAGTTTTCATATTGCAGGTGCATTTTGCGTTTTTCAATACACATTTTTGATCCATTGAAGTATATGGAACCACAAACCAGAAAAAAAGCCCCTGGACCTTTCCATAAAATGCACAAATGTGAACGTGATCCATAGGAAACCATGTTAAATGGACTGTAGTTTGTTTCTGCAAAACTGAAAATGCACAAAAAAATGCATAGGTGTGAACCAGGTCTTACTGTTTATTTACAGTCAGGTGAAGGTTCTCTTTGTTTTGCACAAACCACTTTATATATACTTTACTAGACTTACTTGACCAGCTGTTGTCAGGGGCATTTGAGTTATTGAGGAAAGCAAGATCACACTAAATCATAGCTCCCAACTGTCCCTGATTTTGAGGGACTGTCCCTGATTTGGAGCAACGTCCCTCTGTCCTCCTCATTTGTCCCTTGTTTTGGTCTGATCTATATAGCTGTATATAAAATACACTTTTTATCTATCAAAAGTGTTTTCCAGCGCTAAACCTTACATCTGATTTTTAAATTGCTGCATTTGTAAATACCAAAAGCCAATGTAAAGGAGTAATAGAGGTTAAAAAAGCACTTTTGGGTTTAGCCAATCTTGTTTTTTTGTACAACTCTTCTTTGTACAAAAGGGGGCGTGGCAAGGGGTGTGTTCTATGCCTGCATATGTTTGCTGATAGGTGTCCCTCATTTCCATCTCAAAAGGTTGGGAGGTATGCTAAATGATGACAGATATCTCCATAGCAGTTTTACTGTCATTGAGTACTCTTAATTAATGATATGCAGTTTTCATAAAAATTATATATATATATATATATATATATATATATATATATATATATATATATATATATATTTATATTGTCTATAGGCAATGCTTTAAAAGCCCTTTTGATCTCTTAAGCCCCAGACCATTTTGTTGCTAAATGACCGGGCCACTCTTTGCGATTCGGCACTGCGTCGCTTTAACTGACAATTCCACGGTCGTGCTTTGGGGCTCCCAAACTAAATTTACGTCCTTTTTTTCTCACAAATAGAGCTTTCTTTTGGTAGTATTTTATCACCTCTGCGGTTTTTATTTTTTGCACTATAAACAAAAATAGAGCGACAATTTTGAAAAAAATGCAATATTTTTTACTTGTTGCTATAATAAATATCCCCACAAAATATATATAAAAAAAAAAACATATTTTTTCCTCAGTTTAGGCCGATAAGTTTTCTTCTACATATTTTTGGTCAAAAAATTGCAATAAGCATTTATTAACCTCCCTGGCGGTATGATTCTGTCTGAAAAAACATGCTGAAAGCGGTAAAAAGGGGGGGAACTAATGCGCAAAACCAATCTACCCAGGGTACCTAAGTAAAATACAATAAAATATTAATAAATCTATAAAGGCAGCAGCCACTACTAAAACAGTGATCACGCACCAACAAGCATATGTAAAACAGGGAGTGTAGTGGCGCTTGCCAAAGGGAAACTATAATAAGATAAAATATATTACACGCACAACAACGTATAAAAACGTATGAGTAATGATCAATAGTATTCAATCAAACTGTGTTCCACTCCTAATTTCCTTGAAGACCCTTCATAACATCCATAATTCAGGTGTAAAGGGTAGGAGTAGTGGATATAATAGATAGAATGGATTTACAATGATACTATGGAGATCATTGATTGAAGTGAATGTACCAATATAATGTAAACAAAGGTTTCCAGTGTTACCACCACAATAAAGTGCTCAAGTGTTAACGTGAATACAAAATCCCAAAAGGAAGTAGTTTGTATATCAATAGTTATAGCAAATATGCCAGTGTGCACAAAGATAAAAAGTGCAAAGTGAATAAATAATGGTATAAATAGATTCCATAAAAAATATATAAATAAAATTAAATATATAAAAGAAAAATATCAAAAATATATATATAACAAATCCAGTTGATGTAGTGTTCAAGTTGACTTCCAAAATTTCATACAAAAAATGTTCAAACGTTGTGTTCCAAACGTGCAAATAAATGAAAAATTAAATAAAGTGAAAAAGAATAGAGATATTCAAAGTGCATAAATTTCAAAGATTTCCCAACGGTGAAAAAGTTTGTTCAAACCAATGCTCCAATTCACCACACAATCCTCCAGGGTGACTGTGCAGATAGGACAGATAATGCTAGCCTCTCACCTCAATTGCGATCATACAAGCCTGTTGGATAGGGGATGAAACCCAGCAGTACACACTCTGCATATAGGAAGGTTCAGATGACTCCGGTCCTCCACCTCCAAATTCCTCCAGACACTCTCAAGGGAAGCAAAAAGCAGGCTCCATAGTGCAGTAAATCATTGGTAATTTTAATAAAAATATAATAACACTCACAGTTATAACAGCTGTGAACAGCATGCAGATAGCTCCACAGTATTATTTACAGATGGTCAGCAGATCTGGATTTGTTATATATATATTTGATATTTTTCTTTTATATATTTAATTTTATTTATATATTTTTTATGGAATCTATTTATACCATTATTTATTCACTTTGCACTTTTTATCTTTGTGCACACTGGCATATGTGCTATAACTATTGATATACAAACTACTTCCTTTTGGGATTTTGTATTCACGTTAACACTTGAGCACTTTATTGTGGTGGTAACACTGGAAACCTTTGTTTACATTATATTGGTACATTCACTTCAATCAATGATCTCCATAGTATCATTGTAAATCCATTCTATCTATTATATCCACTACTCCTACCCTTTACACCTGAATTATGGATGTTATGAAGGGTCTTCAAGGAAATTAGGAGTGGAACACAGTTTGATTGAATACTATTGATCATTACTCATACGTTTTTATACGTTGTTGTGCGTGTAATATATTTTATCTTATTATAGTTTCCCTTTGGCAAGCGCCACTACACTCCCTGTTTTACATATGCTGAAAGCGGTACAATTATTTGCAAGGAAATTTGGTGTTTTATACTGTAGGCCTGTGATTTTTAGGAATAACTCACTTAAATCTGACTAAACAAGAATCTAATAGGCATCCCGGGTATGACATTTTTTTAAAAACAAAATTTTAAATTATAATATAATAAATAATTATAAATAATTATAGCAAGTAATAATATAATTAAAATAAAAATGATTCAATAATGTAATCAACTCAAAATCACTGAAATTTGCTCAGTTGCAGAATTGTCGCTGTCATTATTTTTTTTTTTTATGACGAATTTCCCCGCAAATCGCTATCGCACAATTCTGCAAGTGATTATAATTTATTATCGCTGTTTTCTAGCTGATCTAAAACCATTTTTGACATAAAAAGACACTTTTGGTTGCTATGGACAATCTACAGTTTTCAGGCAGAAAGAAAGGTTTTTATTATATAAAATGACATGTAGGACACTGGGCAGACCACTAGGGACAAGGTGGGTGTGTTTTTTTTACATACAGTACTGTAATCTATAAGATTACAGTATACTGTATGTATAGTGTTTGTTTACTTTTTTGAATTTGGCGCCGATCTCCGCTCCCGTGCGTCGTAGGGAACGGAGATCGGCAGCACAGGAGGATGCTGTGTGAATCGAGCGAGGTCCCGCTCGCTCACACAGCGCGGTGACATCGCTGGATCCAGGACAAGGTAAGCCAGCGCACGCTGCAGGCTCTGCATAGCTTACCCCGAGCGTGACTCGGGGATACCGATCGCAGCAGAAAAAATCCAACCCGAGTCACGCTCGGGGTTACCGCCAGGGGGGTTAATTGGTTTGCGCAACAGTTATAGCGTCTACAAAATAGGGGATAGTTTTCTGGCATTTTTTTTGTTATATTATTTTTACTAGTAATGCCGGTAATCATCGATTTTTATCATGACTGCGACATTATGGCGGATACATCAGACACTTTTGACACCATTTTGGGACCATTGTCATTTGAACAGCGATCAGTGCTATAAAAATGCACTGATTACTGTAAAAATTACACTGGCAATGAAGGGGTTAACCTGTAGCGGGCGCTGAAGGGGTAAAGTGTGACCTAGGGAGTAATTCTAACTGTTAGGGGGTGTGGCTTGCCGTGACACATCACTGATCGCTGTTCCTGATGACAGGGAACAGACGATCAGTGACATGTCACTAGTAAGAATAGGGAGATGTTATGTATACACTGACATCTCCCCGTTCTTCAGCTCTGTGACCCGATCACGGGACACCGGTGGACATCGAGTCCGCGGGTCCTGCGGGCATGGTCACACCGATGGCTCGGTTCTCCCTCCTCCCCAAGCAGAGCAATGCTGACTATCAGTCAGCATCGCTACTTCTCTGCACTCACTGGAGCACTGAGCTGTGGAGGGGCGGGGAGCGGCCATCTCAGCGGCTCGCCGAGACACTGACACTGCTATCAATCAAGGCAGCTGGGATCCAGACTTGGAAGTCGGGATGATGCGCTGCCTCGACTGATGACAGTGATGTCAGCGGAGAGTGGACATCAGACCGCTCTCCGCTGAAAATGGGTCACAGGAGTGCAAAACTAATTGCACTCCTGTGACCCAGAAGAGAAGGCCAGCCTAAAAAGCTCAGGCTGGACTTCTCCTTTAAGAGAAATACTCCTTAGACTGAAGAAGCGAGCCAAGACCTTGCATAATTCCATTAATTATCTACTACAACTGTGCGTAGCTCACATGGCTCTCCTCTTTCTGTGAATGTTTTTTATGTTTGGGTGAGATTCCTATGCTTTGAACACGTATATTTATTTAATTTGTACTTTGGCAAGTTAGTTTATTATTTCTTCAATGTGAAAATTAGTCTAACATTAAGAAATGTGTGCATCCTATGTTGATTTAAACATGTGGTTTGCCACAAGATAGCTGGTGTTTTTTTACATGCCTCATGCAGTTTCACTTCAAGTTCTTCAATGAAGTGTATCACCCCCAGGAGGTCTTGGCCAATTTGCACCATTCCTTTGCAGTTTTCTAAATGTTGGGAAGTGCACTTTAGTGAATGTACACCTTATCAAATTTTTGGCACAGCCACAATAGCTTTAACAAATGAGCCCCAGTGGGCTCCATTCATAAAGCGATACGCACCTTAAAAAAAAAAAGTTAAATACCGCTCAATGTTCTTTAAAACGTTTTAATTTACAAAAAAAACGCTACTAAAATACCACATGAGTTATTTTATAAAGTCATGCAGTATTTTATGCATTAAGGTGAAAAAACTTCTTCTAGTGACCGGCCCCCTAGCCCCCACCTGTTTTACTCACCTGAGCCTTGGAATTTCCCACGGCGGAGACACGCTCTTCCTCTGCCCAGGGTTCTTGGGGTTCTTGGTCTGGATAGATTGATAGCAGCCCAGCCATTAGCTCAAATACAATGACACGGGCACGGGGAGGCAGGGCCGAGTCCTATATTTGGCGTCTATGGGCGCCGAATGTTGGACTCTGAAGCGCGCCCGCAAGGTAACCCACTGGCAGAGTGCCTCTCCTAGGGGGTTATACGATGTGGGGAGGAGCCGCGACAGCCGCCAGGAGACCCCAGAATTTGAGGATCGGGCCACTCACAGAACTACACAGTGGAGGTAAGTATGACATGTTTGTTATTTAAAAAAAAAATGTAGCTTTACGGAGCCGCATTGTAAAAAAAAATTATAGGTATTTAAGGAGCAATGCTTATTTTTTTTAAATAATTTTAGTATTTCTATTTCTGAATATGAAATATAATGCCTTATACATTTTTTGTTAATTTCCCATATATGATAAATATGTGAATACAACATACATGGGGCCTTATAAAATGTTGAGGTCCTGGCCCTGCTAAGCTTGAGTACCACTGTTCACCACTGAGGAATGCACCTAAAATAAAACATGTTGCAGTTAGTGAGGGTCCTTGGGATCACAAAAGCCATTCCAGGAGCTGCTTTTTTCCTGTATAGTCTGTAACTGCTACAGATTTGCAGCGTGTGTAGCATTAATACCTTTCCAGATTACATAATGACCACAAGATTGTGTGTTATTTGAAACATTCTTATGACATGACTTTATCTTAAAATTCTTTTAATTTTTTGCATTTTATTTGGACTTTATGGTATTCTTTTTTCATGTATAGACTACCATGTTTATTATTCTGAATTTTGAGATACAGTATGATCTGCTCTAATGTGATCACAACTTACATTTTCTTATCATATTCTAATTAAAATCATAACAATTTAGACTTTCTACTAATCTGTAAAATGACAAATATTCATAAAATATCTTCTTCTTTCCACGCATTCCCTGGCTATTCAGAAGCTTCTGGGCAAACCATAGTGTTAATTGTACATATCCCAGAGCGGTATGCTTACAGAGGGACTCATGAGCAGCAACAGGCAATTACACGCTGATGAATGTGTTCTAATGATGCAGCAGGATTCATGGCCCAAATTTTCTCTAGGGAGCACTGGATAATATCTGTCTAACTCACCTTTGTTTACATGCTGCATTGCAGAAACAGTAAGGATTCAGAATGTAAGCAAAAAAGTCATTTCTAGCTTAAATATATATCATGCATATTTATTTTTTTACATATCTGCAGTTTTATCTGCACAAAAGATATCCAACCCAAAGTAGAATATATCCCAAATCTTACATTTGCAAAGCAGTGGTAAAGACACAATTTGAATATGTATCTTACTTTTGGAGACAGTTATAATTTGGGGCTATATTGGAATTGACATTTATCCTCAACAGGTAAAAACATTAAACCATGAAAGCCGAGGTGATCAGAAATCCTAAAGGTTAAGATCACCTTTTAACCACTTAAGACCCGGACCATTATGCAGGTAAAGGACCTTGCCCTTTTTGTGATTCCACACTGCGTCGCTTTAACTGACAATTGCGCGGTCGTGCGACGTGGCTTCCAAACAAAATTGGCGTCCTTTTTTCCCCACAAATAGAGCTTTCTTTTGGTGGTGTTTGATCACCTCTGCGGTTTTTATTTTTTGCGCTATCAACAAAAATAGAGTGGCAATTTTGAAAAACATGCAATATTTTTTACTTTTTGCTATAATAAATATCCCCAAAAAATATATCAAAATTTTTTTTTTCCCTCAGTTTAGGCCGATACGTATTCTACTTATTTTTGGTTAAAAAAAAATTGCAATAAGCATTTATCGATTGGTTTGCGCAAAAGTTATAGCGTTTACAAAATAGGGGATAGTTTTATGGCATTTTTATTAATATTTTTTTTTTACTAGTAATAGCGGAAATCAACGTTTTTTTTTTTTCATTACTGAGACATTATGGCGGACACATCGGACACTTTTGACACATTTTTGGGACCATTGTCATTTTCACAGCAAAAAGTGCTATAAAAATGCACTGATTACTGTGAAAATGAAATGGCAGTGAAGGGGTTAACCACTAGGGGGCGCTAAGTAGTTAAGTGTGCCCTAAGGGAGTGATTCTTACTGTAGGGGGCGTGGCTGTAGGCGTGACATCACTGATCGTCGTTCCCTATATCAGGGAACAGATGATCAGTGTCACTGCCACACAGAAGAACAGGAAGGTGTGACCCGATCGCGGGACACCGGCAATCGGGTCCGTGGATCCCGCGGTCACGGAGCTTTGGACCGGGTCACGCGGGTGAGCCACAGCTGGGCTCTTAAAGGTGACGTACAGGTACGTGCCTGTGCCCAGCCGTGCCATTCTGCCGACGTAAATCGGCGTTAGGCGGTCCTTAAGTGGTTAAAAAAAAGTAATAAAAATTGAACCCGCAATCAGCAGATTCTGTGTGGTAAGCAACCATTGGACATGGTGGAGAGAGAAATTGGTGATCTTGGCTGTAACTCATTACCTGAAACACTTTTTTTTTTCCAAAGAACTTTTTTATTGAGGTTTTCAAAATGAACAAGTGCTCTCAGAGCTGACATTTGCGGGCGCAGCCGCTATACATAACATAGGCTAGCAGAAACTGCCTTAACAACATGGAAAGTATTGCACTTAGGTTGAGTGCACAATCAAATATTCGTGAACATCGATATATAACCCTGCACAGTGTTAGCTATAACCCGTAGATTCTATGCGCCATGGGTCAGGCTGAAAGCGGCGGAGCACGTCATTGGTGACATCCACCGTGTTTCCAGTAGCGAGAGGATCTCATTTTAGGGGGGGGGGGTGTATGTGTGCTGCTGGTAGCCTCTAGACCCTCTGACCTGCAAAGTAAGTAGTCTCATTCCAGGGGTCGTTGCTCCTCTGGCTGGGGGGGGTTATGAGGAAAGGATGTTCCCTGAAACACTTTTTAATGAAAAAGGTCATCCTTCTTGTCAGTGATTATACGAATAATTAGGATTTAACCCCAAAAGGAGTAAACCAGGCATTTAAGCTGGGAATATTCCTGTGGGTAGACACGATAAAGCCCTGTAATGGTAGAGTAAGATCATCACTTGGATGACCAGGGCTGGTACAAGGATTTTTGACACCCTAGATTAAACCTAATGTTGCTGCCCCCCTTGGCTCCACCCCTGACTCTAGCCTCTTTTCCATGACCATGCAAACCCCATCTTTTTAATGAAGCGCTCATCAAATGCAGCCCACCAGCGCCCATCAAATACAGCCCACCTGCGCCCATCAAATACAGCCCACCTGCGCCCATCAAATACAGCCCACCTGCGCCCATCAAATGCAGCCTCACCAGCGCCCATCAAATGCAGCCTCACCAGCGCCCATCAAATGAAGCCTCACCAGCGCCCATCAAATGAAGCCTCACCAGCGCCCATCAAATGCAGCTTCAACAGCGCCCATTAAATGCAGCCTTACCAGCGTCCATCAATGCAGTCTCACCAGTACCCATCAAATGCAGTCTCAACAGCGCCCATCAAATGTTGCCTCCCAGCGCCCATCAATGCAGCCTACCAGTGTCCATCAATGAATGTTTGCTTGCTTCCATTTATTTGGGACACAGACACAGTTGGGAGTCGGGACACAGACACAGTCCTCTGCCGCCGCTGCACCTCTGACACTATGTGCGAACGAAGAGGCAGCTGCCTGCTGATGCTAAAACTTAGTTGATTGCTGCAGAGAGAAGAGATTAGGAACCCCAGTGTTCTGGGTCTCAGCATACACTTGCACTGTATAATATCAGCATTGTAGTAACAATGCAAACAATAATTACATTTGACATACCAAAATAACCTTACCTAAAAAATTCCTGCATTCCCTCGATGCTTTGCAGCTTCTTCTCTGTTGTTTACTTTCAATTTCTAAGGACTACATATCCCATGGTACCTTGTTGCCTGCTAGCAGCGATTACTGTACTGACTCTGCTTCCTAAAACTTCTCCTCTCAGCTCTTCTTTAGATCAGAAGGCAGGCTCTGTGGAATGTGTGTTTACTATCCATAGGTAACACTTTAAAAGCCTTTACAGGTTACCAATTTATATTTACAGAAGAGGTCTAGTGCTAGAATTACTGCCCATGATCTTGCATTCGTGGTGATACATCATATGCGTTGAACAATCACTGTTTGCGTGCAGGACCAACGCATTAATTTGACTTTGACAAAGGCACTTTTTTTTTAATTACTCATTTATTTTATTTATTTTTACACTGTTGCTTTAAAAAAACGTGGTATCACTTTTATTGCTGTCACAAGTAATGAAAACATTGTTTGTAACAATAGGCAAGTGACAGGTACTCTTTATGGAGGTTGCCATAGCGGAGACCTGATCAAAGCTGATCCTGGCTTTGTTTGGATGTCTGACGTTCCAGCTGGCAGCTTGGGTCTCCCGGTGGGATGGAAGAGCCTGAGCAAGTTGCAGAAGGCAGCGAGGGGGAACAGTACAGAAAAAGAGAGAGTTTGGTCAGGGGGACTTTAAATGAGTGAAATCACTATGTAGAGTAAGCATGTGGGATATAATACACAGTATTGCTTATTTAGGTTCCGACAAAAGATAGGGGGGGGGGTTTGTTAGGGGCATTAAATGGTAGATGTATACCAAAAAGCAGTCTTAGCAAAGAACATTTTAATAAGATCATGTACAACATACTGAATGACAGAAAAATGCATACACAAAATCGCATTAACTCAGAGCATGCTATAAACCACATATACATATTGACGCCATGGTGCTTGGCATACCATGTAGTAAAGACCAGTCCTGCAAAACATGAACCACTGAAGGGGCTAGATGGTATTGGAAAATCTTGGAGTAAAACAATATAAAAGACATAATATTATCTGTATGTACATCATGCATCTATGTAAGCCCGCCGCGTTTCGTTGAGGTATACCAACTCTTCAGGGGCAAATGCAATGGTGATGTCAACTGCAGAAATGTGAACACAGGATCAGAGCTGTTTAGAGATGTCTGGCATGGGAGCTGAGATAGAGACTTGAGAACAAGCAGGGAGCACATTAGATTCCCCAAGGCCAATGTGCAAATGTAGATGACAGTGAGCCAAAACTTCTTGTTGGTTCACATGTAAATTGGGAACCAAAATCACAAGTGAATGTTTGCATATAAAGGTGTTACCAAAGCGGGTAACACCTAAAAAACAGTACAGGGGTAATGCCTGCAGCTGCATGCATCATCCTGGTACAACCACTTGAAGTCCAATGATGGACCAGGTACATGATTTGGGGGCAAGTGGTTAAAGTGATCACATATGTTGACATGTCCGAGTCTTGCATGGCCACAAAAAGTTGTACCAAATGTTGCAGGAGCCACTTGGTAGATTGGTTTCTCTGTTCTTTTGTCTCAACTCAAAGAATGACCTCAGCCCACTTGACACACCAGGCTAAGCAAATGGATACTGCTCTGCTACCTAACGCACGCAATTAGGGTTCAGTATCAAAAATCACACATCAGACTGGTTAGTGGTAAATGAACCCAATATATGTACATAAATTTGTAAATAAAGGATTACTGTACTACAATCATGGTTCACCAAACAATATGTTCACTAGGCAATAGAGGCCTATGTATAAGTTTGTAGAAACAAATAAGGCAACTAATGTGAAGTTTTTAATCTATCTGCATTGCCATTTTTTTATTCTCTCCCCTCCCATTTCCTTCCATCCCCTTTGTTTTTTTTTCACACATTTGTTTGCTCTCCCTACTACCTGTAAGTAGTTATTTACAGTATACATATAGATTGGTGCAATAAATATAGCTATAGGACGGCAATCTCCTCCAACTAACAAGCTTTTAGTGTGTTACCAATTTGCTTTTATTACACATGATTCTGGATACATTGGAAAAATAGAATTCCATAGGGTATATATGTTTTGTATATACGGTATGTGCCTTTTACATCTGTTTTTCATATGTTTTTATATACAGTAAGTGCAGTGGCAGCTGGTGCTCAAAATTATTTGGGGGGTGAAAACAAACTGAAAAAAAAAAAAAATACATCAATTGCAGCCACTGTGCCCATTAAATGCAGCTACTGTGCCCATCAAACGCAGCTACTGTGCCCAACAAACACAGCCACTGTACCTGTGCTCATGGATTGCTGCCAGTGTGCCCATTAATTTCTGCCAGTGTGCTCAATTGCTGCCAGTGTGCCCATCAATTGCCGCTACTGTGCCCATCAACTGCTGCCAGCGTACATCCCCCGCCCGCACTTACCTGTCTTGGTGGGGCAGCGGGTCACAGCGGTGTCCTCCACGCTCCTCGATGTCTTCTCCCATCCTCTTTTCCCATCCTCTGCTATGATTGGATGCAACACAACGCTGAGTGAACGGTGAGCGCCCAGCATGGCCTATGGCTCTAATCAGGTGCTTTGAAAAAATACCCCGCCGCTGTAATTCAGGTGCCTGTCTCCCGAAAAATGGACTGACCACCACTGAGTAAGTGCCTAATATAGTTTCAATTTATTGGGTAAATCAATAATGTATACATTTTACAATTATTTCGTTTTATCTTGCTCTTACATATCCTGTTAATGCTTTTGTCATCTGGCCACATTTGTCCATAATTGCATTATGGCCCCAGTGTAATATACATCCTTTAGTACAACATGCATTTTCCATTAGTACAGGCATACCCCGGTTTTAAGTACACAATTGGGTTTATTTACTAAAGCTGAAAAGCAAAAAATCAGGCTCACTTCTGCATAAAAACCAATGAGCTTCCAGGTTTTATTACCAGTCTTAATTGAACAAGCTGGGGATAGAAGCTCATTGGTTTCTATGCAGAAGTGAGCCTGATTTTGCACTTTCCAGCTTTAGTAAATAAACCCAATTGTGTACTTAAAACCAGGGTATGCCTGTACCACTAGATAGCACCATATATATGGCATCTATAGCCCTGTACCCTTAGCTTGACAAAGGAGCATGCCCTACTTGCCATCGCCAGTGTGAATGCTCAAAAACGCGTTGCAATACGTCCGGTGATGTCATCAAGCTTAATTCTGCGCTCTACGAGCATTCCAGCCATTCTTCCTGGTTCACATCTACACACAGACCCGGTCGTCTATTTTATTTCACAAAAACGTGAGTTGTTCCTAAACCTTTTGTTTGAATAAACTTTTAAGAGTCTACACTTAGAGGCACCTTTGTGTTCTCTCTCTTTATTACATGTTTCTTGGAGACTGCGTCTACCCCTCTCAAGAGGCTGAGCTACTGACATTCCTGAGCGCATACGATTGTACCTTTTGGATGGACTTGTTCCCACATTTTTGAATGATGCTTTCCCATGTTTTAACCTTTCTTATTATACAATATTCATAGATGGTTTTTAAGTTAAGTAATCACAATATTGCACCATACTATATTCCTGTTTATAGCAGAAAAGAATGGAGTTCTATGCAGCTAAATTAAAGTAAATCTGGTAATTCACAAAATCAGCACTAAGTTATGGCATAAGAAACAGCAATATTAATTAATACTGCCATAACTTTTCTGTAAATAGTAGGCTATACGCACTTTAGAGTGCACTCTATATGAATGTCAATGATGAAATGTAAGACTCATTAAATAAGTAACTCTTGCTATGGACAATAAGCAAAGCAGCTATCTGAGTGAGCAGTCTTTAGCCCTAGTTCTTCAGCCAGTTAGCGTTGGGGCCCAGTATTTATGGTGGTGTGCATGAGTATAGTTCCAGTAAAGTTTGGCTTGCATTGGGAAATGTAGTTCAATAGTTTATTAACTGCCATAGTAAAGTTTATTTCCTGAACTTTATCTCCCATGATTCAATACTGCCACGCATCAAGTCTCTTGAGCTGAAGTCCATTGGGAGCACAGAGAGCACTGCAGCACTGTGTCCTAAATTACTCTCTGTCTCTAGCCAAGCACCAGGCTACATTTACACTATGTGTGTTATGGTAACCTACTGTACATTTAGTATTGTTTATATAAATCAAAACAAGATATCAAAACCTGAAAGTGTTGTATTGTTCGTGTTCTTTTAGAGACGTAATTTTATGTCAAATGCAATCTTGACTACTGAGATAGAAAGCTGAGCTGGTAAGGGTGTTGCTGATTTTTTAAATTTTCCTCAGACTATCCTTGGACAATATGAGGTTGATTTACTAAAATTAGAGTGCAAAATATGCTGCAGCTCTGCATAGAAACTAACCAGCTTCCAGTATTTTTTTGTCAAAGTTTTATTGAGCAAGCTGAAGTTAGAAGCTGCCATGCACAGCTGTACCAGCTTTTGCCATCTCCAGTTTTAGTAAACCAACCCCTTTGTACTGCACTGCAGAGCAGCTGTCATCTCCATATTATTTTGACATTGTGTTTCCAGTGTTACGTAGTTGCAAAGATATGATGTCAACAACATACAATTTCAAAAACACCTTTGTGTGGGAATGTCCACTAAGCATTGTTAATAAACAGAGTGGACATTTGACAGCTATTGATATTGTAAAGCTGAAGCTGTGTTTTTCAAGTGCCACATTACACATTTTTTTGCTGTCTTCTCACCTAAAGGAATTCATAAAAACACTTTTGCATATATAGCAAACTCCTTATCATTTTAGTGGCAATGCGACTCTTGTGGTATTCATTTATCAATGGCTTCATTTACATCTGGTATTCTTTTATCAATGGCTTCATTCATCTCTATAAAAGTCACAAATTTGACCTCAGTAGAAAATGAAACCTCCACAAATGTGTTAAATAAATTTAGAAAAGCATTCCATTTACATTTTGTGGAATTGTGATTACTGAACAAATAACTGCACATGTCATATTATAATTTCTGTCTATGTGCTAGTTGACATTAGTGCATAGCAGTCTAACCATCATGGGTCTGTGATGCCACCACAAACTTGATGAAGTGGTCCACCGAATATAAAATGTGATGCTATCTGTTTTCTAACATATCGAGTATAAGAAAGTCAATGCTTATTAGTTTTAGAGGGACAAATATGCTGCAAATTTAGAGGTAGAAGCCTCAGTACCCTTCGACCCTGTATAGACTACATAGTGTGGGCAGACTTGTTCAGTCAAAATAGATCCACTAAACTAGGTGAACATTTTGTGGGCATTCCAGTGTCCTGTTTCCATGTGGATTCTTTCTGTTACTGAGAGGGCCAAGATAGGACCACTCACTCAGCAGTTTGTTGGTTTCCTCTAATAGCTTCAATATGTCTCTCGTGCTGTGCCCCTGCTGTAATCACATCATCTATATTAGTGCGGCAAGCATTGTATTTTCTTTGTGTTTTTGCGTCCTGTTATACTCTGCCAGCACATGAATGAGATTAACCTGAGGCTTATGCTTAGATGTTCATATAGTAAAGTCAGCTTCTTCATACACATCTGCTCCAGAGTGACAATTTTAGGTGAGATGCTCCCAGTGTCATCTTAAGAGCATTATAGGCCCCCGGGCAATACAGTGCACTGGGGC
This sequence comes from Rana temporaria, assembly GCF_905171775.1. NCBI lineage: Eukaryota > Metazoa > Chordata > Amphibia > Anura > Ranidae > Rana > Rana temporaria. The sequence continues at coordinate 313,370,360 of NC_053489.1, forward strand.
CCTGTCTACACAATCACGCACAAGAATTTACTGACAAAAATCATAAAATTTACTGGCAGAACAAAAATGTTTACTGCCACTGCAAAAAAAGTACCTAAAATTACAGTTTTCAGTGCCCAGCAATGCAAATGTCAGTATTTAAACTATAAACATATAGCTAGTGCTATTAGAAATGTGTTTAAGTTAAAGGAACACTAAAGGTTCGTTTTTTATTAGATCAATTGATTGCTGTAAGCTAGAGCATTTAAATATCACTTACCTCGTTTTTCCTTTTGACCTCCAAAATACAGTAATCCAGGTTTGAAAATGCCATTTCCTGTCTCTCCTCTTCTTGCTTTCCACCAGCATCTGAGCTGTTTTGCATGGTGGAAAGCAGAATGTGCTCACCCCCTCCCTATGACTACAGCCCTGCGTGAAGATGCTCTCTTATCCCTCACAGGCATGGAGGCTAAGCCTAATGGCAACTGTAGTTCCCATTAGGCCGTGATGTAGCAAGAATAAATGCGCACCGCAAACCAGGAAGTCAGTGAGAATAATGATTCAGGAGTGCTGGAGGTGAATAAAACAGCTCGATTTCAACAGGTATCAAACTAGTTATAATGCAAAACATTACTTTTTACTTTATCAGCTACTGTCAGACTTTAATTTAAGAGGAAAATATTTTTGTCTTTACAACCCCTTTAAACAAAAGTAAAAAAAAAAAAATGTCTTCATTGACATGAAGGTCAGGTTACTATAACCCAGCCAGCACAGAGTTTCCTCTTACATCAGAGTCTGCAGGATTCCCCCTTACAGTGAAAGGGAACTCTTATGTAAAGGGGAACGCTGCAGATCATGATCTAAGGGGGGAACTCTGATGTGGAGGGGGGCTATGGTGACCAGAGACAACCTTATATCAGAGTCCACTGCTTTCTCTTTCCCACTTACATCAGGGTCCGCAGACTGAGTTCCCCCTTGCATTGTAAGGGGGAATCCTGCAGACTCTGATGTGGGGGGTACTCTGGTGACCAGAGACCACCTTCCTTAGATTAAATACACTAAGGTAAGGGGGGTCACTAATATAGAAGGGGGAACCTTTATATCAGTGCCCCCTTACATTTTTGCATTCACTCCCCCCTTACATCAGCAACCCCCCGCACTCGTGGAGGACCGGATCTTCTCTGTGATTTCCGCAAACTGGGCATGGGCAGTTCTAACCCGTCACTCTCCATAATTTTTTACTGGGGTTGCTGGGCAGCCGGTGGGGCCCCCCAGGCAAGCGGGGCCCCCGGGCAACTGCCCAGCGTGCCCAATGGAAAAGATGGCCCTGGATGCTCCAACAAAATATTAATACAGCTCTTAGGCACTAAGCACTAAGCTGTTGGGCTCAAGCTTTAGCCCATACTGATGCAACCAGGCTATCAAAGCATCTACTGTATGTGTGCAAGATTGTCCTTAAATGGAGCAAAAAAAAACACCAATACATTCTCTAGATTTGGATACTATCCAGGTTCATGCTCTAACAAGTATGGAGAAAAATGTGGCCTGCCTGGTGGCAGCAAGAGATTCCTTAATCTGTGGAAGAGGATAGGCCTCCCTCATTGTAACAGCATTCAGACTCTCATAGTCCACACAGAAGCAGAGGTTGCCATCCTTCTTCGTCACCATGATGACTGAAGCCAGCTTCACTTTTATCCTGGTAATTCCAACTTCTATGAGGAGTTCCCTGGCTTCTGTCAATGAGATCCATTCAGTGACTGGACTCTTTTTTCTTCTTAGGAAATTACCGCTGGAACAACACTTCTGGCAGGGTAGTGATTTGCAAGCTGGTTGTCAGGGGATGCCCACGCAGGCATCCGAGTACTGGGTAACAGGTCAATGGGCTGCACTAACGGAAACAGGCACCAAGATAGTGAAAAATATATGTTTTATTAAAGGTTAAGCACACGTGTAAAACAATCATAGAAAACCCCCAAGATGAGCAACCATGACACAGCAAACCATAAACCACCAAGCAGGTAATGCAGGGATGAGACACAAGCAAGTCCAAGGTTCAAGCCAGGGGTCAAGGATAGGAGAGAGCAGCAAAGTCCAAAAGTACAAGCCGGGGTCAATAAGCGACAAGGGGGGAACCAGAGTCCAGGGCAGGGAGCGAATCAGGAACAGGTTGGCTACAGCTATCAGATCAGGCAGGGAACAGGCTGACAAGCAAAATACTGAAGCCCTGAACTCCAGTTTAGGGCGGGCTTAAATACCTGTGCAAATACAAATTGGGAGACACCTGCTGGTGGCCACCAGAACTGCACCCCTGTTACTGGAGGGAACAGTGCCACCAGCAGGTGACCAGAGTCATGACACAGATCATGACACTGGTTTTGAAGAGGCACAGAATCTCTTGGCCATTGATGCATCCACACACAACAGGACTGTCAACACATGGCTGTATGTCTCTGTTCCTGCCATGCTTTGTCCGCTTCTAACATTTTGCGGAACTTCAAATTGGGGTTGCTGCTACATTTCTCTTGCAAGGTTTCTCTAACCTTATCAGAGAACAGTCCATCTTCAGATTGTTCCTTCGGCCATCTATATGACCTCACTTGGGCCATCTTACTCAGCGCCTTTCTTCCCCCTGTCTCTGCTGCTATATCTCTCAGTTCCAGTGCATACTGTGTAATGAATTTTCCTGCTGTCTGCTTTCTGCTAATAAAGTAGTCTCCGAGGTCTCCTAATGTTACCACTTGCCCAAGCATCACTTGTAAGCAATTGACTATGTTCCCATGTGAATCCTGTATTCTACTAGGAGTTGCAGCATTAAAGGGGTTGTAAACCCTCATTTAAAAAAAAAAATAACAAACAAGTGATACTTACTTCCACTGTGCAGTTTGTTTTGCACAGAGTGACCCCGGTCCTCCTCTTCTGGGGTCCCCTAGCAGCGCTGGTAGCTCCTCCCCGCATCAAGTGCCCACGTTGGAGAAGGTGGACACCCGTGCGGGCATGCTCCCAAGTCCTGTTTCTGTGTTCATTCACACAGAAACATGAGTGTTTACAACCCTTTTACCCTCCTGATTAGTGTTGCTCACGAATATTCGCATTGCGAATATTCGACTCGAATATAGCATATTCGAGAAATCGCGCTATATTTCGAATTTCGCGGTGAATATTCGCAATTCCGAATATTCGCATTTTTTCAATTTGATTTTTAAAACAGATCACATCCTATCGACGTCTAAAAGCATTGCTGGTATGATTAGAGACCCTGGGCCGAGTAGCTAAGCTGAGGCGATCCTTTTATGTTGCCAAATTGAAAAAAAAAAAATTGCGATTTTTCGCTATTGCGAATGCGAAAATGATTGCGAATTTTCGATAACTGTGGTAGGAGAACTCTGATTGTCTCTGATGCAAAAGGGGGGGGGGCTTTGTGTATGTGTATGTTATGAATATTTGTATGTTTGATATTATTATTTTTTGTAAGAAGGAAAAAATTGCGCATACCTTAAAAAAGGGGAGAATACAGCAGCAACTCAAAAATGTTATACAACATAAATTAATACAAGACAGAAAATGGAGTCGCTCTACAAGAATAAAAAATATGTCTAGTGACAAGACATGTGGGCAAATTATAAAATAAGCAAGCGCAAATAACTTGTGAAATACACAGTGAAACAAATATATAAAGAAATATAGTCCCAATAATAGAAAAATAATCTTTCATAAAAATGTCTTTGATATGTGAAGTGAAAAAAAGTCCAAAGCATGCAGCATGAACGTGTTCAATCTTCAAGGTGTTTGATTGACAAACGGCTGTGACAGATGGATAGAGTAAAGAATCACCACCAATGCAAAACACTTTTTATTTTGTATTGTAAAATATCACGAATATTCTGAGCCAATCAGAGTGCTCCTTCCGCATTTGCCGAATATTCGCAATTATTTTGTATTGTAAAATATCAAGAATATTCTGAGCCAATCAGAGTGTTCCTTCTGCATTTGCCGAATATTCGCAATTATTTTGTATTGTAAAATATCAAGAATATTCTGAGCCAATCAGAGTGCTCCTTCTGCATTTGCCGAATATTCGCAATTATTTTGTATTGTAAAATATCAAGAATATTCTGAGCCAATCAGAGTGCTCCTTCCGCATTTGCCGAATATTCGCAATTATTTTGTATTGTAAAATATCACGAATATTCTGAGCCAATCAGAGTGCTCCTACAGCATTTGTCGAAATTGCGCAATAAATATCGCATTCGCATGTTGCGATATTTCGATAAAATATCACGAATATTCTGAGCCAATCAGAGCGCTCCTCCAGCATTTCTCGAAATTGCGCAATAAATATCGCATTCGCATGTTGCGATATTTCGATAAAATATCACGAATATTCTAAGCCAATAAGAGTGCTCCTACCGCAGTTATCAAAAAATCGCAATTATTTTCGCATTCGCAATAGCGAAAAATCGCAATCATTTAATTTCGATAAAATATCACGAATATTCGAATTTAGCGAATATATCTCGAATATTCGAATATATATTCGAGATATATCGCGAAATCGAATATGGCATATTCTGCTCAACACTACTCCTGATCCCCCCTCTAAAGTACTTGAGTAATTTGTGTGGCAAGAATCCTGCCAGTAAAAAGAAAATGCATTATTTCAGGGGCAGTAGGTTGCCTGTTAAATTTTCGAGTGGTACTACTGGATACTGCTGTGGCATTACTCGCCACACCATTGTCTGACATGGGCAACCCTGTTCATAGATACCAAGTTTAACAGAATTAGTATTTAGCCAAATGATCAGACAGAGAGGAACTGTAACTTCAAATTTACTAAACAGGTGCAAAGTTAGAAGAGATAATACAAAACAAGATGAGGAGGAAAAAAAAAACATGCATATATTGTAGAAAAATTAAAGCTGCACAAACAGGGACTGCTCATAGCAATGCCTCTGGGACGCAACAGTGAGTCAATTTAACCACTTTGCATCCGTAGGCCATATAATGGACAAAGCATCCTGGGCTTTGTGCGCTGATATATGAATGATGCCTGCAGCTAAAGGCATCATTCAGATATTGCCGGTTTCAGCCAGCAATTCCCTAAACCAGTGGTCATCAACCCTGTCCTCAGGGCCCACTAACAGGCCAGGTTTGCAAGATAACTGAAATACATCACAGGTGATATCATTTGCTGCTCAGTGATTGCAGTATTCTAGTCTGCATCTCCCCAAGGTAATACATAAAACCTGGCCTGTTAGTGGGCCCTGAGGACAGGGTTGATGACCACTGCCCTACACCATAAGAATGATCATAGCGATGTTATGACGTCACGCCCCGCCTCTGCATTAAAAAAAAAACAGTGGCGCTTCGGCTAGGAAGCGGTGATCGTTTTTATTATTTTAGGCTTCCCAGCCTAGAGGTGAGATGTGGGGTCTTATTGACTCCATATCTCACTGTAAAGAGGACCGATCATGTCATATTCCTATTACAAGGGATATTTACATTCCTTGTAATAGGAATAAAAGTGATCATTTTTTTTTTTTTTTTGTGTCAAAATATAAAAAAATGTAACCACTTCCATACTGGGCCTATTTTGGCACTTCTCTCCTACATGCAAAAAGCTGCGGAGGGCCCCCCAAATTACTAGAGGCCCCGCCTGGTGAGAAGTAATTTTCGGCCCCTCATCAACTCGCTGGCTGCATGAGAGAAGAGGTAAGAAGTCGGAACCGCCCGCTTCTCACTTTAATAGAAGATGTAATTTCCGACAGCAGAACACCCCCTCCCCCCGCTTCTCAACTTTAATCTTTATTGTGACATGCCACTGTCAACAGCCCCCCCCCTTTCCGCGCTTCTCAACTGTAATGTGACATGTCATTTTGCTTAGGGCCCCAGGAAGGTCAGGATCGGCACCGAGCTCTGGTAACCCACGCTAGCTAAACAGCTGGGGGGATCCAAGACCCATGGACAGGAGGCCACCCCAACAAAACTGGAGAATGTTGGTAGCAATCAGGGAGCAACCCTGTAGCTCGGTCTTCTGAAGTAGCTGTGTGCTTATAGGCTCTACATAAAGAACAGATGCCCATGGGACTTTTAAAAAGACATGCCAAAGTAAAGTATGTAAAAGTATACATTTTTGTTACATTGATACTCTACTTTAGCACAACCCTTTAAAAGTCCCATGGGCATCTGTTCTTTATGTAGAAATCTATTGGATTAGGGACTGGGTCTTGCTGTTATCTATGCACCTCAGCCTAGTTTTAAAGTTTTTTTGCTATTAGGCTCTGGCATGGCTACCCAACACTAACAATGGTGGGCCTTTCACCTAGTTGCAGATCATTTGTCCAGCTACCTCTGTCTCATGAGGTGTGGCAAATTAGCTAAGGGAGAGGGAACTGAGAAATTTATACTCATTGGGCATATCCAGAAAGTTGAGGGAACTTGAGGTATAGGTACCTGAGCCTGCAACTGACCTTGGTGACTAAATGTTTACTCTTTCCTTTTGGAAGCATTCAATTTCTTTAATACAGGTAGCTATTTTGGTGGCAAATATTTTAGTTTGTCGACAGAGGCACTTTAAACCATCTAGCAGCTTTTTTTAAGTGCTATTATCACATTATAGTCTGCAAGGGCTGAATATAGATCTTAATGGGAGAGCTGGCTGTAGTTTTAGCAAGAATCTAAGCATGTAGCCTTTAATGCATGGCTGGACAAAAATCAGGTAGGGACCTTCTACGGCCCACCAGACAGAGCCTTAAAGTATCTAGACAGATCTACCATCTGGGATTTGTTGACATCTGCAACCCGACTTTGTGGGATTATACATACTTCTCTAGCCACCATAACTCCTTTGTAAGAATTGACAACTTCTTCCTTTCAGCAATTGATATCCCACTGGTGACTAGATCCTACACAAAAGACTGTCTGGTCGGCTCACCCGCTACTCTTCCTGATATTGGGGAAACCGACAGGACCAAAAAGGGGAGGTAATTGGAGGCTGAATGTCTCAATCCTTAGCGACCCGAACCATGCATGCAAAATAGAAAAGAGTATTAAGAAATATTTCTTATTCAATGTTGTGACAAATGTCTCCCCAATTACGTTATGTGCAGCTCAAATAGCTATTTTCAAATAGCGTCGAGGCTACGCAAAGCTAGACTGACAGAAAGAGAAAAGTTAGAATTTCAGCTCCTTAACAAAATGCACAAACATAATCCTACTGGACTGGATGCTGCTCGTACAGCCCTAAACTTAGCCCTTAACGCTATTGCAGAAAAAATCTTACGCTGGAGTGGGGCCCGCTATTACCAAACAGGATCTCTACTGGCAGCCAGATTGACCCCTAAAATGAGAACACACACCTTACCCAAAATCAAACTGGGGAGTGGAACGCTCTCTCATAACCCCCCCAAAAACTTGGAAATTGTATCGTAAGGGAAAATCAGCCCCCGACAACTCCCTGGCTTCCTTTCTTAGCTTACTTACACTCCCCAAGATTAAGCATCGATATCTAGAGAAGAAATCTTACAGGTAATTTAAAACTTGAAAAATCACACGCTTTTTTAATGAGCCTCGTAAAGGATCTCAAATGGATAAGACCTTAAACTCAGCCTTCATCTCGGTGATCCCCAAGCCAGGCAAAAACCCTAGCTCGGTTGCCAACTACCTCCCCATATCCCTAATAAATAATGATCTTAAACTTTTAACCAAGAGCCTAGCAGAGCGTATCTCCTCTTTTATTAATCTTTATGTCCACAAGGATCAATTCGGCTTTATTCTAGGGAGACAAGGCCCTGATCAAATCAGAAGGGCAATTGACATAATTTCCCTTCTGAGGTCCGATTGGGATGGCAACCCTCTCCAAACAGGCTTCCTACTCTCTCTGGCCCTCCAGAAGGCATTTGAGTCTGTCTCCTGGTCCTTCCTGGTCACAATTCTACACCAATGGGGCTTCGACCACTCCTTTATTAGTGTGATAGGGGCCCTCTACTCCAACCCTGAAGCAAAAATATGACTACAGGGATACTACTCAGACTCCTTTCCGATCTTCAGGGGGACTAGGCATGGATGACCTTTATCTCCACAAATTTTTTATATTGTCATCCAAACACTTGCTGTTGCATTAGGGACAACCCAGAAGTCCCTCTATATGCTGGAATGGGAGAGGGACCTAGGCCAAACCTGGAGCTTAGCAGAATGGCACATGGCCTCAACCTCCTCATTTAAAGGAATCTTGAATACGGCACTGGAGGAAGCAAACCTGAAAGTTCTCATGCGCTGGTATCTCATGCCTTTAAAATTAGCTAAAATATACCCGACATCCTCCCCTCTGTGTTTCTGAAATTGCGGAAATGTTGGTTCAATGATGCATGTATGGTGGGAATGTCTCAAACTCAGAGGTCTCTGGAACAAAATCTTACACATGATCCAGAAAATTACGGGCCTTCCCATTCTCCCTGTAAGGGCTTACCTTGGCTGGAGTCCATATTGCAGAGTTGTATGCTCACCCTTACAAATACACACAGCCCACGGTAACAAAGTAAGAAGCTACCTGGGCTGTGAGTCTGTGCACGGGGGCTTGACAGGGATTTGCCAAAGGATGGTCAAAGTTAAGCCGTGGTCAGGGATTCCAGAATTCCGAATACACGATAAACATAGCCAGGGTCAGAAGCCGGAGTCAGTCTTGTAGCTGAAACAAAGCACAGGAATACAGGTACACAGGAACCTTTGGCAATGACAGGACAATCACAATGAACTGACAAATCCCTCAGAGTGAGGCAGTGTTTTATACCCTAGCTGATTGGGTAACCTGCCTCAGCTGGACCAGGAGAGACAGGTTCAGATTGCAAGGAGATCCAGAGAAAGGCGACCGGCACATCATTCAGAACCACCTAGCTGGAAAGCAAGCAGAATACCAAACTGAGGAGTGGCTCAGAAGTAAAGCAGCAACAGAGAGGTCCCAGGTTCAATACCACCCAGAGCCACTTGAGGCACGACCACGCCTTGCCGTCTGCTTGGCACGGTAGGGGCCGTGACACTCCCCCCATATAACACTACTTTATTTCCCGATTCTGGGAGCCTCCAAACTGATGTGACGCCTTATTATGTTTATATTTCTTGGGACTAAATTAACAATTGCCAGAGCCTGGAAACAACCTCAAGTTTTTCTACACTATGGTTATAAGAAAGATGGTGAGTACTTTACTAGATACCACTGAAAAATGTGAGGCCACCTGAGAACCATGGTCTCAATATATACGGCTTAAGCACTTAGTCTCTTTGCTTTTTCTGCTCCTCTCTTTTTTTCTTTCTTTCCCTTTTCCCTTTACCTTTCAACTCTATCCCTTATTCACTAGGTCCCCCACTATGACCTAGGGTTACTCTTATAAAGACACATTGGTTGTTTTCTTGGTAATTTTTATTTTATAGAGCACCAATATGCTCTGGTCGACCCGGAGCCTTGCTAATGGGGCTTCTTAAGCTTACACAAGATATATCTCTGTGGCATATACTGTATTTCCCTCCATAGGGCTATGCCGATATCTTGTTTTTGACCCCTTTACCTCCCTTCCAACTTTGGGGGGCCACCTATCTATACACAGTTCTAGTATTATCATATGCCACAGTTGGAATATGTGTCTCAGTTGATTAGTTGCATGGACGTTTCTTAGATGGTTTATATTTGTACCATCCAGTTAATTGTATATATCAGGCCTTAGAGTCTTTATTTATATGTCATGTTTTACAGTTTTCCATAGACCACTAGATCTTATGTAGTAACCAGTGGTCTGGGTGGGACGCTCCCCCACCCCACAACACAGTTAGATCCCATTTGGGGTGTCAGGGGGTGGGGTTTGTCTCCCCTTTTAGACTCCTGGACTTATTTCTTCTAACGGAACCCCAAATGGGACAGGGGTTAACGCCGTTTAAGATATTCCATTCCGAACCCAAGACAGCTATCGACACTTCACAATCTGGTGAACACAACCCATACTTATTCCACCAGTAATGAGACACAGCTCTGTTTGAGGTTCAAAACGAATAGACTCTTTATTGAGAAAATCAGGCTCTTATATACAGTTAGTAACCAAAATGAACAATGACTCAACTCCACCCACATCATCACACAATGAGCCCAATACACATCTTTTTTGGTAGACATTCTGGCACCATCTCTGACATAATTTACATGAGCTAATTAACTAATCATTTACCCAGACAAGGTGACTCCAAGATATGACCTTTCAAGGTAGATATCCCGGCTCCTCTCACCTGCTATACAATACACATTCTTTTAGTAGACATTCTGGCCTTTAGACTGTCTGTTAACTTGTAATACACACATTATCATCAATAAACCTTCACACAATACAGGGTCAATTAGCACAACACAATGGAAGACCCTTAGAAGCCATACTAGATTCATATACATCACAACAGACGACATTAACACCTAACAGTATGTGTTCCCACATTGAATGAGTCACTCTTTCAATTAACCTGTTGAGTTCAGAATCAACAAACAGTAATTAGTTCTTTAACGATATCCTGGAATATATTGTGGATAACAGACCCATGTTAAAGCAATCCAAGATATCATTTCTCAGTCTTCCTATGCCCCTAGTGGACATAGGATGATTTTAGACATAAGAGTCATCGGTGAAGCTGAAACAGGAGTATCTCATACTTTTAAAGAGCTTCTGGGTCCCACGGGCCATTCCGTTACATTTCTGATTTTCTATTTCATGCATTTAATATTAAAAGACTCCTAAAGCCGCGTACACATGATCGGAATTTCGGATGGAATGTTCCGTCAGAATTCCAATGAAGCCGACTTCCCTCAGTCTTGCATACACACTGTCAAACTAAATTCCGACCGTCCAAAACGTGGTGACGTAAAACACAAAATTCCGATCGTGTGTACGCGGCATAAGGCTTCATGTACATGGGACATTTTTACAACTTCTCCTGAACAATTTAACGTGACAGATAGAAACTCACGTTTAAAACGTCAGTTTTTACCATGTTTGCATGCCGTGTTTAGCGCCGTTTTGTCATGTTTGCATTCAGAATCATTTCTAATATATATATATATATATATATATATATATATATATATAATTTTTTTTTTTTTCAAAATAGCCAAAAATGAAAAACACCTGTAAAATGTGGCTAAACGCGAGTTACCGTGTTTAGCCGCGTTTAGAAGCGTTTGGCGCATGAAATGCCTCTAAACTCATCTTCTGAACCCATTTTTGTGCGTTCCAAAAAAAGCCTCTAGACTCAACTGCCTAGAAACAACTGTACACGACCCTGTGTACATGTACTGATAAGATAACATAGAGGAGAGTTCAGGAGCAGTTGATAAAAATGCCCAACTGCTCCTAAACATCCGTTTACCAGCAGCAGTGTACATGAGCCGCGTACACACAGTCAGAACTTCCGATGGAAAAAGTCAGATGGGAGCTTTTCATCGGATATTCTGACTGTGTATATGCCCCATCTGTCTTTTTCCATCAGAATTTCGGACAGACTTAGATAGAGAGCAGGTTCTCTATTTTTCAGTCGAAAATTCAGACTGAGTTTTGCCCGTTTAAAAGTCTGACCGTGTGTACGCGGCATAATAACTTCTCTATCATACTTATATACGTACCCCCTCTGTGTATTTACTGTTACATTGTAAGTCATACTGCAACAATGTTGTTCTCTTCTTTTTTGAATATTCCAATAAAAAACGATTAAAAAAAAAAGAATATTCAGGAAGACCGTGCTTTCCAGCTTCCATGAAGGTTACACCCGTATGGCAAATACAAATTTACATTGGTCCAAGCTGGACCATTGTAACTATGTAAAAATTGCCATACCTGGATTTCATCTTTAAAGGTAACCACTTAAGGACCGCCTCCTGCACATATACGTCGGCAGAATGGCACAGCTGGGCACAAGCACGTACCTGTACGTCCTCTTTAAGTGCCCAACCGTGGGTCACGGGCGCGCGGACCCGATTGCCGCCGGAGTCCCGCGATCGGTCCCCGGAGCTGAAGAACGGGGAGAGCTGTGTGTAAACACAGCTTCCCCGTTCTTCACTGTGGTGCTTTCCTTGATCGTCTGTTCCCTGATATAGGAAAAGGCGATCAATGATGTCATACGTCCAGCCCCGGCCCCCTACAGTTAGAAACACATATGAGGTCACACTTAACCCCTTCAGCCCCCGCCTAGTGGTTAACTCCCAAACTGCAATTGTAATTTTCACAGTAAACAATGCATTTTTATAGCATTTTTTGCAGTGAAAATTACAATGGTCCCAAAAATGTGTCAAAATTGTCCGATGTGTCTGCCATAATGTATGAGTCACGAAAAAAATTACTGATCGCCGCCATTAGTAGTAAAAAAAAAAAAAAATCATAAAAATGCAATAAAACTATCCCCTATTTTGTAAACGCTATACATTTTGCGCAAACCAATCGATAAACGCTTATTGCGATTTTTTTTTACCAAAAATAGGTAGAAGAATACGTATCGGCCTAAACTGAGGAAAAAAACTGTTTTTATATATTTTTGGGGGATATTTATTATAGCAAAAAGTAAAAAATATTGCATTTTTTTCAAAATTGTCGCTCTATTTTTGTTTATAGCGCAAAAAATAAAAACTGCAGAGGTGGTCAAATGCCACCAAAAGAAAGCTCTATTTGTGGGAAAAAAAGGACGTCAATTTTGTTTGGGAGCCACGTCGCATGACCGTGTAATTGTCAGTTAAAGAGATGCAGTGCCGAATCGCAAAAACTGGCCAGGTCCTTTACCTGCATAAAGGTCCGGGTCTTAAGTGGTTAAAGGGGTTGTAAAGGGAAAAAAAATCCCTAAATAGCTTCCTTTACCTGTGCAGTCCTCCTTCACTTACCTCATCCTTCGATTTTGCTTTTAAATGTCCTTATTTCTTCTGAGAAATGCTCACTTCCGATTCTTCTGTCTGTAACTCAACACCGTAATGCAAGGCTTTTTTCCTGGTGTGGAGAAAGCCTCTTGAGGGGGGAGGGGGCGAGCAGGAGTGTCAGGAACCCCACTAACACACAGCTCCTTTCTATATCTGCAAAGTAGAGAGTGTCCTGACTTGCCTACTCGCCCCCTCCCCCCTCGAGAGGCTTTCTCCACACCAGAGAGAAAGCCTCACATTACGGTGTTGAGTTACAGACAGAAGAACAGGAAGTGAGTATTTCTCAGAAGAAATAAGGACATTTAAAAGCAAAATCGAAGGATGAGGTAAGTGGAGGACTGCACTAAGGTAAAGGAAGCTATTTAGGGGGGGAAAAAATCCTTTACAACCCCTTTAAGTTCACCTTTTCGAAAAAATAAAAATACATTTTTTTTTTGCAGGTAAAATATATGTATTTATTATTTTTTTCTACAGGAGCCTGCAAAGCTTTGTACTCACAATCAGTGGATCACAGATTCAATGTCAGATTCCTGCAGATGCATCCCTCGACTTTTTGCCCATACCTCTGCATGACCTTTGCTTTGCAAAGTTGGAGGGAGTGTGAATAGACTAGGAACATGCTTATCAGGACTTGTAGTTTATTCATACACAGATCCCTATGCCTCTGCCCCCACAGCCTCGCCGATTTGAAATGTGACAGTGGCTGCAGGAGCGAGAATTTCCTGTCAGCTGTCACAGTGGAAGGGTGTCAGGGGCCAGAACATGTTATATGTTAAACTCCAAACACAGATGTTACCTGTAACATGCTTTGAAAGGTGAACTTAGCCTTTAACGATAAAAATTATTTTCATTTACATCAGTTTTAAAGACTGATGGGCCAGATCATTCTATTCTGATTCATGTTATGAGACATTCTTTGTTCCCCAAAAAAAAGCAAGATTAAATAAAAATTGGGGAAATTTTACCAGAATGGTCAGATTTGGGGGTAGGATTGGGAATGGTTAGTTGCTGTGTATGATTTGAAGAGAAGAAAAGAACAGACAATACAACAGTCATCAAAAAATATACAGAATAATAAAAAGAAGGATGTTTCTGCTATCTAACCATTCTGCAGCATATTTTACATTCCATCCATTCTATGCATATTTCATTATTATCTGAGCTGTATGTTAATCATTATGACAACAAAAGCAATAATACACTCATTTTATATCTGTCAAACAGCAAGAAAAAATATTATGCTCTAGTAATAACTGACACTGTTGTGATGCATTCCTCACATTTCTGGATCCTGCTTTTCACAAAATTACAAAACAAAGTCACATTGGGAAACACTTTTTATGCATGTACAAATTTATGAGCAACAGTGATTAATGACATTTGGAGAAAAGGAAAAACAGACACAGTGTCAGCAGCAACCAATCTGGAAGAAGTTTTCATTTATTAATCTACCACGGAAAAATATGGCTAGTTACATTGTCTGGCACAAATATTCTATTTTTGTATTACAGGAACTTGTATGGCGCTGTCAATTTACACAGCACTTTACATATACTATATATATTGTACATTCACATCAGTCCCTGCCTTTAAGGAGCCTACAATCTAAGGTCCATATCTCACATTCATACATGCACATACTAGGGCCAAGCATGTCTTTGGAGTCTAGGCAGAAGTACTAATCACTTAGCCACTGTTTTGCCCTTAATAATAAGAAAAAATATGTGCACACAGCTCATATAATTAAGGGCTGGAGAGAGCAGAAGTGGGAGGAAGATGGAGTTGGAGCAGTGGCTTTGTGTGAAGATAGATGCTGTGTGCATTATGAAGCTCAAAGCTGTGTGCGTTAAAGGGCTTCAAGCTGTGTGCGTTTTAAAGCGGGAGTTTACCCATAAAATTTTTTTTACCCTTAGATTGATGCTCATTTTGTCTAGGGGAATCGGCTAGTTGTTTTAAAATCGAAGCTGTACTTACCGTTTTAGAGAGCGATCTTCTCCGCCGCTTCCGGGTATGGTCTTTGGGACTGGGCGTTCCTATTTTGATTGACAGTCTTCCGACAGGCTTCCGACGGTCGCATCCATCGCGTCACGAGTAGCCGAAAGAAGCCGAACGTTGGTGCGGCTCTATACTGCGCCTGCGCACCGACGTTCGGCTACTTTCGGAAAATTGTGACGTGATGGATGCGACCGTCAGAAGCCTGTCGGAAGACTGTCAATCAAAATAGGAACGCCCAGTCCCGCAGCCCATACCCGGAAGCGGCGGAGAAGATCACTCTCTAAAACGGTAAGTACAGCTTCGATTTAAAAAAAACTAGCCGATTCCCCTAGACAAAATGAGCAGGAATCTAAGGTTAAAAAATGTTATTTCCGGGTGAACCTCCACTTTAAGGACCCCTAAGACTGTATGCATCCAAGACTGTTGGACTGGAGGAGCTGGTGGTTTAAGGGACCAGTACCTACATATAGCAGCAGTGCTGTTGAAGAGTAGCCAGGTGGGCTTGCATTTTCAGTTGTCTCTGAATGACGTTTAAACCCCTGCGTGGGATTCCTAAATGGACTTTTGTTTTGTTTTTCTCATTTAATAAATGTGGGCTACCAGGCCCTTAACTATGAATGCCTGTTTGGTGTGGACTCACTACATGAAAACGCATCTACCATGGAGCTAAACAACCCCAAATATCACAGTGCACACAATAAATTGTTTGAAAATTCACTTTAATTGTCTAATTATGTTCAGATGTCTAGTGGTTAACAGGAATTTTCTTTTAACACGATATGTTAAATAATAATTGAACTGAACTTTTACACAATTTATTGTATGTACATTCTTGAATCTTTTATATAGTTACATAGTTACATAGTTAGTCAGGTTGAAAAAAGACACAAGTCCATCCAGTTCAACCACAAAAAAAAAAAAAAACACAGTACAATCCTATACACCCAACTCCATACCCACAGTTGATCCAGAGGAAGGCACAAAACCCCAGCAGAGCATGATCCAATTTGCTACAGCAGGGGAAAAAATTCCTTCCTGATCCCCAGAGAGGCAATCGGATTTACCCTGGATCAACTTTACCTACAAATCTTAGTACTCAGTTATTTTATGTACATTTAGGAAAGTATCCAGGCCTTTCTTAAAGCAATCTACTGAGCTGGTCAGAACCACCTCTGGAGGGAGCCTGTTCCACATTTTCACAGCTCTTACTGTGAAAAAAACTTTCCGTATTTGGAGGTGAAATCTCTTTTCCTCTAGACGTAAAGAGTGCCCCCTTGTCCTCAGTGTTGACCGTAAAGTGAATAACTCAACACCAAGTTCACTGTATGGACCTCTTATATATTTGTACATGTTGATCATATCCCCCCTTATTCTTCTCTTCTCAAGAGTGAATAGATTTAGTTCTTCTAATCTTTCCTCATAGCTGAGCTCCTCCATGCCTCTTATCAGTTTGGTTGCCCTTCTCTGCACTTTTATGTTAGGTTTACATGTGCATCAGTCTCTACCACTCCTCTGAAGACCGATTTGCAGTAGAGAGCGGTGGAGCGATGACTTTCAGGCATTCGGGAAGCAATACTACTGCCTTCTGAATGCCTGTTCTTTTTATTATAATTTTTTGCCTTTTGGGACTTTTGAATGGGCTTACTGTGCCCCAAGTGTGAGCCGAGCATGTGGCTCGTGGTTGTGGCAAGGTCAGCTTGGCTTCGATAGGCAAGTTTGATAGTCACTCCTACCTGTCAAACTCGATAAGCCATGTTCAATTTGCTGAATGTTTAAAGCCACCACAGGCAGCATGTTACCTTTTAGTTGGCAGGTAACTGCCTCAGTGTTTTCAAATAGTAGTCTAAGGCAGAATGTATATATGAACAGATCATTACACATGGAAATATATATGCTGTCACTACTGACCTCTTTCTAAAAATACCAGTTGCCCCTCTGTCCCTTGCCTCAATAGTATCAAACCTAGGAGATGCATGCAACAAGTGAAATCAGAATGGAGTCAGAATACTAGGGGCCAGATTCAGAGAGAACTTATGCCAACATATCTGTTGATATGCTGCATAAGTTCTAGGATGCGCCGTCGTATCTATGCGCCGTATTCTTGAAACCAGATACGCCTGAATTCTGGCTCCATCCGACCGACGTAAGTCTCCTACGCCGTCGTATCTTGGGTGCATATTTACGCTGGCCGCTAGGGGCGCTTCCATTGATTTACGCGTCGAATATGTAAATGACCTAGATACGCCGATTGACGAACGTACTTGCGCCCGTCGCAGTAAGCTACGCCGTTTATGTAAGGCGTATGTCCGGCGTATAGTTATCCCTCATAAAGCAGGGGTAAGTCATGTTAGGGTATGGACATCGGAACAGCCATCGGATTTTACGTTGTTTGCATAAGTCGTACGTGAATGGGGCTGGGCGTAGGTTACGTTCGGGAATTCATTTACATGGGGTCATGGCTAATTTTAATACAACACGCCCACAACTTTCCTAATATGAATTAGGCGGGCTTACGCTGGCCCATTTACGCTACGCCAACGTAACTTAGGGAGCAAGTGCTTTGTGAATTCTGCTCTTGCCTCTCAGAGTTACGTCGGCGTAGCACATATGAGATGCGCTACGCCCGCACAAAAATACGCCGCTGTCTCTGAATCCGGGCCTAGATGCATATAGTTTCATTGAGTCAGTGACACAAAGCACTTTAAGGACACTGTAAATGAGAAAAACTAAACAGGTGGGACTTTAGATGAGGCGCAGGCATAGAGCCGAGCGCCTCCATCCCCGATACTATGAGCAAGGAAAGAGGGTGGGACTTTAATTGAGGCATGCACCCCAGGAGATTGGCGATAACAATTGAAAGGGGCAAGTAAGAGAGTCAGTAGAACCAAACGCATAACATGAAAGCATTGCATGACAACAATAGGTAGTCAGTTATTTAATAGCGTAAAATCTCCTGGGGTGCATGCCTCAATTAAAGTCCCACCCTCTTTCCTCGCTCACTTTAAGGACACTGTCAGCTTGAATAGCATTTTCAAAAGAAGATCAGCATTAGCAGCTTATATCTTTATCTCACTACAGGATTTCTGTGCAAAACAGACACTATCTGTACAAACTAATGACTCTTTCTGTACATTACAGCTGCTAAATTATTTCTATATTTAACTTTAACTACTACAAAGATCTATGGCTCTAACATTGCACAGGTGTCCCAAGCAGGAAGTATAACAGGATGTATTGGAACTTTAAAGCAGAGCTCCACCCTAAAGCCGAGCTTCCTCTCATCGGAACCCTTCCCCCCCTCCGGTGTCACATTTGACAACTTTCAGGGGGGAGGCGGGTGCAGATACCTGTCTAAAGACAGGTATTTCCACCCACTTCCGGCCACACAGTCTACGGGTAGACTGCGGGCAGGACGTCAGATCCCGTCCCCCCGTTGTGTTCTGGGAAACACTCGGCTCCTGGAACACATCGGGAGCCAGTCAGCACGGCGCATCGCGACTCACGCATGCGCCGTAGGGAACCGGGCAGTAAAGCCGGAGCGCTTCACTTCCTGGTTCCCTCACCGAGGATGGCGGGTGACTGCTTCCAGACTGCACCCACTGAATCCCTGATTGGGAGGACATTAGATGGTATTTTCCTTCCTAATGACCCTCTGGCTAGCCTATCCTTGTGCTAGCGGGAACTACAACTGCCTACTCACTCCCACTGACTTTCCTTCCAAGATGGCTACCTTCTCCAAAATGTTATCCAGAGGCCTAGCCCAAACTGCTGCCCAGATAACTTTCTCTATCCATGCTGACCTGCAGCGACTGGGTACTAGGATTGTAGTTATGGAAAAGAAAGCTGATCAATCTGTCAGAATTCAGGATATCCAAGACCAATTAGAAACTGCACTATCCAAAATTAATGACCTTGAAAACAGGTCCAGACGCTACAACATCAGCATAAGAGGTCTCGCTGAATCAGTGAAAGAGGTGTATCCAGCAATTCAGTCCTTCGTTAGAACTTGATTCCAGACATCCAGAACACTGCCTGAAATTGGACAGGGCTCATAGAGCCTTACAACCGACATGTACAGATGGACTCCCAAGGGACATCATAGTCAAGCCCCACTTGTATGCTGTTAAGGAAAAACAGAGAACTCTGGAGCACCTGAAAAGTTCCAATATATTTCTAACTAATTTAATCATTTTACTTTCACTTTCAGTAAACCTTCCCTGCAAGATGCAGAGCAGGTTTACAGGCAGCACAGTACAGTATACAAGGCAGAGCAGGCAAGGATTAACAGTAGAAAAATACACATTCTTCCATTCACCCCCTGACATCTTCTCTCTGCCCTGTAGTGAGTTCTGGTGTGTGCTGGGCTGGAAGCAGTGATCGGGCTGCTGTCAATTCTCTATTTTTGCTCTGCCCACCTTTACTGCTGCCCCTTTCCAGCCTGAGGGGAACTCAATGGCAGGAGACTGCGAGTTTTTCCATTATGGAACAGGCTGCTGCTGTAGAGAGGAAGCAGGAAATGGGTAGGGGCGGATCCAGAGCTATGTTTTTAGGCAGGCTGTAGCAGCAACAGAGGTAGGGTTGTATGACAGCCAGGGTAGTTTGTGAAATGATTCAGCATTGGCCTGCTCTTTTTGGGTTGCTTGGTCTATATTAAAGTGGGGCCTGGAGCTTCAGCTTCAATAGCCCCTACATTAATCCGGCTTTGCACAAATGATATGCCAAATGACACTTCAAACATTGTTGCAGTGACTGCATAGTAATCACTAACATTGTATATAATCTCTAATGTGTTAATATAGTTGCAAAAATCGTTTTCACTGTTCATATATTGTCAGCTTCCATTATAATATTACCTAGTGATCATTGCCATAAAAGTCAAAGTTCAGGCACTTTTTGTTATCAGCTGACAGTGGCCTGTCTAATTATCAGCAGCCATGCCATACCTTAGTTCTTTAGTTTTCACTTTCTACCACTAGATGCCCCTGCCTGCCTTTACTTCCTTAAAATGTAAGCTCAATTAAATCAATTAAAAAGTGAACTAACACTTGTACATCCTCTACTGTTTTGACAGAAACCCATTTGTAAAGATATTATCAATTTTAATATTAGAAAAATGTTGCTGACTAGGAGGGACAGTTTAGGGTGCTTCCTGCACCCCATTTGAGACAGCCTGGCTTCTGGGAAAAGTACCAATGCCCCAGCTAATTTCTGTGCACCACTCTGCTAAAACAACCTTTTGGGAAGGTCACCTCTAAGAAGCATCACAGGTATCCATTGAATGAAGCACACTTCTAGCAATATCCTATATGTAAACCCAAATTTTATGGCAAACAGGAGGCTCATATTATGCTATAATCTTTATTTACTGTCATCCAGCAGCAAGAGAGTTAATGAAAAGAAAAAACGTTACACAGATAGGTATGCAAATGAACATAGGTAGACTGTCCAATCAGGTAACAGGAGTATGTTATAAAGGTGAGGTACAGGTGATATTCTTCCTCTTTCTTGCTGCTCCAGCCAGATAAGTACATTGAAATTTTTTCCTCAGGTGCTTCTACATATATTATATATATATATTGTGACAAGGTCGCACGGAATAGCGGTAATGTAATGCAGCAAAGTCGCTGAACTTAAGCAATAAATATGGCTTTATTGCACTCAAAAGAAATAATACAAAAACAAAACGGCCTACTTCAGCTTAGGAAGCTAACTAACAGTACGGTCCCTGACTACTATGTACTGGAGGGGCTATTCCAGCCTCCAGTATAAAACAAATAAACAAATAATAGTCCAAATAAGTGTTTGTCTGTGACAGACCTTTTTTCTCCAAAGAAGACAGTCTCCAACCTGTCCTGTTCAGCTCAGCATGCCTCAGGCTGAGCTCTCCCTCCTCCAGTCTCTATCAGGTGTGCGTAATTAATAGGGAGAGAGAGGAGGTTTTCCTGTTGGCCAGGCTTAACCCTTTCTAAGAAAGGGAAAGCTGATCTTTACAACCTCTCACTGACATACATGGAATCATGTACCCTGTCACAATATATAACTCATTACATATATATATATATTTATATTCATTTTCTGCAGAGTTTTCCCTGCAACCCTGCGCTTGTCACAGTTTGCAGGGCCGTACTTTTTATCCTTAATGGCAGTCCCAGCATTGCCCACCCCCCTTCTATTCATTATCTTCCCAGGTGGTCTCCTCACCATTCCAATACCCCCGCTTACAGCACACTCACTTGTTCTCTGACGGCCCGCGTCCCCTCACCGCGGCCGTTCGGCGGTATCCCGGCAGTCCGGGATATCGTTTCCTCACAGCTGGTGCTCAGCTGTGGCGCGGTCCCGCGCGCATTCGCGGCCCGACACGCAGTGTGTCTCCTCACTGCGCTGCAGCGCGGCTATACCGCCGTTCCCTGACAGAAAGTCCGTTCTCCTGTGTGGGTGTGTGCCTGCCACATACCAACCCTGAACCCGGTTTAGGTTCAGGGGTGTATGTTTGGCACACACAAACAAATAGTAACACATTTACACAAACAAATTTAAATAAACATATGTTTGTTCATATGGATATATGCATATAGATATATGTATATATACTTTTATATGTATATATATATGTATGTATATACATATATACTTACACACTTTGAACTGCAGTCAGAATATTAGTAATAAATATATATATATATATATATGTTTGGGTATACGCTCATAATATATGTGCCCTCTTGCTGACATATATATTGTCTGCTGATACAAAAAATATATATAGTTCTGCTGCATATATATTAAATAGTTGTTCTATTATTTTTTCTCTTTCAGAATAATTTGTCTTCAGTCAATCACATTTACTCACACCTCACTATGTCTAATAAAGATTCCACTACTGTTACCCCCTCAGATATCCCTGAGGAAAACCAGAAAATCCAATCCATAATAGATAAATCCATCCAATCTGCTATGCAGACGGCCATGCATGATTCCATTGCACAATCGGTAGTCATGGCCCTGTCTCAAAGTAAACCGCAGGTTACCCCTGAACCTTTACCTATTACCCCATCTGACATTTATTGGTCAGCGGAGGACTCTACATCCCACATGATTCAGGGATTGAAAAAAGTGGGTAAAGTGTCTCAAAAACGACATCATATATCTCATACGGGTCCCTCCGATTCTAAAAGAATGGTCCTGATGGAGAACCAGGGTGAATATTCTAAGCCTCCTAGTAAAGGAAAGGCTACTGTCAGTGACAAGAGGTCACACTTATACCCTCTGCCCGGGAGGAGTTGATCTTACAACGGGTAAAAATGGCCTCAAAGAGGCAAAAACCAGACTCTTACCGTACCTCTAGCAATTCTTCTTCTGATGAGGAATCTTTATCAGAAGAAGGAAGAGACTCTGAATATGAGAATGTCTCTGATGCAGAAGAAGGAATACCCTTGAAAAGGAGGAATCCGAGGATGCTATTATAGATCCGTATTTCGACCCAGGTCAAATTAAACATCCCCGTTTAGGGGAATGGGTTACCCATTCCCTAGTTACGAAATGTTTAAGCCTCTGGATCCAGAAACCATTAGATAAGAACGAGGCTAGTAAGTTAAGAGCAGAGTGCCCGAGACCGTCACTCCCAAAGAAATTAGCCAATACACCCTAATTAGACCCCGCATTAGTTAAATTCCTTCTAAAATCAGGAAAACACCCAAAAAAGGGGGTGGACAGATCATATCGTTTCTGTCAAGATAAATTATTAGACATGTTAGGCCCCTTAGCTAAGATTCTAGATTTAATAGAAGAAGCAGTTTCATCTAACACCCCAATAGATTTAAATGTCCTGAAAGGTTGGGCTCAGCGAGCCATTGTACTATTTGGCAACGCCAATGCGGCCATCTCTAGCGAAAGGAGAAGATCGATTCTGATGAAGCTGGATCCACAGCTTATGCATCTCGCTTCATCTCAACCATCTTCCATCACCAAGGGTCTACTTTTTGGTGACTCTTTTATTAAAGAGATCAACAAATACGTAGCTCTCTTTACTTCTTTAGACAAGGCCCAATCATCACTCAAAAAGGTTTTCCAACCAAAGTTTTTCCAAAGGGAAACGCAAGGGCCGATTTCCCAACAGATCTTCTACCGAAGGTCATTTCCCCAGAGGCCCTCTGAACACCGTGTTAGGTTACCAGATAGATTTCACCTCTTTACCGACTCAAAGTCAGGATCCTATTCCAATAAGGTTCTCAGAAGAGAACAAAAAGCTCATCTCACTGGAGATAAAAGAGCTTTACTCCAAAGGGGCCATAGTTCAAGTTCCCTTGCAAACTCCAGGTTTTGTGAGCAACCTGTTCCTGGTCAAAAATAAGGATGGAGGTTTCAGACCAGTAATAAATCTGAAATATCTAAA
Source organism: Rana temporaria (assembly GCF_905171775.1). Classification (NCBI taxonomy): domain Eukaryota; kingdom Metazoa; phylum Chordata; class Amphibia; order Anura; family Ranidae; genus Rana; species Rana temporaria. Next base: position 313,393,651 of record NC_053489.1, read on the forward strand.
CAATTTCGTCCATTACCGCCATTTCAAGACCATAAAAGACCTTTTATTACAATGAGACTGGTTGGCAAAAATAGATCTGAATGATGCCTATCTTTCAGTGCACATGCACGAGAATTCCCAACCATTTCTTCAATTCCTGTGTCAAAACAAGAAATGGCAATTCACCAGTCTACCATTCGGTCTGTCATCTGCCTCCTGGTGCTTTACGAAACTACTGAAACCAGTAGTAGCAGCTCTAAGGAGCAGGGGTGTTCGTCTAATAATATATTTAGACGACATTTTGATCATGGCACAATCACTTCAGACTATTCATTTACACATTCAATGGACGATATCCCTTCTGAACATGCTGGGATTCATAATCAATTACAAGAAATCCATCCTAACCCCTTCAAAGGAGGTAGAATTTCTGGGTTTTCTTGTCAATACCCAACTATCCCTTCTGAGTCTTCCAAACAGGAAATTGAAGACAATCAGAAGAGAGATTCGCTCAGTCCTGAACAAAAGTCAAATATCTCTTCGGACAATTGCGAGGATTGTCGGTCTATTATCAGCTTCCATTCAAGCGATATTTCCGGCACCTCCACACTACAGAGCACTACAGAGACTAAAAGCCCAACATCTAAGAGACGGCTTGGCATATTTCGACGAGATAACACTAACTCCGGACACCAAAGAAGAATTACTTTGGTGGCTGACTCACATCCAGATGTGGAATGGGAAGACTATTTTCCATCCACATCCGGATTTAATAATAGAATCAGACGCAAGCAACTCAGGTTGGGGTGCTCGCTGCGGCCCTCTTACAACAGGAGGGAAATGGTCTCCAGACGAAGCTCTGTTACATATCAATTGTCTCGAACTCTTAGCGGGATCATTTGCTCTCAAGAGTTTTGCGAGAGACAGATCCGATTGTTGTATTCTACTGCGCATGGACAACATATCCGCAGTACAATACATCAATCGCTTAGGAGGTACAAAATCCAAACCTTTGGCGAACATTGCAAAGGATTTTTGGCATTTTTGCCTGGACAAGAACATTATATTGAAGGCGGAATACATCCCAGGCCTATCCAATTCCATTGCAGACTGGAATTCCCTGTTATCTAACAGATTCCAGCGATTGGATGTTGAACCAGACAATTTTTCAACATCTAAAACTCCCTGTGGGGTCCTTTCCAGATAGATCTGTTTGCATCACGCCTGAACAGACAGATTACAACATATTTCAGTTGGCGTCCAGACCCAGAAGCATTGGGGACAGATGCCCTTCTACAAATTTGACCGAAAGGAACATCTTACGATTTCCCCCCCCCTTTGCTCTAATATCAAGGGCTCTCCTTCTGACACGTTACCTAGAATCGAACATAGTTCTGATAACCCCTTACTGGCCATCCCAAACATGGTTCCCTCAGGCTCTGGAGATGAGCATAGACTACCCACGATTACTCCCAGTATTCCCTTCTATTCTACTAGACCTATTTCAGAATCCTCATCCTCTTAAATTTTCTTAACTCCTGGGGTGATAATGAGAATCTGTCTTTAAAACTTCTATCTTTCAAACTAACAGTACTACTTTGTCTCATCTCCCTTAAAAGAGTAGCGGATGTAAAAGCCCTAGATATATCCCGTAGACAATTCTCTCCCCAGGGTGTTCAATTTTCCATTTTCAGACGCACATAGACCAACTTACATTCGGTCTTCTATCCGGCCTTTCCCTTCAATCCAAACCTTTGTGTAGTCCAATGTCTAAAAACCTATGAAACCAAATCTCAACCTTTTAGAGACCCTGACTCATCTCAATTACTAATTTCCTACTGCAAACCCTTCCATCCAGTTTCCTCACCCACCTTGGCTAGATGGGTGAGACAAACCATGGATTTGGCAGGCATTGACATTTCCATATTTGGCGCCCACTCCACCAGAGGTGCAATGGCCACTAAGGTATTTCAATCAGGTGGTTCTCTATCAGATTTAATGCGAACCGCAAACTGGTCTTCAGAATCCACTTTTAAGAATTTCTACTTAAGACCTGAATCTCATGTGTCTATGAATGTATTATAACTATAGGTTGTACGTTTATTTAATGCTCTAGAGTATACAGCTTTGAACAAGCATAATATGAGCCTCCTGTTTGCCATAAAATTGGAGATTTTCCTACCCTCGGGGACGGAAAATATAGATTTTATTAAAAACAGGAGGCGAGTATTATCCCACCCTAATACCCTACCCTTCAAGATTTATTTTGCTCTTACATAATGCATTCTTTTTCAGCTTAATGCGCCTATTCTACTGTGGACTTCATGACATATTGAAGAATGAGTTCCAGTTCAAGTTGTTCCAATTAGTTTCCAGTTCAAGTTATTTCCAGTCTAGTTTTATCATCAAAAAAGAGGAAGAATATCACCTGTACCTCACCTTTATAACATACTCCTGTTACCTGATTGGACAGTCTACCTATGTTCATTTGCATACCTATCTGTGTAACGTTTTTTCTTTTCATTAACTCTCTTGCTGCTGGATGACAGTAAAGAAAGATTATAGCATAATACTCGCCTCCTGTTTTTAATAAAATCTATATTTTCCGTCCCCGGGGGTAGGAAAATCTCCAATTACTGTTCTTCTTTAACACTGATATACAGTACTAGGGATGAGCTTTATGTTCGAGTCGAACATGATTTCGACTCGAACCTTGGCTGTTCGCCCTTCGCCGAACAGCGAACAACTTGGGGTGTTCGCGGCAAATTCGAACACCCTTTAAAAGTCTATGGGAAAAATCAAAAGTGCTAATTTTAAAGGTTAATTTGCAAGTTATTGTCATAAAAAGTGTTTGAGGACATGGGCCCTGCCCCAGGGGACATGTATCAATGCAAAAAAAAAGTTTTAAAAATGGCCATTTTTTTGGGAGCAGTGATTTTAATAATGCTTAAAGTGAAACTGTTATGTACTGGAACATACCTTGTAGCCAGAGCTACAGGTGCAGGAGGAGGCCTCTCTTACAGCCCCGGCTCTGGAGCTGCTGGAGTGGGGACAGCAAGCTCAGGAGCGCGGCGAGGTAGGAGTGCCTGGTGATGACAGCAGTCCGGCACGGTTGGTGGTCCTTCAGGACGGTTGGTGCAGGAGACAGCGTCTCTGAAGCTGGCACAGGTACTGGATAGCGGTAGCTGGTGGAGCAAGCCAGGTTAGATGCAGAACAATAGCTGATGTCAGGATCAACAAGCCGGGTCAAGCAGGTAATCAGGTGGTTAATGCAAGCGTGGTCAGATTCAGGCGCAGGGTCTGGTAACAGTGGGCAGGAGAGCAGAGCGGAGTCAGAGCAAGCCAGGGGTCGGATTGGAGAGGTTCGGATGGTCAGACAACAGGTCACAGGTTTTACAGATACAACGCTGCAGATCAGACAGCAAAGTGTCACTGCAGCTGCTGGCTTTTTAAAGGCAGAGTGGCGCCAATCGCACGTTAACGAGCACGTGCGCGTTCCCGCCGTGCGTGCAACCGTCGCGCACATGCAGTAGGCACGTGCGCGCGCACATTTGGCGCACAGACGAGCGCATTTGACGCACAGCCGTGTGCATTTGGTGCGCGCCTGCGCACATGAATAGATGACTGATGCTGATTCTGGCCATTAGTATGTGTGCGCATGCGTGCACACCGGAGCCTATTGGCAGGTCCCTGACAGAAACAATAAAAATGAAATATTCCTTTAAATTTCATACCTGGGGGGTGTCTATAGTATGCCTGTAAAGTATCGCATGTTTGCCGTGCTTAGAAAAGTTCCTGCACGAAATGACATTTCTAAAGGAATAAAGGAATTTAAAACGACTCCCTTAGTCCATTACCAGGTCCTTTGGTTCTGGTATGAATATTAAGGGAAACTCTGAACCAAAACAAAAAAATGCGTGGGGTGATCCGCCCCCTCTGATGCATCACGGGAAACCTGCATTGCGCCAGAGGGGGCGGGGTCACCCGTACACATCATTGGGTAACCCCGGGCTTTCTTCTTGCATCAGCTATAAAAGAGCTGTCACACCATGAGAGCGTCATTCGGCCAAACGACTCCTATGGAGGCAGTATCGTTCGTAGCGGCTCTTTTTTTTCCCTCAATTTTGCTCGAGACTGGATTACATCGTTGGAATTTTTTTTTTTTTTTTTAATAAAGGACTTGTCCCAAACTGTCTCCTGTGGTTTTTAACATTTTTACACTTTTTTTGTGAATTGGTAGGAATACAATATACCCCGTTACCAATTCACATGGGGGGGCGGGATTTGGAGTTCCCCTTTGTTAAAGGGACTTCCAGATTCCAATAAGCACCCCACCCGCAGACCTCCACAACCACCGGGCAAGGGTTGTGGGGATGAGACCCTTGTCCCCATCAACATGGGAACATTCTCCCCATGTTGAGGGCATGTGGCCTGGTACGGTTCAGGAGGGGGGGGGTGTTCTCGTCCCCCCTCTTTTCCTACGGCCTGCCAGGTTGCATGCTCGGATAAGGGTCTGGTATGGATTTTTGGGGAAACCCCAAGCCATTTTTTTTGGTGCCGGGTTCTCCTTAAAATCCATACCAGACCTGAAGGGTCTGGTATGGATTTTTGGGGGGAACCCCACGCCATTTTTTTTTCATTTTGGTACGGGGTTCCCCTTAATAATCATACCAGACCCAAAGGGCCTGGTAATGGACTAAGGGGGAACCCATGCTGTTTTTTTTCAATGACTTTTATCTGTATTGCCAGGACCCAACAATTCATTATAGCCGCGAGTAGTTTTAAATGACCTTTTTCCCTTTAGAAATGTCATTTTGTGCAGGGACATTTCTAAGCACGGGAAACATGCGCTACTTTACAGGCATACTATAGACACCCCCAGGTACGAAATTTAAAGGAATATTTCACTTTTATTGTTTCACTTTAAGCATTATTAAAATCACTGCTCCAGAAAAAAACTTCAGTTTTTAAAACTTTGTTTTGCATTGATACATGTCCCCTGGGGCAGGACCCAGGTCCCCAAACACTTTTTAATGACATAATCTTGCGTATTAGCCTTTAAAATTATCACTTTTGATTTTTCATGTTCGTGTCCCATAGATTTTAACAGTGTTCACGTGTTCGAACAAATTTTTTGCCTGTTCGCATGTTCTGCTGCAAACCGAATCGGGGGTGTTCAGCTCATGCCTATACAGTACATAAGTACCTTCATGTTTATCAGTGAACTCTGGAGGTAGAATACTGCAATGTTGTAATTGCTGATTGCAAAAAAATATTAAAGGAGAAGTTGCTTTGCCTGTTTCCTGTGAATCTCTGCCACTTGATTAGTCAAGCCTACAACTGTGTAAGATACACAACACTTTAACAAACTAAACATCATCCAATTAGGATTTACATCTACATCTCTATTTTCATAGCAAGCAGCTCCTATACATGAAAAATATGTGCTGTTCTTTATGTCCTCCCTTACAACATTGTTAAAGCTATGTCATTTTGTATCAATCTGTTAATTGTAGCATATATTTAAAGAACTAAAAAAAAAAAAAAAAAAAATGAATGTACATGTAATATATATTGTTTATTTCAGTGATCACTGTTAATTTGGGTTAAAGTGAGATAACAAATAAAAATAAAATAAATCTCAAAGGGAGTTTATGGCAGCATTAAGGGAAGGAGATTCTTCCCAAAGCCCCTTGTTGTTGTATATTGGCAGTACATTTTATCTTCTCTGGAGGAATAATTAAAAGCATGGTCATTGCTTATTACAAACAAGTTGCAAAGGGAAAACCATTAGCTACATTCTAGAAGTAAAACAGTGGGATCCTTTTGTGTTGTCTTGTTAATTGGAACTAACATGTAAACTGTAGCTGTACAAGTCCCAAGGGATAACTTGCTGGACAAGACTAGAATACTCCAGTATAATGCTAGACTGGCTAATGAGTACTGACTAAGATCAACTAAATGACCAGAACATAAGATCAGATCTTCCGCCTATTTTTTTAATTCTAGGCAAACGTTAAGTATCAATTTTTCCTGTCCCCCATTGGGATTAGTAATATTAGTATCCATCCTGACAGGTGATATGGTCTAAGTATTTTTATTGTTGGGAATGCACAGACATAGATACAGTATATAACAAATAGGTGGTTTATTTAAAAAAAATGTGATTACATTTTCCCCCCTCTTCTTAATTTAAGCTAACACAAATAATAAATGTCTGTCTCTTCCCCATGTAGACTATTAACAATGAATGTATTTTAATAGGTGATGCAGACTTATCTGGGGCTGGGCATTGCCATACCGCTTAATTACATTGCCAACAATACACAGTAACAATTTAACACCCTCCAAGGATTCAATCCTTGGATTGGAAAAAGTGTGTTGCATTTGTGCATTTCAATGTGCCATAATGCAAAAAAAAGATAAATACACTTGCACTGCACTTAAAATGCCCTATTAATGCATTGTGACTCGCTTTTTCATATAGAGTTAAATAAATTGAAATGTTTATTAAACTTAAAGCGGATGTGCCACTAAAAAACTATATTAAAAGCAAGCAGCTACAAATACTGCAGCTGCTGACTTTTAATATAAGGACACTTACCTGTCCTGGAGTCCAGCGGTGATCGCAGCAGATGACGAGCCGATCGCTCGTCACCCTGCTGCTCCCCCCTCCATCCACGGTGAGGGAACCAGGAAGTGAAGCGCTCCTGCGCTCCTACGGCGCATGCGCATGCGCACCCGTCCTTTGCCCGTATCGTAGGGCCGGAAGTGGGTGCAGATACCTGTCTGTAGACAGGTATCTGCACCCCCCTCCCCCCTGAAAGGTGTCAAATGTGACACCGGAGGGGGGGAGGGTGCCGATCAGCGGGACTCCACTTTAGAGTGGAGATCCGCTTTAAAGTAAAGTTAAGTAAAAAAGAAAAAAAAACGGATGCATTGTACAACACATTGAAGTGCAAATGCACAACTCATACCAGGGGTTGGGTGTTTTTCACCCCTTAACTAAAAACTAACTAAAGGGCATTTTGTTTTCTAAAGCAATGTGTATTAGTAACAATTGTATTTTTAAGTACCTTTTTCAGACTATTTTCATCCTTTGTTGCATCTCAGTGCTGCTAATCTCTAACAGCCCGTTTGCAATCGCTTCCTTTCTACATACAATCTAGCAATCACTGCATGGTATTTCTCAGGGCATGTTTCCTGATGGTGACATCAGTCCACTGCATAATTTGTGTTGATACAATCACTAGTAGTCTTCATTGGAAGCCTGTGGGACAGGACGACAAGACAGATGCATGCATACCTGGGATTCAGGAATAGGTACAGTATTTTAATATGGACCGGTTTATTAACAATTATAACTGTTGTAAAAAGAAGTGCAAAAGGCAATACAAGATCCCCCCCCCCAAAAAAAAAAAGCAGATATTTCCTTGAATTTACAGAAACTAAAAAATTTTGAATCTCGGTTTTAAAGTTTTTTCTATGCATATATCCCAATATTGTTTAGTGGAACCATGACACCACCTTGTGACAGTTTGTATAATTGCATAATGCAGAAGGTTTGGAGTTTATGCGTTACACCTTATAAGTTATTAAAATGCAAGCATTTGGGATGGCTAGCCATTTACACATTAATTGCATAACTAATTCAATGATAATATACTGTATAATTTAACTTGTTTTTAAACAGATTATATTTTTGTAATTTCTTAAAATGGTTCTAAAGGTAGAAGTTGTTTACCCTAATGCATTTTCTGCACACCTTCTGTGTTCAGCCCCCCCCCCCCCCTTAATACTTACCTGAGCCTGATCTCAATCCAGCGCTGAGCCCACTCAGCTCTGTCTCTCCTCACTGGCAATTAAGGCAGTAGTGGGAGCAACTGGCCTCTGCTGCTGTCAATGACAGCCAGTGAAGAGAGCTTGGGAGTGAGCCTGCATAAGTGCTCTTATAGCAAACGGCTTGCTATGGGGCGAACATGGGAGGGGGGCACAGAGTTCTGGCGGGGGACCCTAGAAGAGGGAGATCCAGGCTGGGGGGCACAGAGTTCTGGCGGTGGACCCTAGAAGAGGGGGATCCGGGCTGGGGGGGGGGCACAAAGCTCTGGCGGTGGACCCTAGAAGAGGAGGATCCAGGCTGCTCTGTGAAAACCATTGCCCAGAGCAGATAAGTATAACATGTTTTTTTTTTTTTTATCCTTAAGAATCACTTTAACCACTAGAGACCTGAGCCTATTTCTGAGAGTTGGTGTTTACAAGTTAAAAACATTTTTTTTTCTGCTAGAAAATTACTTAGAACCCCCAAACATTATATATATTTTTTTCTAACACCCTAGAGAATAAAATAGCGGCAGTTGCAATACTTTCTGTCACATCATATTTGCGCAGAAAAAAGCATGACAGGACCTCCTAAATATGAGATCTGGGGTCAAAAAGACCTCAGATCTCATATTTACACTAAAATGCAATAAAACAAAAAACAAATTGTCATTTGAAAAAAAAAAATACAATGGCCATTTAAGAGCTATGGGCGGAAGTGACGTTTTGATGTCGCTTCCGCCCTGCAATGGCTTGGAGATGGGTCAGGCTAGGGACAGGTCCGGATCACCTCCGCTGCTACCGATGACCACAGGGAGCGGCGGAGGGCACTGGAGCGCGGCAGGAGGGAGGCCCTCTCCTGCCGCCGATAAAAGTGATCTTGCAGCGAATCCGCCGCAGAGACCACTTTTATCTGAAAGAGAACCACTGGCTCTTGAAGAGGATACCGGGGTTATGGTAGCTAGCTGCTACCATAACAATGGTATTCCTCTTCAAAGACAGGATGTTTATAGTCGTCCGGCGGGAAGGAAGTGATTAAGGACTGATACCACAACCACATACAGTATGATGATGCCTTTGGCATGGGGCCCTGCTAACTGCATCTAGAGTGTATTCAAATTTAGAAGCAGATTGAGAGTTCACTGTACCAAACCATAGCTTGCAATACTTACTGTTTGCAATGTATTCACTTAGGCTGGATTCACACCTATGCATTTTTAGTGATAGGTAGGGAGACCGCCGCTCCAGGTGAGCACAGGCAGGTAATCAATGTCCACTCAGGAATCACACGGGTGCTGGCAATGCATAGAATTAAGCAGGTGGGAGAATGGATGGACAGCCGCACTCCAAACAGTCTTGTTGAAAAAAGACGTGCTCTTTATTGTAAAAAGGAAAAAATGCACAGCACACAACAGCATACAGTGGGATAGACAGCTGACGCGTTTCGCATTAACAACTAATGCTTAGTCATAGTTGTATGCATATTTAGTGCTTTTTGCATTTTTCAGATTTCCACTACAGAATGTGTTCCATAGGAAACCATGTTAAATGGACTGTAGTGCAAATCTGCAAAATGCAAAAAAACACTTTAACCACTTACCCCCCGGACCATATTGCTGCCCAAAGACCAGAGTACTTTTTGCGATTCGGGACTGCGTCGCTTTAACAGACAATTGCGCGGTCGTGCGACGTGGCTCCCAAACAAAATTGGCGTCCTTTTTTTCCCACAAATAGAGCTTTCTTTTGGTGGTATTTGATCACCTCTGCGGTTTTTAGTTTTTGCGCTATAAACAAAAATAGAGCGACAATTTTGAAAAAAATGAATATTTTTTACATTTTGCTATAATAAATATCCCCCAAAAATATATAAAAAAACTTTTTTTTCCCTCAGTTTAGGCCGATACGTTTTCTTCTACATATTTTTCGTTAAAAAAATCGCAATAAGCGTTTATTGATTGGTTTGCGCAAAAGTTATAGCGTTTACAAAATAGGGGGTATTTTTATGTCATTTTTATTATATATTTTTTACTAGTAATGGCGGCGATCAGCGTTTTTTTTTTTCGGTACTGCGACATTATGGCGGACACTTCGGACACTTTTGACACATTTTTGGGACCATTGGCATTTTTATAGAGATCAGTGCTATAAAAATGCATTGGATTACTATAAAAATGCCACTGGCAGTGAAGGGGTTAACACTAGGGGGCGGGGAAGGGGTTAAGTATGCCTGGGTGTGTTCTTACTGTGGGGGGGGGGGTGGCTTCACTAGGGGAAACACTGGTCTTCGGTTCATACATTGTATGAACCGAAGATCAGCATTTCCCCTGCTGACAGGACCGGGAGCTGTGTGTTTACACACACAGCTCCCGGTCCCCGCTCTGTACCGAGCGATCGCGTGTGCCCCTAGTGGCGGCTGGGAGAGAGGACGTCATATTACGTGCTCTCGCCCAGCCGAGCCAACTTGTCGACGTATAATGGCGGTGGCCGGTCGGCAAGTGGTTAAGCTTTACAACCACTTTAAGGGCAGGTTTGTCTGGAGGGGTCCCATGCCTCCTTAAGGCTGGATTCACACCTATGCAGTTTTAGTGCTTTTTGCATTTTGCAGATTTGGACTACAGTCAATTTAACATGGTTTCCTATGGAACATGTTCTGGTAGTGCAAATCTGCAAAATGCAAAAAGCACTAGAAATGCATAGGTATGAATCCAGCCTAAGGCCTGGTTCACTCCGATACAGTTTGCAGTTTGCATATTCCACGTTTTTCAAGCCTGATTCACACCTATGCATTTTTAGTGCTTTTTGCATTTTGCAGATTTGCACTACAGTCCACTTAACCCCTTTCCCACTGGCAGGGCCGGCGCAACCACCAGGCGGACCAAACGGCCGCTTGGGGCGGGCAGGTCCGCAGCCTGGGATGGGGCGGAAAGATGACCTTTTTTTTTTTTTTTTATTGTCCGGAGTTGCCGCCGCCCTCCGGCGCCCGGTGTCCCGCTCCAGGGCTCGAGTCCTGCGGGAACGGCGTCTGTAGAGGAGAAGGGAGGGAGAAAAAGTTTCACTGGCGCCGCACTGCCCCGCCCCCTCCCCCGGCGAGCTGTTGCAGAAGAACAATAACATCATTAGCATGTGACAAGCCCGAGTCTCTGCTGCCTGACTAGTAACTCGACCCAGCAGGAGATCGTGGCCAGCACTAGCTAAGCTTCTCTTCCTTCCCTGCTGAAGGGAGCATGCTGGCTGCTTGTAATTTTTTTTGTGATGGACGCTGATGAGCTGACCAGCCAATCTGCATGCACCTAGCCCTATCATGTGCATGCAGATTGGCTGGTCAGCTCATCAGCGTCCATCACAAATTTTTTTTACAAGCAGCCAGCATGCTCCCTTCAGCAGGGAAGGAAGAGAAGCTTAGCTATAGTGCTGGCCACGATCTCCTGCTGGGTCGAGTTACTAGTCAGGCAGCAGAGACTCGGGTTTGTCACATGCTAATGATGTTATTGTATAAATACCAGGAAGCAGCATGGATGGAGGGTAAGTCACAGAAATTGTGTGTGTTACTGTGCCCACCCCCCTGCAGACTTTATTTAAACTCCTGTTTAAAGGGAAACCTGGCTGAGGTTGACAGGCTGGCATTGAGAAAATGGATGAGGATGACTCTGGGTGGATATGAGAGTTACATTGTGGAGATCCTCTTCACAATGTAACTCTCATCCCCACAGAGTCATCCTCATCCATCTTCACAATGCAACACAATCATCTTCATCCCCACCCAGCACCATCCATCCCTCTCTAACGCATCCCCTGCACAATCTATCCCTTTCCACAACACATCCCCACCCACACCCAGCACCATCCATCCCTCTCCACAACGCATCACCACAACGCATCACCACCCACGCCAAGCACCATCCATCCCACTCCACAATGCATCCCCACCCACCCCTCTCCAACGCATTACCACAACACATCCCCACCCACGCCCAGCACCATACACCCCCACCCACGCCTAGCACCATCCACCCTCTCCACAACACATGGCTGTGGAGGAGGCGGGTACAGAGAGAGGTGGCTGTGGAGGAGGCGGGTACCACCCACCCCTCTCCACAACGCATCACCACAACGCATCACCACCCACGCCAAGCACCATCCATCCCACTCCACAATGCATCCCCACCCACCCCTCTCCACAACGCATCCCCACCCACGCCTAGCACCATCCACCCTCTCCACAACACATGGCTGTGGAGGAGGCGGGTACAGAGAGAGGTGGCTGTGGAGGAGGGGGATACAGAGAGGTGGCTGTGGAGGAGGGGGGGTACAGAGAGGTGGCTGTGGAGGAGGGGGGGTACAGAGAGGTGGCTGTAGAGGAGGGGGGTACAGAGAGGTGGCTGTAGAGGAGGGGGGTACAGAGAGGTGGCTGTAGAGGAGGGGGGTACAGAGAGGTGGCTGTAGAGGAGGGGGTACAGAGAGGTGGCGGTAGAGGAGGGGGCACAGAGAAGTAGCTTTACAGCCCTCTCTGTACCCCCCCTCCTCCACAACCACCTCTCTGTACCCCCTCCTCCACAACCACCTCTCTGTACCCCCCTCCTTAAAATGACTAAGATTGTATTTTTCTTTCTTTTTTAATAATTATGAGGTGGCACTGGTGGGCAGTAATGAGGTGGCACTGATGGACACTAATGGGCTGAACTGGTAAGCAGTGATGAGGTTGCACTGACAGGCTGAACTGGTGGACACTAATGAGGTGGCACTGTTGGACACTGATAGGCTGCACTTTACCTCTCCACCCTAAACAATAACCTCCTCCCCAACCTAGATTTTCTGAGATAATGAAAAAAAAAAATATCGGCAGCAAAAATATCGGCCATCGGCCGCCCCAATTTTGAAATATCGGCATCGGTATCGGCCAGAGAAAAACCCATATCGGTCTACCTCTAGTCTGCACTGTAGGGGTGTCTGCATTGTAGGGGTGGGAGTCTGCACTATAGGGGTGTCTGTACTGTGGGGGTCTGCACTGTAGGGGTGTCTGTACTGTGGGAGTCTGCACTATAGGGGGGTCTGTACTGTAGGGGTGTCTGTACTGTGGGGGTCTGCACTATAGGGGTGGGGGTCTGCACTGTAGGGGTGTCTGTACTGTGTCGGGTTGGGGTCTGCACTGTAAGGGTTTCTGTACTGTGGGGGGCTGCACTATAGGGGTTTCTGTACTGTGGGGTATGGGGGTCTGCACTGTAGGGGTGTCTGTACTGTGGGGGTCTGCACTATAGGGGTGGGGGTCTGCACTGTAGGGGTGTCTGTACTGTGGGGTATGGGGGTCTGCACTGTAGGGGTGTCTGTACTGTGGGGGTCTGCACTATAGGGGTGGGGGTCTGCACTGTAAGGGTGTCTGTACTGTGGGGGTCTGCACCATAGGGGTGTCTGTACTGTGGGGGTCTGCACTGTTGGGGGGGTCTGAACTGTTGGGGGGTGTCTGTGTAATGGGGTCCAGAGGTGCAGGGTGCTATGTAATGTAAAGGGGTCCAGTGGTGTATGGTGCTGTGTAATGTAAAGGGGTCCAGTATGTTTTACATTTAGTAGTATGGTGTATATTATACTTAGAATTTCTGGTGTGGCGTGGTTACAAAAGCACAAATTAGTGTGTTTTTTTATATAAAAAAATGATTGAAAGAAACATTTTTGCAAGGGAGGTGGGTGGCCGTTGGGGGGGCGCCAAAATGGAGCTTCGCTTGTGTAGGCAGAAATCCTTGCACCGGCCCTGCCCACTGGGCACTTAAACCTCCTTCCTAACCAGACCAATTTTTAGCTTTCGGTGCTCTCTCATTTTGAATGACAATTACTCAGTCATGCAACACTGTACCCTTTTTTTCACACAAATAGAGTTCTGGGTTTTTTATTTTTTGTGCTATAAATGAAAAAAGACAGAACATTTTGTAAAAAAAAACATTTCTCTTGTTTCTTTTATAAAATTTAGCAAATTAGTCATTTTTCTTCATAAATTTTGGTCAAAATGTATACTGCTACATATCTTTGGTAACAATAACTCAAAACAGTGTAAATTATTTGGTCTTTGTTATAGTTATAGCGTCTACAAGCTATGATGCCAATTATTGAAAATGTATCACACCTGATGTACTGAAGGCCTATCTCGTTTCGTGAGACACTAACAAGCCAGGAAAGTACAAATACCCCCCAAATGACCCCCTTTTTTAGACATTCCAATGTATTTAGTAAGTTGTAATTTTTTCCCACAATTCTTTGCAAAATTAAGATTTTTTTTTCTTTATAAAATTGTCGTTATAACAGTATTTTTTCTCTCGCATGGCATGTGCATACCACAAATTACACCCCAAAATACATTCTGCTACTCCTGTGAGACTTTTACACAGCATTGCCACATACAGAGGCCCAACATTGAAGTAGCACCTTTAGGCGTTCTAGTAGCATAAATTACACATCCAATCTCTCAACCACCCAGAACATTTTTGAAGGCCCTGGAGCACCAGGACAATGGAAACACCCACAAAATGACCCCATTTTGGAAAGCAAACACCCAAACGTATAATCTATGAGGCATAATGAGTTTTTTGAACGTGTTCATTTTTTTCCAAAAGTTTTTGGAAAATGTGGAAAAATAATTAAAAAGCTTTTTTTACGCAAAGCTGTTCATTATAAGATAATTACTAGGGTTGTCCCGATACCACTTTTTTAAGACCGAGTACAAGTACCGATCCTTTTTTTCAAGTACTCGCTGATACCAAATACCGATACTTTTTTTTTATCTCATGTGTCAGTAGGTTTTTTTTTTTTTTTATCTTTAACAATTTTTTTTTAATTTTTTTTTATTTATAATGCTTTCTTTTTTTTAAGGGGGGGGGGGGGGGTGGACCGTGTCAGTGTGTTTTTTCTTTAATTTTTTTATTTTCTACAATCATTTTTTTTAATGATTGTACGGGATACACGGCGGGATGCACGGGATACACAGAGGGATACACGGGATACACGGAGGGAGGGGGACAGACTGCAGCAATACGGCAATGTGGTTGTATAGAAGGCCAGGGTCAGTTCCGGAGAATGCAGCGGTATGTACAGATTAGTGCAGTGTCATAAGGGGTGTGAAGGTAAATGACAATTCCGTTTACCATACTTCCCTAATAATGTAGAGAAGTATGGTAACAGCAGAAACAGTCACCTATACAGAGGCCTGGTTTGGAAGGACATTGGGAACAATACTACATAGTGTCTCTTCCAACTCCTCCTCTGGGGCACACCTGGCATTTCTTTTTACGTCTGTGGCCTGTTTCACAGGAAGGGGGGGGGGGTTGTCAGGAAAGTTCCTTCGTTCCTTCGTGAAGTCTGCTCACTGAATCAGAGCGAATATTTTCTGGTGGGCCTTCAGGGTACAAAAGGGCGTGATAACTTCGGAGATAACTTCTTCTTGGTAATGCAGTTATACATGGCCAAACTGAAAAAATAAATGGGGACTTTATTATACCAATGGTGGGATTTTCTTGTGGGAAGGTAGGGTTTGATCATTTAATCACTGAAGTTAACTCCCCCCATGAACAAATTATAGTCATAGACACAAGCTGGTTTCTGAATTGGGCCGTTTCTTCTGAGGACTTCCACATACAGTAGGTGTCGTTATGAATTAATGTGAGCATGTGGACGTTTTGTCTGTCTCTCCACTTGACAGCCAATAGCTCTTGGTTCCGCAAAGATGCCGTCTCCCCTTATAGCCTTTAATTGATGAGTTTTTGCGGGAAACCCTTTCTACTGGCTCTTACTGGACTACATTGATGTAGACTCATTACTTAATTGATATCCTGATAAACTCAGGGCTATCCATTTCTGCGGGAAGACCCAAATTACTATGGGTGAAACAAATGCAATCAAAAACAGACTACATGCTCACCTCTCGGCTTCGATCCCAAAACAGGAAGGAGAAATCCTCCTCTCTTTAGCTTTATTAAAAATTCAACATTACAAAAATGCATTCTCATTCGTCAACCCACACAATTCACACCAATTTCACCCACCCCCTTGTGAAGCTGTCATTGGCCAGTTCATATAAGGGATGGTTTCTTATTTCATGCTCTTCTTGAAAATCCACGTGACATAAACGTTCTCTCAATAAAGCAGACCAGTTTACATAGAATTCCTTTTGGGGTCTGTAAAGACAGGAGCATGGGGGAAGGGTGACTTCCTATAGAAAAGTCCACAATTGCTTCTCCAAAATGAAGCGTCCAGGAAAGGCTTGGGAGTGAGAGCTTAGAGTGGAGAGTGGGGAGGATTACATCTGTTCTTAATAACATGTCCTTGTATATTCAACCTTAAGTTCCAAGATGTACTTATAACTTTAAGAACCATTATATATCATTCCTGATATCTGACAAAATCTTTATCAAGGAAAATAAGCAGGATTGATCATTCTCATACATACATATGCATATACAAAAGTAAATATGGAAATATTAACCGTAATTAAAGAAATATAAACCGAAAAACACTTTAATAGTTCTAATTAATAACATAAAATTTTCATTTTAGTTTCAAGTCCATCACAACATGCTGGAGTGTCCCTCTGGTGAAGATTGCGGAAGAGAGGCAAGCTCATATAAAAATTATCCACATAAAGATGGTATCCCTTTCCAAGGAGTGGATAGACAAGCTCCCAGACAACTTTTCGACTGGCTTCAATGTACTCTGGGCATTCAGGGGGATGAAGTTGGGAGTCCTTCCCTTCATACACCAGGAAGGCGTAGATGTACCCTGTGGCTCGGTCACAAAGTTTGTAGAGTTTAGCCCCATATCAGGCCTTTTTGCTGGGGATAAACTGTCTGAATCCCAGCCTGCCTGTGAATTTGACAAGGGACTCATCAATGGAGATATTTTGGTTGGGGTGTATAACTGGGGGAATTTTAATTTTTTTTTAGAAGTAGCTGAATTTTAAATAGTTTGTCAAAAGCTGGGTCATTTCAGGGAGGGCATTGGGTGTTGTTATTATAGTGGAAGAACCGCATAATCATAAGGTATCTTGACCTTGGAATAATGGATGAGAAGATTGGCATGTGGTGGATGGGGTTGGTGGACCAGTAGGAGTATAATTCATTTTTTTTGGGAGTCCCATATTAAAAGTTAGGCCTTAAAAAAATGTAATTCCTCCACAGTAAGTCCTCGCCACTCAAAGGTACGGGCGTAACTAAAACCAGGGTTGCTTACTATGAACTGCTGTGCATATGTGCATAGAGGTTGCACTGGACCATGATGGACGATAGTAGATCTTTAGTAAAAATGTAATTAAATAAATCAAGAAGGGAAAAATTATCGGTGTTCACCTGGACACCTGGCTAGGCGGGTGAAAGGGGGATGTTTGCCGCTTCGGAATTAAGGGTAAGCAACACAGGGTTTTGAAGGGCATAGGGAAGGCTGGCATGGGTCCTATCCCTTTGGGGCTGAGATGACACCTCACTAGTGCTTGGCATTTGTTGCAGTGGTACTCTTGTGGATGACACTGCGCTCAAGGTGGATGGCACTGCGTTTCGAGGTGGATGGCACTGCATTTGAGGTGGATGGCACTGCATTCAAGGTGGATGGCATTGCACTCGAGGTGGACAACAATGATCTCCTGGTAGTGATAGTAGGCTGCTTCTCCACTCCTTTTTTTTATGGGAACACGTTCTTCTTCCTCCGATTTTGTAGCAGACCCACTGCTTAAAACAGGTTCATATGCCGAATCTGAATCGGACTGAGACTCAGAGAGCTCCCCGCTGCTCTCGCCACTCAGGCTAAGAAGCTGGTATGCCTCCTTGCTGGAAAAATATTTTTTCACCATACTGGTGACTGTGTTGCGATAGGAAAACTAGGACAGATGTGTCTGCACTGCTGGGTGCTGGTAAGGGTGCACTGTTGGGTGCTGATGAGGGTGCACTGTGGGTGCTAAAGAGGCTGCACTGATGGGTGCTGAAGAGGGTGCACTAATGGGTGCTGATGAGGGTGCACTGATGGGTGTTAATGATGGTGCACTGCTGGGTGCTGGTGAGGGTGCACTGTTGGGTGCTGGTAAAGGTGCACTGCTGGGTGTTGATGAGGGTGCACTGATGTGCACTAATGCACTGCGGCTGCACTGATTAGCTGCCACTGATGAGGATCCACTTATGGGCAACTATTGGGCACAGTAGTGGCACTAATAAGCACTGTATTGGCACTGATGAGCACTGTAGTGGCACTGATGGTACTGTATTGGTACTGATGGCACAGATGAGCACTGCAGTGGCACTGATGGGCACAGGTGGTACTAATGGGCACAGGTGGCACTGATGTGGCACTGTAGTGTCACAGATGGCACAGATAAGCATTGTAGTGGCACTGATAGACACAGGTGGCACTGATGGGTACATGGTTTCCTCAGGAACTCGTTCTGTAGTGCAAATCTGCAAAAATGCAAAAAGCACAAAAAATGCATAGGTGTGAATCAGGCCTTTAAGGTGAAAAATGTCCCAGCACGTCCATGACGATCGTGGGATTTTAGCTTGCAGCGCAAGCAGCAGTAGTGAGGCGGCAGTGAAGTGACTTAAGAAACTACACTAGAGGCGGGGATACTGTTCCATACAGCGACCAAACTGGCACCTTTGATATATACCTGGAGACCCACAAAGCAGAGCTGAGCCTGGGAGGATGGGTGGAGGTACAGAAGAGGCAGCGGAGATGGTGAGAGTGTCTTAGTCTGTCCATAAACAGTTGTGCTCATAAGTTTACATACCCTGGCAGAATTTATGATTTCTTGGCCACTTTTCAGAGAATATGAATGATAACACAAAAACTTTTATTTTTTTTCAATTTCTTTATTTTTCCAAAATTTAATTTTTTCCTTCATTTATACAGAACATGGGAAATTACATTCATCTTAACACAAGAGATCAGTATACAATCAATTATCTACACATAGGGGCTGATTTACCAAGCATTTGCTCCATGACTCATGGAGCAAAGCCAGGAGAAACAGCCGTTTTTACATTTACTAAAGAAATACGCCGGCAGTGCAGTGTATTTATTTATTTACTAAAATGCCTAGTGCGCCCAGGAGAGGGCGCATGATGCGCCTGTATGGACCTGGCGCACGGCATTTAAAAATGTAAATAGATGGGGTTTGGGCGGGAGTTTATTAAGGGGGGATGTGGGGTGATGTTGTGAAGTGTAGTGACATGTGTTTGAGTGTTGCGGGCCGAATTGAAAGTGATTTTTGGGACCCGATCACTGTACGCCTGCACAGTACGCCTGAACCTCGGGAGGTTCATTTGCATACTGGGCATGCGTACACGGCAATTTTGGAGATTCACGCATGCCTTGTCAGTACCCTGGGAAAATCTTGGTAAATTCCAAGGGGCGTAGCTGTAATTGCGCGGGTTGACGCGTCGCACGTGAATCGCGAACTGTTTTCAGCTTACGCTGACCATGAAGGGAAACTCTGCGCCAAATTTCAAAGCAAAAACCGGCGCAAGTTCCCCTCCAGGTGCATACCAGGCTCTTAGGCTTGGTCTGGAACTTAAGGGGTTAAACCTACGCCAAAAAACAGCGTGGGGTTCCCCCCAGATCCAGACCAAGCCCTTATCCCAAGCACGCAGTCTGGCCAGACAGGAATGGGGGTGGGGACGAGCGAGCACTGCCCCCCCACCCCAAAGCACTCTTGTCCCCATGTTGATAAGGGACAAGAGCTCCTTCCCGACAACCCTAGCCGTTGGTTGTCGGGGTATGCGGGCGGGGTCTTATCGAAATCTGGGAGCCTCCTTTAATAAGGTGGCCCCCAGATGCCGGCCCCCATCCTATATGAATGTGTATGGGGTACCTACCCATTCACCTGGGGAAAAAATGTAAAGTAAAAAAACACACTACACAGGTTTTTAAAATAATTTATTAGTCAGCTCCGAGGGTCTTTTGCCGGGGCCCCCCTTTCTTCTTTAAGCTCTTTTACAAGGGGGGGTGTAGGCCTGGTCTTCTCTCTTCCACCGGGGCCCTGGGCTTCGCCGTTTTCTGCCGGGGGGGGCGCCACACCCCCGGTCTTCT
Source organism: Rana temporaria (assembly GCF_905171775.1). NCBI lineage: Eukaryota > Metazoa > Chordata > Amphibia > Anura > Ranidae > Rana > Rana temporaria. The sequence continues at coordinate 313,413,496 of NC_053489.1, forward strand.
CCGATGCCTTCCTTCGGGGCCCACCCCTTTAAGCTCTTTTACATTGGGGGGGGCACGGGCTTCACCGTTTTCTGCCGGGGGGGCGCCACCCCCGGTCTTCTCCGGTGCCTTCCGCCGGGGGCCCCCCACCCCTTTAAGCTCTTTTACATTGGGGGGCGCGGTCTTCGCCGTTTTCTGCCGGGGGGCGCCACCCCCGGTCTTCTCCGGTGCCTTCTGCCGGGGGCCTGGTCTTCCTCGTTTTCTGCCGGCGGTGCGCCAACCCCCCCGGTCTTTTCTCTGCTGTCTTGTCGTTGTCTCTTCTGCCTGGCTCCTTCGCGGAGGCCAGGGCTTCTCTCAGGTGTCTTCTTCCTTCTTCTCTTCCATTCGATGTTGACACAACAAGGTCTCCCGCTGTTATGCCATCTGAGTGGTGCGCATTGACTTATATAGGCATAGGGCGTGGTCACCGGCTGATGCCACCCTGCGACCTCAACCTTTGTGACATTACATTCCCATCATGACCCTAATTACGAACAGACCCTAATAAGGACTAAAATACAGGGTTAATCACTAGTTAAAAAACAGTTAAGGTCCAGGGTATCTAATGATTAACCCTGTATTTTAGTCCTTATTATGGTCTGTTGGTAATTAGGGTTCAAGTGACCCCTTTTTTGTTATTTAATTAATTTAATATTTTTTTATTATTTTGTACCTTTTTATTTATTGGATTATGTATTTCATTATACATTTTTATTATTATTGATTAGCCCTACAATTATAGTTTTGTCATATATTTTTTACCAGCATGCCAGGATTTGCATGCTCAGGAGTTATGTGTTACCTGCTAGTTGCACATGTTAGTGTTGTAACGTGCAGGGACCTGGGACAGAGGCTGGATTCAGATTTCAACTCCTCCCATAGCCAGCTAATTGACAGGCCTATTTAAATGTACGTAATTTGTGACCTAGCATGCTTCCTAAAGACGTGCATACGAAACAGCTGTCGAGGCAGAAGTAAGTCACGCTCCAACATCACCTCCGGTCCTCTGGCTCACCGCAGTCACGGGTGGAACGCACGCCAGGACAACTCCACTTGGGATGCTTTCATTTCTGATATCGCCATCCAGCCTCAGTGCCGGGTCTGTGGCACTTTTAAATGTAAGCAGCCATTTGGCTTTTCTTTTGTACATGTAAAACTTTAGCCTTGGCACTTCTGAGGCCTCTTAAAGCAGCATACCAGTCCATGGGCTGCCTGAAAGCAGCAGCCCATGCACCTTTTGATCCCTCTTTGGGAGAAGGAGCCCAAATATCCAGTCTCAGACTAGTTATCCACATTCCAGCTCCTACTGGATACTTTCCCTCTAGGGAAAAAAAGGCTGGTTGATTTGAATCTCCTGCCCTATACTCTGGAAGCTTCTTCCAGGGCAGGAGGAAGCAATAAAACTCCCAGCCTGTGAGATGCTGAACAGGCCAGAACAAACCATTACTGCTTACTTGATTACAGAAGAAGTTTAAGCTAACCTTGCCTAGCAACCTACAAGGGTGCTAGATTTATAACACAGCTGATACCATTTTTCAAAGGTAGTGTTATTCCTGGACAAAATATGTAGCGCTGTGATAAGTGCAAATAAAGTGCAATACTGCAAATAATTATAATTATAAACGAAAATAGTCCACAGTGAAAATAGTTCTTCTATATCTCCCTCTAAACAATATTATCTTCCAGTGATCCAAAATGTTAAACGTGAGTAGAATTCATCCAGTAGTTAGGATTAAAGGCTTACCAGAAATATTGGCTGCTCAGTCAAGTGTAGCAAACATGCATGGGCTATGCCAATCTTAGAGGGTTGATATCTCTTCTCATCAATCCTAGACTGTAGAACTTCAGATATATCCAAAGAAAAAACTCATATAGTGTAATATTGTTGTGCCAAGTAATGATCACACGCAAGTAAGTTTAGCACTACCCCCGAAGGAGCTGCTGGTTTAGATTTGGGCCTGCCCTTACCTTACTGTTCCATACGCTCATTTCAGGAATTCTCCTTGAAGAGTTGTCCACAGAAATGTTCGCACCAAACAAGAAGTCTCTTTCAAGGTTTTTATTGAACAAAGTTCTCCAACAGAGGGGTAGAGGTATGGAGAAAGACTCAGGTACCTTTGCTTTGCGGATCGCGGGTACAACTTAGATGCAGAGGATTAACTCAACTCCACACTGGATTTCAGCAACCACCAGATAGACCTACTCTCACTGGCCTAGCAGCTGGCACGAAGCTCGTCAAAGTCTCTGCCACAGACTTAATAAGTGTTGTCAGGCCGTCCCACGACCTTCTGCCACAAGATCGCGTAACCACTCACGGTGCCAAGAGTCTTTCAGCCGGGCCGGGCCGGCAGCACAGTGAGGTAAATTTGCCAGGGTACGTGCATCAATTAAATCCCACGGTTCAGCTTCCTTCTGTAGGTAAGGTAGCGGAGGACCATTCCTGGATTAGTAGGCCCCAGAAACTCCTGGGCCTACTCTCAGTTGCGAGGCTTCGGGCCAGTCGGCCCAGAGGCTACAAAACAGTTCACACATCCCTGAGGCCAGGAGGGCCATCAGGTCATGATCGGCAAAACGAACCCCGCCAGAACGGTGTCTGTCCCTCAAGTACCCCTCCCCAGAATTCACAGTGGGTTAACCACACCCCCTGAGCTTCTTCTGGATAAGAGATACCCAATGCATCTAGTCTGCTGCCTTTCCAACCTTGGCCTGTGGTAACAGCGACACCCACCGTCAAGGGGAAAATTGTGCAACCCAGCTAAACTGAAACAAAACCAACAATTTAGCATAATTATTCTGAGCTAAATTACAGCTCAGGCAACTAGAATTTAACATATAGCGCTTACTCAATGGGAGCATGGCGTTACACAAGTATAATATAACTACATGCAAATGTGCGTGCAATTACCAGTCTTCACCTCCATGCAATGCAAACTCACCGCCAACTACCGCATATACTCGAGTATAAGCCGAGTTTTTCAGCACATTTTTTTGTGCTGAAAATGCCCCCCTCGGCTTATACTCGAGTCACCTTTTTGCAGCTGATCTCCCAGACTTTGGGGAAGGGGTACCAGCACACATGTAGCCCCATTCTTCCTCTACAAGTGTGCAAAATTTGTTGTCCAGGTGACCTACAGCCAGGGAGCACAGATTTTTCAAAACCTGTGCACCCCTTCCTTAGACTCCCATGTTAAACGGTCATTTCCCTGGTGACTTTGGGGACCTGGTAACGGCAGGTCGTAGGTCCTCTGAACTTGGCACACATGTAGCCTCATTTCTCCTCTACAAGTGTGCAAAGTTTGTTGTCTGAGGGACCGATTTTTCAAAGCTGGGCACCCCTTCCATAGACTCCTATGTTAAACGTCAGTCTAGTCATGGACACAGTGAGGCATGGGCACAGTGAGGCATGGGCACAGTGAGGCATGCACATGGATACAGTGAGGCAAAGTGAGGCATGCAGATGCCCTAGGCTTATACTCGAGTCAATGCATTTTCCCATTTTTTTGTGGTAAAATTGGTGCCTCGGCTTATATTCGGGTTGGCTTATACTCGAGTATATAGGGGTAAGTCTTTTACAGCAACATGGGTAAAGTGGACACCATCTTCAGGCATCAGCATAAAACTCATTCTGAAACTCTCACTTTTCAGGGTAGTGTTCCTTTCATATGTTTTAAAATACCATAGGCAATAGACAAAAAACAGACATACTATTAAAAAACAAATAAATGTAAAAACAAATACAAAATACAAAGCTGCTTAACTCTTTAAAGCTTAAGTTGTGGCGGCATGACATTTTTGCTATAGACTCCTACTCTTCGTGATTTGCATGAATGTGCATCTTCAGAGGCCTCTGAAGATGCTTTATAGTTTGTATTTGGTTTTACATCTATTCATTTATCACCTATTTTTTTTAGCTGCCTGTAACCATTATCCTCTGCTTCCTCGCCTCTTACCTTGGTGCGAATGACATCCACGACACACATCCCAGGAAGCAGTGTTTTACTGAGATGCAGTGAGATTCCATGCATACTCAGACATGGCACTAGTCTCTGTCAGGTGTTTGGAACTGGCAGAGACCCAAAGCATGTCTGTACACATGTGGGGTATTCCTGCATATGTACACACACAGCAGGTAGGTTTTGCATATACTGTGCAGTATTACCTACTAGAAAGTTGCTGACAAATATTTGTGGCTCACACTATCCATGAGGGTCTATTAGCAAACAGCATGTTCCTACCACAAAAATATTGGTAGCAGGGCCTACACAGTTAAAGTTGGGGTAAGCAGTTGCTTTTGTAGACAACAGAAATATAGCACATGCCCATGAGCTTGTTTATGTGAGGAAATTGCAGTAACCCCCAACTATTGTGCCCATACCTCCCAACCCGCTCGGATTCTGCGTGAAATTCCCGCGCACACTGCATCCTCCCGCAGTCCCGCGCGGGGGTTAATTTTCCCGCACAGGAAGAACAGCACAGGAAGAAGAACAAGGTCAGAGGGGAGACATGCTTACTGGAGAGATGTGTGGTCTGCGGCAGCTGAATGGAAGAGGAGAACCCGACAGGCTGTATGCACAGATAGGAGACAACTACATCACCAATCAGCGCCACCCCCCCTGCGCAACAACTTCGATCGCGGCAATCACCCCCCCCCGCTCAAAAACGTAAAAGCTTTGAACGCGGCAACATAGCTCTCCCCTCCCCCCCGCTCAACAACTTCAATTGCGGCAATCACCCCCCCCCGCTCAACAACTTTGAGATCCGTGGCAATCCCCCCCGCTCAACAACTTTGTGCCTATTACTATTTTGATGCATCCTGGGCATGCCTTTGCCATTTACGATAAGACCAACATTGTGGTGCTCGCTTCGGCAGCACATATAAAATGTAATCCTAGATAATGGGACACGGATGGAAAGGCAAATGGGGGATGCACAATTAGAAGACATAGTAATACAAGGAAAAATAAGGACAAGTGCTGATTTAATAATAACACACGGGTGGCAACAGGTAAACGATTGGGAGTTTCTGCAACTCAAACACTTGGTAAGCACAATACCCCAACCGATAAGAGATGAGAAAACACTGAACCCAATTGAAAATCTTTGCAATATCAAAACGCCAATGAAACACGGAATTTCTCAAATGTATGATATATTGACAGAATAGAAGGTAGCGGGACCCTACCCATCATAGGAAAATGGGAACAAGTTCTAGCAATAAAGTTAGATGAAAGACAGATGATAGAAGCAGTATATAATTACACAGCAGTTATCTCTACGATAGAAGCTAATTATAAATGTATGGTAAGATGGCATCTGACTCCGGAGAGAATTAACCAATTTCAGCCAAATAGGTCTCTCCAGTGCTGGAGAAAATGTAAACAAAGGGGAACAACAATACACATCTGGTGGGAGTGTCCAAAAATAAAGCTTATTGGCATAATATTCTAGACCAGGGTTTCTCAACTCCAGTCCTCAAGGCGCCCCAACAGGTCATGTTTTCAGGCTTTCCATTATTTTGCACAGGTGATTTGATCAGTTTCACTGCCTTGTAATTACCACAGCCATTTCATCTGAGGGAAATCCTGAAAACATGACCTGTTGGGGCGCCTTGAGGACTGGAGTTGAGAAACACTGTTCTAGACCATTACGAGGAAATAACCGGTGAAAGGATCCCACAAAACTCTTGGAATGTGTTGTTCCATGGCACAAATAAAACCAAGAAAACAATATAAAGAAACTCTGGTCCCTCCCCTGCTCAATGCTGCAAAGGCACTGATCCCAAAATAATAGCTCCAAGTGAAGAAGCCAACTATAAAAGAATGGATACAGAGAGTCGATCATACTTGTAAGATGGAGTACTTGTGCAGCAGGGAGCAGGGAATGGAGGAAAGATATAGACTGATCTGGAAGAAATGGAGTAAGTTTAAGCAAACAGAGAAGTATGCAGCAAGTATTTTAGAAATGGATGGGCCCGAAATAAGTTAGGATGGTGAAAGTATCAGATCTTGGGAGGGGAGGAGGGATTGGAGGGAGGTGGGGGGGAGGGATGGGTCTAAATAAATATAGGATGTTTTGTAAAGATTTTATGTAATGTAGTTTGTATGGAGGAAATAACCCTTAATAAAATAAAGTAAAAAAAAAAAAAAAAGACCAACATTGCAAATAAGCTGTTCAAGGCACTTTCATTTTAAAAACTGCAGAAATGTATAACCTGACCCTTTAGTCACATAGCTAGTTAAATGTTTTTTTTTTCTTGTTTTCTTCATTGCTGACTTTTACACAACTGCATCTATGTCCCATATTTCTTCATTTAACCACATCCACCTACAGACTATCAGTATGTTCCTCATTTACTAACTTATTTATTTTAAATTAATTCATAAAAAATATAATAAGGGAGAAAGACAAGGCATTTTTTCTTAATTAGCCAGTCACTTGCTTATATAGGACACAGTACAGTAACTGATATTAATACTACCATTTACAGTCTTTTGTGGTACTGGAATGTGGCATAATTACTGTATCATAAGGGATTCTAGACAATATATTATTAGTTTATTACCAATGACCAGAACATTTTCATTAGGCTATTCCTTACACATTGAGTAATAAGGGGACATACAGGGGTGGACTAACAACTCATGGGGCCTCCGGGCAATATGAGATTATAAGGCCCCCGGGCAATAGGAGATTATGGGGCCCCTGGGCAATAAGAGATTATGGGGCCCCCAGGTAATAGGAGATTATGGGCCCATACAGTATATACACACACACTCATACAGTATACATACACAATATACATACACACAGAATACACATACACACACACTGAAAAGGTACTGGAGAGGCGGGGCAGCTATAACCTTGTGATTTTTAGACCAAAAGGATGTCGGTAAGGGACGTTTCAGGGACAGATGTAAAAAAACACACATTTTTACATACTGTCCCTGGTTTTTCTGACGCTGGCAACCCTGATGGGGACCCCTAGTGGCATGGGGCCCTCGGGCAGTGCCCGAGTGCCAGAATGGTCAGTTCGCCCCTGGGGACATACTTCATGTTCACTCCAGTTCCCTGAAGAAGTTGAACTCTGTAGAAGCCAGCTAGCCATTAGGTGAATTTTATAGTAGACAAAAAGTCTTTCTTAAAGTCAGCAGCAGTTTTGGCTAAAATGTCCTTATATATCTCTGGATTTGACATGTGAATATGGCTGGTGCTGTAGGCGTCTTATTATAAAAATATGTCTGAGTGGTAAATAGGGCGGAACTGTGACTACATTAACCACTTCTGCCACGGAAGGTTTCACCCCCTTAATGACCAGGCCATTTTTTGTGATACGGCACTGCGTTACTTTAGCTGATAATTGCGACACTGTACCCAGATAAAATTGATGTATTTTTTTGCCACAAACAATTTTGAAAATAAAACAATATTTTTTACTTTATGCTATAAAACATATCCAATACAATTTTTTTTAAATCTAATTTATTCATCAATTTAGGCCAATATGAATTCTGCTACAAATTTTTGGAAAAAAAATCACAATAATCTGCGACATTGCGGCGGACAGATCTGACACCTAGCTGACACTTTTGACACTTTTTTGGGAACCAGTGACATGATTACATTGATCAGTGCTAAAAATATGCACTGACATTGTAACACTGGCACTGGCAGGGATAAGGTTAACATCAGGTGTGTTTAAAGGGTTAACTGTGTACCCTCAGTGTGTTTCTAACTGTGTGTGTGTGGGGGGGGGGTGGGCGGGCTCATCCTAAAAAAGAATATCCGGATCACTTAAATGGCCAATGACAGTGGCCATTTACCATGTGATCACTCCGTGAAATGACAGAGCTATCACTTGTAAATGAAGCACTACCCCCAAAGGAGCTGCTGGTTACATTTTGGGTTTGCACGTTACTGTACCTCTGTAGCTTCGTTGTCAGGGTGGGAAAGTCCATAATAAATGCAATGTCCAGACAGATGTAAAACCTTCAATAGTTAGGTTTTGTTTTTACTGCAGGATAACTTGAAGTAGAGAAAGTAGAATAAGGTGACCATATTTTTAAAATGAAATCCGGGGACATATTTTTTTTTTCTAGTAATGGCGGCAATCAGCGAATCTCTGCCCGTCGCCGCCGCCTGCTTCACAGCCTGTCAAGTCTCACTCTCCAGCTTGGGATCCCCTTTTAGGATTGCAGGCCCCAGCCAGCATAGCTGGGCCTACTAAACAGCGAAACAACTCCGGCCAACGTGGCCATGAAGTCGGGCTCACACACTCGCACCTTGTGCCAGGAGGGCCATGAGGCGAAGGACCCCGATAAATGGTGTCTACCCCTTAAGTACCCCTCCCCAGAATGCATAGCGGGGTCACCACTCCCACTGCACCGCTGCCGAGAAGGGACACCCAACACACCATGGTACACCTGCGTTCCAACATAAGGCCAAGATGGCAACACCACCTGCAGGCAACAAGGGAAACTACCAAGTAGTACCACAGCCAGAACAGAGGCAAATTTGTGTTAATCAAACAGACCTGAGCCCAAGTATAGGTCCAGACTTCCCTTAAATTTAAAATAGCGCCCCCTAGATTAGGGGTGGGCACTACATAAACAAGCTGGTGCATGCCTGGCTTAGCTCTTCCCCTCTCTGTATGGATTGGTGAGAGGAGAGGGGAGAGATTGGTTGCAGCAGAGCTGTGGGCTGGACCTGTAGTGCCCACAGCGCTGCTCTGTGCCCATTTCTGCACTCATCTATCCATCCATGCTTAGCCATCCCATCCATGCCATCTATACTCAGCCATCCTAATTCATGCTCAGTTATTCCCATAGAGAGCCGGTCAAAATCTCCTGCTCTTGCGAGTTGGATGTGGGGAAACCGCATCCAATTCGCAATGGTTTAAATCGAGCGTTAAGCCGCGGCCATGGCTTGGGATCCAACTTGTGAGACCCCAAGACATGTGAAATCCCATTTTAGTCAATGAGAGCTGTCTTAATTAGCACTACTGAAGTCGCACCATAGCTTGTAGACTCTAAAACTTTCATAAAGACCAAATAAAATGCACTTATTTGGGTTATTTGTTACCAAAGATATGTAGCAGCATACATGTTGGCCAAAGTTTATGAAGAAAAATTACTAATTTGCAGAATTTTATAACAGAAACAAAGAAAAATTCATTTTTTTTACAGAATTTTCGGTCATTTTTCATTCATAGCGCAACATTTTTAAAATAAACTGCGGTGATTAAACCACCCAAAAAAAGCTCTATTTGTGTGAAAAAAGGACAGAAAATTCATATGGTTACAGTGTTGCATGACTGAGTAATTGTCATTTAAAATGTGAGAGCACCGAAAGCTGAAAACTGGTCTGGGCAGGAAGGGGGTTTAAGTTCCCAGTGGGTAGGTGGTTAACAAATAAAAGGTGGAAGAGGAACACATGTAATGGATAATTATGTATTGAATAAATATGTGCGCTAAAATGTCACAACATAATAATAATAAAAAAAAAACGGAATCATTCCTTATGTCCTTTGGCTTCCTTATCAATCATCTGTATTTGCTGCTGGCAGCATCACACATTATATAATCATATAAAGTCTTTCAGGATACACAAACCACAGGGTTCCGATGAGTCACACTGAACAGACTCATAAATAAAGCAGATCCGGAAGGTCACAATGTTTTTTTTCTAATGTAGGTTTCCTGTCACACACTATGGGCAAACATTCATTCATATGTTTTTCTGAATAACCAATATAAATAGCTACTGTTCAACATTTTGATCACATGTATAAAAAAAAAAAAATCATGTGTATTAAAAAAAAAAAAAACAAGATTGTGGCATAAACAGGCTATCAATCACTGTATTGTTGACATATCTCCTGTAAATTACTTGTACATTATATCCCAAGCTGATAATTAAGAATGAGTTATACTGTGAGCTGTTTGAATGCACGGGAACTGAATTTATAAAAATATAAACGAAAGATGATGAGCTTATTAGAATCATTCAGATTTCTGCTGTTACTGGTATTATTTACTAAGGAGTAAAAATGTTTACTTAGCAAAGTGAACATTGACAAGAAAGGTGTAGCTCTGTGTATTTCAACCAAGTGCTATCAAAATCATGTTTTCATTATTTTCTAGCATATTAATGGGTATTCAAGGTGAGCACAGTATCATTTTTTTTAACCATTGTTTACCTTGCAAACTGAATACAGTACAACCTTGGATTGCGAGCATAGGTGTGCGCAGCCTTCTGCATTAGGGTGTGCACCTCAAAGCTCCAACACATATGTGCATGTGATATATTTACTGGCCTCTTCCCCGCTTTCCATCCTGAAACAATGGGGGGGGGGGTTGGGACCAGGGGAGCTCACAGGGGAACATGGGCAGCAGAAAAAAGAGGAACAGGGGTGGCGGGGTGGCATATATTGGTACCATTCCCCTGTATTTTCCTGCTGGGGCAACTGAATGTCAGCCAGAGGGAAAGGAGGAGAAGTTTACAGAAAATGTAGACCGGTTTTACTAAAATTACACCCCGCCGCCCCTCCTGCCCAGGTTCTGGGGGTCAGCAAAGAAGGACCGCTGCCCACAATCGATGGGTAGATGGCGATTGATGGGGCCATGTCCAGGATTAGGGTGTGCCCAGGCACACCTGGCACACCCCTTGCGCAAGCCTATGATTGCGAGTAACTTGGTCTGCGAGTGTTTTACAAGACAAGCAAATTTTTTTGATAAATTTTAACTTGATAAACATGCGAGGTCTTGCAATAAAAGTAGCGTCACCTCATAACTGAGTATAAAAGAAAAGAGACGTGCCTCTAAGTGTTGCAATATGGTTCAATTTATTGAAGGTACAACATTTAGGCTGGGTTCACACCATCGCCGCATGAGGCTCCCAGCATGGGTCCGGTGCGTCCTGGTTTAACTTTTCAGGTCCGATTTCAGCCCAAATGTTTGGCTGAATTTTGGACCTGAAACGGACCAAAAGACACACAGGGCTCCTATGCAAATTCGCACTGGAGCTGCAGCAGAGATATGTGAACCTGCTCCATAGGGCCGATCAAAATCTCCTGCTATTTCGAATTGGATGTGGGAACCCGCATCCAATCCGCAAAAGTGTGAACAGAGCCTTAGGGCTCTTTCACACAGGTGGCCCGTTCAGGTCCGCCTGCCAGTTTTTTAGGCGGACCTGAACGGGCGCTCCGTGCTCCTCTATGGAGCTGACATCCGACCCGCTCCAATCCGCCAAAGTGTGACGGAGGAAAAACCTACTTTTCTATCCGTCTGGCGGATTGGATCGGGTGAACACGGACTGATGGGGAGAGAAAAGACAGGGCGGTCCCTGTCATCCGCCGGCTCAGCGGGGATCAACGGAACGATCCCCGCTGAGCAAGCGGAGGTTCACGGGGCGGATCAGTGTGAAAGGGGCCTAAAGCTCAATTCACAGTACTACAGTTTGGGATTCGACTTGTGAGACCCCAAGACATGTGAAATCCCATTTTAGTCGATGAGAGCTGTCTTAATTAGCACTAGTGTTGAGCAGAATACGCCATATTCGATTTTGCGATATATCTCAAATATATAGTCGAATATTCGAGATATATTCGCTAAATTCGAATATTCGTGATATTTTATCGAAATGAAATGATTGCGAATTTTCGCTATTGCGAATGCGAAAATAATTGCGAAATTTCAATAACTGCGGTAGGAGCACTCTGATTGGCTCAGAATATTCTTGATATTTTTTCGAAATTTCGCAAAATGCAAATGCGATATTTACTGCGCAATTTCGACAAATGCTGTAGGAGCACTCTGATTGGCTCAGAATATTCGTGATATTTTACAATACAAAATAATTGTGAATATTCGGCAAATGCGGAAGGAGCACTCTGATTGGCTCAGAATATTCTTGATATTTTACAATACAAAATAATTGCGAATATTCGGCAAATGCGGAAGGAGCACTCTGATTGGCTCAGAATATTCTTGATATTTTACAATACAAAATAATTGCGAATATTCGGCAAATGCGGAAGGAGCACTCTGATTGGCTCAGAATATTCTTGATATTTTACAATACAAAATAATTGCGAATATTCGGCAAATGCGGAAGGAGCACTCTGATTGGCTCAGAATATTCTTGATATTTTACAATACAAAATAATTGCGAATATTCGGCAAATGCGGAAGGAGCACTCTGATTGGCTCAGAATATTCTTGATATTTTACAATAAAAAATAAAAAGTGTTTTGCATTGGTGGTGATTCTTTACTCTATCCATCTGTCACAGGCGTCAATCAAACACCTTGAAGATTGAACACGTTCATGCTGCATGCTTTGGACTTTTTTTCACTTCACATATCAAAGACATTTTTATGAAAGATTATTTTTCTATTATTGGGACTATATTTCTTTATATATTTGTTTCACTGTGTATTTCACAATACACATGTTATGTTGTATAACATTTTTGAGTTGCTGCTGTATTCTCCCCTTTTTTTAAGGTATGCGCAATTTTTTCCTTCTTACAAAAAAAAATAATATCAAACATACAAATATTAATAACAGAAACATACACAAAGCCCCCCCCCTTTTGCATCAGAGACAATCAGAGTTCTCCTACCACAGTTATCGAAAATTCGCAATCATTTTCGCATTCGCATTAGCGAAAATTCGCAATTTTTTTTTTTTAATTCAGCAACATAAAAGGATCGCCTCAGCTTAGCTACTCGGCCCAGGGTCTCTTATCATACCAGCAATGCTTTTAGACGTCGATAGGATGTGATCTGTTTTAAAAATAAAATAAAAAAAATGCGAATATTCGGAATCGCGAATATTCACCGCGAAATTCGAAATATATCGCGAATACTCGAATATGCCATATTCGAGCCGAATATTCGCAATACGAATATTCGTGAGCAACACTAATTAGCACTACTGAAGTCGCTTCGACTTTAAAAAAGGGTTCCTGTTTGACTTCAAGGTGACTTCTATCCGGCTCATGCCCATAAACTTTAATGGAAGTTGCCTCAAAGTTGCCTTGAAGTCACATTGCTATAATCTTTTTATATGGACTATAGACTGAAGGACGTATTAATAAATGGTTGTGGAACAAATCATCTGAGTTTCCATTATTTGTTATGGAGAAATTTGCAGTGATATACGAGTGCTTTGGATTACAAGCATGTTTACGGAAGGAATTATGCACGTAATCCAAGGTTTTACTGTAATTGGTTTGGAAAGCGAACACTCTCCATACAGGTCTAAAAATTTACAAAATTCACTTAGCTATAGTTGCTATATAAAACATTATTTTCAGCCATGTTAATATTAATTAGAGACCTTATTGGCTCTCATCACTAAAGATTAAGTTAGTTAAGGCAAATATCAATTGCTATAATTTAGCGCCCATTCACACCAGTCAGGTTTGTGAGAGTGGGTTTCTCTCACATGTGATAACATGCATTATGTTAAGGCAGACAATTAATTTGTCTAATACATCACAACTTGCTGCATTTTTCTCTAGTGCATCACAACGCATGGTCAGGGGCAGGAGGGACGATTTCCCTGGGTGCAGTGGCTTAATAATGGGGGGACACCACATGGAGAAGCTACAGGCTGACAGAAGTAGTTATAGCAGCATCACTACCCCATCATCCTTGCACATCCTTGCAAATCTGGAGAGGAGAAGAGAGAGCCAGGAGGATAAGTGGGCTGTGAACTCTTCCCCCCACCCCCAGCCATTCTCTCCTGTTAGGGCACGATCAGAATACAGAAGTTAACACCGGAACGCTGTGATGGGCTTGGTTGCCCATCCCCCCCTCTCTCCTCCCTAGACTGCTCCTGTCTTGGCAGCAGGAAACATGGGTAGAGGGTGGATAAGCAAGCCAATGGCATCTTTAGCGCTAGGCACCCAGGGCATATGCACCGCATCTCCTGGGCCCCAGACGCAGTGATCATGTACTGCTACAGCAGCTGGCATCTCTCTCTGCTGGGTGCCTGTCAAATGTAGTAAATGTCAGGGCAGAGGGGAGCTTCCCCTCAGCTCCTCCTTGACTCTGAAATGTCAAGATGAGGGGGGCCAGGGAGAAAGGACATCCCATGATCATCTGTTGTGCTGCATCTTAGATCTGTACATTTGAGAGAGAGAGAGAGAGGGGGGGGGGGGGCATTGCACTGGGGACACAAAGGGTGGCCAGGAACAAACATTTGTGCTAGCAATGAGAGGATTTTTGTTAGGAGTGGGGATTTGGAAGGGGAAAGAGGAAGAGGATTAGCACTAGGAGGGAGGCTATGAGGCTATGTGCCAGAAGAGGGGATTGGGAAGAGATTTGTCCTGGGTTAAGGGGAGAAGATTTGTGCTGGGAGGGGGATTGGGGAGGAATTGTGTTAGCAGGGGAAATTTGTGGGGGAAGAGTATTTGTGATTGGGGGTGATCTGGAGGAATTTGTGCTGGGAGTGGGGATTGGGGGGGTTTGTCCTAGGAGGAGAAATTTGGTGTGGGGATTTGTGCTAGGAGGGTTGATTTGGAGGGGAGGATTTGTGCTAGAAGGGGTGATTTGGGGGATATTTGTGCTGGGTGGGTTGTTTGGGGGGGGGGGGGGTAGTTGTACTGGGGGGATGTTGGAATATTTTAGCTTGGAGGAGGGATGGGGGGAAATTTGTGCTAGGAGTGTTGTTTGGGGGAGGATTTGTGCTAGGAGTGTGGATTTTAAGGGATGAAGATATGCGTTAAGAGGATGGATTTGAAGGGGAGGATTTTTGCTGGAAGAGGGAATTTGGGGTGGAAGGGGTGATTTTTTTCACAGAACATCATCTCATTACTGTTACAGAGGTATTAAAATTAGAGTAGAGGTACTGAAAGCGATCTTCACAGAAACATGTGTAGTGTTTTCACTTATGACGTGATGATGTGATTGTGGAGTTCCTCTTTAACACAGAGCAAACATAGCTAAAATGAAGACATAGGGGGTTATTTATGAAAGGCAAATCAACTTTGCACTACAAGTGCAAAGTACAAGTGCAAAGTGCACTTGAAATTGCACTGGAAGTGCACTTGGAAGTACAGTCGCTCTAAATCTGAGGGGAAGATTTGAAATGAGGGGAAGCTCTGCTGATTTTATTATCCAATCATGTGCAAGCTAAAATGCTGTTTTTTTTTCCTTGCAAGTCCCCCTCGGATCTACAGCGACTGCACTTCCAATTGCACTTTCAGTGCAATTTCAAGGGCACTTTGCACTAGTACGTAGTTTGCACTTGTAGTGCAAAATGGAGTTGCCTTTAGTAAATAACCCCCATAGTGTATCACATTTTTTATTTACCGCAAGCAAGGAAGATTTTACAGTCAATCAATTACATGTTAATGCTTTCACATGGGTATGCATGTTTCATTTCTTGTTGTCAGTCTGATTGTTAATAAAAAGCATCATGATAATATATAAAATGAATATTTCGCTTTTGAGAATGAGTTTGTGGCAAACTGTATTCCAATGAACTGTCACTATATTTTGCAAATATTTAAAATGCATTGTCATTATTAAGATGGTTGTTGAAATTCTAGAGATGCTTTTAATGCTGCAGTCTGTACCGGATAACAAATTTAAAGAATAATTAGCTACAAGGATGTCCACCCACACTCATCTCTTTGTGGTCAGGTTCAGTTTGTTCCTTAGCCGAGTTCCTGCCTCCTACGCTCTCCTGGGCTGTCTTCATCAATGCCTCTGACACTGCAAAGTGCTATTTTGTAATCTAGCAACACATCTCTATTATGTGAAAGCCAAATGCCTTCAATCCCACATGTCTCCAGGGAACGCCTGACAAGGGAACCTTGTGACCGCTAATATCCTTGCATTATTCGCTAGATATATATTATCTATTTTATTTTTTTATTTTTTTTTATGATTTGTGACATCGAAATCAAAGTTTAAAAAAATCATGGCAACCAGATAAATTGGTTAAAAAAAATGAAAAAAGGAGTGTCAAAAGGAAACAATTGTATCACCATGAGGGGGGTTTAGTCTTCAGCTTTCATTCATAGAATATAACAGGCAGGGACACTATTAAAACATTATGGGGGCGCTTTCAGCCTATCTGTGAGACCCTAATTCCGTACCCTGGCATAGCCCACAATTGTCAGGAAAGTGGTTCATAGCAATGGTGTGCACCTGAATCTGGAGTGAATGCCTGTGGACAGGAAGTAGCTAAAATAGGCTGGAAAAGACCAGCACTACTGTAATTCAAAGAATGATTAAACAAAAAAGTGAAAACTGTGTTTTTGAGGGGAAATGGCAAATTGTCTATGACATAAAGTGCTTTAGCAAATAATTAGGGTTTTCATTTTTTCTGTTACCCTTTAATGTCTGAGCACTGTGGTACTACAGTTGTCAGCTGACAGACCACACTAGGAGGTAAAGTCCCACAAAGATCCCAGCTCAATTTCTATGGTCCCCTCCCCAACACAGCCCTATTTGTGTGCCCCCCCCCCCCCCCCAACATTGCACAATTCACCCTTCTCTAATCATTACTTCTCATTAAAGTGCAGCCTAGTTCCAGCCTCATCCAGGATAGAGTAGCATGTAAAGTCCACATGAGAGGTGGCCTTGCTATTATTATTTGCCGTGGTCAGTTGTATTCTATTTTATACTCAAAGGGCCTTCCACTGTGCCTCCATGGCTGATTGCATGCTCCACAAATGCACTCCCTCCAACTATCCTGTCGTTCTGCTGCCCAGCCTAATGCTGATGTAGGAGAACTATATAATAAGCAATGTTCCCAAACTACATTAACAAATATTGATTGATTGACCCATCATTAAAGCGGTTACTTTATCGAAAGGCAAGTTACTCCAACAGTCAATAAATGGAAAGCAGTGATGGAAAGGCATTTGGAAGCCAAGCCACAACCTCCAGCATGCAGCACTTGGTGAGCTTGTCACTGAAGCAGCTATGGGTAAGTTGGTGTTGTTTTTAGGTGGCCAATAGACATGGAAAGTCACACAGGTGAGCTGCTACAATCTTCTTGACAAGTCACGCTCCCAGTGTTTCCCAGTACAGCATGACTGATGCTGCTGGAGACCCTACCAGGTCAATATGCTGACCCAAAAGGGCCTTGGCCAGGTATGAAAGGACTTCCTTTATACCTTTACTGGCAGCCCTGATAACGGGTTTGGACTTGGTTTATGATTTTGTAAATTTGAAGTAAAGTTTCCATCAGAAAGTTCTTTATAAATTGGTAAAGATATTTATTTGAAAAAAATACCGTACATTTTTTCCAATTTATATTCACAATGTTTATATATAAACAGCGCGATTACAGGGGACATTTCAAACTGACTATAGAAAATAAAAGCTCTAACAAAACCATGCTGGTTTTAACTGAAAAACGTTTCTCATTTAAAGTGAGGTTTGGTTTCACTGTTTCCATGGGTTCACAGCGATTCCTGCACGCTCAAGGTTTTCAGACCCAGCAAACTAACGCTGTAATTCACCAAACTGAATTTCTTTATAAGCATAATGGACTGCCTGGCTTTTGAACTTGAAGGTCAACTGGATTAGAAGGGCCAACAAGTGGGATTTTAAATAAGCCATGCCCTTAGTATAAAAGGATGGGTGACAATGTGCTTTAGCTGTGATAGACCAAGCACAAGGAGTACTGCTGATAAAGTACATTGGATGGATTAGTAAAGGGCTTGTAGGCAATGGCACTCCTGTTAAAGTAATTGTAAACCCTTACTGAATGCCCTATAGGTAGCAAAATGCTGTGTATCTTAGAAAATTTGGATGTGGGGGAGGGAAGAATTTTTACCCATTTTCATCCTTTGTTAAATCGCTGTCCACATACACTACAGTGGTAACAGGCTGAATGTGTTTTTTTTTTCACAGGATATACTTACTAATTGTTGCTGGCTACAATTTACAGGATTTTTAAAGTGATAGTAAAGCCTCACTTTTTTCATATGCATATGTTGCAGTGGATTTGCACAGAGCAGCCCGGATCCTCCTCTTCTCGGATCCCTCTTCTGTGCTCCTGGCCCCTACCTCCTGTTCAGTGCCCCCACAGCAAGCAGCTTGCTATGGGGGCACCCGAGCCGAGTCACAGCTCCCTGTGTCCATTCAGACATTGAGCCCCGACCCTGCCCCTTCTCTCCCCTGATTGGCTAGATGTGGTGCCATTGGCAGCAGCCAATGGCACCACTGCTGTGTCTCAATCAATCAGGAGGGAGAATCTCAAATGGCTGAGACACTCGTAGATATCGCTGGACAGAGAGGAACCTCAGGTAAGTGTTAAGGGGGCTGAGGGGGGCTGCTGCACACTGAAGACTTTTAAGCTTAATGCATAGAATACATTAAGATTAGGGGTGTAAGTTCGATTCAAACATCAGCTGTTCATTTGTTCATAGAACAAACAAATAAACATATGGGCCATAGGGATGGGCTATCTGTTCGAGTCGAACATGAGCTTGACTCAAACATTGTCTGTTCACCCGTTCGCCCAACAGTTTGCTGAACACCCGCAAAAACCGTGGAACACCCTTTAAAAGTCTATGGGAGAAATTAAAAGTGCTAATTGTAAAGGTTTAATATGCAAGTTATTGTCATAACAAGTGTTTGGGGATCTGGGTCCTGGCCCAGGGGACATGTATCAATGCAAAACAAGTTTTAAAAATGTCCGCAGTGCAACACAGGTTTCCCGTGATGCGTCAGAGGGGGCGGGGTCACTCGTACACATCAAAGGGTAGCTTTCTTCTTGCGTCAGAGAGGGGACAGGGTCACCCATGCATGTGATGGGTGGCCCCGCCCTCAGCTATAAAAGAACTGTCACACTGAGCTGGGCGCCTCCTATGAGGCGGTATCGTTCCTAGCATCAAATTTTTTTTCCGGATCGCTCGAGAGTGGACCTTTTTTTAATTTTTTAATTTTTTTTTGATAAAGGAGTTGTCCCAAACTGTCTCATGTGGTGTTTAACATTTTGATCTTTTTTTTGTGAAATGGTAGGAGAACAATGTACCCCGTTACCAATTCACATAGGGGGGGCAGGATCTGGGGGGTCCCCTTTGTTAAAGGGGGCTTCCAGATTCCAATAAGCCCCCCGCCTGCAGACCCCCACAACCACCAGGCAAGAGTTGTGGGGATGAGGCCCTTGACATCCTCCCCATGTTGAGGGCATGTGGCCTGGTACGGTTCAGGAGGGGCGGGCGCTCTCTCGTCCCCCCCTCTCATTTCCTGCAGCCTGCCAGGTTGTGTGATCGGATAGGGGTCTGGTATGGGTTTTTGGGGGGAAACTCAAGCCATTGTCTTTATTTTGGTGCAGGGTTCCCCTTAAAATCCATACCAGACCTCAAGGGTCTGGTATGGATTTTTGGGGGGAACCCCACACCATTTAAAAAAAAAAGGGGCAGGGTTCCCCGTAATGTCCATACCAGACCTGAAGGGCCTGATATGGAATTTGGGGGGGACTCCACATATTTTTTTTATTATTTTGGTTCGGGGTTTCCCTTAATATTCATACCAGACCCAAAGGGCCTGGTAAATGGACTAAGGGGGAACCCATGCTGGTTTTTTTTCAATGACTTTTATCTGTATTGCCGGGAGACGGCAATTCATTATAGCCACGAGTAGTTTTAAATTACTTTTTTTCCTTTTGAAATTTAATTTTGTGCAGGGACTTTTCTAAGCACAGGAAACATGCGCTACTTTAAAGCCACTCTATAGACAACCCCAGGTACAAAATTTAAATGAATATTTCAATTATATTGTTTCACTTTAAGCATTATTAAAATCACTGCTCCCGAAAAAACATCCGTTTTTAAAACTTTTTTTGCATTGATACCCTGGGGTAGGACCTGGGTCCCCAAACACTTTTTATGACAATAACTTGCATATTAGCCTTTAAAATTATCACTTTTGATTTTTCATGTTCGTGTCCCATAGACTTTAACGGTGTCCGCGTGTTCGAACAAATTTTGTGCATGTTCTGCTGGGAACCAAACCAGGGGGTGTTCGGCTTATCTCTAATGGTTCGCCCATTCGCAGAGCACCGCATAATGCACTGAGAAATCACAGTGGCTTGATGTCTACTGATTGGCCAAAGCATGCACCTGACCTGCATGTTTGGCCAAAGACAGCACGATGTGCTGTGAGAGCCATGATTGGCCAAAGGCAGGGTGTTTTTGGCCAATCATGGCTCAGATGCTAAGACCACACCCCACACTATATAAGGCTGCTGCTTACACAGCCGCTGTATATAGTGGATGAATGGAGATTAGGCAGGTAGTGTAGTGTAGTGTGCAGTCAGTCAGTGTAGTGTATATATAATACAGTTCAGAATGAATGACTTGTATAGCGCTACACATGCAAACTGAATCGCCTCTAGGCGCTTTTTTCAGCCAGTGTCTGCTTGGCTGGTGCGGTCATTTTACCTCTTAGGATCTCGACACGCTTGCGACACACAGTCATACACACAGATATACATATATATACTGGGCAAATTTTGGACAAGATCCAATTTACCTACCAGCATGTCTTTGGAGTGTGGGAGGAAACCGGAGTACCCGGAGGAAACCCACGCAGGCACAGGGAGAACATGCAAACTCCAGGCAGATGGTGTCGTGGTCGGGACTATAATACAGTTCAGAGTATATAGTACAGTTAGTGTAGTATATATAATACAGTTCAGAGTATATAGTGCAGTCCATGTAGCATATATAATACAGTTCAGAGTATATAGTGCAGTCAGTGTAGTATATAGGGCAGTCAGTGTAGTATATTCATATATACAGTAGAGATTAAATAGTGCCATCAGTGTAGTATATATAATACATTGCAGAGTATATAGTGCAGTCAGTGTAGTATATTTAATACAGTGGAGAATATATAGTGCAGTCAGTGTAGTATATATAATACAGTGCAGGTATATAGTGCAGTGCATTGAAGTGGTACCTTATGACCCTATGTCAGGATTAAGAAAAAAAATGACGTGGTGTCCCCCCAAAATCCATACCAGGCCCTTTGGGTCTAGCATAGATTTTAAGGGGAACTCCATGCCACAAAAATTTGGCGTGGGGTCCCCCCTATAATCCAAACCAGACCCTTATCCAAACAGGCAGCCTGGCAGGACAGGAAAGGGAGGGGAATAGCGAGCGCCCCCCCTCCTGAACCATACTGGGCCGCTTGCCCTCAACATGGGAGGGTGCTTTGGGGTACCACCGGCCAGGGCTGTCAGGGTCTGCGGGTGGGGGGGCTTGTCGGAATCTGGAATCCCGCCCAGTTTCTGGAGGAGGGGGTGCTCGCTCATCCCCTTCCTTTCCTGTCCTGCAGGCTGCCTGTTTGGATAAGGGTCTGGTATGGATTATAGGGAGGACCCCACGCCATTTTCTTCATTGATTTTTTATCTATATTGCCGGAATTCAGCAAAACATTACAGCCACAAGCAAGTTTAAATTACATTTTTTCCTTTAGAAATGATGTAAATCTTGAATAAAACCCATGGTATATTTGTATTATAGACGAAAAACTTTAACCACTTCAATATAGGGCACTTTCACCCCCTTCCTGCCCATGCCATTTTTCAGCTTTTGTCGCTGTCGCACTTTCAATGGCAATTACGCAGACATGCAACACTGTACCCAAATACATTTTTAATAGTTTTCTTCACACAAATAGAGCTTTCTTTTGATGATATTTCATTTTTGAAAAAATATATAGTTTTTCTTAGTTTCTGTTAAATTTTTTAAATAAGTAATTTTTCTCCTCCACTGATGTGCGCTGATGTGGCTGCACTGGTGGGCACTGATAGGTTGCACTGATAGGCACTGATGAGGTGGTGCTTATGGGCACTGATGAGGTGGCACTTATGGGCACTAATTAGGTGGCACTGATGTGGAGGCACTAATATGCCGCACTTATGGACACTGATAGATGGCACTGATGAGCACTGATAGGCGGCACTGGTGGGCACTGATAGGCGGCACTGGTGGGCACTGATAGGCGGCACTGATGAGCACTGATAGGTAGGACACTGGTGGGCACAGATAGGTGGCACTGGTGGGCACTGATATGCAGCACTGATGGGTGGTGTTGATGGGCACTGATAGGCGGCACTGATGGGCACTGATAGGTGGCACCGATGGGCATTAATTGCAGCACTGATGTGCCCTGTTTGATGTCACTGATGGGCACTGATTGGTGGCACTGATGGGCACTGATGAGGTTTTACTGTATTCAGGTCACTGATGATCAGTGCCCTGATTATCTGTCCTGGTGTCCCCTGCAAGGAGATGCCGCTGATCGGCTCTTCTCACCACACACTCTGTCAGTGCTGATTACCGGCAATTCCAAATTTATATGTGGCAGGCTGTGTGCCACCTCTTTGATTCTTTACAGAGATCAGGGTCGTGCATTGTCCTAGCAATATGGCTCGGCCACGATCTGGAGCGACATCCCAGAAGGAGAGCTGCACCACTCCTCCGTCTTTTGACAGTGGGAAGCCACTTGCTATAATGACACATGAGCAGGCTCAATCCTGAGACAGGCTGTGTGTCTATTGACTAGTGATGTCGCAAACCTAAAATTTTCGGTTCGCGAACGGCGAACGCAAACTTCCGCAAATGTTCGTGAATGGGCGAACCGCCATAGACTTCAATGGGCAGGCGAATTTTAAAACCCACAGGGACTCTTTCTGGCCACAATAGTGATGGAAAAGTTGTTTCAAGGGGACTAACACCTGGACTGTGGCATGCCGGAGGGGGATCCATGGCAAAACTCCCATGGAAAATTACGTAGTTGTCGCAGAGTGCGTTTTTAATCCATAAAGGGCATAAATCATCTAACATTCATAAATTGTTTGGAATAACGTGCTTTAAAACATCAGGTATGATGTTGTATCGGTCAGGTAGTGTAAGGGTTAGGGTTAGGGTTACAGACAGGGTTAGGGAAACAGATAGGGTTACGGTTAGGGTTACAGATAGGGTTAGGGTTAGGTTTAGGGTTACAGACAGGGTTAGGGTTACAGACAGGGTTAGGGTTACAGATAGGGTTAGGGTTACAGTCTGTAACCCTAACCCTAACCCTGTCTGTAACCCTAACCCTATCTGTAACCCTAACCCTATCTGTAACCATAACCCTATCTTTAACCCTAACCCTATCTGTAACCCTAACCCTAACCCTATCTGTAACCCTAACCCTGTCTGTAATAGGGTTAGGGTTCACAGTGACAGACCAAACTCCCCGTTTAATGCACCGCAAACGCCTGCAAACAGTCCATTTGCACAACCGCAAACTCCCCATTTACACAAGGTTGGATACCAAGCTAGCCATGTCCCGTTCCTTGTCCTCACTGACGTCAATGAACGTTTTTGAGATTGCAGATGCGATGGGGGTTTTTCAAAGCCTATGGTCGTGCTGAGGTAGTTCAGTGACAGTTAAGTGACCCAGAAAACAATGATTCTGTAGTGTGGGACCATTGTTGGCCTAGTAGGCTTTAATGATCACCTTAGATGATCACAAAGAAAATTAATGTTTTTTCTATGCAAAATTTTCCAGCCGATCACTTTTGGTCTGTTCACAATGAAGCAACGACCTTATCATCTGGGGTGTGCCAACATTGCCATTGCCAACACACTCATAGAGGTGGTCGCTTCATTGTGATACGCAAGCCCCTTCACCACAACAAGGTAATGATCATGAAGTGGAATTGACACATGTATGTGCCTTTTTTTTGGTTTTGGTTTTGCAGCCACAGTGCAGCACCAGAGGCCAGAAAAATTAGGCATGTACACATGCCTGAAAAAGTAGGTATTGTTGCAGCTGCTGCTGTCCAGGCAGAAAGTGCACTAAAACATTGCGGCTTGAACCCTATTTGGTGGCGGATAAGTCACGCAAGTCATCCGGCATGCAGAGATAAAATACAGCAGCGTGTGGACCATTTGTAGCCCAAGGAAGCTCATCTCATCAGGCCTTTAGTCAAATGTATCGCCCACTGTCAGTCCCTTCGGGATCCATGCCTCATTCATCTTAATAAAGGTGAGGCAATCTAGATGTTTTTGACCTAGGCGACTTCTCTTCTCAGGGACAATACCTCCTGCTGCACTGAAGGTCCTTTCAGAAAGGACACTTAAAGCAGGGCAGGCCTGAAGTTCTATCGCAAATTGGGATAGCTCAGGCCACAGGTCAAGCCTGCACACCCAGTAGTCAAGGGGTTCATCGCTCCTCAGAGTGTCGATATCTGCAGTTAAGGCGAGGTAGTCTGCTACCTGTCGGTCGAGTCGTTCTCGGTCGAGGGTGGACCCCGAAGGGCTGTGGCGATGCGTAGGACTAAAAAAGCTCTGCATGTCCTCCATCAACAACACGTCTGTAAAGCATCCTGTCCTTGCCGGCGTGGTCATGGTAGGAGGAGGATTACTTTCACCTCTTCCACTGTTAGATTCCCGTTGTGCTGTGACATCACCCTTGTATGCTGTGTAAATCATACTTTTTAATTTATTTTGGAACTGCTGCATCCTTTCCGACTTCTGGTAATTTGGTAATATTGTAGGCACTTTCTGCTTATACCGGGGGTCTAGTAGCGTGGCCACCCAGTACAGGTCGTTCTCCTTCAGCCTTTTTATACAAGGGTCCCTCAACAGGCACGACAGCATCAAAGACCCCATTTGCACAAGGTTGGATGCCGAGCTACTCATGTCCCGTTCCTCGTCCTCACTGATCTCACTGAAGGTCTGTTCTTCCTCCCAGCCATGTACAACACCACGGGTACCAGATAGGTGACAACGAGCACCCTGGAATGCCTGCTGTGGTTGGTCTTCCTCCTCCTCAAAGCCACATTCCTCCTCTGACTCCTCTTCCTCACACTCCTCTTCCAGCATTTCTGCAGGTCCAGCAAGTGATGCTGAGAAGGCTGTTTCTGGTGGTGATGGTGACCACAACTCTTCCTCTTCCTCTTCACGCTCATCTACAACCTGATCCGGCACTCTTCGCAGGGCACGTTCCAGGAAGAAAACAAATAGGATGATGTCGCTGATGCTGCCTTCAGTGCGACTGACTAGGTTTGTCACCTCCTCAAAAGGATGCATGAGCCTACAGGCATTGCGCATGAGCATCCAGTAACATGGCAAAAAAATTCCCAGCTGCGCAGAGGCTGTCCTAGCACCCCGGTCATACAAATACTCGTTGACGGCTTTTTCTTGTTGGAGCAGGCGGTCGAACATTAGGAGTGTTGAATTCCAATGTGTCGGGCTGTCGCAAATCAAGCGCCTCACTGGCATGTTGTTTCGCCGCTGGATATCTGAAAAGTGCGCCATGGCCGTGTAGGAGTGCCTGAAATGGCCACACACCTTCCTGGCCTGCTTGAGGACGTCCTGTAAGTCTGGGTACTTATGCACAAAGCGTTGTACAATCAGATTCATCACATGTGCCATGCACGGGACATGTGTCAACTTGCCCAAATTCAATGCCGCCAATAAATTGCTTCCGTTGTCACACACCACACACCACTTTGCCGATCTCCAGTTGGTGCGGAGTCAGTCACTGATCCACCTGTGAGTTCAGGGTGGACAGGAGTGCTGGTCCGGTGTGACTCTCTGCTTTCAGGCAAGTCAACCCCAAGATGACACTGTCATATCCGTGATGTGGAATAGCCCCTGTGGAGCTGGGGGGTGAAGTTGATGTGGAGCAAGACGCAGCAGCAGAAGAGGACTCAGCCGAGGAGGTTATCGAAGAGGATGGAGTAGGAGGAGTAGAGGAGGTGGCAGCAGACCTGCCTGCAAGTCATGGCGGTGTCACCAACTCCTCTGCAGAGCCACGCATTACATGCTTGGCAGCCGTCAGCAGGTTTACCCAATGCGCAGTGTAGGTGATATACCTGCCCTGACCGTGCTTTGCAGACCGGGTATCAGTGGTCAGATGAACCCTTGCCCCAATACTGTGTGGCAGGGATGCCATGACTTCCTTTTGCACAATAGAGTACAGGTTGGGGATTGCCTTTTGTGAAAAGAAATTTCGGCCAGGTACCTTCCACTGCGGTGTCCCAATAGCTACAAATTTTTTGAAGGCCTCAGACTCCACCAGCTTGTATGGTAAAAGCTGGCGGGCTAAGAGTTCCGACAAGCCAGCTGTCAGACGCCGGGCAAGGGGGTGACTCTGTGACATTGGCTTCTTATGCTCAAACATGTCCTTGACAGACACCTGACTGTGGGCAGATGAGCAGGAACTGCTCAAGGTGAGAGACGGAGTGGCGGATGGTTGAGAGGGGGCAAGGAGGACAACAGTGGTTGACGTGACTGAAGATGCTGCACCAGGAGGAGGATGGTGGCTTTGAGCTTGTGTGCTGCTTGTACTCGTCATCATGTGTTGATCCCATAGGCGTTTGTGATGTGCGATCATGTGCCTTTGCAAAGCAGTTGTACCTAGGTGGGTGTTAGATTTCCCACGACTCAGTTTCTTTTGGCACAGGTTGCAAATGGCATCACTGTTATCAGAGGCAGACACACCAAAAAAATGCCACACTGCTGAGCATTGCAATGATGGTGGTGGTAACAGCATGCGTTGATTGGCGTGCTGTCTGGCTATGCTGTCTGACTGTGCCACTAGCTACTTGCGACGACCTCCTCCTGCTTCCTCCTCCTCTCTGTCTCCCCATCTGAACTTTCCCCCTGTTCTTCTTCTCTTTGAGCGGGCACCCACGTGACATCCCCGGACACATCGTCATCATCAACCGCTTCACTTGTATCTGACAACTCAGCAAAGGAAGCAGCAGCGGGTACATCATCATCACACCATACGTCCATGTGTGTAATGCTGCCTGACTGAGTCATATCCCTTTTATCTACATCCTCTGGCAATAATGGTTGTGCATCACTCATTTCTTCCAACTGATGTGTAAATAACTCCTCTGACAGATCAAGTGAAGCAGCTGTGATGCTTGTGTTGGTGGTGGCGGCAGGCGGGCGAGTGGTAACTTGAGAGGTGCCCAAAGCTGAGCTGGAGGAGGATGGTGCGTCAAGGTTCCGAGCGGAAGCTGTAGAAGATTGGGTGTCCTGTGTTAGCCAGTCAACTATGTCCTCAGAACTTTTCGAGTTCAGGGTATGTGGCCTCTGAACACTGGGCATTATTCTAGGGCCAAAGGGAATCACAGCACCACGACCACAACGGCCCCTGCGGGGTGGCCTGCCTCTGCCGGTCATTTTTTTTATTCGTTTAGTTGTACTATGCGTGCAAGCTACTGTGACACCATATATGAGTGGCACTGTGCACTGGCAGAAGTTGGCAGAGTAGACGCTGTAGGCCTGACACACGCCTGCAGACAACTAACTGCTATTCTATTGCAGTCAAAATTGTGTTTTTTTTATATAATCTACTATGCCACCAGATATATGAGTGGTGGCACTGGGCAAGTGGGCACAGTATACGATATGAGCCTGACACACGCTGGCAGCCAGGCAACTGACTACTATTCTATTGCAGTCAATTTTTTTTTTTAAATGTTATCTACTGTGCCACCAGATAGATGAGTGGTGGGTGGCACTGGGCACAGTGTACGCTGTGCCCCTGACACACGCTGGCAGCCAGGCAACTGACTACTATTCTATTGCAGTAAAAAAAAATTGTTTTTATTAAAGTTTTCACAACATACAGAAAGGAAAATAAAATAGACAAGACAAAAACATAAAATTACACAGCTCAATTGTACATACAGTATACAGGAAAATATGTGCTACAATTCACCACTACAGTGCACTTCAGTTACAATGTTAGGCATGATGGGGGCAGGGGTGCACCTAGCCACTAACATGGCACAATCTCCACGTGCCGACACCTGAGACTAACCTATATCTGCAGTGGGACCCAAGCTAAATGAAAGAAGTAATGGTTACATGAAATAATCAGCCAGCAGTTTCCGACTCAGCCAACCAAGCTCGCCAAACGTTGTCATATTTCTGTGGACATCCTCGGTTAAAATATGTGTCTTTGTACAGGGGGAGGCTGGAGTTAACCAGACGTCTCCACTGCACCAGGGAGGGGGGCGTGGGTTTCTTCCAGTGCATAGCAATATTTTTTCGTGCATAAAAAAGTAGCAGGCTAATCAGTGTGCGTTAAGCACACTGATTAGCCTGCCGCAACCTTGTTAATCAATTCTAGCACCTCCTCCCAATATTGTTTCACTGCAGGGCATTGCCAAAAGATGTGAGAGAAGTCGCCAGGGGAGGCGCTGCATCTCCAGCACTCCGGGGAGTGCGCAGGGTTCATTTTATGAAGTCTATGCGGGGTGAAGTATGCCCTATGCACAATCTTAAATTGCACTAGTCTGTCCCGAACCGAGACCAGGGTGCTAAAGGGAAGGTCCCACACGTCATCCCAGTCGTCAGTATCCAATGTGGGTATGTCACTCTGCCACCTGGATCGCAGCCCGTCCAGGGGAGGGAGAGACACAAAGGTCAGGTGGGAGTACAAATGCGAGGTGGGCTTCACATCACAGCAAAACCTAAGTGTTCTCTCCAACTCCGACTGGGCCACGATGCATGATGACCGAGGAAATTGTGCTGTAAACGCAGTTGGTGATGTCTGAAAATATAATGTGGAGGTAGATTAAATGTGGACCGGAGCTCCTCGAAGGGCATCAACTCATTTTGCGAGACAATGTGCGACATCAACTTGATGCCGCGTCCCGACCACGCAACAGGATCTGGAAGTTTATAGAGGTGGTCCAAGGTAGGGTTCAGCCAAATAGGGGCATTGGGGGAAACCTCGGTGGGTTTCCATTTTTCAATGGCTAGTCCCGTCCGCCACGCCCGTAGCGTGGTAAGCATGGAAGGTGTCAGGGGGTACGGCGCGTGGGGGCCCCGGAACAGCAAGAACCGGAGGGCCTCCAGCGAACCGACCACCGAGGCCTCCAGGGCAGTGGAGGTGTTAGTCCCGTCCGGGCGTAGCCACCAGGCCGCGGTCACCAACTGGGTTGCCAGAAAGTATTTGTAACAGTCGGGGAACGCCATTCCCCCCTGCGTCTGTGGCCTCATTAACGTTGCTAACTTGTACCGTGGCGGAGAGGTGCCCCAAATGAAAGAGGAGAAAATTTGGTTTAGTTTGCAAAAGAAGGACTTGGGCACCCACTGAGGGGAGTGGCGGAAGAGGTATATAAACTTTGGGACAATTTTCATCTTAAGAAGATTAACCCTTCCCCAAACAAATAGCGGAAGATTATCCCAGGCCTTAAGCCTCGACTGAGTCTCCAGGAGGACTGGGGACAAATTTAGCAAAATAAAGTCCGTGGCCAAAGCTGAGACATGTACTCCTAGGTATTTAAATGAGTCAACCCAACAGAGAGGGCTATCAGGCGGGGAGGTAGACCTGGCCGCCTGGTCAATCGGGAAGAGCAGCGACTTGGACCAATTCACCTTGAGTCCAGTGACCAAGGCAAACGCGTCCAGCACAGTCAGCACACCCCGCAGCGAGGGACCAGCGTCATTTAAGAATAGCAGCATGTTGTCCGCGTACAGGGCCACTCTCTCCTCCAGCAAGCCCACACGAAGTCCTCTAATAAGTGGTGAGGAGCGGAGAGCCTCCGCCACCGGTCAATGGCAAGGGCAAAAAAGGGCTGGAGAGAGAGGGCAACCCTGCCTCGTTCCCCGGTAAAGCCTGAAGGGGACAGATAGTCCCCCATTCAGACGCACCGAAGAGGTGGGAGCCCTGTAGATTACCTGAAGCCAGTCGATAAACAGTAAGGGGAATCCCATTCTTCGCAACGTTTCCCACAGAAAAGGCCATTCGACCGTGTCGAAGGCCTTTTCGACGTCCAACGAGGCCACAGTCCTCGTTCCTACATTTAAGTGTTGGGTGTGTATGTTGGTGAAAAGCCTCCTGAGGTTCACATCCGTGGACCTCCGGGGCATGAAACCCGTCTGATCTGAGTCTATTACCGTGGGCAGCATGGGATATAGTTGAAGGGCAAGAAGTTTAGTCAGGATTTTAAAGTCAGTGTTGAGGAGAGCAATGGGCCGGTACGAAGCGCACAGAGTTGGGTCCTTGGGAGGTTTGTATATCAGTGTCAAGTGTGTGTGGTACATGGACACAGGGAGATTCCCGTCTGTCAGGCTTGAAGTGTATATCTGGGCCAACAGGGGGGATAAAAGGCCCACATGTGCCCTGTAAAAGTCTAGGGGGAGTCCATCTGGGCCAGGCGCCTTCCCCGGTGGGAAGGACTGAATGGCGTTCTGTACCTCCAGGGCCGTAATCGGTCGAACTAAATTCTCCCTCTCCCCGTCCGAAAGCCAGCCTAGCGCCAACGGGTCCATCAAAGCATTCAGGGACTCGGGTCGGAAGTCTGTGGGCAAACTGGAGGAATACAATGTCTTATAGAAATCCCCAAAGGTCTGGAGGACGTCCTGCTGGGAGGACACGGTTCCCCCCCCCCAGGAGTCTGAAGGAACGAGATTGTCGTGAGGGGTTGGTCATGTTGGGCCATCATAGCCGTCAATTTTTTTTTTTAAATGTTATCTACTGTGCCAAGGGCTTTTTGGGGTGCTGTCCTTACAGCAGAGATCAGATGAGTCTTTCAGGACTGGAGTGGACACTGAAAACACTAGCCTAGCTATAGATTTCCCTATTCAAACAGCGCAGCTACACTGTCCCTCCTCTCACTAAGACTGCAGGTTCCGAATGATTCTAAAATGGATGCTGTCCAGGAGGTGGGAGGATCAGGGAGGGAGGGTATGCTGCTGATTGTCTGGAATGTGTCTGCTGACTGTGAGGTAGAGGGTCAAAGTTTGCTCAATCTTAATTAATAGGAGGCGGATCGAACATCGCATATGTTCACCCACGGCGGCGAACGCGAACAAGCGAAAATCGCCGCAAACTATTCGCCGGCGAACAGTTCTGTACATCACTACTATTGACGCAACAGTGTGGCTTGTCCCCACCCCCAACTCCTTCATCACTGGCTTTGATTGACAGCAACAGGAGCCAATGGTTCCTACTGTTCTCACTGAGTCCAGTGAGCTGAGAGAAAGAGCAACACAGAAGCATTAGGAGGGTGCTTACAATCTAAGGGGTGGAATTTGGTACAAGGGTAATATCTGTGGGGGGATTATCTTATGGAGGTAGCCCAAGTGCCATTTTTAGGCTTCCCTGAATAATTGTGTATTCAAGGATCGCCTAAACAAAAACAGGGTAGGAGATTCCCAGATATACTGGGGTAATGGTGTTAAAATACACATGTCCTCTCACAGGGCTAATTGCCATGCAATTTTTTTTATACATAGACCCCCAAAAAATCTCCAATGGGAATTTACTTCTTTCTGATAAATATATAAACACTTTTATTTGGATTCGCTATAAATAGATTTTTTTAAATTTTATTAGCAAATATTGAATGACTATTTTACCTAATTTTTAAATAACTGGCTTGCATGGTTAACTGTATGCAATTGTCAGTGCTGCGCTCTTTTCTTTGATTGTATTCTCAAGGGGTTACCATCCAGTCATCACAAGAAAAACAACACTTTTACCTTCCTCCTTTAATGTAATTGAAAACTTTTGATTGCATGCAATCAGTCACCATTCTAGTGTATGAAAGTATGTACTTCCTATTTTTCCCTCTTTCTAGTCCATTCTTCCTCTTGCAAATTTCCTGTCTGTATTGTTACATATAACTGATAAAACTTAAAATAAATTATTAAAAAAAAAAGTGTTACATTTTATGCTATAATATGTCATGTTTAAAATTACACTAAAATCAGGATTCTCATACACAGCATTGCAAAGTTATTTACAAATTAACAAAAAAAAATGTTTTCAATAAAGAACAATATAGGGGAAGAATGAAAGAATGAGTTAAAGATATATATTTTTTTATTTTTTACTTACTAGACTGCTTTAACCTCCCTGGCGGTAAGATTATTTCAGAAAAAAGGTGCTGAAAGCGGTACCATTATTTGCAAGGAAATTTGGTGTTTTATACTGTAGGCCTGTAATTCTTAGGAATAACTCACTTAAATCTGACCAAACAAGAGTCTAATAGGCATCCCGGGTATGACATTTTTAAAAAAACAAAATTATAAATTATAATATAATAAATAACTATAAATAATTATAACAAATAATAATATAATTCTAATAAAAATTATTCAATAATGTAATCAACTCAAAATCACTGAAATTTGCTCAGTTGCAGAATAGTTGCTGTCATTATTTTTTTATTTTTATGACGAATTTCCCCACAAATCGCTATTGCACAATTCTGCAAGTGATTATAATTTATTATCACTGTTTTCTAGCTGCTCTAAAACCATTTTTGACATAAAGGGACACTTTTGGTTGCTATGGACAATATACAGTTTGCAGGGAGAAAGAACCGTTTTTATTATATAAAAGAACATGTAGGGCACTGGACAGACCACTAGGGACAAGGGGGTGTGTATTTTTTACATACAGTACTGTAATCTATACGATTACAGTATACTGTATGTATAGTGTCTGTTTACCTTTTTGAATTTGGTGCCGATCTCCGCCCCTGTGCGTCGTAACGTCGCAGGGAACGGAGATCGACGGCACACGGGGACACTGTGTGAATCGAGCGAGGTCCCGCTCGCTCACACAGCGTGGTGGCATCGCTGGATTCAGGAACAAGGTAAGCCAGCGCGCGCTGCAGGCTCTGCAGAGCTACCCCGAGCGTGACTTGGGGATACCGATTTTAGCACAAAAAATCCACCCCGAGTCACGCTCGGGAATACCGCCAGGAGGGTTAACTGGCAACATATCTATCTATCGATATATATATATATATATATATATATATATATATATATATATATATATATATACACATATATATATATATATATATATAGATATATATATATATATATAGATATATATATATGTATATATATATAGAGATATCTATCTATATATATATAGATACATATCTATATATATATATATAGATACATATCTATATATCTATATATATATATATATATATATATAGATATATATATATATATATATAGATAACGGTCAGGGGTTAACGCTGTTACGATATTCCATTCCACCAACCCAAGACAGCTTCCGACACTCCACAATCCAGCAGACAGGACCCATTGGATTTCCGCCAGAAGAACGAGACACACACAGCTCTGTTCTTTGGTTCAAACTGAATGACACTTTAATGGTAAACTTAGGCTCTTTTTATACAGTTGAAAGCATGCTGCAGTAATCAAAGGGACAATGACACACTCCACCCACAACATCATAGAATAGGTGCTAACGTGTCCCCCTCAATCCACATCTTAGACAGACTTTCTGGCACTGTATCTACATGAGTTAATTACTATCATTTACCCAGACATTGTGACTCCGCGATAAGCTTTTCTCACCTTCTATACAATCCACATTCCTTTAGTAAACATAAGTCGGACATCTGACCTTTAGATTGTGCTAATTCACATCACATATTATCATCAATAGACTTTCACACAATACAGTGTCATTTAGCATAGCACAATGAAATATCTTAGGAGCCAGACTTAATTAACACAATAGACAATAGAATGCAATCACAGCAAGCTTTATCACTACAGCCAGGTAGCTGGAGGTGATTAACATCAATTAACATCTTAACAGTATGTGTCCCCCACATTGAATGAATCACACTATTATTGACCGGTTGTATTCAGAATTAACCACCTGTAATATTTCAAGATATCCTGCAATACATTGTGAATTATCATTACTGTCCCATCTCATGTAATTCAAGATATCCTTTCTCAGTCATCCTATGCCCCTAGTGGACATAGGATGACCCTAGACCCAAGAGTCATTGGTGAAGCTGAACCAGGAGTACCCCGTATCCTTCAAGAGCCTCTGGGTCCCATGGGCCATACCGTTACAATATATCTATCTATCTATCTATCTATATATATATGGATATAGATATGTATATATAGTTGAACTTTCTAGAAACACTTATGGGATAACAGCAAGATTGTTAGATCAATCTTTGTGAACTGTTCGTGTCACCTCACCTTATTAGCTGGTGTTGGACCATAGGGAAAAGACACTGCAGAGGAGATGTGGATGAGAGGCACAGTTCTGGGATTGATGGATACACTGACCCACCCCCAAAAAGAAACTACATCTCTTATAAGGCTTTACTGCCAGGGCGAGGGGCCAAGGAAAGAAAAAAATACAACTAATGGCTCTAGAAAGTTGAGCGTGAGACAAAAGGAGGGAGAGAACGTGCCAACCTGGAGCCCGAGTTTGTGGGGACCTTCTGTACTCCAGCGTAGCCTCTCTGAATAGGTGGTCTTAAGCCCCTCCAGACGGAACTGCCAGACATTTTGAAAGGTTTCCTCGGGCAAACGTTCTCCTGGTCACCTTAGACAAGTCTTTGGATGGTTAATTCAGACAAATGTTTCGATAGTCACCTCCAATGGTTTGCAACAAGTGTACTGTAAAGATAAGTAGGTTTATCAGCATCAGCATTCTCCTGAAGCATCTCAGCACAACATCTTTAGTTCTCTTACACCCCTGGTGTTACAGCCTCAACTCTTTTTTTTTTAGCTAAATAGCTTCCTTTACCTTACTGCAGTCCTGGTTTCATGTCCTCATTGTTCGTTTTTGCTCTGATGTTGCTGTAACTCTCCTCTGTTTTGGACACTTCCTGGTTGTCTGTTTCCTGATCACCACAGTACTGGGAGATTTTAGTTTCGTTTTCAAACCAATACTGCTCTATGGCACTGTCCAGCACAGATACAGCATAACATGCTAAAACGAAACTAAATGCAAAATTAAAACTAAAAAACTACAGGTACATTATATGATTGATTTTTATCTATTTTTAATCGTTTTTAAAAGGAATCAGTTAACTATTATGTCTCTATACCCTGTAAACAGTAATTTCAGCAAAAAAAAAATTCCTTTAGTGACCCTTTAAGTAAAACATTTCTGAGGGGCCCCTACATATTTGGAGTCCTTGGTCAAGTGGTAAGGACTAATATTACTTTAGCCAGGTGCTAGCATAAAGTACTCTCCTTAATCACCTCAATAGTGGGCACTTTCACTCCCTTCCTGCCCAGGCCAAATTTTCAGCTTTCAGTACTGTCACATTTTGAATGATAATTACTCAGTCATGCAACACTGTACCCAAATTAAAATTGTTATCAGTTTTTTAAACAAATATAGATTTATTTTGGTGGTATTTAATCACCACTGTTTTTTTTTATATTTTTCACTACAAATTAAAAAAAAATTAAAAGAACAAGTTTTTCTTAGTTTCTGTTCTAAAATTTTGCAAGTAAGTAATTGTTCTTCATAAGTTTTGACCAAAATGTATACTGCTACATTTATTTGGTACTAAATAAGTGAAAGTTATAGAGTCTACAAGCTATGGTACCAATCATTGAAAATTGATCACACCTGATGTACTGATGATCTAATTTCTTGAGACCCTAACATGCCAGGACAGTACAAATACCCCCCAAATTACCCGTTTTTGGAAAGTAGACAGTCCAAGGTATTTAGTAAGAGGCATGACAATTTTTTGGAAGTTGTAATTTTTTTCCCATAATCAGCCCCGGAAGGTTTACCCCCTTCATGACCAGGCCATTTTTTGCGATACGACACTGCGTTGCTTTAACTGACAATGCATGTGATGCTGTACCCAAACAACATTTATGACCTTTTTTTCCCCACAAATAGAACTTTCTTTTGGTGGTATTTGATAACCTCTGCAGTTTTTATTTTTTGCGCTATCAACAAAAAAAGACAATATATTTTTTACTTTTTACTTACTTGCTATAAAACATATCCAATAAAAAAATCAAATGTCTTTATCAATTTAGGCCAATATGTATTTTGCTACTTATTTTTGGTAAAAAAAATCCCAATAAGCGTATATTGATTGGTTTGCGCAAAAGTTATCACGTCTATAAGCTATGGGATATTTTTTGCTAGAAAACTCAAAGGGGTCCCTCAACCATTAGGACCAGAAAACAAGGATTGGTGATGTCAAACCCATTTTCCACAAATGACATCCTATATCACATGTTTTAGGACATCCGATAGAAATAGAATCCATTCTACTCCCTCCTCCCTTTGGAGCTTGTTTCAAATTACAACCAAACTTCATCAACAATATACCACTGGAAATGACCCCAACTAAGCTAGCAAAGGTAAATATCTGGAGACTATTCAGTATCTAATAATACTGGTATTTTCCACACCATTTAAATTATTGGGGGGTTGCTTTCTTTCTCGTAATGAAGCCCCATAGGCTAATTTGGGCTTGACAGGATCATTGTTATAAGCAATTGTTTTAATGTCAGGCATCCATTCAATGCCAGTGTGTACTATTGTGATAGCTGTGATTGGCCACAGTTATCACATGGTACAGTTGAGTTGTGATTGACTATGTCTGTACGATTAGATCACTGTGTCCAATCACAGAGATCATCACAAAAGTACACAATGAATGACTATGAATGAAAGCCATCCATTGTATACAATTGTAATGTGATCACTGTAATCAGTCACAGCAATCACATGGTAATGTCTGGCACAGCGGGTGACAGATTGAGCCACAGTATGGCTGCTACATTGATCAGGAAGCACATGACTGGGAGGGTGTCCACCCAGCATAGGAAAGCTCCCATTAAATTATTATTTGACTATAGGCTGGACTGGAAGCAGTTAAAGTCCCTCTATCCTTTCTGCTGTCCTTGTTAGTTACCCTTTGTGCTATATTTTGGGATGTGGCATTGGTGTGGTGTGTGTAAATACTTAGCAATCTTTTGATACATTTTCTTTCTCAAACCTGCATTTTAAGGAGTAAAGAACATACTATATACAAAACTTTAAGAACGGTTTAAAAACACACAACCTCTCACATTATTTTTCAAAATTCCATAGTAAAGATTCTAATGGTCTGATATGTACTGGAATTGATCAACTGGGATGGTATCATAAATGTACAGATAGAACAAGATAGAACAAAATCAAAATCTCAGCTTTAAAATGTAGTTCCTGGAGGATTAAAGATGTAAATTGTTTGATTGTACCAACAAGTTTATATTGGAGTGTTTTTGTTTTATTAATTTACATCAGATGTTATTTTTATGCACTCATTTTTTGTTGCTGGACCCATCATTATGTCTACACATTTGTATGATTGAATCATACATAAATCAAAATAATAGAAATGGTATGGATACCCCCCTCTCCAGGATAATGTTGCAAAGATGTTTGGTATTTGGTAGCTCGGTGGATTCTGTATGCAAATGACTTGGTGGTAAATCATTTCCACAAAGTCACACACTGCCAGCCCCTGGCCAAGGCTTATTGGCTGTACTGTATAGGATAGAGCAGCGGTGCCCAACCTTTTGAAGATCAAGGGCCACTTAAGCGACTTGGTAACTGGTCGTGGGCCAAAATTAGCGGAGCAGCTGGATGGCAGCCCACTCTACTCTAAAGAGCCCACTCTACTTTTTTTTTGGCGGATTGGATTGGAGGTAGGCGTTTGTAAACACAAGACCATTTACATCTTCCACTCCTTAGAGGTGAATGGATGGCTCGAGTGGGTCAGACTGACTGTGTGAAGGGGGCTTAAGGCTGCTTTCACACTGATGCGCTGTTGTTTACCCGCACCAAGGGTGCAGCACAGTTGACCTGTGGCTTTCCTGTAGGTTAGCTGCACTTTGCCATAGACTTCTATTATATCCTATAGATGTGGTGCACTTTCAGAAAGCTCACAAAACTCACAGGTAATTGAAGTCTATGGCTCAGTGCAGGTAACCCGCAGGTGAACTACTCTACACCTGTGAATCAGATTGAAACTACTGCAGAACAGTTATTCCCATATATATATACACTGTGATTTTAGTAATAAACTTACCTTTAATAACAGTATTCTATTCTATTTTATTACATCCCAGAGCAGGAGGTCGCGGGCCACATCAGAGGGCTCCGCGGGCCACATGTGGCCCCCGGGCCACTGGTTGGGCACCCCTGGGTTAGAGTAATAAAACAGTGGTGGACCTGGAGTCTTTTTAGTACATTTTTATTGTTCTTTAATATAAATACATTACCAAATGATCTTTACTATTGGAGTCTTTATCTTCTATACTGGGAATATTCAGAGACAAGGTGTCCTGGTGCTTTTATTGAGTGAGACATTAAGATGTGGAGTGGTGCTCTGACACTAGCGATGATTGAATGAGTGTGGTCTCTAATGGGACAGGATAGTGAATTGATGCATCAACATTGAATTTGTTTTCACAATCAGAACATTCCTTTTTTGAACTAAAAGGTATGGTACAGAGTAACAATATGGACAATTTTAAGAAACACATTATACACTGACAGTTCTAAAGAGAGCAAAATACAGGTAAACCAATAAATGAATAATTCTAACACCATGGGTAAAAATGGAGAATAACTATAAATAATAGGAAGTAAACCTAAAACACCAATACCATTGCCCAATCAAGACCCAATACAGAACAATGAAAAGGTGAAGCAGCCACTCCAGTACTAAAGGCAAAGCACAAAAAGGGAATGCCTCAACATTTTGCGTGGCTTATCCTGTGTGCTGTTTGACCTAGTTGTTACAAGGTCTCATTATCTGATGTTTCTTTGATGTTTCTTTTTTACTTTTAGGTGGAATAAAACTGATTGAAGCAAATGCTGGTTTTGGACTTCGCAGTGATGATTTAGCATTTTATCAACCGAAGACTGTATTATAAAAGTTATACATGACAGTTATCAAATGCTTTGTAGTGAATTCCGGGAAATTCTTCTAAAGCTGGAAACTGAGAAAATTCTACACATTGCATAAATAAAGAGCCAAGGGGATAGAACTGTACATAGGAAGTACTTATTTACATACATATCCTTATTGTCTAAAAGATGTTATAATATGGTGCAGTTATTTCTATGTGTCTGCCAAATTGAACATTGTTAGATTGGGGCCAGTCATAACTTTTAAAACTCTAGCACAGTGATTCTCAACCTTTTTAGTGCCGTGACCCCTTGATAAAATTTCCCAAGTTGTGGGGACCCCTAACAGTAAAATTATTTTTGTAGAGTGGGTTGTCAGCACCCAAGGCAAGACAAGTAATTTGCGCCCCTAACCCATGGACATTTAGCGATCCCTGAGTCCCTTCCACTCGTACAGTATTAAAACCCCTTATGGTACATTTTAGGATGTACCACTTTTTTCTTTCCCTTTTATCTCTTTCAATGCAAATTTCCTGTTTTATTTCCCCATTCCTCTCTCTAGCTGTCTTGTTCTTTCTTTTATTCTTACTCTCCCTTTTTTTTTTGTTCCTCCACCTCTTTTCATCTCACTTCAATCTATTCTCTATTTTTATTTCTTCTCTTACTCTATGGGGGGGGGGGGAGAATGGGATCAGTGGCAGTGCTGGTGGGGGGAGTTCTGATCAGCCAACTTAAGTGCTCGTGATCAAGGTCATCTGCTGATCTGAAAACTGTAGTGGGGACTTTTAATGGCAACTATAATCATGGGTAGTGTTACTGCAGTTGATTTACTAAAACTGGAGTGCAAAATCTGGTGCAGCGCTGCACAGAAACCAATCAGCTTTACAGGTTTTTCTTGTCAAAGCTTAATTGAACAAGCTGAAGTTAGAGTCGGTTCACACTGGGGCACCTCATCAGGCTACTCAGCCGCCTGACAAGTCGCGTTCCCGTTCTATTCAATAGAACCGTTCAAATAGGATAGACGCAAGTCGCTCCGACTTAGAAAAAGGTTCTTGTACGACTTTGGGGGCGACTCAGGGCGACTTGCATTGACTTCTATACAGAAGTCATTTTTCAAGTCGCCTCTGAAGTTGTCTTCAAGTCGACCTTGCCGAGTCACCACCAAAGTCGTGCCGCCCCAGTGTGAACCGGCATTTAGAAGCTGATTGGCTACCATGCACAACTGCACCAGATTTTGCACTCTCCAGTTTTAGTAAATCAACCCCATTGTGTCTCCGACTTTGTAGTGTCTCGTAGCAGTGACACCTTTACCGAAATCAGGAGACAGGGTCTCCTCTAGCCCCTCCCACTTCACATTCCTCACCAATCAGCTGACCTCTAGACTTTGTAACCCAGCCATGCCGTGAACTGAATGGGCGGCTCCAGGAACAGCCCTGCATTCAAAAAGGCTGGGAGAGCAGTGTGGGCTTCAGGAACAGCCTAGGATTCGGTGACCCCTGGCAAATTCTCATTCGACCCCCGAGGGGGTCGTGACCCCCAGGTTGAGAACCACTGCTCTAGCAATTACATTTAGAAATTAGGAGTTGTCTCTTGTACAGTTGACAAAAATGTCTCCTTGTTTACATTTTTTATATTTTTCTATACCTTGCATTACATCAGGGATGGCTTGTAGGCTCACTACCCTTGATGTCCAGAAATCATCCACTCAGTTATGATCACCTTTTTTTACTATTGGACCCTGGCCTACTATTGGACTATTGTCTGTATTTCTTTCTATCATGAGAAAATGTGTGATTAAGGGATAAAGAGGAAAAAGATGTCCCTTAGCCTCTTTTGCCCCATGCACAAGTTTTACCTATTGGTAATTCTAGTCATGTGTCTAGTCTCAGTCAGGCAATTTTACAAAATGTTTGGCTACATCTTATCTCTTTGATTATATTTTCTAAACATCATATATGATCCTGCAAGTAATCTTTAACAGATTGGATCTGTATT
The DNA here is from genome assembly GCF_905171775.1 of Rana temporaria. Taxonomy (NCBI): domain Eukaryota; kingdom Metazoa; phylum Chordata; class Amphibia; order Anura; family Ranidae; genus Rana; species Rana temporaria. The sequence goes on from NC_053489.1 coordinate 313,454,207, forward strand.
ATTAATTAACATTCCAGGAGAGAGCTAGGAATGCAGAATTGGGAGCATTTCTATTTCTTAAACTCCATTGTCAAATGCCATCTACGAGTCTTCCCCAGCAATCAGGAACCAATTAGCGAGGTTCTTAACTATTTGATTATCATGACAGACAATCATGGTGATCACAGGCTGTAGGCACATTCCAAAAATAAGCATTTTCAGCCTGCAGATACCACTGTAGCCTTAAGATGGCAGTGTGCTTATGTTTAACACTGCAATTGTTAGATACTATAGTATTAAAAAAAAAAAAATGTAAAAAATAATTAAGGTAATAACCAGCCTATTTAAAACAAATCTTTAACAGGGTTTTATCTAAAACAGAGTTTAAAACGCAGTGCAAGTACAAACTAAAAAACATACTGGTATCTTTAAACCAATATTTATTTTATTTTTCAAAACCCTTAAAGTATAGTTTTTATTTTGGATAGAGTATAGGAAAGTTGAGATTCCCCATCACTTTTCTGTCCTTTAACCAAAATAGGAAGTGAGAGGAAATACCTCCAAAGTTAGGAAATCCCTGGTTTTCACCAGGGTCACCAAAACTAGTATCCCCATTGAAAGATTTCCCCTCTATTTTTGATCTGGGGATAACCAACATTTTGGGATTCTCTTTCATTTTTCCTTTTGATGATAACAGTAAACAGGAAATATAGAGAGGATGAGGGTCCACTAACGGGGACACTGACAGCAAAAACAATCCAGACAGGCTGTAATCCAGAATAAAACAATGATGTAGCGTAAACAAAGTCCCTAGCGTGTCATGATCCTATGGGGTAATAATGACGCACCAGCCAAGCAGATACTGACTGGAAAAAGCGCCCAGAGGCGATTCAGTTCGCATGCGTTGCGCTATACAAGTCATTCATTCATTCATTCATTCAATAACAAAATATTGAAACGGTACAAAAATAAATAAAAAAACAAACTTCTGATGATAGATAGTTCATCATCATCGTGTTACATAGGTAAAGATTTCTATTAGGGTTGTCCAGATACCGATACTAGTATCGGTATCGGGACCGATACCGAGTATTTGCGGGAGTACTCGTACTCGCGCAAATGCTCCCGATACCTAAATAGAATACTTTTTTTGTATTTATCAACATGTTCTATGAAAATTCTTTGAGTTTTTTACTACTGCGTGACAAGCAAATAAAACATTTTTATTCATTTTTACTCATTTTTATTCTTTTATAATGTCTTGAGTTAGAGTTCTTCATAATTCTAAAGAAAATATCCTTAGTCTGTATTGTGGTTTGAAAACTGTCACATGACATTTAAAAAAAGTATCGGTATTCGGTATCGGCGACTACATGAAAAAAAGTATCGGTACTTGTACTCGGTCCTAAAAAAGTGGTATCGGGACAACCCAAAAACTTCCCAAAATTACATGTTGTTTCTCCAGCCACACAGTGCTCACCACCAAATGTGGACCCCAATATAATATCAAGGTCATAAAAGCTGAAATCATCCACACCAAGGGATATGCCTCTTCCAGCATGCTTCTGTATTCTCTTGCAGCATCTTCAGACTCACAGATACCTGCAAACACGAAAAAAAAAATAATAGTGTTCTATGTATAAAATTATACAGGTGGTTCTGATAAACATTAGACTTTCATATATTTTAGATTCATTACACACAACTGAAGTAGTTCAAGCCTTTTATTGTTTTATTATTGATGATTTTGGCATACAGCTCATGAAAACCCAAAATTCCTATCTCAAAAAATTAGCATATCATGAAAAGGTTCTCTAAACGAGCTCTTAACCTAATCATCTGAATCAACTCATTAACTCTATACACCTGCAAAAGATTCCTGAGGCTTTTAAAAATGGCCAGCCTGGTTCATTACTCCAAACCGCAATCTTGGGTAAGACTGCCGACCTGACTGCTGTCCAGAAGGCCATCATTGACACCCTCAAGCAAGAGGGTAAGACACAGAAAGACATTTCTGAACGAATAGGCTGTTCCCAGAGTGCTGTATCAAGGCACCTCAGTGGGAAGTCTGTGGGAAGGAAAAAGTGTGGCAGAAAACGCTGCACAACGAGAAGAGGTGACCGGACCCTGAGGAAGATTGTGGTGAAGGACCAATTCCAGACCTTGGGGGACCTGCGGAAGCAGTGGACTGAGTCTGGAGTAGAAATATCCAGAGCCACCGTGTACAGGCGTGTGCAGGAAATGGGCTACAGGTGCCGCATTCCCCAGGTCAAGCCACTTTTGAACCAGAAACAGCGGCAGAAGTGCCTGACCTGGGCTACAGAGAAGCAACACTGGACTGTTGCTCAGTGGTCCAAAGTACTTTTTTCGGATGAAAGCAAATTTTGCATGTCATTCGGTAATCAAGGTGCCAGAGTCTGGAGGAAGACTGGGGAGAGGGAAATGCCAAAATGCCTGAAGTCCAGTGTCAAGTACCCACAGTCAGTGATGGTCTGGGATGCCATGTCAGCTGCTGGTGTTGGTCCACTGTGTTTTATCAAGGGCAGGGTGAATGCAGCTAGCTATCAGGAGATTTTGGAGCACTTCATGCTTCCATCTGCTGAAAAGCTTTATGGAGATGAAGATTTCATTTTTCAGCACGACCTGGCACCTGCTCACAGTGCCAAAACCACTGGTAAATGGTTTACTGACCATGGTATTACTGTGCTCAATTGGCCTGCCAACTCTCCTGACCTGAACCCCATAGAGAATCTGTGGGATATTGGGAAGAGAAATTTGATAGACGCAAGACCCAACACTCTGGATGAGCTTAAGGCCGCTACCGAAGCATCCTGGGCCTCCATAACACCTCAGCAGTGCCACAGGCTGATTGCCTCCATGCCACGCCGCATTGAAGCAGTAATTTCTGCAAAAGGATTCCCGACCAAGTATTGAGTGCATAACTGAACATAATTATTTGAAGGTTGACTTTTTTTTTATTAAAAACACTTTTCTTTTATTGGTCGGATGAAATATGCTAATTTTTTGAGATAGGAATTTTGGGTTTTCAAGAGCTGTATGCCAAAATCATCAATATTAAAACAATAAAAAGGCTTGAACTACTTCAGTTGTGTGTAATGAATCTAAAATATATGAAAGTCTAATGTTTATCAGTACATTACAGAAAATAATGAACTTTATCACAATATGCTAATTTTTTGAGAACCACCTCTATATATATATATATATATATATATATATATATATATATATATATATATATATATATATATATATATATATATATATATATATATATTTTTTTTTTTATTATTATTATTATTATTAAAGGGATCAGAGGTCCCCAGGGCCCCATGTGGCAAACCCCCTTTTTTTATTTGTTATAAATGTTTATTTTTTTATTTTTGTTTATGTATATTTATTTTTTATGTTTTTATTAAAGGGCCCAGAGGTCCCCAGGGCCCTGGATGGCAACCCCCCCCTTTTTTTTTTTTATAAATGTTTATTTTTTATATATATATATATATATATATATATATATATATATTTTTTTTTTTTTTTTTATTAAAGGGCCCAGAGGTTTCTTTTTTTATTATTAAAGGACCCAGAGGTCCCGGGTGGCAACCCCCCTTTTTTGTATTTTTTTTTAATAAAAATAATAATAATTTGTGTATATATATATATGAATATATGAAAGTCTAATGTTTATCAGTACATTACAGAAAATAATGAACTTTATCACAATATGCTAATTTTTTGAGAACCACCTCTATATATATATATATATATATATATATATATATATATATTTTTTTTTTTTTTATTATTATTATTATTAAAGGGATCAGAGGTCCCCAGGGCCCCATGTGGCAAACCCCCTTTTTTTATTTGTTATAAATGTTTATTTTTTTATTTTTGTTTATGTATATTTATTTTTTATGTTTTTATTAAAGGGCCCAGAGGTCCCCAGGGCCCTGGATGGCAACCCCCCCCCTTTTTTTTTTTTATAAATGTTTATTTTTTATATATATATATATATATATATATATATATATATATATATATATATATATATATATATATATATATATATATATATATATATATATATATATATTTTTTTATTAAAGGGCCCAGAGGTTTCTTTTTTTATTATTAAAGGACCCAGAGGTCCCGGGTGGCAACCCCCCTTTTTTGTATTTTTTTTTAATAAAAATAATAATAATTTGTGTATATATATATATATATATATATATATATATATATATATATATATATATATATCCAGAGGTCCCCAGGGCCCTGGATGGCTACCCTCCTTCTTTATATATATTTTTCTTTATTTCTTCTTTTTTTTTTTTTGTAAAGGGCCCCCCCGCTTCTCAATTCCAGGCAGCAGCACCCCCCCCCCCCGGTTCTCTGCTCCAGGGGGCCCATGCCTGAAGCTGTGTAAGGGGCCTCATAATTCCTGATGGCTGCCCTGCTCACCTCCCACAATGGGCCTCAATATAATCAAAGTCAAACTAGCATGTTATTCCATCCAAGGCATGTGTCATTCAATCCAGTTCAGTATTTCCTCCACTCTACTTAAACACTCCCCTCCTTCAGCCGCTCAACATTCACATTCAAGGTAAAATATGAACACAAAGATGAGACTAATCGTGTTCTCTGTATAAAACCACACCTTACTAAAACCACCCCTGCATAACTATTACCATGGCAACCATCGACAGAAAGCCTGTTGATGAGACTATATAAAGCAGCATGGTAGCATTGCTCTGGCCCTACTGAGGAAGCCCTGCTTTTGGGCATAACGTGTATAGGAACAGAGCCCCCGTGTAAGTGAAGGTTGTATGTGTACCAGTTATTGGTGAGTTCCTATATACATTGTGAAGTGATTACCATAGCACTAGGGGTGCTCTTGGAATGTGACTGTTTTTATTGGTGGTTTTAACCACTTGAAGACCAGGCAATTTCCGGCACTTTTTGTATACATATGAAAATCCTTTTTTTTTTGCTAGAAAATTACTTAGCCATACCCATATATGATATATTTTTTAAAGCAAATGCCATAGAGAATAATTTAATGGGTTTTGCAATTTTTTTCTGTCACACAGTATTTGCGCAGCGTTTTTTCCAAACGCAATTTTTGGGGAAAATATAAAGGATGATGCTGAGTAAATTGATACCGAACATGTCACGCTTTAAAATTGTGCACGCCCAGCAATGACAACGCCTTAAATTCTCCATAGGTGACACTTTAAAAGCCTTTACAGGTTTTCCACTTTATATCTAAGGTGAAGGTGTAGTGCTAGAATGACTGCCCATGATATGACAATCATGATAAAACCTCATATGTGTGGGATGATTGCTGTTTGTGTGCATGCCGGATCGACGAATGCATTAGCATTTGCGTGCTAGCAAAAAAAAAATCTTACCCTGGAATTTGGAACGTAACTATCCATTTGACAGCAATAAGCACGTGACAGGTACTCTTTATTGAGGGATCTGGGGTCAATAAGACCCCAAATCCCTCCTTTGTACTTGAAAGCATTCAAAATGCCAAGATCAGTGTTTTTGAATACTTGATTATTTTTTTAAATTGCTGATAACAGCCACTTAAACCACAAGTGATGTCATGTCAATGCTTCCGGATTACTGTAGTGTGTTGGGTATGGGTCTCCGGCCAGCCGGTTGGCAGCTCGGGTCTCCTGGTGGGACAGGAGTGCCCAAGAGAAATGCAGAATGTGGCAGGAGGAGGGGGATGTCCCCTCCCACTGTTTGTAATAGCAACCGAGGGGGCGAGCAGGAGTGTCAGGACGCACACTAACACACAGCTCCTTTCTTTATCTGCAAAGTAGAGAGTATCCTGACTTGCCTGCTTGCCCCTTCCCCCCTCTAAAGGCTTTCTCCACACCAGGGAGAAAGCCTTGCATTACTGCGTGTAGTTACAGACAGAAGAACAGGAAGTGAGGATTTCTCAGAAGAAATTAGGACATTTAAAAGCAAAATGGAAGGATGAGATAAGTGAAGGCGGACTGCACTAAGATAAAGGCAGCTTTTTAGGGAAAACAATGTTACCTTTACAACCCCTTTAACATCGTTAGCACAACTAATACTCCAATACTAAGTTAAAGGCAGTCTCTCCTTTCTGAGGAAAAAGAGAGATCAGCCAGATCATTGTGGGAAGTCTATAACGGTGTGTATTACTAGGTTCTGCGCACACCACTCTTTTATTTTATTTTTTCTAAATACATAGAATCAAATAGAGGTCAGAGATAGACTGAAAGAAGAGAAAAAATACTGGAAAAAAAGAGAAAGAGAGAGAGAAAAAAGAAAAGGGGGGTGGGTAGGGGGGCTTGAGGATGGGGTTACGAGGAAGCGGGAGCTGTGTCATCTCATGAGAGCCAGGGTCGTCAGGACCGGTCAGACAGTAGGATTCACTGGCAATAGTCTTGATTAGGCATATTTGAGGAATTCATCGAAGAAGCTGAATTGGACCCCATAAAACCATATGGTCTTGTGTTCCTCCGCTTTATCTTGCAGAACCGGGGTCAAGTCTTCCATTTGCTTAACCCTTTCTACCAACAACTATGACCAACTGAAGAGTAACCATAATTTTAAGTGGGAACAGAAATCCCTCAAGTATCTGGGAATCAAACTTACCTCAACGATTGACGGCCTATTTTCAGCAAATTTTAACCCTCTCTTGCACTCTATTTCTAAGGACTTACATAAGTGGTCTCCTAAACTGTTCTCATGGTTTGGTAGGGCTTCAATCCTAAAAATGACGATCCTTCCCAGACTTCTCTATTTTTTTAATGCCTTGCCAATAAAAATACACTCCTCCTTTTTCTCAAAGTTACTGGGCTGGCAAGAGGTCAAGACTTAAAGTGGTTGTAAACCCACTTTTTGACTTTTACCTACAGGTAAGCCTATAATAAGGCTTACCTGTAGGTATAAAGAATATCTCCTAAACCTGTATGGTTTAGGAGATATTCCCCTCGCAATGCGCCGCTGATTGCAGCGGCGCATGCGCAGGAGGGAATCCACGGCGAAAGGACCGGCAGCCACCGACCCTTGCCGATTTTAAATATCCCGCGCGCACGCGCGGGAGTGACGTCATCGCCGCTCCAGCCAATCACAGCGCTAGAGCGGCGATACCCGGAAGACACGCCGGAGCAAGATGAATTCTTGCTCGGCGTGGACCAGGTAAGTGTTCTTCACCTCGTTCCGAGGTAAGTATTTCATAATCAGCTAGTATGCGGTGCATACTAGCTGATTATGCCTTTTGCCTTGCAGGTTTGAAAAAAAAAATTGTTTATGCGGTTTACAACCGCTTTAACTTTTCTCAACCCACATTGCCTAAGAGTAGAGGGGGTATTGGTCTCCAAGATTTTAAGAAATATCACATTGCTTCCCACATCACAAGGTTGATAGACTGGCACTGCCATGGGGCCAACAAGGACTGGGTCCATCTTGAACGTCCTCATCATATAAAAACAATCTCCTATTACCCCTGGTCTAATGATTGCAAACTGACTAAAAGGATTATTCATCCGCTAGTGGCCACTACACTGGATATTTGGCATAGATCGACACCGACATACGGCCTGGCTTCTATACCAGGCCCACTGACCCCAATTGTAGACAACCCTGATTTTTCCCCTGGTCAGAACATTTTGATTTCACCCTTGTCCTCTAACACTAGTAAACTCTTAGCCACCCATTGTTTGAACAGAAACACAGTCAGATCCTATGTTGACCTAAAAGCAGACCTAGGGGAGTTGTCACCTGGTTTCTGGTTCTATCTGCAAATGAAAGACTTTTTGGTAAACAGCAAACATAAAAAGGCATATACTGCAGGCCTCACTCAGCTAGAACAAATTTGCCTCTCTGGATCCTAGATCTCGAAATTGACCTCTTTGGTCTGTTCTTGGTTAAGTCAACCAGCTGCAAAATGGCACAATAGTTACAAGAGTAAATGTAAAAAGGAATTAGGTTTTGCAGTGAGGCCCAATGGGAAAAAGCTAGCATATTCGCTCATAAATGCTCCCTGAGTACAATATTCAAAGACATTTCCTACAAAGTCCTTACTAAATGGTATATCAGTCCACTCAAAATTGAACAATGGTCACCAACAACATCTGATACTTGTTGGCGCTGTCACAAAGAGGTTGGTTCTTTTTTACATGTTTGGTGGTCGTGTCCCCCAATCCTTGACTTCTGGACTCAAGTTATTCATTGGATTAAAAAAATTACAGATACCGAAATCGTGCTAGATGCAGCTGCATGTCTCCTCCATATTAACCTACTCCCGATCAGTAAATATAAAAAAGCACTCACGAGACATCTTTTGACGGCAGCAAAAACACTAATTCCTCTGCATTGGAGGTCAATAAGCATCCCGTCGGTCAAGGTTTGGTTGGACAGAGTACATTATATGTTTAAAATGGATGAAATAATTGCTATGAAAAAAGAAAACTCTGAGAACTTTCACAACCTTTGGCTACAGTGGATACTATTTATTTATACTGATGACTATAAAACATTAAGAAACTGATGCTTCTTTTTTTGTTATATAATCTAATGGTGCCTTTCTTTGTCTCACCCAAAGGCGCTAATCTTCTTTGTATGTCTGGGATATTTATATTGCTGTCTTGATGGAACTTCCCTTATACTTAATAGCTGTTAATTTACAATCAGCTAATCCACTTGTCTTCTCATGTAAATTTTATGTTGGTATTCTTTTGTAGACAACCATTTTTCTTTTATCCCCCCCCCCCTTTTTTTTCTCTCTCTCTCTCTTTTTTCCCACCTCTTCTTCCATGTCCCTTTGATAAAGCTTACATATTTCTCAATGTATGAAGTACAGTATATCTACAAATTTTACAGTTACTCAATTCATGTACTTTACAGACGTTTATTGTTATGTACAAACTGAAACGTTGTTACCCATTTCAATGTCAATTCATTGTTATAATTTTCTTCGAATAAACTTCGATTGGGAAAAAAAAGTCTTCCATTTGCTCTATATACCGTTGGCGCAGATTGTTGTTTCCATAGGGGCGGGATGCACGCTCGTGCAGCATTAAGAAGGTGTTTGAGATGGGATTTATGATAATGTTTCCTTGATAAAGGGTTAAGGTTTAGTTGAATTCTGACTGGGTCGCCCTGTAGGGAAATGTCAATGAATTTATGTTTGAGTTTGAGGACTGGTTCCCATAAAGTTTTGAGCACAGAGCATTCTCAGAAGATGTGCAAGATGGTTCCCTGGTGAAGGCTACAGCGCCAACAGCTAAGCCTTTGCCAAGACTGATGGGGTCCTATACCAGCATGTAATTATTTTATATGTGGTCTCCTGATATTTGCTGCATAGAGAGGACTTCTGTGCAAAGAAGAGTATGCTTTTTTTGTGGTTCTGAGAATGTAACTCCCAGGTCCCTCTACCATTTCCTTAGTGGCATGGAGTTCCAACAAAGATTTGTAGAAGGTAGAAAGAGCACAGCTTTCAGAATGTGAGTCAGATTAAAGGGGTTGTAAAGGTTCGTTTTTATTTTCTTCAAATTTTCTTTTATTTGATTTTAAAACAAGCAGAGAACAGAAAAAGAGGCACAGACATTACAGGTATCTACCAATAACATTATCAGAGGTTCAGTTCGTACATTCTCTTCATCATGTAACCTCGCCTCTGCCACAGTCTCATATTTCTTCATATTATTGACCGTCATTGGCCCATCCCTGTTCATATTACTCCACTTCCTAATCCTTAAGTTTACCAAATAAACACATTTAGATATCTAGTCCCCCTCCCCTCAAGGCCTCCTCTTGTCCTCGAGCCGGGGGGAGAAACCTTCTATCCCTCTCTTAATCTATCTCGTTCTGCTTCAGTTAATCTTTTTACCCCCTAACCCCCCCTCCCCCCCCAAAAAAAACAACAAGCGACCACTCCCTCTCCCCCGCACCCCCCAGTTCCACCTCCCCCTCTATTCAGATTATGTCTACCAGATTTTTTCCCTCCTCTGAGTATTTAAAAGATTCCATTCCGCCCTCGTTTTTATTTTCTAAATAGGTTCCTTTAAGCTAGTGCATTGTTGGTTCACTTACCTTTTCCTTCGGTTTCCCTTCTAAATGTTTATTTTCTTTGTCTGAATTCCTCACTTCCTGTTTCTCCTCAGTAAACTTCACACCATCATCTGCGCAGTGTTTAGACAGCCAGAACAGCTTAGGCCTTGTACACACGATCAGTCCAAACTAATGAAAACGGACTGATGGTCTGATGGTCTGATGGACTGATGGTCTGATGGTCTGATGTGCCTACACACCATCGGTTCAAAAACCAATCAAGTCCAACGCGGTGATGTAAAACACAACGTGCTGAAAAAACGAAGTTCAATGCTTCCAAGCATGCGTCGACTTGATTCTAAGCATGCGCAGGTTTTGAACCAATGCTTTTGCGTACTAACCATCGGTTTTGACCGATCGGTCAGGCGCCCATCAGTCCGATTTTAAAGCAAGTTCTAAAACTTTGGTCTGAAGGACAAAAGTCCGATGGGGCATACACACGGTAGGTTTGGACTGATGAAACTGAACTTCAGTCCGTTTTCATCACTTTGGACTGATCGTGTGTACAAGGCCTTACTGAGGAGGAACAGGAAGTGAGAAATTCAGACAAAGAAAAAAAAAACAATTAGAAGGGAAATCGAAGGGAAACCAACAATGCACTAGCTTAAAGGAACCTAATTAGAAAATAAAAAACAAACCTTTACAACCCCTTTAATGAGTTGAAGTCCAGAGTGTTCAGGTTCAAAGCATCAGAGTATTATATTAACCACTTAAAGCCCGCCGCACGCCTATTTACGTCCACAGAATGGCACGTACAGGCAGATGGGCGTATATATACGTCCCTGCCTTCTAGCGGGTCGGGGGTCCGATCGGGACGTGCGGCAGGCGGCTTACCTCGGGGAGCGATCCGGGACGGCGCGGCTATTCGTTTATAGCCGCCCCGTCGCGATCGCTCCCCGGAGCTGAAGAACGGGGAGAGCCGTATGTAAACACAGCTTCCCCGTGCTTCACTGTGGCGGCTGCATCGATCGAGTGATCCCTTTTATAGGGAGACTCGATCGATGACATCAGTCCTACAGCCACACCCCCCTACAGTTGTAAACACACACTAGGTGAACCCTAACTCCTACAGCGACCCCTGTGGTTAACTCCCAAACTGCAACTGTCATTTTCACAATAAACAATGCAATTTAAATGCATTTTTTGCTGTGAAAACGACAATGGTCCCAAAAATGTGTCAAAATTGTCCGAAGTGTCCGCCATAATGTCGCAGTCATGAAAAAAATCGCTGATCGCCGCCAATAGTAGTAAAAAAAAAAAAATGAATAAAAATGCAATAAAAATATCCCCTATTTTGTAAACGCTATAAATTTTGTGCAAACCAATCGATAAACACTTATTGTGATTTTTTTTACCAAAAAAAAGTAGAAGAATACGTATCGGCCTAAACTGAGGGAAAAAAAATTATATATGTTTTTGAGGGATATTTATTATAGCAAAAAGTTAAAAATATTGAATTTTTTTCAAAATTGTAGCTCTATTTTTGTTTATAGTGCAAAAAATAAAAACCGCAGAGGTGATCAAATACCACCAAAAGAAATCTCTATTTGTGGGGAAAAAAAGACGCCAATTTTGTTTGGGAGCCACGTCGCACGACCGCGCAATTGTCTGTTAAAGCGAAGCAGTGCCGAATAGCAAAACCTGGCCTGGGCATTTAGCAACAAAATGGTCCAGGGCTTAAGTGGTTAAAGGTATATATGGTTGATAGGTAGCAAACTATGTTCAGATGAGTGGTTCCCCAAAAGGGTGTCAGTCAGGTCCCACCTGAAACAAGTTTGACAGTAACTACTTTCTATCCACACTTGATAGGGCTTAGAGTAGAGCTCAAGTAAAAAAACAAAGAATTACTATCTTAAAGGGAATATATAGAAAAATGTATTGGGATAGATTCACAGAAGAGATACGACGGCGTATCTCCTGATACACAGTCGTATCTCTGAGATACGATTGTCGTATCTATGCGGCTGATTCATAGAATCAGTTACGCATAGATAGCCCCAAGATCCGACAGGTGTAATTGACTTACACCGTCGGATCTTAGGATGCAATTCTAGGCCGGCCGCTAGGTGGCGATTCCATTGCGGTCGGCGTAGAATATGCAAATGACTAGTTACGGTGATTCACGAACGTACGCTTTACCCGTCGCTCTAACTTTACGTCGTTTCCGTCGAGATACGCCGCATAAAACTAAGGCTGCCCTCTAGGTGGACTAGCCAATGTTAAGTATGGCCGTCGTTCCCGTGTCAAAATTTGAAAAATCACGTTGTTTGCGTAAGTCGTCTGTAAATGGCACTGGACGCCATTTACGTTAACGTCGAAACCAATGACGACCTTGCGACATCATTTAGCGCAATGCACGTCGGGTAATTTGACGGACGGAGCATGCGCAGTACGTTCGGCGCCTAATTTAAATGGTGCCCGCCCCATTTGAATTAGGCGGGCTTGCGCCGAGCGGATTTACATTACACCGCCGCAAGTTTACAGGTAAGTGGTTTGTGAATCAGGCCCTTACGCTGTAAACTTGCGGCGGTGTAACGTAAATGGGATACGTTACGCCGCCGCTGCGCAACGTATTTGTCTGTGAATCTGGCCCATTGTGCCTAATCAGTACCTTCTGTTTGTTCTTAAGATGGACCATAGTGTAATAAACAAACATTAGTGCTTATTACCATATTTGTTTTGTTCCAGAATGACCTGTTCTGCTCCTGTTTTGAAGGATTAAAAGCTATGCTGAAATCTAATAAGATTGCTATTTTATTGCATACCATGAAATAACTCCAGCCATACCCCCCATGCACCTACCAAAGTTCTGATTGCTTTTACATTCCTGTGGTTTGATACACTTGAGATATTTAGCCTAAAAATATTTAAATTATTTTTAACCTTTTTAGACATGCTGTTTCATCTCTTTTCAACAATTTGCACAACAACAATGAATTATATTATTGAGGATGCCTTTTTCCGTGACATAATTGTTGAACACTGACCACAATGTTTTCCTTGGCATGTGAATCATATGTAAAGGATTACAATGCTCTGACTAAGGAATTAGCAGAAAATGTGCACCAGAAATTTGGAAAATAATTTACAAAGTATAAAGATAAAATTAAGAAAATATAATGTTTTAGGTCATTAAACAGGCATTCAAATGCTCAAATGCTCCCTCCCTGTGCTTTTTTTTTTACAGAAGAGGGGCTAGTCATGATACTGGAATGACTTTTTCTGGTTAGGTTATGGCTGCTTTTTAAGGAATACAAACTAAGACTTTGCCCTTGGATATATTTTGCTGATTCAAACTCTAAGTGCATTTGGGCAATGTAGCACACCCCTGTAGGCACCACAGAATAATTTCACCCTCTTAGTTGGACCCAAAACACCCAATTATACAGTTTCACCCACTCTGACATACCCCTGACAAGGAATTAATGACACCAATTAAAGTAAAGATGTGAATTATATTCACGAAAGATAGCTTACATCAAGGTAACAATCCAGCAAGAAATAGTAAAAATACAACCCCTAACTCTATACAGAGACCTGCTACACTAACAGCTACAGGAGAGGCAAAGAACAGCCAGGTCTGTAGTTTTAATTTTTTTTGCTATCAAATATTAAATCAGCCTAAACAGTGGCAGGGACACTGATGGCACAGTGGTGACAGCCGGATTGTAAAAACAAGACCCCTTTTTGACCATACCATAAATAAGTCCCCTCATCATGACTCTGATAAGTCCAAGCCTGCCTGCAGGTTTTTTTCTTGCAATACAATTGATAACAGATTCTCGAGATAAGGATGGCAGAATTCAATAACGTCCTCAAATGAAACAAGTAACAGAGGATAACACTTTTAATTAGCCGGCTTGGTTGGGGCCCGTATGTTGATGTATAGTATGTCTGATAGAGTTCATGTTATAAGGTATGTTAAGAAAATGCCTATTAACATGGTGTGGTTTTATTCACCAGTCAGTATGATCAAAGCTAGGCTAAGCTGCTCACACTGCTTATTGGTTGCTATGGTAAAGAAGTAAATATGAGTTATTATTGAAAATTAATATGAATTCACTAATTGCCAGTAACAGTGGTCTTTCCTAATAGGAGGGAGAATCTCAAAGTAAATATTGGCCTTTTCCACCCTAGGTGATCTCCAGTCAACTCGCAACAAAACCAATTAATACACCATTTGTAAAGCTTGTTTTCCTTTATTTTTTCCTTTAGTATCAAGACAACAGGACTACCGAAGCCTTCTACATACCTCATGCCTTTACTCCATAACACAGAATGGAGGTGTTCCATAGTCCTAAGAGATAAGTGAGAATAATGTAGTTGAGGCAGCACAGGCAGACATCACTGGAAGTTTTTTAATTCTAAAAATTATACCAGGATCAATAGGCATTTGTGTACTAAAGTGATATGTAGCACCGTCATAGAAAGGTGCTAGGATTAGATAGGTATTCACTGTAGTCAGTGTGGCTGTTGATGTGTGTTAGGTAAAAGCATAGTTTACTCATTTTACTCAGTGCAGCTGCATTTCTGCTAGTTGGGTCTGCTCAGTGTGCTCAGCTGCTGCCAGTATGTCTGGTAGCTTCCTCTGTATGCAGGGAACTTAAAACGTTTCTGGATAATAGGTGTGGAGCCATACAGATGGAAGCATAAATATTGATTCAGCCCTGGCCTATCCTAGAGAGGCAGGCTCTGATGGCATGCTGGAAGACTGTATATATTCTGTGAGCATACTGAGTTCAGGATATTTTCGCATAGAGAATTAGTCCAGCCTGGCGGGCACGTTGTCCTCCCAGGTAATGCTGTTATGTCTGCTGTCGAGAGGCCTCGGGTTGGCGTCCCGATAGATATAACAAACAAAAAAATCTGAAATATTTTAACAGACTAAAGATGACCAAATAAGAGACGTTTAAATTTAGGATTTAGATACCTCTTAAAGGGTTTGTAAAGGATTTTTGTTTTATCTTAATAGCTTCCTTTACCTTAATGCAGTGCTGTTTTCATGTCCTCATTGTTAGTTTTTGCTCTCAAGTTGCTGTAATTCTTCTCTGATCTCCACACTTCCTGGTTGTCTGTTTCCTGATAACCACCGTACTGGGAGCTTTCTCTCTGTGGTCACTAATCAAGGAAGTGTGATTACTGTGTGTCTAAAACCCCACAGCACAAATCAGTTTCGTTTTCCAAACCATCACTGCCTTGTATTGGCTCTGTGGCTCTGTACAGCAGAGAGGCAGGAAACAACATGCAAAAACGAAACTAGAAACTACAGGTACATTATATAATTGATTTTTATCTATTTTTAATCGTTTTTAAAAGGAATCAGTTAACTATTATGTCTCTATACCGTGTAAACAGTAATTTCAGCATAATTTTTTTTTTTTATTTACAACTCCTTTAAGGTGGTAGTAAACCCATAAGAAAACGTTTATTATATTGCAGCTTACTAATTCTTAGGCATTGGTGTATTAATATATACAATAAAAGTGTAGCCCAGAATGATGAACCATATGCAACCATATAATTAAATGTGTGAATATACCGTGAAAAAAGTATAAAAAACTAAAAATAGTGATAAATAGATAGTGAACTAAAGTTCTAAAGTGAATATCCCCTGATGGAGAAAAATGAAAGTTAATTAATTTGTGTAGACCTCCAGTGATAGAAGATAGATAAACGGAATCCAATGTACATTGGAGAACTTGTATGAGCACTCACTGAGGACTTCCTACTTGTGACTACCGGAGAAGAGCACATGGCTGCTGGGGAGGGGGTCTCCACTCAGACCTTTATGTGTGGATAGAGCAGGAAAGAGACATTCACCCCTCTACTTTATCACTACAGAGGAAGAGGTCTCCCTAATGCTCCAGTGTGGACCATCACTCTGCTGAGCCTGTTTTGACCCCCCTGAGAAGGGTGGTCACTGGCTAGTCGGTAAGCCTTCATTTCTTCTCCTGGTGGCGGGTCTCTCCACGCACTGGATTCCGTTTATCTATCTTCTATCACTGGAGGTCTAAACGAATTGATAGAACTTTTATTTTTCTCCCTCAGGGGATATTCACTTAAGAACTTTAGTGATTCACTGTTCACAATCTATTTATTACTATTTTTTGTTTTTTATACTGTTTTCACTGTATATTCACACATTGAATTATATGGTTGCATATGGTTTATCATCCAGCGCTACACTTTTATTGTATATATTTGTTGTGCCTCATATCAAGGTTGTGGTGTTTAGCGGCAGGATATCTGTCAAGGATACATTTATTAATTTATCCAAAAATGTTTTGCACTGAGCGCAAATTTTTCCTTTTATAACTATTGGTGTATTAATGTTCTTTTTTTTTTTTGCCTTTTTTTTTTTTTTTTTTACCTGGTGATCTGGCCAGTAAGTTTGTTGTTTTTTTCAACATAACAAGCTGTCCTGCAGATGTAGCAGTTAGAGGGTACAGGAAAACCATTTACCACTGTAAATGTAAAACCCTTAACCCAAAAGCTTCAATTTGTTACTGTATCTAAATCTGATGTACATCTGAGTACATTTAACACTACTCTCTTCCCAGACTGACAATGGCATTGTCCAAAGGTGTTTCTGTTGCTCCTTCATCCAAAGTGTAGGCATTCTAATACATAAAGTGTAATTCTGGCCAGATTACCAGGTAAAAACGGAGGAAAAAAACAACTAAAAAAACGAATGCAGCCACCACATCTAATGATTAGTAAGCTGCAGTATAATACATGTTTGGTTCTGGATTTAATACTACTTTAAAGCCACAGAAGCTTATAAATTGAGATTCCTTGCCACTTTTAAATACTATGCTATATTTGTAGTATACGTCCACATTAGGTGTCATTCTGATAAAGAAGTACATTACTTACTAATCAGAATAGTCTTGTCACACAATGGGTGGGGAGCCAACGTTCTGCAGAACAGAAGTAAATTATTGGTGGTGTAGGTGGCCACAGAGCAAATCTCTTCCTGGCAAACTCCTACTACAACCCAGCCAGATTAACTGTCAAATTAACTGTCAAATCTGACTTGAAGGAATTAGTCATAAATTACGGTATACTATTGGCTGTAAAAAAAAAGCTTTTGTTTTACAGGCTTTAAAAAGCAAGCATTACAAATAGATGAAACTGTACCAGTTCTTTTTTAAGTTAAAACCTCAAAGACTAAATAGAATTGTGGATGTTTTTATAACAGGTATCGCCAGGCTCCACATTGAACTATGTACTGGGGTTCTGTGGCTTTAGGCATTTGCATTCAGTACATACAACTGTTTATTACACTATACTCATGATGAGCATCTGAAGACTACTTTCAATCTGTAACACCCTATGTGGTAAGGACTATGGGCCAAATTCTCAAAAGAGATACGCAGACTTAACTGCTCTTCAGCCTGCGTATCCCTGTGCCTAACTTTGGAAACGATTCTCAAAAGGCTTTTTCCAAAGTTAGGCAGAAAATCTGACATGTGTAAGACACTGTAAGTGTCTTACACGTGTAACGGTCAGATTTTAGGATGCAGTACCGCATCCGCCACTGGGGGCATTTCTCATTGAAATGCAGCTTTGCGTATGCAAATGAGGACTTAAGCAGATTTTCAAAGCATTTCAGCACTTTGATTTCTGCCTAAGTTCCGAATTTGCCGGCGCAAAACTAGGGCTGGTTTTATAATGTGGAAAGTTAGCCAAACCTTGTAAAGGCCCATTCCAGCGACGGCATTTGGTATGCATTCCTGAGGGAGAACTCCACGGCAATTTTTAAATTCAAAACGGGCATGGGTTCCCCCCCAGGAGCATACCAGGCCCTTAGGTCTGGTATGGGTTGTAAGGAGACCCCCCCACGCCGAAAAATTGACGTAGGGGGTCCCCCTACAATCCATACCAGACCCGTATCCAAAGCACGCTACCTGGCCGGTCAGGAATGGGAGTGGGGACGAGCGAGCGTCCCCCCCCCTCCTGAGCCGTGCCAGGCCGCATGCCCTCAACATGGGGGGGTTGGGTGCTCTGGGGCAGGGGGGCGCACTGCGGGCCCCCCCACCCCAGAGCACCCTGTCCCCATGTCGATGAGGACAGGACCTCTTCCCGACAACCCTTGCCATTGGTTGTCGGGGTCTGCGGGCGGGGGCTTATCGGAATCTGGGAGTCCCCTTTAATAAGGGGGCCCCCAGATACCGGCCCCCCACCCTAAGTGAATGGATATGGGGTACATCGTACCCCTATCCATTCACCTGGAGGCAAAAAGTAAAATTTAGTAAACACACAACACAAGGCTTTTTAAAATAATTTATTATTCTGCTCCGGATGCCCCCCCTGTCTTCGTTATTAGCTCAATTACCAGGGGGGGCTTCTTCTTCCACTCTCCGGGGGTCTTCTCCGCTCTCCGGGGGGGGGTTTCTTCTTCCGCTCTCCGGGGGGGGGGTTTCTTCTTCCGCTCTCCGGGGGGGGCTTCTCCGGACTCCGGGGGGCTTCTTCCATCTTCTCCCCTCTTCCGATGTTGACTCGGCGAACCCCGGTTCTTCTGCAGCTCTCCGGTGCCTTCTTCTTCAGCGCTGGATGCCTGCTATGTTTGTGTGTTAGCTCGATTTCAAACAGGCAGCCGGCGCGGTCTTCTGTGACGTCATCTTCTCTTCTTTTCTTCTCCCCTCTTCCGATGTTGACTCGTCGCCTGTTGTCGCTGTAATGATGGAAGCGCGCCTTGCATCACATTTATATAGGCATCACCGTCCCATCATGCTCCGGTAGGTACCCACGTGGTGGGTGCACGTGGGTAGGCACCCACCACGTGGGTACCTACCGGAGCATGATGGGACGGTGATGCCTATATAAATGTGATGCAAGGCGCGCTTCCATCATTACAGTGACAACAGGCGACGAGTCAACATCGGAAGAGGGGAGAAGAACAGAAGAGAAGATGACGTCACAGAAGACCGCGCCGGCTGCCTGTTTGAAATCGAGCTAACACACAAACATAGCAGGCAGCCAGCGCTGAAGAAGAAGGCACCAGAGAGCTGCAGAAGAACCGGGGTTCGCCGAGTCAACAGCGGAAGAGGGGAGAAGATGGAAGAAGCCCCCCGGAGTCCGGAGAAGCCCCCCCCGGAGAGCGGAAGAAGAAACCCCCCCCCGGAGAGCGGAAGAAGAAACCCCCCCCCCGGAGAGCGGAGAAGACCCCCGGAGAGTGGAAGAAGAAGCCCCCCCTGGTAATTGAGCTAATAACGAAGACAGGGGGGGCATCCGGAGCAGAATAATAAATTATTTTAAAAAGCCTTGTGTTGTGTGTTTACTAAATTTTACTTTTTGCCTCCAGGTGAATGGATAGGGGTACGATGTACCCCATATCCATTCACTTAGGGTGGGGGGCCGGTATCTGGGGGCCCCCTTATTAAAGGGGACTCCCAGATTCCGATAAGCCCCCGCCCGCAGACCCCGACAACCAATGGCAAGGGTTGTCGGGAAGAGGTCCTGTCCTCATCGACATGGGGACAGGGTGCTCTGGGGTGGGGGGGCCCGCAGTGCACCCCCCTGCCCCAGAGCACCCAACCCCCCCATGTTGAGGGCATGCGGCCTGGCACGGCTCAGGAGGGGGGGGGACGCTCTCGCTCGTCCCCACTCCCATTCCTGACCGGCCGGGTAGCGTGCTTTGGATACGGGTCTGGTATGGATTGTAGGGGGACCCCCTACGTCAATTTTTCGGCGTGGGGGGGTCTCCTTACAACCCATACCAGACCTAAGGGCCTGGTATGCTCCTGGGGGGGGAACCCATGCCGTTTTTTTCTTTGAAAATTGGCATGGAGCTCTCCCTCTCAGGAATGCATGCTGAGCGACGCTGACATTTTTTTTTATAATTATTTGTTTTCCCGGCGCGTCTTTTTTTTTCACCCGTCGCAACTTTAGTGTCCCGTCGAAATTCTCAAAGCCGACCGGCGCTAATTACGTTCGCGCGCTGCACGTCGGGAAAATTACGTCACACGCATGCGCAGTACGGCCGGCGCGGGAGCGCGCCTCATTTAAATTTTAAACGCCCCCAGGAGAGGAGGACCGCCTTACGACGGCGGCACTTAAGTTACACAGCGTGTAATTTCTACCTAAGTGCTTTGACGATCAGGCACTTAGGTAGAAATTTTAAGTCAGTGTAACTTAACTGCTGAAATTTAAGTTACGCAGACTTTTTGAGAATTTGGCCCTATGACATCACAAGGAGCAGGGCCACATGGTGATATGACTGGGTGGCTCCGCCCCTTAGTTTATTTAGTAAAGGGAGGTGGCAGACCTGTCAGACAGCGGGAGCCAGTGTTAGGTGCAGACCTTTTTTTTTTTTAGGTCGCCGGAGTTCATCATGATTGATGCTAGATTTACTTTGGGGGACATTATTTTTGTTTTGTTTTTTTAAATTAAGGCTTTTCAAAAACTGTGTGTTTTTATTTGTTATTGACACTTTTTCTGGTTAATGTGTAGGGGTAGAATGTACCCCATACTCATTCACATGGGGGGCAGGATCTATAGGCCCCCTAGTTAATACGGTTTCCAGATTCCAATAAACCTCCCACCCGCAGACCCCCACAACCCCCACAACCACCACCCAGGGTTAAGAGGCCCTTGTTCCCATTAACAAGAAGACAAGATGCTTTGGGGGGGGAATACCCCTACCCCAAAGCACCCCAACGTCAACGGCATGTGGCCTAGTATGGTTCAGAAGGGAGGGGCGCTCACTCCTGTCCAGCCAGACTGCATACTGGGATAAGGGTCTCGTATGGATTTTGGGGGGACCCCCATGCTGTTTAATTCTCAATTTAATTTGCAGGCAATTCTTTTGTTTACATTTGGCTGTCAGGACTCTTTTTCAATTCTCACTGTGGATGCACCGCATGTACATGAACAGCTACAATAGAAACCAGGGTTATTTCACATTTCATGCGAACCGGACAGGTTCAAAACACATCTATTTTACATTTTGTTTACATTCAGTTGTCAGCGAGGAAATCTGCTGACAGGTGATGAGTCATAGTTTTTTTTAAGGACGTGGCGGCTGGCTTGCCAGCCTGCTCCCTAACAACCCGCTATAACACAGGAGAGGATAGAGGAAAATAGAAATAAACAGCCAAATCATGTTCAAAACTGATGTGTGATTCAGAAGCATTCCCGTAGAAGTCAGAGAGCTTGTTATACGCATCCAAGCCACACTGCAGTGCTCAAAAAACGTACAGGACTTTTTTCCAATTTGCACTGTGGATGCACGGCATATACTGTATGTGAACAGCTACAATAAAAACCTGGGTTATGTCATGCGAATCGGACGAGGTTCAAAATGCATCCAATTCACATATAGGTATCGGTTTTAGCACCGGAGCATTTGCATGAGTACAAGGACTCGTGCAAATGCTTAGTATCGACACCGATAATGGTATTGGTGCAAAGCTACTATGTAGTATTAGATGGTGTAGTTAGTTAGTGTAGCTTAGTTGAGCGTGACAATATTGATTCAATTTGCACTGTACCTTTGCCTTAGAGGTAATATAACTGGGAGCAGCATTTCCTCTTTTGAACATTTACCAGTCATTTATTTAATCTAATTGCAGTTTGTTTTCCCCTTTTATTACTGTCTGTTCCGGTTGCATGTATCTCATTCTCCAAAAACATTCACATAAATCAATTTCTGAGTTCCTCTCTGCTGCAATTTTACCAAACAAGTGACCTTTAAGTTTTTAGTTTTTAAATTAATGCTGATAAAAATTAACAGTTGGTGCTCTGTTTAAATCTTTGACTCTGTAGCTGAAAGTCAGGGACACTTTTCACTGTTCTGTTCACCGTGGGTTATTATTCAAAATAACTAAGCCCAGAGTTAAAGCGGGGGTTCACCCTTAGAGGGCACTTTTTCCCCTTAGATTCCTGCTCGTTTTCTCTAGGGGAATCGGCTATTTGTTTTAAAATATGTGCAGTACTTACCCGTTTACGAGATGCATCCTCTCCGTCGCTTCCGGGTATGGGCTGCGGGAATGGGCGTTCCTTCTTGATTGACAGTCTTCCGAGAGGCTTCCGACGGTCGCATCCATCGCGTCACGATTTTCCGAAAGAAGCCGAACGTCGGTGCGCAGGCGCAGTATAGAGCCGCACCGACGTTCGGCTTCTTTCGGCTACGAGTGACGCGATGGATGCGAAGAAGATGCATCTCGAAAACGGGTAAGTACGGCTCATATTTTAATACAAATAGCCGATTCCCCTAGACCGAACGAGCAGGAATCTAAGGGGA
This sequence comes from Rana temporaria, assembly GCF_905171775.1. Lineage (NCBI taxonomy): Eukaryota > Metazoa > Chordata > Amphibia > Anura > Ranidae > Rana > Rana temporaria. Next base: position 313,476,558 of record NC_053489.1, read on the forward strand.
GAAAAAAAAAATTTAATAAATGGGTGAACTCCCGCTTTAAGGTACATGACACCCTAATTACTTGAGAAAGATGAACACCTTGAGACAGAGATTCGAGAAGACTAATGTGACTAATAGGCAAACTAGTATAAAAAAGCATGGGAAAATTTGAATTTTTTTCCCACAGATAGAGCTTTCTTTTGGTAGTATTTGATCACCTCTGTGGTTTTTATTCTTTGCGATATAAACAATAAAATGAGCGACTATTTTGAGAAAAAAACAATATTTTTTACTTTTTGCTATAATAAATATCCCCAAAAGTTTTTTAAAAAAAACAAATTGTTTCCTCAGTTTAGGCCAATATATATTCTTCTACAAATTTTTGGTAAAAAAAATCACAATAAGCATATATTGATTGGTTGCGCAAAAGTTATAGCGTCTGCAAACTATGGGGAAGATTTTTGTCTTTTTTATTCTTATTTTTTTTTTTACAAGTAATGGCGGTGATCTGCGTGACAGACAGATCGGAGTCTTTTGACAGGGCTATAAAAATGCACTGATTACTGTGTATGCCTTTGAAGTGTTGAAAACGGATCTGCAAAATGGCCCCACGTTAAATAATGTAGAATATTGCCCTTTAATTTCCTTTTGCATTGCAAATCAATGTGTCTGAGAATGCAATCTCAGTAATCTTGTCTCAATTTAAAGCAGGTGATCAGAAAAAAATTTCTCCTTCTCAAGAGTTTTGACAAATATAGAAAGAAACCTTTGACGCACGTGTTAAAGCGGGGGTTCACCCTAAAAACAATTTTCTAACATTACATTGAGCTCACTCTCGACATTGACAGTATGCCGATTTTTTTTTTTCCTGTACATACCTCGTATAGCTATTTTCTTACCCAGCTTCCGGGTAGTGAATCCCGCGGGAGTGGGCGTTCCTATGTAGCAGTTAGTGATTGACATGATGACAAAAACTACCCCCCCCCCCCGTCACATAAGGAGCGTCACGAGTTGCCGAAAGAAGCCAAACGTAGGTGCGCAGGTGCCGCATAGCGCCGACTCGACGTTCGGCTTCTTTCGGCAACTTGTGACGCTCCTTATGCGAGGGGGGGGGGGGTAGTTTTTGTCATCACATCAATCACTAACTGCTGCATAGGAACGCCCACTAGGATTCACTACCTGGAAGCCGGGTAAGAAAATATCTATACGAGGTATGTACAGCAAAAACAGAAAAATAATCGGCATACTGTCAATGTCGAGAGTGAGCTCAATATAATGTTAGAAAATTGTTTTTAGGGTGAACCCCCGCTTTAAGTTATTAAGTGTTTATTTTGCAGTCAAAGTAAGAGACTGCCAGCGCGGGGGGGGGGGGCGTAAAGCGTTGCTAGTTTTAGCAGCGTTTTACCGTAATTTTTCAGCGATTTTTGAGTGCTAGCGGGCGAATAAAGGGTTAAAAGCGCCCACAAAGAACCGATGCCAAGGCGCTTTGCAGGTGCTTCGATGGCGCTGGCCATTGATTTCAATGGGCAGGGGCGCTTTGGGAGTGCTTCAAAGAAGCTGCCTGCAGGACTTTTTTCTGTATGTCCTGCCAGTGCAACGCCCCAGTGTGAAAGCACTTGAGCTTTCACACTGAGATTGCAGATGAGGCTTTTTTCAGGTCCTTTACAGGCACTATTTTTAGCACTAAAGCACCTGAAAATGCCTCCAGTGTGAAAGGGGTCTAACAGAAACCTTGTGAGATTTAGTAAAATCATATCACAGACACCTGATCCATCAGTAAAATATTTAGAGGAAAATTGTTCTAGAGAATTAAAGCAGTTGTAAACCCGCATATACAATTTTTTTTTTTTTTACACCTGCAAGGCAAAAGCTCATTATGAAATACTTACCTCGGAATGAGGAGAAGAAAACTTACCTGGTCCACGCCGAGTGAGATGTCATCTTGACTCGGCGTGTCTTCCGGGTATCGCCGCTCCAGCGCTGTGACGTGCATGCGCGCGGGAGATTTCATTCTGGCAAGGGCCGGCGGCGGCCGGCCCTTTCAGCCGAGGATCCCTCCTGCGCATGCGCCGCTGCAATCAGTGGCGCATTGCAAGGGGAATATCTCCTAAACCGTAGAGGTTTAGGAGATATTCTTTATACCTACAGGTAAGCCTTATTATAGGCTTACCTGTGGGTAAAAGTCAAAAAGTGGGGTTTACAACCACTTTAAGTGAAAAATGTTGTCATCCAAATCTATACAGGTAGATTTTATAGCAGAACATCCGTAGCAAAGTGCACAAACTGATGCTTGTAAACATCTGGAAAACCTATAATTTGTGTTCTTAAAGCAAGTGCTGAGAGAGGTTTTGAACCAATATTTGTTAATGCTAAGGTTCATTCAGCAGGCCTATGCAGTTTGCTTTTGATCCGTTTCTGCAGTGCTTTTTTAAGGTATGTTTTTGCACACACGTTTTGCATGCTTTTTTATGCGTTTTGCATTTTTTATGCTTTTTTTGTCCAATTTGTTGTTGGGCAAATAAAAAACGCAAAATGCAGCCTCCGTTCGTAACAAGCAGTACAAACCTAAAAAGGAGGGGTGGGTGCTGTGTCTGTCCATGGACTCAGAGAAAAGGATTTTACAGTGAGTACAAAAAATCCTATTTTCTCTTATCGTTAATGGACGGACACAAGCTCTTTAACCACTTGACCACCTTGCACGTAAACCCACTTAATAACCAGACCAATTTTCAGCTTTCGGTGATCTCACAATTTGAATGACAATTACTTAGTCATACAACATTGTACCGAAATGAAATTTTCTTCCTTTTTTTCACACAAATGGAGCTTTCTTTTGGTGGTATTTAATCACCATTGGGTTTTTTATTTTTTGCGCCTTAAGAGAAAAAAGACTGAAAATTCTGTAAAAAAAAATGAATTTTTCTTTGTTTCTGTTATACAATTTAGCAAATTTTGTATTTTTTCTTCATTCTTTTGCATAATGTGAAAGATGAAGTTACGCCGAGTAAATAGATACCCAATATGTCATCCTTCGAAATTGCACACGCTCGTGGAATGGCACCAAACTTCGCTACTTAAAAATCCCCATAGGTGACGTTGCAGGGTATTGTGGGGTATTGCAGGGTATTGTGGGGTATTGCAGAGTAGTGTGGGGTATTGCAGAGTAGTGTGGGGTATTGCAGAGTAGTGTGGGGTATTGCAGAGTAGTGTGGGGTATTGCAGAGTATTGTGGGGTATTGCAGAGTATTGCACAGTAGAGTAGTATTAGTTTGGGGCAGGGATGGCAGGGCAGGGATGGATGACTGGATCTGTGACTGCATTTGTCACAGATCCAGCCCACAGCACTCGTGCTGCATCGCTCTCTCTCCTCTCCTCTCACACTGTACCGTTCGGTACAGAGAGGGGAGGGAGGAACTGGCGTCATCACATGACGCCATTTTTTTTACAAGTGATCGCTCCGTCATTGAACGGAGCGATCACTTGGTAAACCGCCACTATCAGCGGTGATTTACCTTGATCTGTGATGCGCCGGGTTCTCCGGACCCGGCGGTCACGGACATTCCCGTGTGCGCGCCCCATGGGGGAGCGCGATTCTGGGAGGACGTCCATGGACATCCTCCGAGAGTTAAGCGACCGCTTGTAGACATATATCGTCTATAGGGCGGTGAGCAAGCGGTTAAATCTTGACAAGTGGGACATCCCCAAGCAGTGTCAAAAACGAGGGGTAGGAAATATATCAGTAAAACCAATTTTAACTTCACCCAAAAACAAGAAGAGCTCCTCAACGGAGGAGGTGCAACTTTAAACAGCCGCCGCAAAAACTAGCGGCCGAAAAAAGCATCAGAAGATGCACTCACAGCAACCATGTCAATTCTGGAAAAAGCGTGAATGGACGAGCAAGTCGCCGACTCGCACACCTGTGAGACCGAAGCATGATGTCGGAAAAAAAACCCAGGAAGCACCAATTGCCCTGGTCGAAAGTGCCGTGACTGGAAAGGGGGGCCCGCCCCTTAAGAGCATAGGCCTGCATGACAGCCTGCCTGAATTACAGAGAAATGGTGGTCGACGAGACCGCCAGGCCCTTTTGTGGACCAGACACCGACACAAAAGACAGTCAGAACTCCGAAACGGAGCCGTAGCAGGCTGGTACACCCGCAAAGCGCGTACCACGCCTAAAGTATGAAAGGCAACCTCCGTATGATGCACCGGCCGAGGACAGAAGGATGGAAGAACAATCGGAAGAAGGGAAGGTTGCGGGCGCACCACCACCTAATCCTTATGCCCACGCTTGCTGGTCGGACTGAGAAGACTACAAGGATCTATATTATCCAGCCTGTCTCTCAGCCGACAGCTGAAAGAAGATTCTTCAAGAAAAAGTAAAATAAAATAAAATTTCTCCTCAGGGCGCTGGGCCCAAAGGGAGCCATACGTCCTTCTCCTTGCTAGGCAGAACGAAACTGAGGCTGCATGCTGCAGTGAGGAGGGTTATGTCTGGAGGGACCGCCCCCTGGGCGGGGCTGTTCAACTCTGTTAATGTAGCATGTATTTAATTATCTAACATGTTTCTGCCTAGTCCTCTCCTGTAAACAGGGAACATAACCCACTTGTCAAGATTTAAGGAGCTGAGTCCGTCCATGGACGATAAGAGAAATGCACTACATTCTTTTACGCAGTGTCTCCATTGAAGATTATTGAACCAAAAAACAACTTTTTGCATTTGAAAAAGTCCATGAGTCTTTCCAAAAAAACATAGGGCCAGATCCACATAGAAATAGATCGGCGCAGCGTATCAGAGATACGCTATGCCGCCGTACCTTACCTGGCGTAATTTAGAATCCTTAAAGATTTTGCGCCGTAAGTTACGGCGGCGTAGTGTATCTCTGGCAGCGGAATTCAAATCGGCGATTAGGGGGCGTGTTTTATTTAAATGAAGCACGTCCCCGCGCCGAATGAACTGCGCATGCTCCGTTTCTAAATTTCCCGCCGTGCATTGCGCTAAATGACGTTGCAACGACGTAATTTTTTTTAACTTAGACGTGAATTACGTTCATCCCGATTCACGGACGACTTACACAAAAAAAAAAAAATCTAATTTTGACGAGGGAACGACGGACATACTTAACATGGCAAGTCTAACTATACGCCGCAAAATACCAGCTTTAACTATACGCCGGAAAAAGCCGACTAGAGACGTCGTAAAAAAATGCGCCGGCCGCTCGTACGTTCGTGGATCGACCGAAATAGCTAATTTGCATACCCGACGCGGAAAACAACGTGAACGCCACCCAGCGGACGCCGAAGTATTGCATCTTAGATCCGAAAGGCGTACGAGGACGTATACCTGTCGGATCTAACCCAGATGCCGTCGTATCTTGGTTTGAGGATTCAAACCAAAGATACGACGCGGGTAATTTGAAAGTACGCCGGCGTATCAGTAGATACGCCGGCGTACTCTGTCTGTTGATCTGCCCCATAGGTGTTAATTTGGCCTAAAAGGCGCACAAGGTTTCCACTAGTATTTTATAGTAATAAATCAAATATATTTTAGTTGCTTATATAGACTTACCACTTGTAAGATTAAAAAAATGTCTATGGATTCATCAAATAAAGAATTGAATATAAGTTAATATCTTTTAGACATTGTTTCCAACAGTCCTTGTAGATTTGCATTGGCTATTTAACCACTTGCCGACCGCCGCACAACGATATACGTCGGCAGAATGGCATGGGCAGGCAAAGGGGCATACCTGTACTTCCCTCCCTCTCACCAGTGTTGGGGAGCAATCGCTCCTGACCAATGAAACACTGCCTGTGAAAGTGTAAACACAGGCAGAGGAAGTTTGGTCATCTCTCCTCGTGCTTCCTTTTCGTTCGTGAGTTGCACAACAGAAAACTAACACCAGTACACATAGGCACACAAATCACTCCTGATCACCCCCCGATCACCCCCCCCCAGTTAACCCCTGCACCCCCTGTCACAGTCAGGGCCGTCTTTAATATGGTTTGGGCCCAGGGCAAACATTTTTTTTGGGCCCCCTCCAGCTTATTTTGGGCCTGGCTGGTTCACATGTATGTTTTGGCGGTCCTCATTTGTGCAGGTACAGCAGCCCATTGATTTAAATGGGCCGCCATGCCTTTGTTTCCTGCAGAAAAAAGGTGCATTCAGCATTTTAAAAATACAGTTGCCTTGAAATCCATTCTGCTTTTGCACCATGCTACTTACCTGCAGTTCTTGCACACACAAACGCACTGTGTTTTTAAAAGCGTGACCTAAACATCTAAAAATGCAGCAAGTTTGACAGTGCGGGAACTGCAGATAAGTCACAGCAGACAGCAGAATAGACAGACAGTGCTGTATTTCAGTGCTTGATGGGCATAGGCGTGCCGTGTGCGCAGCCTATTACATGAGGCATGCGCTTTTCTTTGCAGGAAATGCAGGCATGGCGGCCCATTCAAATGAATGGGCTGCTGTGCCTGCGCAAATGTGGGCCGCCAAAACACATACATGTGAACCAGCCCGGCCCAAAATAAGCCCATCAAGCAATTAAATACAGACAGTAATGTCATGTGCTCTGAGGCTTTACTCAGCCTGGACTGCAGGTCTGGTCTGTGATTTAAAGAGTTCCTCTATTTTACACATGGCATGGCATGGGGTCCCATGGTGCTAAAGCAGAATGGACAGACGGTGCTGTGACCCCATGCCATGTGTAAAATAGAGGAACTTTTTAAAACACTGACCAGACCTGCAGTGAATCATCAAATATTATAAAGACGTTGGGCACACTCTACAGAAAACTTCAATTTACAATATAGATTAGCAAACAGTGACATAATACCTTGAGGAGCAGGACATGAAGAAGTCAGCCTCGGGAAGAGCAAACTGGGGATGTTATAAAATCACATTCTAATTCACTTTTATATACAAGCAGCACCCAGTGGCAGGAAGGGAGAAGTGCACGTCTAAAGGGAAGCCAGGGGTGCTGTACATTTTAAAACACTGGGAAGGGAAGCAGTACTGTCACTGGCTGCGTGCCGCTGATGATTTTCAGCCTGATTTGTGGGCAGCACAGGGGCTTAACGGGAGGCAGGGCCGCCATCAGGAATTATGGCGCCACTTACACAGCTTCAGACATGGGCCCCCTGGAGCAGAGAACCGGGATGGGGGGTGCTGCCGCCTGAAATTGAGAAGCAGGGGGGGGGCTGCCGCGAATTTAGAAGCGGGGGGCCCTTTACAAAAAAAGAAATAAAGAAAAATATATATAAAAAAGGGGTGTAGCCATCCGGGGCCCTGGGGACCTCTGGGCCCTTTAATAAAAAGAAATAAAAAATATATATAAAAAATATATTTTAAAAAGGGGGTTGCCATCTGGGGCCCTGGGGACCTCTGGGCCCTTTAATATTTTATTTTTAATAAAAATAAATTACAAAAAAAGGGGGTTGCCATCCGGGACCTCTGGGCCCTTTAATAAAAAATATATATAAAGAAACATTTATAAAAAAAAAAGGGGGGGTTGCCATCCAGGGCCCTGGGGACCTCTGGGCCCTTAAATAATAAAAAAAATAAAAAAATATATAAACAAAAATAAAAAAATAAACATTTATAAAAAAGATAAAGGGTGTTTGCCACATGGGGCCCTGGGGACCTCTGAGCCCTTTAATAAAAAAAAAAAAAATATATATATATATATATATATATATATATATAAAGAAATAAAATATATAAAAAAAATGTTTTTTATAAAAAAAAAGGGGGGTTGCCATCCGGGGCCCTGGGGACCTCTGGGTCCTATAATAATAATAATAAACATTTTATATATATATATATAAAAAGATTTTTTTTTTATAAAAAAAGGGGGGTTGCCATCTGGGGCCCTGGGGTCCTCCGGACCCCTAAAAAAAAAAAAAAAAAAATTTTTTTTTTTTCAAAGGGGGTTGCTTTGGGCCCCCAACAGTGACAGGGTCCAGGGCACCTTCCCCATTTGCCCTGCGGTAAAGACGGCCCTGGTCACAGTGACACCAATAGCAGTTAAATTTTTTCACTGATCACTGCATTGGTGTCATTTGTGACTGTTATACTGTAAGTGTAAGGGCAATTAGTGGTAGGCCCCGTTAGGTCTAGGGTACCCCCAATCCCCCCTAATAAAGGTTTAACCCCTTGATCGCCCCCCCAGTTAACCCTTTCACCCCCTGTCACCAGTGTCGCTAAGGCCCCATACTCACGACCAAACATGTCTGCTGAAACTGGCCCGCGGACCAGTTTCAGCAGACATGTTTGGTCGTGTGTAGTTACGAGCGTACAGAATTTCACCGTACATTTGCCCGCCGGGCCGTTTTTCAGCAGACATTTATTTGCAAACTTGTTTTAAAACCGTCCGCTCAAATCCTGTCCGAACGGACATGTTTGGTGGTGAGTACACAAAACCAACGTACAAAAACCCTGCGCATGCTCAGACTAAATGAGGCCACGGGAGCGCTCGTTCAGGTAAAACTCACGTTTGTTTGGGATATGGCACATTCGTCAATAGAAAGATTAATTCTAGCAATAGAACACTGAAGCAAACCACACAATAAACAACGCTTGATGCCGTCGTTTTATTCATTCTTCTCTTGCTATAAATAATCAGTTATTTAGCTCATGTTATTTCAACTGAGTTGTTCCATACTGAAAAGTGACATTTGTTAGCTGTGATGTAGTAAGATTTTAGCAATCTTTTATTGGCCCGACGTATCATATTTTTACTGGTCCTCCACATGTCTAATTTTTTGCTTTTAATGTTTAATGTTTATCTTTCCCACTTTATTTATGTGTTTATAGTTATGTCACCATTTAGAATATTTTAATAGGAAATTGTTATGATTTTGCTTTTGTTTGTATATTTAACTGGATTATTTTGAAGGTTGTTTAAATTGTCTACCATGTTGGCACACCAAATGCCCCCCCCCCCCCATGAGTTAGTGAATATTTTAGATTAAACATTTTATTTGTTTGTAATGTTTGATGCCTAAAATAATACCCACAGTATTACAAACAATAGGCACGTTTTTAAAATCAACAAAAAGGCTTTTATTTTAGCAAATGATAAAAAGGAACAAAAACAGAATGGCAGCACTTGAACAGCTAGCAAAATACATGCAAACTTGCATTGTCAAACATGGTGAAGGCTAAACTAGCCAACCTCAGGAGGCACACAAACTAAAATCTGAAGCAGCAGCACATAACCAAAGGAACCCAAGCTGTGGTAGTCCAAACAAGATGCCATTTGTGGGGGATCAAATGGAAGGCAGGGCATCAACGTCTCCTCTTCCTTGCAACCTTCCTTCCAGGCTGCCTTACAGCGGGTCTTCCCTGGGCCCTTGCAGGTGGGGATGATGTGGCAGCAGGAGTATGATGTTCAGCAAGCCGGGCCGGGTCACATAGCCCAGTGTCTGGGGTCAGCAGCTCCCTCTGCATCCACCAAAGGGCCTGGTTGATGATGCCCTTGGCCAATTGCCTCTGCTCCTCCGTGCCTTTATTCAGATCATGTGCCACGGAGGCACTGTAGGCCTCAGTGGGGTTGAGGGGGGCCCTCATGATGGCACTCGCCTCCTTAATCATTTGGAGGCTGGCTTCCTCCACTGCCCCCAATTTCTTCTTACGGCCTGGTGGCCTAATATAAAGGGGAGGAGCCTGGCTGGTGGTGCTTGTCCTGGGGAGCTGCTCAACGCCACTGGGCCCGGCCTCCTCCTGGCTGCCACTGACCCCTTCGGCCTGGCTGTCAGTGAGGAGAGGATCTGCCACCTCCTGGCTGGTCTCTTCTTCCTGTGTAAAAAAAAGGGACATGTTGTAATATATTTCGAAATATAATCACTCACATTTTCATGCTTGAATTTTATTTTTTGCCTTGAATTTAAACTTGAAAACAGACTCACCCTCTGACCCCTGCAGTTGTCATCCCTGACACCTATTTGTTTGCCCACGACTTTAGATTTTTACTTCCCAGCTTGTATTTTATTAACCAATATCAAGTCAAGAATCAAACAATAATTAATATTATTCCATAAATAGTTATGAAACTACTATACCTCATCATCGTAGAGGTGCAGATCTGCCTCTCTGTCAGCCAGGCCCTCTTCATCCGACTCTGCAGGGCTGTGGTGATCTGGGGAAGTCCCGCTGGAAGGTAGCGTGGAGGGAAGGTTGGGATTCAGACTTGACATTGATGGCCTGCCTTCCAGTTGATCCCGCAAAAATGACATCTGGTTGTAATACCACAGCTTGGGTTCCTTTGGTGGTCTTGCTGCTGCTCCAGATCTTAGCTGCTTTTGGTGAGCTTTGTATGCTCTCCTATATGTGCCCCTGAGGTTGGCAAGTTTATCCTTCACCATGTTGGCACTGCATTCTGGCACCCATGTCCTCATGTATGCTGCTAGCTGTTCAAGTGCTGCCGCTCGTACGTCCTTGTTATGGTAGGTGGGCTGCTTTGAATCCCACAGGATGGGCATTTCCCTAAATTTATCCAGCAAGTGCTGGATAATCTCTTGGGTCTGCAGGAGATCCATTGTTAAATGATGATTTATTGATTTTTATTCTAGATTGAAAAAATAAAAATAAACCAAAAACACAATTAAAAAAAGCCTCAGCATTTACATTGATAGAATATGTTGTTTAAAAAGTAGTACCTATATAGAAATACAAACACAGTGTCTCTTGTTTAGAAAATGCTGGCCAGCTCGGCCCCATTGGTTGGTTGTAGCTAACATTTTTTTTATACATGCCGCCCCTTTGGTTACATTGCAGTAAATAATTGAAATCTAGAACCATACACAATTATTACAAATGACAGCATTCATCAAGGCACTATTGCATGTGTAGATATCCTGCCCCTCAGCATTGATTACATGAAAGAAACTTCATAATGACCTCTGTCCAACCAACACAGAACAATACTTGGCCTGATCTGAATACACCCTACATAATTGATAATGAGTCACAGCATTTTTGACCTCTCTATTTTGTGATGTCTACAAAAGCATTTGGGTATGAAAATCACATTCTGGTATCCAAGAGACATAATAGCTTAATAAAACTGTGCAACCAACAGACCAAACCCCCATCCCATGGCTCTACATTTTATAGCCCGCTGCTGATCCCATGTTTAAATTTCTTACCTGCCTCTCTCAAAATCCTCGTTTGTTACGCTCGCTGAATTAACACGTAACCTACGTAATCACGTCAAGCGCCTTTTATCCACTCCGCGTATGTATGAAACGCCGCCCTCGTCACCTTTGCCATGCCCCTAATCAATTGAAAAAGTAAATATGGCGTTAACTGTGTAGGTTCTGGAATCGCGCGAATATTCTCCGCGTAACCTACGTCAATACGTTGTTGGCATTCGCGACACTCCGCATATGCAAGAATCCCCGCCCTCATCTCCGCCCTTGACGGGACATTTCCTCGTTTCCACGCCCATAATCTCTGTGGGAAGGAAAGATGGCGATGTCACACGAGCGGGCACGGAGCTCTCATGGCGCAAGTGAAGGGACAGAGGCAGGACCGTCCCGATCCAGGCCTAAAAGATATAAAGCCACTAATATGGCGTTTGAAGAAATGGTGGAGTTGGTTTACATCATGAGGAGGAAGGATTATGATGGTGAATGTGGGCCCTACAAAACACCGAACCGTAGAAAGTCACACATAATGGACAAGGTGGCAAGGAGAATGAGGAGAATGTTTGGTGTCACCAGGTCAAAGGAGCAACTCCGGAAGCGTTGGTCCGATTTAAAATTGAGGGAGCCACATCACATGAAGAAGATACTCAAAATTCTGCGTAAAAGTAAGTCCATATTATTTAAGGGGGGGGGAATGTCTGCAATAATGTGTTGACATGTAGTTTTTCACATCTGCCTCCTTGGCCTGCTTGTACTTTTGAACACGTGTAGATACTGTATTGTGTTTATGTAAAATAACAACCTTTACCAAATTTCGTGAAATAGTAAACACGCGTAATATGACATTGTTTTGCAAAAATGCGACGTTACTCCAGGAACAACACACCTGGACATGGCTGACTGGCCCCAAACTTGGTTTTCAAACATTGTTGAATAGCAAAATCACAGAAATTAAATTGAGTGAATGTGACAGGCAAACAAGATTCTTTCTCCAAAATGCAAATAAAGCTGATGTTTTAACATCTGGAAATGCAAAGCACCTGTGTCTCAACAATCAAAGTATATTTATTTGGAGGGTCGACGAGAATTAATGTTTTGGGGGGACATCCATGTGTGTCACTTCTTTGCAAAAAAGGGGCAGGATCAGAGCTTGGCCTAGAACTACGCCAAAAATGGAGGATTGCTGAAAGAATAAACAAACAAAAATCATCATAAATGTATCGTCTATGCAATGTGTGCGATTTATGATATCCAATATCTGTGTGCTGATGAGTATACCTTTTTTTTTTCCTTATTTCTTATAGGGGAAAGAAGACGCCAGCAATTGGAGGAGGCAGAGAGGGCCAGACACCCACAAAATCAAACACCTCCACATGTTGAGGAGGAGGAGGCTGTGGAAGGAAGAGAGGAGGCTGTGGAAGGAAGAGAGGAGGATGTGGAAGGAAGAGAGGAGGATGTGGAAGGAAGAGAGGAGGATGTGGAAGGAAGAGAGGAGGAAGACTTAACTCTGGATTTAGAATTCGGTGAAGATGAGGCGGAACTGGACGAAGCAGAATTGCGTGATTTTGAAGGGGTAGTGATGGATAAAGAAGGAGTTCTGGAGGAAGATGGAGGAGTCGTGGATGATGAGGGGGAGGTGGTGGAAGAAGGAGGAGTCGTGGAGGATGAGGCTGAGGTGGTGGAAGAAGGAGGAGTGATAGAAGATGAAGAAATTGGGGATGTGGAAATTATCAGGCCATCAGGTCAGTGTCACCCCAATATTAATAGGGCCAAACATATGCAGATAGGCCGAAAACTAGTTACATATTTTGAATGCCAATTTGTTTGTTTTTAGGGGATGAAGATGGTGTAGCACATTTTTCACGTGCAAGTGCTTCTATAATTGTACAGCAAGTAATGGAGTGCAGCACGGAAATGGACAATATGCGGGAAAGGATGCTAGTCATGGAGCAGAATGTGCGAAATGTCATTTCAGAGTGTAGCACGGAAATGGACAACATGCGCCAAAGGATGCTAGTCATCGAACAGAATTACAAAAATATCATTGACATGATGGGCCGTGTCAAAGACTGAAACACAGAAGCCCATCCCCCGCCCATCCCCCGCCCACAAAACCCTTTTTAATTTTTGTACTTTATAATACGCCAAAATTTCTAAATGCACACACAGTGTGCCAATATGTGCTATCTGCCATCACAGACTATCTATTGTCTGTGCTTTGTGGGTACAAACCCCTCCTCGATCCTCAAGTAGTTGAGAGGAAGAAGGGTTTGCTCCCACAAAACACAGACATTGATCACCCATGATGTCAGATAGCACATGTGGCCATTTGTCTGTTTAACCAATGACATTTGGCGATTTTTCACTGAATGTGTGCATTTAGAAATTTTGGCGTGTTCCAGTGTGAAAGCACACCATCCATGACTGACTGCTGTTCTTTTTTTAAATTTTTGTTTGGTGTTGATCTTTTTTGGTTTGTAAATGTTTACAGTTTCAGATCACAAAACGAACAAGAAATCTCACCTAAAGAAATAAGTTAACGAATTTTCTTTAAAAACTAAAAAATCTTTTTGTTGTGTTAAAATGTTTTTTAAAAAATTATACACAAACAAATACAAAGCCAAAAAATGTTTTGTATAAAAACAAGACCCAAACATTTCTAAATGTAAATAAATGTCTTCTAAAAAAAAAAAAAAAATTAAAAAAAAAAAATTAAAAAATAACCAAAAAAATTTCAGCATAAATTATTCTGGGTTATTGAAAACCAAACTAAATAATAACTTTAATTTTGAACAAAAGTATAAAAAAATTATGTTTAGAAGTGTGTATATATATATATATATATATATATATATATATATATATATATATATATATATATATATATATATATCTATCTCTAGAGATAGATATATAGGAGACAAGCCAAAAAATTCTGGCGTATAGTTTCAGTGAAATTATTCTTACATTGTGTTTCGATCAGTATTATTGCTAATCACTGTCAATAAAGACAAAAAACTAAATAATTCAAAGCCAATATTTTGTAAAAAAAATTTGCAGGAAATGTTTTCAGCCAAAAAATACACATTTCTTGTTGAAAAATGACTAAAATAAAAAAATTTAATTGTGACATCAAAAGCAGAAAAATGAGTGGCTTCTTATTTCTAGACTGAATACCCAGTTAGTAGATGAGTGAATAATGTGCAAATGTGGTTAGTTAATACATCTGAGTAAGTAAATTTGGCACTAGAAGTGCACTATTTTTGGAGAGAACCTGGAAGACAGAAAAATAGAGAAAAAGCAGTAATGACAAACAACTGTATAAAGTCCAATGGTCAAATTATTTATTAGTTCTGAGAATATTCCTTTCTTTTGGGGGCCGAATTAGAAAGAAATATGATCTGGCATAGCAATGGCCCCCCGACCCATGAAGTACTCAACATATTTGTCGCGTACCTCACGAGCAGATTGGGGGGCCAAGCCAGCGCGACCAGTGTCCAGGCCAGGAATGTTCTCTGAGGGTAGTCCTGCCTCAGAGCCCATGGAGGCTAGGTACGTCTGGGAGTGCCTGCGTAGAAAATTGTGCAAAATGCAGCAGGCAAATATAATGGTGTTCAATTTATATTCCGCCAAATGTATCGATGTCAGGAACAGGCGGAACCGGTTGCTGAGGATCCCAAAGGCATTCTCGACTACCCTCCGAGCCCTGGACAACCGAAAATTGAACACCTTCCTCTCTAAGGTGAGGGTCCTCTGGGGAAAAGGCCGCATTAGGTGAGGTCCAAGCCCGAAAGCCTCGTCCGCTAGGAACACAAACGGAAGTCCTTCCACATTATCTTCATCTGGTGGCAATGCCAGACCACCAGTTTGGAGACGATCATAGAAATCAGTCCGTGAGAACACTCCCCCATCTGACATCCGGCCGTTCTTCCCCACGTCCACATATAGAAACTCATACTGTGCCGACACCACCGCCATCAACACGATACTATGATAACCCTTGTAGTTATAATAGAAGGACCCCGAGTGGGGTGGGGGCACAATGCGGACGTGTTTCCCATCTATTGCTCCACCGCAGTTAGGAAAATCCCACCGCTCGGCAAATTGGGAAGCCACAGACTGCCATTCCTGTGGTGTGGAGGGTAGCTGTGGGGACAAACAAAAAAAGAGATTTAGTACTTTGGCACATAAACATAGCAAACATAATCCTACAAGCATCCTTGTGCAACTTTACATTTTTAAAATAGCATTTGCAAATTATGAAGGGAGAATTTCGGGGCACAAATAGATAGGCCCACTTAATTAATAAGAGACTCCACAGCCCTCTGATGGGGACAAAAACACTTTTAAGGGGGGGTGGGGGGTGTTTAAACTGTTTTTAGAAAACAAAACCCAAAATATATAAAGTGGCAAGGTGGGGGTTGGCCCGAAGATAGCATGCTGGACAGGTTATTGGGTAAGATCCAAATATGCAGGTAGGCCAAAATAAAAAGAACATGTAAAGCTGATATCAACATGCATAGGGAGAAAAGGGAACGTTAGTTAAACACACAGCATATCTGGGAAATAAAATAAAAAGTTAGTTTGCCACATTATTAAAGACACATTGTGAGGTTAAAATGAGGGAACTTACCTTAATATACTCCTCATGCAGAACTTTGATGATGGCAGCACACGTGTCCGGTATGATGACCCCAAGCGCCTGCGGAGAGATGCCTGTCGAGAACTTGAGGTCCTGCAGGCTCCTCCCAGTCGCCAGGTACCGCAACGTGGCAATAAGCCTCTGCTCGGCCGTGATGGCTTGGCGCATCACAGTGTCCTGCCTCATGATATAGGGGGACAGAAGATCCAGCAGACTGTTGAATACGGGGTCCGTCATGCGGAGAAAATTCCTATAGTCATTAGGATTATTCTCCTGGATTTCCCTTAGCAGAGGCATATGTGAGAACTGGTCACGCTGGCGCAACCAATTCTTGGTCCAGAAACGCCTCCGCCCCCTGTTTCTGGCCAAAGTACTGGAATAATGAACATATCCAGCAGCCATCCCATAAACAGCACCAACTCGCGAAAATTGACGCTGCTGCTCCATCATGGCTTCAAACCGGCCGGCTGGTCAGTCAAGAACACACTCCAACAGAAAGCACAATCAAATCCAGCGGGACCTGCAAAGAACGCACGACACACAGATACGAACGCACAGTACGAAACTGCAAAGCAGAACGAACTGCACGCCTGTACCCGAATGCCAACTACGTACCCACAAGCACACGCACTGAACGAGAAAATACTACCTGCTAAAGCCTGGAGACCGAGAAGCGCGAATCAGCTCTAACCAAACCTTCACTAACACGAGCAAAGCCGTAACTAGCAAAAGCGGAACAGAGGGCGTCGCCATTGACTTTGGCCTTTCCCTTTATAGTGACGTCAAACGTGGATTACGTGCACGCGTTCAGGTCCGCAGGGAAATATGGTCCGCTGGTGTGTACAAGCCAGCGGGCCAAATGAAAAAACAGCCTTGTACGCCGGAAACAGCCCGTCGGACATTTCGAGCGAACATGTTTGGTCGTGAGTACTCGGCCTAATAGATAATTTTTCTGATAGTCGTATTAGTGTCACGGGTGACGCTAATTAGCCAGTTAGTTATTTAGGTTCACTGTCAGGTACCCCCATATATTACCTGTAACAAGCCCCTTGCTCGCTCGGTTCCACTTTCCCAAAACTCCTCTGCTGCTATTGGATCAGATTGCAGATCGCAACGTCTGATGGTTCGGTCATCCGATGCTCCGGGATTCGAACTACAGCTATGTGCCATTCGAATACAGTTGTGATAGCTCAGAACAAACACCAGGCAGGCTGTATGTAAGTTCAAACAAGAATTTATTTTATTGGCTGCACACAACACAGTTTTATACATAGCAGTTTGAACACCCTGCCCCCAACAACCACTTTCCTATTGGTCAATTGTAAAGTACATTGTAGTTCTCAATTAGGTCCTCTTGGCCATGCAAATGAGGACTTGAAACAGGGTCAGCAGGGATTGGTCCGATAGTTTGAATAGGAGGACTGATATGTGTAATGACGCAGAAGCCCCAGAGGGTAATTAAAGTACATAAACAGCCAAACACAGAACAATGCTTTTCTTCCAGATCATGGAGCCGTCTGGAGCCTTAAAGGGTCACTAAAGGAAAAAATTTGTTTTGCTGAAATGACTGTTTACAGGGTATAGAGACATAAAAGTTAACTAATTCCTTTTAAAAATTATTAAAAATAGATTAAATTCTATCATATAATGTGCCTCTAGTTTCACTTTCGGTTTTAAACTGGTTTCATGTTTATGTGAAGTAAAGAGACCCACAGAACAAAAACAAACGAATCCAGGGCAGTGTTTTGTTTTTAAAATGAATCTGATTGGTTCTGAGGAGTTTTAGACACACAGCTTAGACCACGGTGAGAAGCTCCCATGAGTTTTTTCATAAGGAGACAGACAAGCAGGAAGTGTGGAGATCACAGCAGAATTACAGCTACTTCAAAGCAAAAACGAACAATGAGGACATGAAACCAGGACTGCAGTAAGGTAAAGGAAGCTATTTAGCTAAAAAAAAAAATTCCTTTAGTGATCCTTTAAGACAGGGCAGAAGACCCACCACTGTGTAACAGATTCAAAGGAGAAATACTTCAGTATTCCAAGGTTCATGACAATACTCCCCCTGGGAAATAGTTCAACAGCCACAGTGGGACCCCAAACGGGTCAACTTGTGAATGTTGGAAAAGTAGTCTTACGGTTCCAGGTCTGTCTGCCGGGATAACCCATTCGCCTTCCTGTTTTGAGGCCCTGGCCCATAATCGGAAGGCAATAGGCTCGCATTCAGTCCTCTCCAAAAGCCTCTGTCCCGGCTAGGTCCATTGCCTAATAAAGGTTTAACCCCCTGATTGCCCCCTAGTTAACCCTTTCACCCCCCTGTCACCAGTGATCACTGTATTAGTGTTACGGGTTACGCTGGTCAGTTTGTTTGTTTTTATAGTGTCAGGGCACCCACTGTTTATTACCCAATAAAGGTTTAACCCCCTGATTGCCCAGTGGGTGATATCAGTTAGGTTTTAGGGTCAGTTAGGGTCTGCGTCGCCCCAGGCAGCGTCAGATTATTGACAGTAGCGCTAACACCCACGCACGCACCATACACCTCTCTTAGTGGTATAGTGTCTAAACGGATCAATATCTGATCTGATCAGATCTATACTAGCGTCCCCAGCAGTTTAGGGTTCCCAAAAACGCAGTGTTAGCGTGATCAGCCCAGATACCTGCTAGCACCTGCGTTTTGCCCCTCCGCCCAGCCCATTCCACCCAAGTGCAGTATTGATCGATCACTGTCACTTACAAAACTCTAAACACATAACTGCAGCGTTCGCAGAGTCAGTCTGACCCTTGCGATCGCTAACATTTTTTTTGGTAGTGTTTGAATTGACCCTGTTCTTCTGCTGTTGTTTAGGTGCAAGACCAGCAGGGATCTAGTATGGAGCAGAGAGCCAGTACTAGTGCCGCTCATCCTTCTGGTAAACTGGCAAGCACCAGTGGCCTAGTACACCCTGGTCATACATCCAGCACTGCAGTAAACCTTGGTGACGTGGCGAGTCCCATAAGTGCAGTTCAAGCTGGTGAGGTGGCAAGCACAAGTAATGTCCCGTTGCCACCAAGAAGACAAAGACAGGCCCGTCGTGCCCATAGTGCCCTTGCTGCAGAATTTACCAATCAGAATTGGGAGCCCACCATTTCTGCAGCACCCGTACCCTTATTCACTGGCCAACCCGGAATTCAGGCAGAGACATTTGATTTTACGTCACTTGATTTTTAGTCACTGTTTTTCAGGGAAGATCTCTATTGATCTATTGTGGACCAAAGCAATTTGTATGCTAGTCAATTCATTTCCACTAATCCCCAGTTGCCAGAGATTGGAAACCGATTACGGTTTCCGAATTTAAGACCTTTCTGGGCCTATCCCTCCTCATGGGCATAACCAAAAGGAACGAGTTGCGGTCATATTGGTCCACTGACCCAATTCACCATATGCCCCTGTTCTCTGTCTCCATGGCCAGGGCGAGATACGAGCAGATCTTGCGGTTCATGTACTTTAACGACAATGAATTCTGTCGTCCTCAGGAAAACCCTGAATTTGATCGGCTCTAGAAAATTCGGCCCCTCGTAAACCACTTCAACGAACGTTTTGCAGCCTTGTTTACTCCCGATCAAGTTGTCTGCATTGATGAGATACTGATTACGTTTTCTGGCTGCTTGTCTCTCAAACAGTATCTTCCCAGCAAGCGTGCCAGATATGGTGTCAAGATGTATAAGCTCTGTGACAGGGCAACAGGCTATACATGGAGTTGTATGGTTTACGAGGGAAAAGATAGTCACGTAGAGCCGGAGAACTTCCCAGATTACATACAGTAGGGAGCGCTGGTAAGTGTGGGACTTGGTGTCAACCTTATTCGGAAAGAGGTACCATTTGTATGTGGACAATTATTACACGAGCATGCCACTTGTTTGATCATCAGATTGGAGCATGTGGCACCGTGCGATCTTATCGCCAGGGCTTACCCCAGTGGCTTGTAGATTCCCATCTTAGGCTGGGGGAGAGAGCCTGCTTGAAGTGTAATAATTTGCTCGTTGTGAAGTGGAGGTATATTAAAAATGTTTTTATTCTGTCCTCCCTTCACGCAGAAACGGCGGTCCAAATTCCTACGACGACTGGTGTTGTGGAGAAACCCCTCTGTGTCCACGAATATAACCTTAACATTGGACAGTTGGACCTCAACAACCAGTTGTTGGCACCAGACGCTGGTACCAAAAAAGTCTGTATACTTATTTCAATTGGCTTTGCTGAACGTTCATGTGCTATACAG
Source organism: Rana temporaria (assembly GCF_905171775.1). Classification (NCBI taxonomy): domain Eukaryota; kingdom Metazoa; phylum Chordata; class Amphibia; order Anura; family Ranidae; genus Rana; species Rana temporaria. The sequence continues at coordinate 313,496,583 of NC_053489.1, forward strand.
AGCTTCAGGACGGACTGGATCCTTCATTAAATTCCAGGAAGAGATCGTCAGAGCCAGTGGCGGTGCGTCCATAGTGGGCACAGGAGCGCCACCCCCTCTCTCTCCTGCACCCATCAATCAATACATTAATTCATGCATTGCATGAATGTTTGTATTGTCGCCGGCGCCGCTGCTGTCCACTATTCAGATGGCCGGCCCCCTGGCGAGCGCCAGCCATCTGAATTACAGTGGTGGCCAGCGGTGGGTGTGTTTTGGAAGTGCCTATCAGAGCTAGCGGTAACCTGATTGGCTGAAGCAACATCAAGGGTGGGAGAAGACATAGAGGGAGTGTGGAGGTCTGGAGGAGGATGGCTGACCCGAGAAAGGTAAGTGCCGGGCAGAGGGGGGGGGCAAACATGCAATTGATGGCATAGCATAGTGGTGACCATTGATGGCATGGCACAGTGGTGACAATTGATGGCACAGTGGTGACAATTGATGGCACAATGGCGACAATGGCGACAATTGATGGCATGGCACAGTGTCGACAATTGATGGCATGACACAGTGGTGACAATTGATGGCATGGCAGAGTGGTGACAATTGATGACACAGTGGCTGCGTTTGATAGCACAGTGGGTACAATTGATGGCATGGCACAGTGGCGACAATTGGTGGCACAGTGGCGACAATTTAGTACACAGTGGCGACAATTGATGGGCACAGTGGCTGTGTTTTATGGGCACAGTGAGGCTGCAATTGATGTGTTTTTTTTCGTTTGTTTGCGCCCCACCCAAAAATTTTGAGCATCAGCCGCCACTGATCAGAGCCCTTCTGCTCCACCCCCACCTTCCCATGGCAAATGCAGTAAGCCAGCTGCATGAGAGTTATTCTCTGTATGTCCTCCCTAGTACCCCTACTAAAGGAGCCCCCCAAAGAAAATGTTGTGTCTGTAGAAAGCACGGATATAGGCGTGCCACCCGATATTATTGTCCCTCTTGTCCTGGCCATCCTGGTCTTTGCATTGGTAAATGTTACACTAGTGGAGTTTTAGCATAGGGTACAGCACTGCACAGACTAGGACACACTTCACAGGGTCTCCCAAGATGCCATCGCATTTTGAGAGACCCGAACTTGGAACCGAACCGTTACACTTACAAATAAAAGTGTAAAAAACTAAAACAGTTGTCATTTTATTGTTCTCTCTCTATTCTCTCTCTATTGTTCTGCTCTTTTTTACTGTATTCTATGCTTAACTGCAAAGTTTTATTGTTATTATGTTTTATCATGTTTGCTTTTCAAGTCTGTATTTTTTTTTATACATTACTGTTTACTGTGTTTTATTGTTAACCATTTTTTTGTTTTCAGGTACGCCATTCAGCTGCAGCACAGATTTATTCATCTTGACAGCAACAGCGCTTGCTCCCACGATACATAAAGCCGTGACTCCAGCGCTGTAGGAGGTGATTTCACCACCACAGTTAAAAAAAGAGCATATATGCCGAAGCATGGGGGCAGCAGTGGTGGAGGAGCGATTTGCTATTAGCTCCTATTTAAATATAGTAAAAAATAAAACATTTTTTAACGCAATCTGTGCCTAAAATATGTATATGCCGAAGCATGGAGGCAATCTCCATGCTTCGGCATTGTAACAGGCACCGTCGCGCCAACTGTCCTCTGTTAAACAGGCGCTTTCTGCGACTTAGTGCGTTCCATGCTCACGCGATGATGGCGCCCGCTTCTCTTTGAATTCAGTGCGATGCACTGCAGCTGGTCATCTGCCTATAAAGGTATTCAGGAAACAGATGAACCCTGTTCTATTATTGTCAGCCGTATCGGCCACGCTACAAAGAGGCAAACTATGGCCTTAACCTTCCTATGCTAAGGGTTGACGTATTTCATACCTTCTCCCTTAGTCGCCTAATACACAACGCTATGTAATTCTGATAATCGCTTGCATGCAGTTGTGCATTGGTATCTTTTAGTGCATACTATAATTTTAAACCCTAAGCTCTGGTCGCATGATGTAATGTGTCCAAGCTCAGTAGCTCAACGCCTATCTTTATGTGAGAGAGAGATGATGTAGAGAACCCCCAAACTCCTGTTTGTATGAAGTGACGCCTGGGGCTTAATACTGAATTCTCACATACAGAAGAGCATTGAAATCCTTGCATCCGCAGTTGTGGTTCACTCCCGTTCCCTAGAGCCGTTACAGGCATATATATATATATTTTAGGCACAGATTGCGTTAAAAAATGTTTTATATTTTACTATTTTTTTTGTATTCACTGTTATACTGTAATGTTACTTTTTTTTATTGTTAACCATCATTTGCTTAGCAGGTATGCCATTCAGTTGCAGCACTGATTTATTTATCTTGACAGCAACAGCTACGATACGTAAATCAGTGGCTCCAGCTCTGTAGGAGGTGATTTCACCACCACAGTTAAAAACAAAATGGTGCATGTATGACCATCATTAGAAGTGGGTGGATGAAGGGAGGTATTCTAATGGTGGGCATACCCACTGATCAATCTCTTTTTTTTCATGCTGACATCACCACAACAACAAGGTCCTGGAACGAACGGGCTGTGAGAGCCGGCCGGCTACACAAACATTCACACGCGCATTTATCTTCTACTTTTCGTAAGTGCAATTTTTAATATCTTATTTAATTTTTAAACTGGGTTATGCAATCTTTTTTTTTTTCTTTCATCTAGCCATGAGAACATATGACCCCGTGTGAGTGGCTGAGGACAGAACCACTGATTGAGAGGAGACATCAGACACTGTCATACAGAGACCCGGGCTGGGGTATAGGCCATCTATGAACAAAGATCTCTAGTTGGGATCTTATTTCCTGGTAAGCGGCAGTGGCGTTGGAGGTGGAGGATCTCTTTTCTATCATTCAGCACTGTTCTTGGGTGTCTTGTGGTTTGATGTCACCAACCTGTTTGTAGGAGGACTAACATCAACCTACTGGCCTTCATTTTTGAAACACCTAGTTTGTTCAACAATTAATCTTTGACTACATATTGGGACATTTTGGACTATTTATTTGTAAATGTGCAGCAACTGGTGTCACACCTTTGATGAGGGGTGCATTTTTGATTCAATTTTGACATTGCATTCTTTATGTTGGGCATTTTGTTTGTTTATGATGGATTTTTACAGCACGGTGTTCATTAGGATACGTCCTAGTAATTTCACATATGCCCATGGCATGTTTGAGCAATATATCATTAAGTGACTTTTAGTTTAACTTTTTGGAAATATATCATTTTTGTCACTTTTCAATCACTTGGGCCAAAAAAAATCAATATTCAATAAGCTCAACATGCCTTTCAGCAATTTCCTTGGGGTGTCTACTTTCCAAAACTGGGTCATTTGGGGGGGGGGGGGGTTGTACTGCACTGCTATTTTAGCACCTCAAGAAATTAGATAGGCAGTCATAAACTAAAACCTGTGTAAATTCAAGAAAATGTACCCTAGTTTGTAGACACTATAACTTTTGCGCAAACCAATAAATATACGCTTATTGACTTGTTTTTACCAAAGACATGTGGCTGAATAAATTTTGGCCTAAATGTATGACTAAAATTTAGTTTATTGGATTTTTCTTATAACAAAAAGTAGAAAATGTAATTTTTTTTCGAAATTTTCGGTCTTTTTCTGTTTATATCGCAAAAATAAATAAATCGCAGAGGCAATCAAATACCATAAAAAGAAAGCTCTATTTGTGGGCAAAAAGGACACAAATTTAGTTAGGTACAACATTGCATGACTGCACAATTACCAAATAAAGCAGTGCAGTGGCAAAATTTAAAAAGTGCTCTGGTCATGAAGGAGGTAAAACCTCCCGGGGCTGAAGTGGTTAAATCCAGCGAAGACAACCAACCTTCAATTGGCTAAGGGAAGTTCAGTGGAAAATGTAGAAGTAAAAACAATGGAATATTCCATTTCAGACTTCTGGGATGTTTTAAAATCTTTCTTTGTGAAAACAAGGTTTTGACCAAAAAGAGATGTTGCGTCCTGTTATGCCCTAATCTTACAGAATACTAAGTGTAGGCCGTCTTAGGAAAAATAGAATAATGCAAGTTAATTAGAAATGTTATGATCAAAATATGTGTTCCATGTCATAATTAACATCTTCCCGCCCCACCTATAACAGATTGACCGATCAGCGGGCCTTTTATCCCTCCAGGTGGACATCATATGACGTCTCCCTGGTCTCGAGCTCGTTTCCAGGGGCTATCAGCTGGGTGGTCGGTGGTGAGCTTTGTCTCTCAGACACAGCGCATCACTGATCAGGGTAAAGAGCCAATGACATTGTCCAATCACAGCCAATTTCAATTGTCAACATGTCAAACACCAGTAACTCGCTGTTAGTGGCTTTTTCACACACACCAATCCTGTATGAGGAGGATTGCCTACTGTGCCCATCAGTGCCATGATTTCCCTATAATAAAGAGTACCTGTCACTGAAGCCATCAATGCAGCCTATCAGTGTGCCAGTCATCAGTGTACCTGTCAGTGCTGCCTATCAGTGTAACTGTCACCACAGCCATCAGTGCAACCTATCAATGTACATGTCACCGCATTTATCAGTGAAGTCTACCAGTGTACCTGTCATCAAAGCAATCAATGCAGCCTATCAGTGTACAAAGCCTTGAAAAAGTATTCATACCCCTTGACATTTTCCACATTTTTGTCACGTTACAACCAAAAACCTAAATGCATTTTATTGGGATTTTATGCGATAGACCAACACAAAGTGACACATAATTGTCAAGTGGAAGGAAAATGATAAATAGTGTTGAATTCTTTTTACAAATGAATATGTGAAACGTGTGGCATGCACTTGTATTCAGCCCCTCTGAGTCAAAACTTTGTAGAATCACATTTCGCTGCAATTACAGCTGCAAGTATGTCTCTACCAGCTTTGTACATATAGAGAGTAACATTTTTGCCCATTCTTTGACAAATTGCTTAAGCTCTGTCAGATTGGATGGAGAGTGTCTGTAAATAGCATATTTCAAGTTTTGCAACAGGATTTTGCAATTGGATTTAGGTCTGGGCTTTGACTGGGCCATTCTAACACATGAATATGCTTTGATCTGAACCATTCCATTGTAGCTCTGGCTGTATGTTTAGGGTCGTGTCCTGCTGGAAGGTGAATCCATCCATCCATTTTCTCATCAACTCTTACCAGCTTTCCTGTCAACATGATGATGCCACCACCATATTTCACGGTGGGGATGGTGTTTTCAGGGTGATGTGCAGTGTTAGTTTTCTGCCACAAATAGCGTTTTGCTTTTTCGGGACAAAAAGTAAAATTTTGGTCTCATCTGACCACAGCACCTTCTTTCACATGTTTGCTGTGTCCTCCACAAGGCTTCTCGCAAACTGCAAATGGGACTTCTTTTGGCTTTCTTTCAACATTGGCTTTCTTCTTGCTACTCTTCCAAAAAGGTCACATTTGTGGAGTGCATGACTAATGCCGCGTACACACCATCACTTTATGTGATGGAAAAAAACGACATTTTCTGTGAAGTAAAAAACGATGTTTTTGAAACTTCAATTTTCAAAAACGACGTTGCCTACACACCATCGTTTTTTCACAATTCTCTAGCAAAGCGAGGTTACGTTCACCACTTTTTTCCATTGAAGCTCGCTTCATAACTAGCTTCTGGGCATGCGCGGGTTTAAAAACGTTGTTTTAAACGTCGTTTTTTGCTACACACGGTCAATTTTTGTGAAACAAAAAACGACGTTTTGAAAAACGACACAAAAAATTGAAGCATGCTTCAATTTTTTTTTGTCGTTTTTCACAAGACATAAAACTACGTTTTCCCCCACACGCGGTCATTTAAATTGACGTTTTTAAAAACTACGTTTTTTTTCATCACATAAAGTCATGGTGTGTACTGTCATAGAAGAATTAATAACGCACGTACATAATTAAAAATCAGCGATTCATAGAAATATTAATATTGTACGTAAATAATTAATCTGAGCTATAAAAAACATTTTCTGTCTATATATATATATATATATATATATATATATATATATATATATAAAATATATATATAAAAATTAAAGCAAAGAATAGCGCTGCGAAAAAGAGAAAAATATTACATTTATTGATACAGAGAAGAAACTTGTATTACTCCAATATTTACAACCATAACATAACACCTTTAAAACCAAGATGATATCCAAGGCACACAATTATACAAACAGTAAGACGGCTAAAACATTTCTATAACAGTACGCGGCATAATAGTTGTCCTGTGGACAGATTCTCCCACCTGAGCTGTGAATCTCTACAGCATCTTCAGAGTTACCATGGGCCTCTTGGCTGCTTCTCTGATTAATGCTCTCCTTTCCCAACATGTCATTTTAGGTGGGTGGCCATTGTAACGGAACATCCCACACTCCGCTTGAGTGCTTCTGTCATGTGCCTTTTTCCCCTGTTTGAAAATAGATATTAGCTATTATAGCCACATTTTACAACCAAGAACTAGGCAGGACTCGTTTGGCTGTAAAGATGGAACTGTTTATTTGAACAAGAATACAGGCTTTTATGCACTTGACAGTGACATCCCCCCCTCCTGATCAGAATACCCTAACAATACAACCTGCACACAGGAATTTAGTTGCAACAACATACATATAATATAAACATCATGTTAATTAGCTACCTGGATGACTCAGGCCTCGTACACACGACAGAGATTCTCGGCAGAATTCACCGAGAAACTCGGTCAAAACCCGGATTCTGCCGAGAATCTCTGTCGTCTGTACAGTTTTGGCTCGATGGAGCCGCCGAGGAACTCGACAAGAAAATAGAGAACATGTTCTCTATTTTCTCGTTGTCCTCGTTCTTCTATGGGAGAAGCCGGCCCGCCGAGCTCCTCGGCGGCTTCATCCCAAAACTCGACGAGGAACTCGACGTGCCAAGCACGTCGAGTTCCTCTGTCGTGTGTACGGGGCCTTAGAGGTCTGAACTTTCAGGTCAGACTTGTCGTCTCGTAGATTACAAACTACAAAACACATTATCATAAGTATAAACACAGAACACCTTCACACAATATCAGGAGACTGCCAGTAGCAGACTAGTCATCCCCTACATTGTACAGAGGCCAATGTGATCAGCTCCTTCAAATAACATGTATAGTCTAAAATCAAATAAACCAGGAATAGTCTTTGTTTATTTCCTGTGAGATATTGTGGATAAATATTACTGTTCTAATAAGTAACTGTCCATCATTTTCTCAGTCACCATGTGCCCCTAAAAAACACACGGTCACTTAGCCATATGAGGTGCATGGGGAGCTGAAACTAGGATTTCCTGACAGACTCCATGGCAGCCTACGTGTGGGTTTACCCCGCCTCCTCTCCAATGCTATAGGACCCCCTACCCTATAAGTTTGAGCTCACCAGTAGAGACTGTGTTCCTTTTTTTGTCCTCCTCATGGACCTACATCACGTTTGTTCCTGCTGGCGTCCGTTTGGAATATTTCCCGAATTTTTGGCATATCATCCATGCGATACAGCTCAGGGCTGAGCTACGAGTGGGCCTGTTCATTTCTTTGGCAGTATATACTCCATAGAGATGAAGGGAACTGCCACTACAGCTGAGTGCACTAAGCAATCAGTGTCCTCTCAGAAGCCTGGGTGCAGGCAATGCATGGAAACAAAGCTTGAAAAGAAAAAGGTGAACAACCGCACTTCCAAAAATATATACCCCAGTGATGGAATGGAGGTTGCCACGGTATGCCTGAAGGTGGACGCATCAACGGCTGGCAAGGTCTGAACCTTTTTCACTTCCTCCATGGCAGTCGCCTCTGTGTCTTTGTTTGTTTGTTTCCCTTTATTTCCTGGTACTCTCCGGTACCTCTGTGTCCCCTCACGTCGCATGGAACGCATTTGTGTTCCAGGGTGCCACAGTACTTCTGGGTCGCGGGCGCTGCCACCGCTCTGCGCATGTGCGGGGCCTCTGTGATAGTGAGGCCTGGCTCGCGCGTTCACGCAGTGGTGGGTGGTCCGGCGACCGCGCAGGCGCCGTTAGTCTGTCTTCACGGAGCAGGCGTGAGGTGGAGGGGGCGGTGACGTCACCAGGCCGGGGATTTGAAGGTCTGTCTCCTGTCAGTGCGGGAATTTTCCGCAGACAGTGAGCGGTGGCTTCCCCCAAGCTGAGTCTGCACCAGGATGCCCTATATGTTTAAAAAAAAATGTATAATGTTATTAGTGTATGTATATATTTTTGATATTATAAAAAAATAAATAATAAATAGATGTTTTTCTTCGGGATGGCTTAACTGGTCTGGGTAGCATTTACGGGTCATCCACAGACTGTATGTATTTTTTGCTGACGTCCTGTCCAGAGGTTATGGACAGGTCACTGCCTTTATGCAGCCAGCCCTTGCGCACTGGGTACGTGCAGGCAAGGGGAGGGGGCCGAGGTTGCATTCTCAAGGGTTTGAGATTGCGTTTGGTGTCCCCCCCCCCCAATTTTTTTCTCTTTCAGCCCTTTTAAAAGATCGGACCAGCAATTTGTGGTTCAGGACGTCCGAGACCTTGCCAGACCACAATTTCTCCATTTATTGTCCAGTCCTAGACGAGATTCGCTGTCTAGTCAGCAGAGGAGAAGTCGCATTCCTCCTGCAACTGGTGAAGTCGCATTCCTCCTGCAACTGGAGAAGACGCATTCCTCCTGCAACTCTCCTTTTTTGCTTCTTACAGGAATTAAGGATATCATCTGAGCGGAGTATGGTGGACAAGAAAACTTCTTCATCAAACAAAATATTCAGAGTATACCCCTGCAAGACAGAAGTGGAGTCTCTGGCATACTCCCCACTCATGGTTGCACTGAAGTCTCAGGGAGCAGTGGTACATGTCTGAAGGGACTGAGGTCCCCAGGGGGTATATTTACCCCTTCCCCTCTCGTAGCAGAAGAAGAAGGTTTCTGGCGACCAGTGTCAGTCCTGACTTACCTAAACAGTGTATAAAATCTGAAAGAGTCAAAGGAAGACTCCTGTACAGCCAGACAACCGGCTATTCTCAATCGACTTAAATACTTATCTCCACGTTCCAGTGACAAAGGAGTTTCTCAAATACCTCCAGTTCCAAGTTGGACAAGAACATCTACAGTTCGTCTCCCTTCCTGTTGAGCCGACCACCTCACCCAAGTCTTCTCAAGAATTCCTCTGGCCATAATGGCCCTCATCAGAACGAGAGGGGTTCATTGTGTCACTACTACGACCTCCTGTTGCTGACGCAGAACAAAGGGTAGCTGCTGGTTCACAGGGAGAAGGTAGTCTCCACCTTGGCCAGCTTTTGGATGGTTCATAGGTCAGGGTAAAAGGCCACCTCGGACCAATCCAGCACCTAGTGTACTCTGGAGCCCAGCTTCGTTTTTTCCTATGGTGGAAAGCACCATCCCACTCCCAGTGGGGAAGATCCCGGTTTCTCAGAAGAGAATTTTGTCATCTCTAATCTCTTCACGGCCGAGGGCCTCACAGTGCCAAAGCTTTTCGGCTCAATGGTCTCCAAGACCCCTATGGTCAAGTGGTCCCTGCAGACGTTGCATCCTTTTTTCTTTGCCAATTATGTTTCCTGCAGCTACATATGCCAAGGGGCAACTGTCAATTTAATTCTCCAGTTGGGGAGCCCTCTGCAGATCGGATCTTGTCCTAGTCAAGCTAGGTATACGTTTTCTCAACCCGGACTGGAACACCTTGGGGATTCAGGCAGCTTGGTGTGCCCTTCAGTCTTTCTCCAGTTCCCGGAAGAGAGAGTCAGTATCATTAAGAGTGATCAACACCACGGTGATCTCCTATATGAAGAATCTGGGAGCACTTAGAGCGAGGTCAAGTCCATTATGTCTTGGGTCCAGAAAAACCTATGCTGCATGTCAACGGCTTACATCCGGGAGTCCAGAACGCCCCAGTGGTCTTCCTGACATGTATTCGGCTAGTCACCAACGAGTGGTCCCTTCATGTGCAGTCATTCAAGCAAATTCTGCCCCTGGGAAGTCCTTCCCGAAGTGTTCCTGCTCTCTAGTCTTTACCGGCAACTTTAAGCTTAAGAGGTATTACACTCTGGATCGTGCAGCTAGGCCTCTGGAATGGATGCCCTGACAGATCGATTGGTTTCTAGAAGAGATACGCCTTTTTTCCTTTGATCGACTCAAATCTATGATTGCCTCAAGGTCCCATAAGAGCCAGTGAATCGTCCTACCTCAACTTTTGGACCTACCAGTCCACTAGAATTCATCCTCTGGACATAGGTGAAATCTTGGGGATTTGCTTGCGAGCTACTTTCTCCGTCTCAAACACTCTGTCTAGTTGTTCGTCCTGCATGCTGGCAGTTGAGCCTCGAGCGAAATGATTGTGGCCGGGATTGTCCAGTCTGTCCAACAAGCTTATAAAGACGAGGACCCGGTTCCTCCGGAGTCGGCGAGGGTACATTCCACTAGGCGTATATCGGTTTAATGGGCAACAGTCCAACTTATGGTTCCAGATGTCTTCTGTAGGACGGCCTTGTGGGCCTCCATTATTACCTTTTGTCACTTTCTGTAGTGAGCCTGCTCCGTTACCTTCTATGGTCTTTTGTTTGTAAAACTTGTCGGTTGACAGGTCAAATCAAATGTATTTCTGTTCATCATACCCACCCGTGTGGATTGGCTAGTTATTTCCCACACGTAGGCTGCCATGGAGTCTGTCAGGAAAACGGAAAATTTATTATCAGTACTTACCGTAATTTTCCTTTCCTGATGGACTCCATGGCAGCCGGAGTTCCACCCCATCGGTCTAAAGTAGGCTAGTTACGGAACACAGTCTCTACCGGTGAGCTCAAACTTATAGGGTAGGGGGTCCTATAGCATTGGAGAGGAGGCGGGGTAAACCCACACGTAGGCTGCCATGGAGTCCATCAGGAAAGGAAAATTACGGTAAGTACTGATAATAAATTTTCCGTTTTCCCAACCTCTCCAAGGGATTCTGTGTTCCACGCCCCCCCCCCCCCCCCCACCTTGGGATATTTTTTTTATAACCCAATCCTGCTTTAAACTTATCCACAACTTTATCCCTGATCTGCCTGGTGTGTGGGTAAAAAAAGAAATCGAAAATCATTTATAATTTTCCTTCCACTTCACAATTATTTGCCACTTTGTGTTGGTCTATCACATAAAATCACAATAAAATACATTTACGTTTTTGGTTGTAACATGACAAAATGTGAAAAATTTCAAGGGGTATGAATAATTTTTCAAGGCACTGTACCTGTCACCAAAGCCATCAGTGCAGCCTATCGGGGTACCTGTCACTGCATCCATCAGTCCAGTCTACCAATGCACCTGTCAATGCATCCATCAGTGCAGCCTACCAGTGTACCTGTCACTGAAGCTATCAGTGTAGCCTATCAGTGTACCTGTCACTGCAGCCATCAGTGCACAATGGACGCAGACAAGGCAGCTCAGGAGCGAGCCCACACAATTTTCCGCATAGGAAACGGCCTCCTAAGGGGGCACTCACCAAAAGGAGCCAGGAGCACCGACAGGGTACCCGAGAAGAAGTGGATCGGGGCTGCTCTGTGCAAAATTACAACACAGAGCAGGTAAATATAATATGTTTCTTATATTAAAGGGAAAAAATGACCTTTAATGTTACTTTAAAGCTCTGAGGTACTGGACTAAATGTTTTCATTTATCATGTTTCAGTTAATCCTGTCTGCTAGTTTCATATATGTATGACTTTCAGTAAAGTTGTGTGCATAAAGAAAACAGCTTGGGTTTTGTAGGAAGTTATTACACATTTATGTTTTGTTTTTGATTGTTATATGCTCCATGGTGATATATCATAGAAGGTGTCCATTTGAGGTGTGCCCTAATCTAGACTCTGCAATTAATTTACTCCAAACCAATTCCTTTGCTTCTTTTTAGATAATTCATGATTACAGTAGATCCATATAAATTAGATTTTTTGTCTATCATACACTCATTTATGAAGACATGTATTTATTAAAACATATCCTGTATCATTTCATAAATTAAACAGTCAATACTGCAAATCAATAAATCATATTTATATTCAGCCCTGTTTACTATGTGTGGGCCATAAAACATCTTACGTATTTTTTGATCTGTAAAAGACAAATGAAACATAATTTAGAAAAACAACTGTGTGTGTGTCTGGATAAAAGTAAAATATTTACACATAAGTACCTTAGAAGATCCACAGGTACTTAAAGCCCAACTGGATCTTTCAGTTTAAAGGGGTTATAAAGGTTTGTTTTTTATTTTCTAAATGGGTTCCTTTAAGCTAGTGCATTGTTGGTTCACTTACCTTTTCCTTAGATTTCCCTTCGAATTTTTTTTTTCTTTGTCTGAATTTCTCACTTCCTGTTTCTCCTCAGTAACCTTCCCACCATCATCTGAGCAGTGGTTAGTCAGCCAGAACAGCTTACCGAGGAGGAACAGGAAGTGAGAAATTCAGACAAAGAAAGCAAAGAAAAAATAATTAGAAGGGAAATCGAAGGAAAGGGTAAGCAAACCAACAATGCACTAGCTTAAAGGAACCTATTTGGAAAATAAAAAACAAACCTTTACAACCCCTTTAAGGCTGGGTTCACTTCTATGTGGTTTGCCTGAGTCTATGTTGTCCCTATAGAAAATGCAGGGAAAAGGACCTTGCACCTTTTCCAAAATTTACAGCTGCTGGGAAACTGCACAGTGCTAGTTTCTAGCACAGGAAAATGTTTGCAGTGTGTGGCGGTGCCATTAATGGCACTCCCTCACATCTGCTAACATCAGCATGTTTTTGCTTTGGGCGCAGAAAAGAGTGTGACTACACGCAGTCCCTCACCAGCATACAATGTGAACCTAAGTATAGTCAGCAAAATACATTCCAGGTGTGTCAAAACAAAAGGTGGTCAGTGTGTTTGTTTTTTCTAATGACAGCCACAGTCTAAGTAGAAAAGTCTTTTGCCTGCCAACATTCTGCAAAGAATGACTATTGCTCTCTTTGTGTTGTCAGTGGTCCCAGTGCAGATGTCTGACACACATCTTGCTGAGTTATAACCACAGCTCTGCAATAAGCAAAGTCCACGCTCACTGCTAATTTGTTCTAGCTCTGACTCATCAGGATGTACGTTGGACCTCTACAAATGCATTGTTGCTTCCCCATAGAGAGCAAGGGCCCAATCTGGTTTCAAGAAAACAGACTATAACATTTTGAACACCTTTTGTTTTCATTCACCTGGTATGTATTTAGCTAGTTTAACTGAGAGTTCAATTGGGCTTTTAAACCCAAGGATACAAATGTAATATATTGCAGCTTACCCATCCTTGAATGTTGTGGCTACATTGGTTTTCTTTTTTCAGACGTTTTTTCTCTTTGTACTGTATCCATAGAAGGACAGGGTTGTCTCTATAGGATTGGAAGTGTGTTAGGAGTCAGGACAACACTTTTTGTCACCTCATCTCCAAAACATAAGGTTTTATAGTCCACAGATAAAAACTGGAAAGACTGACAACACCAAAAGGGGCACAGAACCCAGGATAGCACTAGATTTTTGTCAAGAACAAAGGGTATTTTTTTAAAACACTTTTAATTGTACATTTAAAGTGATACTATGGGTTCACATTACAAAAAAAATAACAAACATGTCATACTTACCTCCACTGTGCAGTTCATTTTGCACAGAGTGGTCCCGATCGTCCTTTTCTGAGGTCCCACTGTGGCTCTCGTGGCTACTACCCGCAATAAATAACCCCCTCTGGGAAGCTCTCTCTCGAGGGGGGTTACCTTGCGGGCGTGCTAACGTGTCATTCACTCGGCGTACAAAGTGTATGACTCTGCCCCTCCCCGCGGCGGCCGCGTCATTGGATTTGATTGACAGCAGCAGGAGCCAATGGCTGCGCTGCTATCAATCTATCCAATGAAGAGCCGAGAACAACGCGGGATCGCGCCCATGGAAGTTTGTGGCTCAGGTAAGTAAAACGGGGGCCTTCGGGGGGGTTGGACAGTGCAAGGTGTTTTTTCACCATAATGCATAGGATGCATTATGGTGAAAAAACACAAGGCTTTACAAGCCCTTTAACCTTTTCGCTGCCAGAGCCATTTTTCAGTTTTATTTTACACTTGTTTAAAAATCATTTTGGACCTGAAAATTACACAGAACCCCAAACATTATATATTTTCTGAAAGCAGACACCCGGAGAGAATAAAATGGTGTTAGTTCCAATTTTATGTCACACAATACTACCACAAAGTTCTAGAAAATACAACATTTCAGTAAAAAAACAACATGATAGTGATTTTTAGGGCGAACAAGCCCACATTTTAGGTAAAATATGAAAGATGAAGTTGCACTGAGTAAATATATACCCAACATGTCAAACCTTAAATGGCAACAGACTTCAGTACCCTATATTTTCTATAGGTGACGCTTCAAACACCCCCTATAGCTCATCAGTTTAGTGTTACGGAGGAGGTCTGGTGCTAGAATTATTGCTCTTACTCTGGCGTGCGTGGGAATATGTAACATGTGTATCACAATCGACGTTCATGCGTAGGCAGCCCCAACGTATGTGTTTGCATTCGTATGTGCTTATAAGTGGGGGCGGGGGGTGATCTTTTTGTGCTTGGATCACATAGGGAACAAAAGGGTTTGGGTGTGGTTTGGTAGTCACTTATGTGCTCTATAACTGTTTGGTTCTGGTTTCATCATACAGAGGTATGCATGTAAGCGGGGATGGGGTGCAGCGATTCACTGAGGGAGACACACGTAAAGTTCTTTGAACAAGGTAACGTTTATTACCGAGAGGCGGTAGTAGTAACAGTCTTTACAATCAAACGGCAAATGGTTCCTCTCCAGGCATGGAGGCACAGATATGCAATACAGATACTGTTGTTCTAAGCGATGTGGATTTCTGAGTATCACAGGCACTTCCCACTTAATGGTACATTATATACCCCAGCACACAATGCGTATTGGAAGAGGCTGGAAACATGTTACCCGTAGCAGCTGGGAGTCTTTCATCCGACCAAGGTTACCACTGCAGGACTCTGTAGGACCCCTGAACTATCCCTCACAGGCCGGAACACTCTCCCTGGCTTCTCCTCTCTCTCCCTCACAAGCAGGGTCACTGTCCCTATCTACATCCACACGTGTTCTCCCTAAAAACTTGCCTGACCTTTACTATAAAAAGAAACCACACAAAGATGGTCGCCCAAATCTCTTGAGATCTCGTGCGGCCTATCAGAACACAGGGCTCCTCCAAAATGGTGTTGGAGACACTCTAGAGGCAGAAGTGTTAAACATAAATACATACAAAAACATAACAATTGACTGCAGTATGAACACATATGATTACTTTACCACTTGCTCTTGCAGCACTAGACTGCCCTATCACTGACAGCTGCTTACATGTAGCAAAAGTGTGGTTTTGGGCTGAGTTTGCCCCAGCAGAGGTATGAGGGCATGGAGGCAGAGTCTGCCTGATTGGGAGGACAAATGCAATCAGGTTTGTCATTGACTCCGAGGAAGAGACAGATTGATTTACTAAAGGCTGTGCACTTCAGAAGTACAGTTGCACTACTTTTCCCCAGAGCTGAAGTGAATGTGGTGAACCTCCCCCCTTTTATTATCCAATCATGTGCAAGCAAAAAATTGCATTTGATTGGACATTCCTTACAAAGTAAAGCTTTACCACATTCACTAAGCTCTGGTGAAAAATGAGTGCAACTGCACTTTAGTAAATCAATCCCTCTGCCTCTTCCTCAGAGTCAATGACAAAACTGATTGCATGTGTCCTCCCAGTTAGGCAGACTCTGCCCCCATACCCTCATACCTCTGGTGGAAAACCTTGGCTAACTCAGCCCAAAACCACACTTGTAAAGCATACCTCTGTATGGAGAAATCATAGCCAAACACTTACAGAGCACATAAGTGACTCCCAAATCCCACACAGTCTGTATCTCTTTAGTAAATCAACCCGTAGGCTTAAAACCTGTAGAGTGATGGCCAGGGACAGCCCGTCCATTAAGGGCGCACAGGCGCCGCCTCCCCTTTCTGCTGCTACCCCCTGTTCATGCGCCCTGCCCCTTTCAGGATGCTGGGCGCATGAATTACAGCAGCGTTTTTTTTAAGCACCTGATTAGAGCCAGAGACTCTAATAGGTTTCAAAATAGGGTGGGCTTCGGATGCAAAGCATTGCACTAGGAGCCAACCCTGGTGTGTTAGAATAGCGAATGAATATTCGCTTTTCTAACACTGAATCGCCTCTCCACCAATCAGGAAGTGCGAGTGTGAGAAGCGTTCTGATAGGCCGATAAGAAGGAGGGAGGAGATGGAAGTTGCCGAGCAGGGGAAGGAGACTGGCTGACTGGACCCAAGGGGGTGACGGTACACTGGTTGCCACCCTCCCCCCCCAAGAAAAATTACCACCAGCCTTCACCGGCGATGGCATTCTTTATGTGTAGCCAGTCACACTGAGCTACTGTGTATAATATACAATGCTGTGAAAAAGTATTTCTGATTTTTATTTATTTTTTGCATAATTGTCACACTTAAATGACTCAGATCGTCAAACAAATTTTATTATTACACAAGGATAACCCGAGTAAATACAAAATGCAGTTATTAAATTATGGTTTCATGTATTAGGGCAAAAAAGCTGTCCAAGCCTGCCTGGCTTTATGTGAAAAAGTAATTGTCCCTAAACCTAATAACTGGTTGTGCCACCCTTGGCGGCAACAACTGCAATCAAGCATTCGCGATAACTGGCAATGAGTCTTTCACATTGAGGTGGAGCAATTTTGGCCCTCTCTTTTTTGCAGAATTGTTTTATTCAGCCACATTGGAGGGTTTTCCAGCATGAAAAGACTGTGTAAGGTCATGATACAGCATCTCAATTTGATTTAAGTCCGGGCTTTGACTAGGCCACTCCAAAACCTACATTTTGCTTTGTTTGAACCATTTGGATGCTACATAACCCAAGTGCACTTGAGCTTGAGGTCATGAACTGATGGCCGGACATTCTCCTTTAGGATTTTCTGGTAGAGCTCAGAATTCATGGTTCCATCAATTATAGTAAGTCGTCCAGGTCCTGAAGCTGCAAAGCAGCCCCAGACCATCACGCTACCACCACCATGTCTGACTGTTGGTATGATGTTCTTGTTATGAAATGCTGTATTCGTTTTATGCCAGATGTAACGGGACACACATCTTCCAAAAAGTTCACTTGTTGTCTCATCAGTCCACAGAATATTTGCCTAAAAGTCTTGGGGATAATCAAGATGTTTTTTGTAAAATGTGAGATGAGCCTTTGTGTTCTTTTTGGTCTGCAGTGGTTTTGGCCTTGGAGCTCTCCCATGGATGCCATTTTTGCCCAGTCTCTTTCTTATTGTTGAATCATGAACACTGATCTTACCTAAGGCAAGTGAGGCCTGCAGTTCTTTAGATGATGTTCTGGGTTCTTTATTGACCTCCTGGATGAGTCGTCGTCATGCTCTTGGAGTAATTTTTGTAGGCCGGCCACTCCTGGGAAGGTTCACCACTGTTTCAAGTTATCTCCATTGGTGGATAATGGCTCTCCCTATAGTTCACTGGAGTTTCAAAGCCTTAGAAATAGCTTTGAACCCCTTCCTAGACCGACACATGTCTGTTTTTAATCCGTTCTTGATTTTTTTTTTTAGATTGTGGCTTTTTGTGATCTGTTAGCGTGCTTCACTTTGTCAGACACCTTTATGTGATTTCTTGACTCAACAGGTCTGGCAGTAATCAGGCCTGGGTGTGGGAAGAGAAATTTAACTCAGCTTTCCATATAGTTGTGGTTAATCGCAGTTCATTCATGATTCAGCATGGGAGGGGGCAATTACTTTTTCACATAGGGCCAGGCAGGTTTCAACAGCTTTTTTTCCCTTAATAAACAAAATAATAATTCAAAAACTGCATCTTGGATTGACTTGGGTTATCTTTGTGTAATATTAAAAATTGTTTGATGATCTGAATCATTTAAATGCGAGAAATATGAAAAAAAAAATCTGGAAGGGGGAAAATACTTTTTCACAGCACTGTATTGGCCCCTTTACAGTAGTGGCTGTGGCCCAAACACAGTTATATGCAGGCTGGAGCCTTTTCCTTCCCCTACGTATGCTGACTACCATTGACAGTCTATGAATTTTTGTCTGAACCTTCACCTGGCTATTAGTAGTTCTCTGTGATTGATCTCCACATCTTTTGTGAGTACAATTCTTTTTACTTTGCTAATACTTTGTTAATAAATGTTGCATCTGCACTATCCAGTACACTATCCAGTGCATTGTGTTTTTGCATTGTTTTCAGTAGGGTTGTCCCGATACCGATACTGGTATCGGGACCGATTCCGAGTATTTGCGGGAGTACTTGTACTCCCGCAAATACCCCTGATACCGAAATAGAATACTTGCACCCCCCCATGCCGCCTTCGCCGTTACGCCGCATCCCGCCGCCGCCGACTGGGTAATACGGGCGGGGAACATTACAGCTTTCATTTGAATAGCTGTAATGATTCGCGCCCCGCCGCATATAGACACTCCCCCTTGCTCGGGTGAACTGTCCAATGCCGAGCAAGGGGGAGTGTCTATATGCAGCGCGGCGCGAATCATTACAACTATTCAAATGAAAGCTGTGATGTTCCCCGCGCGTATTAACCAGTCGGCGGCAGCGGGGATGCGGCAGGATGCAGGTAAGGGGGACATGGCTGGATATGGGGGGGAGACATGGCTGCATGGGGGGGAGACATGGCTGCATGGGGGGAGACATGGCTGCATATGGGGGAGACATGGCTGCATATGGGGGACATGGCTGGATATGGGGGACATGGCTGGATATGGGGGGAGACATGGCTGCATATGGGGGACATGGCTGGATATGGGGGAGAGACATGGCTGGATATGGGGGGAGACATGGCTGGATATGGGGGGAGACATGGCTAGATATGGGGGGGGAGACATGGCTGCATATGGGGGGAGACATGGCTGCATATGGGGGGACATGGCTGGATATGGGGGGACATGGCTGCATATGGGTGGGGACATGGCTGCATATGGGGGGACATGGCTGCATATGGGGGGACATGGCTGGATATGGGGGGGACATGGCTGGATATGGGGGGACATGGCTGCATATGGGGGGAGACATGGCTGCATATGGGGGGAGACATGGCTGCATATGGGGGGACATGGCTGGATATGGGGGACATAGCTGGATATGGGGGAGACATGGCTGCATATGGGGGGACATGGCTGCATATGGGGGGGACATAGCTGGATATGGGGGAGACATGGCTGCATATGGGGGGGACATGGCTGGATATGGGGGAGACGTGGCTGGATATGGGGGGACATGGCTGCATATGGGGGGGACATGGCTGCATATGGGGGAGACATGGCTGGATAATGGGGGGACATGGCTGCATATAGGGGGGACATAGCTGGATATGGAGGGACATGGCTGCATATGGGGGGGACATAGCTGGATATGGGGGAGACATGGCTGGATATGGGGGACATGGCTGCATATGGGGGGGACATGGCTGGATATGGGAGGGACATGGCTGCATATGGGGGGGACATGGCTGGATAATGGGGGGACATGGCTGCATATGGGGGGGACATAGCTGGATATGGGGGGGGACATGGCTGCATATGGGGGGGACATAGCTGGATATGGGGGAGACATGGCTGGATATGGGGGGACATGGCAGCATATGGGGGGGACATGGCTGGATATGGGAGGGACATGGCTGGATATGGGAGGGACATGGCTGCATATGGGGGGGACATGGCTATATATGGGGGGACATGGCTGCATATGGGGGGACATGGCTGGATAATGGGAGGGACATGGCTGCATATGGGGGGGACATGGCTACATATGGGGGGACATGGCTGCATATGGGGGGGACATAGCTGGATATGGGGGGGGACATGGCTGCATATGGGGGGGACATAGCTGGATATGGGGGAGACATGGCTGGATATGGGGGGACATGGCTGCATATGGGGGGGACATGGCTGGATATGGGAGGGACATGGCTGCATATGGGGGGGACATGGCTACATATGGGGGGACATGGCTGCATATGGGGGGGACATGGCTGCATATGGGGGGGACATGGCTGCATATGGGGGGGGACATGGCAGCATATGGGGGGGACATGGCTGCATCTGTGGGGGGACATGGCTGCATTTGTAGGGGGACATGGCTGCATTTGGGGACACATTTAAAAAAAAGTATCGGTATTCAGTATCGGCGAGTACTTGGAAAAAAAGTATCGGTACTTGTACTCAGTCCTAAAAAAGTGGTATCGGGACAACCCTAGTTTTCAGTCATTTTGATTAGTTTAAAAGAAAAAGGTACATGTATATATAACAATAGTAAAATAATATCAGGACCCTGAACAGGGAAGAAAAGGTGCTTCTGGAAGTGCTCATATTAAAGTGTTTGCAGACTATTTGCAATTATATCCAAAACAAATATCATTAAACACATAATGGGCCAGATTCACAGAGAGATATGACGGTGTATCTCCTGAAAAGCCGTCGTATCTCTGACTTAGGCCCTTCGTATCTATGCGACTGATTCATAGAATCAGTTACGCATAGATATGCCTAAGATTGTGACTGTGTTACACCATCGGATCTTAACTGCATTTTAAAAATCTCGCTCATTTAAATTCAGAAATATGTAAATCAGCAAGATACGGCAATTCACGAACGTACGCGGACCCGACGCAGTGTTGTTACGACGTTTCCGTAGCGGTTTTCCCGGCGTAAACTTACCCCTGCTTCTATGAGGCGCAGCCAATGTTAAGTATAGCCGTCGTTCCCATGTTGATTTTGAATTTTTTTACGTCGTTTGTGTAATTCGTTCTCGAATACGGATGGACGTCATTTACTGTACGCAAGCGTCGAAACCACTGACGTCCTAGCGACGTCAGTGGGAGCAATGCACACCGGGAAATTTACATTCCCCCTAGCCGCGGAATTAGAATTCGGCCGGGGGATTTACGATCCGCCGCCGCAAGTTTGGAGGTAAGTGTGTTGTGAATTACCCACTTGCCTCTCAAACTTGCGGCAGCGGATCTTAAATCACATAGATCACGCGGATCTAACGCAGTGTTGTTACAACGTTTCCGTAGCGGTTTTCCCGGCGTATACTTACCCCTGCTTCTATGAGGCGCAGCCAATGTTAAGTATAGCCGTCGTTCCCATGTCGATTTTGAATTTTTCTACGTCGTTTGCGTAATTCGTTCTCGAATACGGATGGACGTCATTTACGTAAGCGTCTAAACCACTGACGTCCTAGCGACGTCAGTGGGAGCTATGCACGCCGGGAAATTTACACTCCCCCTAGCCGCGGAATTAGAATTCGGCCGGGGGATTTACGATCCGCCGCCGCAAGTTTGGAGGTAAGTGTGTTGTGAATTACCCACTTGCCTCTCAAACTTGCGGCAGCGGATCTTAAATCACATAGATCACGCGGATCTAAAGATCCGCTGATTAGGGTTGAGCGAACCCGAACTGTAAAGTTCGGGTTCAGGACGGACTTTGGGTTTTTCCCGGACCCGAATAATTGAAAAAAGTTCGGGTCCGGGATCGGAGTTTGGGAAAAAAATGTGCGGAGGTCCCCGCAAATTCAATAACCAGACCCTTTAGGTCTGGTATGGATATTATGGGGAACCCCGCCGTCAATTAAAAAAAAAATGACGTGCGGTTCCCGGTAAATATCCATAACCAGACCCTTCAGGTCTGGTATGGATATTAAGGGGAACCCCGCCGTCAATTTAAAACAAAAATGACGTGCGGTTCCCCCTAAATATCCATAACCAGACCCATTATCCGAGCACGTTGACCTGGCCGGCCGCAGAAAAGAGGGGGGGACAGAGTGCGGCCCCCCCCCTCCTGAACCGCACCAGGCCACATGCCCTCAACATGGGGAGGATGTCCCCATGTTGATGGGGACAAGGGTCTCATCCCCACAACCCTTGCCCGGTGGTTGTGGGGGTCTGCGGGCGGGAGGTTTATCAGAATCTGGAAGACCCCTTTAACAATGGGGACCCCCAGATCCTGACCCCCCCCCCTGTGTGAAATGGTAATGGGGTACACTGTGCCTCTACCATTTCACGAAGGAAGTGAAAAGTATTGTAAAAAAAACACACTGACACCGTAGAATAAAGTCCTTTATTAAAAAAAAAATCCGGCACCCGTCACGTGACCCCGCCCCCTCTGACATACCCTCTGCTACGTCACTGGCGAAGCCCGGCTTCCCTCTTTTTGGGCTTCCCCAGTGACGTAGCAGAGGGTACGTCAGAGGGGGCGGGGTCACGTGACGGGTGCCCCTGCCTCCTCTATATAAGTAATGTCACACAGCCCCAGCGTGTCATTCCGCTGGGCTGTGTCCGGCGATGAGGAGGTCGGGGATGCTGCGCTCCGGATGGATCTTCTCAGCGATGGATCGAAGATGACATGGACGCCGCAGGATCTTCTCATCGCGGGAGATCACCGTCGCAGGATGAGGACAACGCTGGAAGCCGGGAACGAGTGGATTTTTCAGCGCTGGAGTTTTGTTTTTTTGTTTTTTTAATAAAGGACTTTATTCTACGGTGTCAGTGTGTTTTTTTTACAATACTTTTCACTTCCTTCGTGAAATGGTAGAGGTACAGTGTACCCCATTACCATTTCACACAGGGGGGGGTCAGGATCTGGGGGTCCCCTTTGTTAAAGGGGTCTTCCAGATTCTGATAAACCTCCCGCCCGCAGACCCCCACAACCACCGGGCAAGGATTGTGGGGATGAGACCCTTGTCCCCATCAACATGGGGACATCCTCCCCATGTTAAAGGCATGTGGCCTGGTGCGGTTCAGGAGAGGGGGGGCCGCACTCTGTCCCCCCCTCTTTTCTGCGGCCGGCCAGGTCAACGTGCTCGGATAATGGGTCTGGTTATGGATATTTAGGGGGAACTGCACGTCATTTTTGTTTTAAATTGACGGCGGGGTTCCCCTTAATATCCATACCAGACCTGAAGGGTCTGGTTATGGATATTTACCGGGAACCGCACGTCATTTTTTTTTTTAATTGACGGCGGGGTTCCCCATAATATCCATACCAGACCTAAAGGGTCTGGTTATTGAATTTGCGGGGACCTCCGCACATTTTTTTTTCTGAAAGTCCGTGTCCCATTGACTACAATGGGGTTCGGAGTTCGGGTTTGGGTTCGGGTTCCCGAACCCGAGCTTTTTTTTTAAAGTTCGGGTTCGGACCCGAACCCGAACATCCAGGTGTCCGCTCAACTCTACCGCTGATCTATGTGAATCTAGCCCAATGACTTTAAGTTATAGCATCTGGATGTATCCCCGGCAAAGATACTTTAAACTAAGAGATAACTGATAACTGATATCAAATGAACTAAGGTATCCAACCCTACAACTATTCCTGCAAACATATCCCCCTGCTAAATTACAGTGTTGATTAATATATACTGTATGTATAGTTACAGTAAAATTTAACATACTCAACCTTTTAAAAATATAAGAATGTGAGCATCATGCTCCATTGCCTTGTTCTATCAATAGGAGTTAAGTTAAATGTAAGAGAAAGGATGAAGCAAAGTAGAGGTAAGGGGGGTCTAGGGAGTGGGAAAATAGAAGGAATGTAGGAAAAAAGAGTAAGAAAGGAAAAGAAACTAAAACGTAACCATCCAGAAATCCACCCCTATCCAGCTACACACCCACCACTAGTCCAATGGCAGTGGCAAATGTGAGAGCCGTGGATTCCAAACTTTTAAAAAAATGATTGTTTATCTCGGAGCACACTAGCAATTTCAATTTTCAATAAGCAAGATCTAAGTAAATTTTACATTTGAGCATTGATAAATCTATCACAGGACTCTTCCAGGCCGTAGCTATTGCTATCTTGTCGGCTAGAGATAAAAAAAGGGTCAACAATTGAACATGCATAGGAGTATTGTTGTCTGAGAATGTTGATGAGAATTTCTGGCTTTATACTTATGTTCTTGTTTCCGATCAGTATGTCATTGCAATAGTTGGCAATCAGCATATTAACCAGTTCCTAACTGTGCCATAGCTGAAAGATGGCTACAGCTGGGCTCTGTTGTTCTGGGAGGGTGTCCATGCATGTCCTCCCAGGACCACGCCCCTCACGTGCCCCCTGGGGCGCACATTCAGCACGCTCTGTAGTCACTGTGTCCTTCAGACACAGCCGATCACAGATAGTGGTAAAGGGCCAAACACAGCGGCCTTTTACCAGGTGATCAGCTGTATCCAATCACAGTTGATCATAGTGTAAACAGAATTGCCAGTTATCGGCAGTACTTTCCTCATGCGCTATCACAGTGTGAGGAGAGGAGAGTCGGTAACTGGCAATCCTGGCAGTGCCCTGATTATCAGTGCCATCAATGCTGCCCATCAGTGCTGCTCATCAGTGCGCATGAATGCTGCCTATCAGTGCTTATCAGTGCCCATCATGGCCGCTTATCAGTGCCGACTATCAGTGCCCATTAGTGCTGCCCATTAATGCCACCTATCAGGGTCGCCTATCAATGCCGCCTCATCAGTGTTCATCAGTACCACCTGATCAGCGCACATTAGTTAAGGAGAAAAAAAACGTATTTGCAAACTTTTATACCAAACTAGGATTTTTTTTTCTAAAATATCCTTCTTTTTTGTTTGTTTAGCAAAAAATTTAAAACCCAGAGTTAATTAAACACCGCCAAAAAAAATCTCTATCGGTGTCAAAATAATTATAAAAATGTTATATGGGTAAAGTGATGCATGACCAGGCAATTGTCATTTAAAGTGCGACGGCACTGAAAGCTAAAAATTGGCCTGGTCAGGAAGGCGGTATAAGTGCCCAGTAAGCAAGTGGTTAAGAAGGGGGTTAGCAATATTTAGCTCACCAGCAAGTCTAATTCCACTATCTTCAAGTAGTACAGGCTCCCAAAATGTCTTCAGCATTTTTTGGAGTCTGAACATTGTAGTGACATAGGGGCACATGGGTAAAATCACAGTGTGGAAGGAAAGGCGTAGCTGGTGTTCCACCTTCCCAGAAGTGTCAGATGCTAAAGACCCGTACTGTTAGAAGATAATGGAGTTTGGGCTTGCTGTCTGATGGAGAGGTAAACATCACGGCCCGGATTCACATACATTGGCGCATATATATGCTGGCGCAGCGTATATAATATACGCTACGCCGACAAAGCACAGAGAGGCAAGCACCGAATTCACAAAGCACTTGCCTCCCAAACTGCGCTGGGTTCCCTCGATGTAAGCCGTCGTAGGTGGGCGTGACCCCATGCAAATGATGGGCCGAGTGCCATAAAACGAACGGCGCATGTGCCGTCCCGTGGACGTATCCCAGTGCGCATGCTCAGAATCACGTCAGAACTACTCCCTAAGATACGACGGATCACTGCCTACGACGTGAACGTAACCTACGCCCAGCCCTATTCACATACTACGTAAACAACGTAAAATATGACGGCTGTGTTCCCTGGTCCATACCTTAGCATGAGTTGCGCCTCATATATGGGGAATAACTTTACGCCGGACGTACGACTTACGCAAACCACGTATATTATGCGCCAGGCGCAAGTACGTTCGTGAATTGGCGTATCTCCCTCATTTGCATATGTGCATAGAAAATCAATGGGAGCAGCAAATGCGCCCAGCGTAGGCAAGTTACGTCTGTCGTAGGAAGCCTATTTTTAGGCGTATCTCAGTTTGTGGGCACGGCGCATGGATACGACGGCGCATATTTACACTTACGCGGCGTATCTCGAGATACGTCGGCGTAAGTGCTTTGTGAATCCGGGCCTACATGTTCAATACCTCTGGAGCCAAGCTTTCCACTTTATTGGGGAGGTCTCTTTAAACCGTGTTTAGTTACTGCCCAAGTAGCTGTAATTAAAAAAACATTCTGGCAGATGGTTTATTTGACTGTTTGATAGTGTGTTTTCGTTCTAATGTTTGTACTTTGACAATAATTTTAGCTGGCTGAGAACAATGAAAGGAATCATATGTTTTGTATGGTATGACCTGTCTGAGGACACTTCTGTGGAAAACACCTTGTTATGCAATGTTAAGAAGGTGTGTTAAAATTCATTGTTATTTATTGTCAATGAAAAACAACCCATAAAAAAACATATTTTAGTTTTAAAAACTAAGTAGATATGATTAGAAATGTCTTCTGTTTTCCAGTACACCCAGAAATTGACCTTTAAATTCTTACAGGTTTTAATTCCACCAAAATGAAATAAGTAATTCATTTGTCATAAGAGAGCTTATGTATGACGAATGCAGTTTTTTTTGTCTGCTAATGACAAGCAGTCAGGATCCTTGTTTCAATTTCAGATGTGGAAATTTTCATAGCACATTTTCCTTCTATTTATGAATATAATTTTATGTGCAAAATCCACATTGTATGGTTATGTAACAAAATCTGCTGAGTTGTATGTATTTCTAAACTATTCATATTAGGACAAAAGGCCCAATTCTAGCCCAATTTAAAGCGGAGGTCCACACAAAAATGGAACCTCCGCTTTTTGGAACCCTCCCCCCCTCCAATGTCACATTTGGCACCTTTCAGCGGGGAGGGGGTGCAGATACCTGTATAATAGGGTATTTGCACCCACTTCCAGGCATAGACTCCCCCCGCTGTCTTCTGGGAAATACACAGGTCCCAGAAGACAGGGGGGACCAGTTAGGACGCGCAGCGCAACTTGTGCATGCACAGTAGGGAACTGGGAAGTAAAGCCGCAACGATTCACTTCCTGATTCCCTCACCAAGGATGGCGGTGAGGGCAACCGAGAGCCGAGCAATTTATCGGCTTGGGCTGCCGACATTGCGGGCACCCTGTCCATTTATTAAAAGTCATCATCTGCAGTATTTGTAGCTGCTGGCTTTTAATATATTTTTTTAGGCGGACTTTTGGCAATCAGACAAGCACTTGGTTGCCCAGAGCTCTCTTATTTTCTAAAATAAGTGCTCTTAGGACTCCTTGAGGGCAATTTGCTAAGACTGAAGCTGACAGAATCCGGAGCAGCTGTGCATGGCAAGCAATCACCTTCCAGCTTAATTTTCAAAGCTCAATTAGACAAGCTGAACGTAGAAGCCAGTTTCACTATCGCTCAATTCTGCAAGTGATTCTAATTTATTATCGCTGTTTTCTAGCTGCTCTAAAACCACTTTTGACACAAAGGGACACTTTTTGGTTGCTATGGACAATCTCCAGTTTCCAGACAGAAAGAAAAAAAAAAAAAAAATATATATATATATATATATATATATATATATATATATATATATATATGTGTGTAGCGCCTGGTTACTTCAAAGTACCGGTGCTATTTAAATTTAGAGGGAGATCAGAGTGTAGTTAAACTCTAATCTGGTTGATATGTTCAAATTGGGTCTCTGTCTCAGCTTGCCTGTGCTGTGGGCTCATTCTGTTGTGCCGGGGTGTTCTTCCCACCCCAGTGCAGTAGATGGCAGCAGTGGAGTCAAGGTTTGGGTGTTCTTCCCCAGCAGCCAATCAGGAGGGTTGAGCCTCGCTGTGCATACTGGAGGAGGGTATTTATGGGGCAGACGCCATTAGTTCTGGGTCTTCTTCTTCAAGTCCGGCATCCACCTTTAGAGTGTCTGCACCACGGCGCCCCGGCGTTATGGCCGTTATGTGCCACGCGGAGTTCCTGGTTCCGGGACCATGT
The DNA here is from genome assembly GCF_905171775.1 of Rana temporaria. Taxonomy (NCBI): domain Eukaryota; kingdom Metazoa; phylum Chordata; class Amphibia; order Anura; family Ranidae; genus Rana; species Rana temporaria. The sequence goes on from NC_053489.1 coordinate 313,524,343, forward strand.
TGGTCCGGAACATTTGAGTCGTGGCAGGGAGCCCGGTGGTCGACTGGGTTCCCAATCCTGAAGATCCAAAGCGGTATAGCTGTTCGGTGGGGAGTTCATCTGAGGAGAGCTAATGAGAGGCTGGCGATCCAATAGGGTCTCGACAATCCACCGGGGATCGAGGTATCCAGACACTAAGAGGCTGGTCACCTGTCAGTCGGTACCTGAAAGCAACTTGTAGGAGATCCAGGCATAATTCTACCAAGGAGGTTCATCTCCGTAACCACAATCATGAGGGCCTGTGGCAGAGGTTTCTCACTGAATTCATTCCAGGAGATTCTGTGGCAGAGATTTCTCCCAAAGGTTCCAGTTCATTCCAGGAGGGCCTGTTGCAGAGACTTATCCTCAAAGGTTCGGGCGATACTCTGGCTGCCAGGTCAGTGAGAGAGGCCTGTCCAGGTACGCTATTCCCACTCAAGCAGGAGTAGCGCAAGAAGTGTTACATGTGGGAGCAGGATTGTTTCCCTATTGCTATACCTGAATTTGCTATTCTCCTTCTTTCTTCAACTCTACCTTCTTCACCACAAGTCTTATTGTTTTTACCCGGCTGGGTAATAAAGAGTACAGCAAAAGACACGTGTTGCGGACATTCCTTTACTTCTGCTATATGCACCATACACCCCTAGGAATTCGGAGAGCCACGAGGTAAATGTGCCACCCAAAACAAACCAGCAGCTCCTCTGGGGGTAGTGCTACATATATATATATGTATATAAATATATATATATATATATATATATATATATATATATATATATAATATAAAACTGCATGCAGGGCACTGGACAAAGAATTAGGGACAAAAGGAATGTGAAATAATTTGATACAGTAATGTAATCTGTAAGATTACAGTGTACTGTATGTGTTATGTGTTTTTCACTTCTTGAATTTGGCAACCGGCTCCATCCCTGTGCGTCGCGACGCTCGCAGGGAACAGAGCTTGGCACTGTGATAGATCGAGCGGAGACATGGCTCACACATACAGTGGGGAGACATTTTAAAAAAGGGACTTGTGAGAAAATGTCTATTGTCTTTTGTCACACTACACTACCTTTTTTTTGGTGAAGGGGTAGGGGTACGATGTACCCAATATCCATTCACATAGGGGGGAGGCCAGCATCTGGGGGCCCCTTGTTAAAAAGGGCTTCCAGATTCCCATAAGCCCCCAACAACCAATGGCCAGGGTTGTCAGGAAGAGGCCCTTGTCCCCATCAACATGGGGGCAAGGTGTTTTGGGGTGGGGGCACAGAGCCCCCCTGTCCCAAAGCACCCACCGCTCATGCTGAGGGCAGGCTGATGGGCTGCATGGTCGGAATAAGGGTCTGGCATGGATTTTGGGGGACCCCACGACAATTTATTTTCAATTTTGTTGTGGGGAGTCCTCTCCAAATTCATACTAGACCCAAGGGCCTGGTATGGATGGGGGGACCCCACGCTGTTTTTTTTCCCCCAAATTTTTTTTTGTTGCCAGAAATAATTTTTTCTTACATTCAGCTGTCAGCGGAGAAGCTAGCTGACAGCTGATGATTCATCGGTTGCTAAGGACACGGCAGGCAGCTTCTGGGCTCTCTCCTTAGCAACCAGCTATATACAGTATAAAAAAAAATTGAGGCAAAATTGCAGTAAAAACACCGTACTTGCGTTTTGGATGCGGGTCCATTGAAGTCTATTACATGCAAAACGCTGCATTTTGTGGGTAAAAAAGTCCCCGGCCCTTTCCAAAAACACAGAGGCACAAAAATGCATTGATGTGAATGTGTTCATTAGGAACCCATGTGAAAACAATTCCATGCATTTCTGCAAAATGCAAAATCCATCAAAAAACGCATTAATGTTAGTCAAGCCTTAGAGGGGTGAGACAAACCATTTAACACTGACAAGGGTGCTTACAATGGTCAGCTTTTATTAATACATACCTTTATCGCAAAAGGAAAAAACAGTTTGCTGTAACTGTTTATAAAGTAATAGGCAATATCTGTCACAGACACAACAAAAGCTATTTAGTTTATAAGAGAGTGTAGGTAGTGAGTTTTATCTTATCTGAATGACTTGTGTTTAGTTCATAAATCCTGTCCTGAAGAAATGTATCTCCAGCCTAAGCTGCTGAACTGTTTCTACTTCTGTGGTTGGCCCTGGACAGTCCACTTTTTACATTTCTTAGTGTCTCTTTGCTTCCTTTAGGCCCCTTTCACACGGACGGCTGTTCTGCTGCAGTTAAAAGCAATTTTATTTTCTGCTGAAATTCAATACTCCAGGCACAGCAATCAGCTGCATTTATACAGTGCGATTAGCTGCAGTTGCATTCAGCCGCGGCACGATATTGAATGGGGATCCGACTTGGATACCTGCCAATAGCAGGCACTGTGTATGGTATGGTAGAAAAAATATTGCGCTCATTCAGTGGGTATCAAGCAAGCAACTATAAGTGCTATACTACACAAAAAACATAAGGAAATAGAAAAAGCTGCGCTGGTAATATTAAATGTATATAGAAGTGACCTGTATATAAAAAATGAACACATCAATAATAAACTTATAATCTGACACTCTCAATATATGAACAGAGAGTGATTATGCCGACATATATAAATGTGTGTAGTGAACCAATATCAAATAGATTCATTTAAAGTCCAAATATAGAAAATTGAATTAGTGAATAGATTCACATAAATTCCAAAGAAGTGTTCGAACTTCAGTCTCCAAGAGGAAAAAAAATCCACAGCATCCAGAAACGTGAGGATAGAAAAGCACCTCCACCTTAGTAACACACTGCCTTTTACCAGCTAAAAATGATCTCTTATTACAGGAGATCACAATCGCATATAGGCTGGTTAGCTTCCACATGAGTCTCCACCAGGAACAGCATCAGTGTATTGTAGCCTCATTCAATGCATTTTGCGAGATGCGCCATATAAAGAAAAAGAGCTTGCATAGTGTAAAATCCAAGGTACATTTATTTAAAAACTTAAAATGCGCACTTACAATTTAATCCAGTGCTATATGCATAAAATTATCGAGCCGGCCGGCTCCTCGATCTACCTGCCCGTGTCTTCCAGGTTCAGCTAATGACAGCGGTGACGTCAGAACGTCGCTTGCCCAACGTTTCGTCTCAAAGGTGGACGTGGTCACGGGATACAGGGGCGGCGTTCTGATCACCTCTTAAATATGTTATTCAATGTTACAGCCTCGCTGTGAGTCCCTAAGAGGCCGCAATAGCGCCATTATTAATGCTGGAACGCAAAAGGGAAAGGGGCTATAACGTCTGGGAATTTTGTTAATATCCCCAGCACACATGTTAAACAGCCTGCCGAAACAATCCTATTAAGGCAGCATACCATATATCACATAAAGACGAACAGCATGCTACCCATTTTAATAAAAATAGGACATGTTCGACTGAATCTGTAGCGGAAAGACAAAATAAAACTGAGAATAAGCTAAAAGTGCATAATAAATAATATATAATATATTGGCCCAGATTCAAGTAGAATCGCGCAATATTTGCGTGGGCAAAGAGCAAATTTTTTTCTCTGCGCCCACACAAATATTGCGCTTTGCCCGCGATTCACGGAGCAGTTGCTCCGTAAATTGCGCGGGCAATATGCTAAGCAGCCGGGCGCAAGGCTGCCTAATGTAAATGATCCCGCCGGGGGCGGGAATCATTTAAATTAGGCGCGCTCCCGCGCCGAGCGAACAGCGCATGCTCCGTCGGGAAACTTTCCCGACGTGCATTGCGGCAAATGACGTCGCAAGGACGTCATTTGCTTGTAAGTGAACGTGAATGGCGTCCAGCGCCATTCACGGTTCACTTACGTAAACGACGTGAAATTTGAACGTCGCGAGCGGGAGGCGCAGCTATACTTTAGCATTGGCTGTGCCTGCTATTAGCAGGAGCAACCTTATGCTAAAGGCGCCGTACGGAAACTCCGTACCTTGCGTACGCAGGGCCCGCGCAACTTTTGTGAATCGGTGGTAGTATGCAATTTGCATACTACACGCCGATCACAAAGGCCGCGCCCCCTAGCGGCCAACGCAAGAATGCAGCCTGGGATGTGAAGGCATAAGGAGGCTTATGTTTGTCACATCCTAGGCTGCATTCGGTGTAACGAGGTTCCTGAATCAGGAGCACTCGTTACACCGGAGCAAGTAAGCACTTGCGCCGCGCAACTATGGTTGCGCGGGCGCAAGTGCTTCTTGAATCTGGGCCATTAAATTTAAATAAATAATAATATATGGAATATATGTATATAACTGTATATTAATCAGAAAAATCTGACAATCAACAGATATTGGCCAACTAAATAACCCAATTCACTAAAAGATTCTGGTGAAACAAATCACCAAAATCCTATACCATGAGAGTATATTAGATTTGAAACTAAGGAAAGAGGCCATCCCCCTTATTGACTGCACATATATGGCAGAAAGGCCTATAGTGTGATGATATTCAAAAACTTGAAGTGATATTTAAACACCACCACATAATTAAGGGTAAATTAACAAATATCCGGCTGCTTGGGACTCACATCAAGTACACATGCTCTCACATATCTACCGACATAGCCGCCCTCCAAATATCGTGGGAAATAAAGGGGAAAGGGTGATAATACATAATTTACCTCTTAATAAAAATCTAAAAAACATTAAAGAAAATATTGAAAAAGACAACCATCTCAATAGTCGTGGGAACACCCTACAGGCCTACGAATTATCAAAAAAACAGTTGATGTCAACATCGATATTTAGGCCGAAAGAAGTGTAACATTTGAGTTTATGTACCCATGGCATCTATAATTTTGATATACCCCTAACTAAATCACTGCCCCTCCAATGGGGATTGAACTTGTCAACCCCAAGAAAAATAGTATTGGTTGGTCCCTTTTATGTACAGCTAAGTAGTGTTTTGACACTGAATGTTTCTCAGATTCTTTACTTTGCTGTGATTACAATCATTCAGTTGTAGCAATGTGGACTACATTTGCTCAGTACGGCAATTCTCTGGTGTCTTCATGCATTGCATGTCCCTTTATTGCTATTAAATGACAGCATATTTGTGAGTCCAGCTAAAGGAATTATGGGCTGGGTAGTCTATCAGACTGATAACTGTTCTACCTGTCCATGCATCCAGACCACATACCCACGAGATCCTTGCTACCATCAGAAGGAGTGTTGGGAGGAGCTATAAAAGAGGCCAAAGACCCACCCGTCACTCTCTTCCCCCTGGGCCTGACATGAGACGGACCTCTCTGTGCAGAGAGAGAGAGGTTGCGGCCTACCATGCGGTGTAACATCTGCCCACCCACGCCACAAGCATACCTCCCAACTTTTTGAGATGGGAATTAGGACACCTATCAGCAAAAGTATGCAGGTATAGGACACACCCCTTGCCACGCCCCCTTAAAGCAGAATTGTACAAAAAAATAAGATTGGCTAAACCCACAAGTGCTTTTTTTTACCACTTCTATTCCTTTATATTGGCTTTTGGAATTTACAAATGCAGCAATTTATAATTTGGATGAAAGGTTTATCCAAGTTTTTTGATAGATAAAAAGTGCATTTTATATACATCTATATAGCTGAGACCAAAATGAGGGACAAATGAGGAGGAATGAGGGACAGAGGGACATTTTTCCAAATCAGGGACAGTCCCTCAAAATCAGGGACAGTTGGGAGCTATGCAGAAGGGTTTAGCTTTGTGGGTTGCCATCAGACATCCTTACCGCGCCAGTCCAGTGACCAGCCAGTCTGCGTATGAAGCTGCAAAAGAAAGATCAATGTGCCGGATTCGCTGTTGAAGCATCGCTACACCAGAAGCTGTTCGGAAAACATCACATCTACCTGGTTGCGGGTGAGAGGGCTAAACGCCCATCTTTTATCTGCACTCTTGTAACGGTATCACTGGGACATGTTGCATCAGACACATCCACTTTACGAACACTTTCCTGAATTTAGCTGCACGCAGTGCTTAAACGCTTTACCTTCACTTTCTAAAAGGAACCTAGTACATCTCCCTACACCTAAGGCTTAATGTACACAGGCCTTTTTTACAACCTCTCCTGGACGATTTAATTTGACAGATAGTAACCCACGTTTAAAACGTCCGTTTTGCCGCGTTTACATGCCGCGTTTAGTGGCGTTTTGCCGCGTTAGCGTTTAGAAGCGGTAACATTTTTTTATTTTTTTTAAATAGCCAAAAAATTTTAACGCATGTAAGCGAAATGCGGCTAAACGCGAGTTACCGCATTTAGCCACGTTTGGAAGCGTTTGGCGATTGAAATGCCTCTAAACTCAGCATCTGAACTAATTTTTTGCTTTCCAAAAAAAGCCTCTAAACTTAACTGTCTAGAAATGACTATAAATGACCCTGTGTACATGTACTGATAAAATAACATAGAGGAGAGGAGCAGTTGAAAAAAATGCCCAACTGCTCCTAAACGTCCGTTTACCAGCAGCAGTGTACATGAGGCCTAATTGGATTACAGATAACAAGCTCCGACATACTGGTAAAGAACATCAGATCTGCAACAAGAACATTAAAGTTAGAGTTACACAAGGGCCCTTGTATTATCACCTCTAGGCCTAAGTTTTCATTACTAGAGCCATTGTAGTTCCGCCAGGTAACCTCTTTTAGTGAGCCAGTCTAGTTCTTTTGGTTACATTCATCTATAGGGGGGAAGTATTACTTCTTAAAATAAGTGTTTTTAACATGCTGCATATCTGTTATTACCTTGTTTTGACTTTCAGAGGAATTATTTTGCTGAGCTGATGCTGTCGACCCAAAGCTCAGCAGATTTATTCCCTCCTTGTTGTGTACCTCACTTTCCAGTTGATTCAAATAAATACTATCAGAATCTAAATACACTGAGTTGTCTGAATCATTACTTTGCTGTGGTCTGAACCCAGAGTGTCAGGTGGGTTGGAATGTTCATCAGGTCATAGCAGTGCAGATGCACAGGAAATTCCAAGCAGTCCCCTAGGGGGCAGTGCTACACAGTCATAAACAAGTGCAAATCCTGTTCTTTCTCTGCAATGACTGGGCATTCAGAGTAAGCACAGCTTCACCTTATTTACCTTAAAGCGGAGGTTCACCCTAATTGACATGTATATCTTACCAGCTTCCTTATATTCGTAACAAGTACAGTCCGGAATTTGTTTTTTCTTTTATCTTTTACGTACCTTGTAATCCATGTTTTCAATGTACTTCTCCCCACGGGAGTAGGCGTTTCTATGCCTAGGGGGATTGTCATCTGGGAGGTCAGCCAGATGATTGACGGCTGTTCCCCCCGGCGGTTAAGGCCCTGCCCCCCGTATTGCGTAGGCACGCACGAGTTACGGGGTTTCCGAAAGAAGCCGAACGAGCAGAGATGTGAGTCGGCTCTATACGGCGCCTGCACTCTGCATGTTCGGCTTTTTCCGGAAACGCCGTGACTCGTGCACGCCTACAAAATACGGGGGGTGGGGCGTTATCCGCCGGGGGGAACAGCCGTCAATCATCTGGCCGACTTCCCAGATGACGATCCCCCTAGGCATAGAAACGCCTACTCCCGCGGAGAGAGGCAGATTGAAAAGATTGATTACAGGGTACGTGCGGCATAAAAAAAAAAATTGCGGACTGTGCTTCTTACAACTATAAGGAAGTTGGTCAGATGTAAATATATTAGGGTGGAACTTTAGTCAGAAAATTAAGTCCTGTTAGATCACTTCAGGCTGGCCCTTTTTGCAGGTAAAGCTAGGTAAAACATTATAATTAAGTGTCTATACTCTTTACAATTCAGTAATACACTGTCTTACCTTGCTCTGCACATGCTCAGTTGCTCTCTATTTCTAGGCACTGTGCCAAAAGTGCAGAGGCCAGTCTGCTGGTAGCTGATAGATTTAATGCTGCTCCGGTGCTCTGGGTTCCAGCAAAATGACAGCCTCCAGCAAGAAGAAACAGGAATAATGCTGGAGGCAATTTACAGCACACAGTCATTGTTATGGGTAAAGATCCACTTTAAAGTAATTGTAATGAGATTTATTTTAATAACAAACATGGTATACTTACCTGCTCTGCTGCTGATTTCCTAGTGGAATGAACAGCAGAATGGATGTGAATTTGTTTCCTTAGGGCCAGTTCACACCAGACGCAGTTCCGTACAGTTTCGTGTGCATTTTTTCTGCACTAAAAATGCATGCACAGTGTTTTCCATGTATTCCAATGGCTCTAGTTGGCTCTAGTTCACACCATGCAGTCAGTTTCCGGTGCAGAAACTGACCGGAAATTTACTGCATGGTGTGAACTAGAGCCAACTAGAGCCATTGGAATACATGGAAAACACTGTGCGTGCATTTTGTGTAGAAAAAAAGCACACTGAACTGCGTCTGGTGTGAACTGGTCCTTAAAGTAATACAATTTGATTCCACAATGGGTTAATTTTTCCCTAGAGTTTCCAGTCTGTGTTTCCATTTAGGTAAAAGTGATAAACCGCGCTAAATGCTACATACAACAAAGTATAATATGAAACACTATAAAAACAATCGCTGGAAAAGTCCCCAGTGAAAAAGTGCTTGTGCTGTTGGAATAGTATTGAAGATCTCATACACAGAGCTGTGACTTGAAATATGGATGAAAGATTCCGTGCTCCTTAACCACTTGCTTACTGGGCACATATACCCCCCCCCCCCCCCCTCCTGCCCAGGTGAAATTTCAGCTTCCGGCACTGCGTCGCTTTAACTGACAATTGCGCGGTCGTGCGATGTGGTTCCCAAACAAAATTGACATCCTTTTTTCCCCACAAGTAGAGCTTTCTTTCGGTGGTATTGGATCGCCTGTGCGGTTTTAATTTTTTGCGCTATTAAACAAAAAAGAGCGACACTTTTGAAAAAAAATACAATATTATTTACTTGTTGCTATAATAAATAGCCCAATAAAAAAAATAAAAAAAAAAAAAAAAAAATTCTCAGTTTAGGCATGTATTCTACATATTTTTGGTAAAAAAAATAAAAAAAATAAAAAAAAATCGCAATAAGCGACTGGTTTGCGCAAAAGTTATAGCACCTACAAAATAGGGGACAGAATTGTTTTTTTTTTATTACTAGTAATGGCGGCGATCTGTGATTTTTTTTTTTTTTTTTTCCATAAACAATTTTTATTGAGAGATAATAAAGCAGTACAATACAGTGCCGTATACAGACCTTGAAAGTACATGGAATTAGATTGATGCATGGTAATATTGCATATACAGCTAACAACAGGGTGTTGGGGTAAGCATGTCTGAACTGAGCACTATCCCATCTTCTGGGATTGATACGTTTTGGAAAAATGGCCTATGATTAAACCATGACAAGGAGCAGTTTCTAAGAAAATAGTGGAGAGAAAGAAGGGAGAAGGAGGTGAGAGAGATAGAGGAAGAGAGAATGGAGAGGAGAAGAAAAAAAACAAAGCAAAACAAAACAAAACACAACAACTAAGGGAAAGAAGAGAAAAAAAAAAAAAAAAAAAAAAAGGAGGGGGGAAGAAGAGGTGGGGAATGGTCTATAGTGGAAGGTCACCAGTGTCGGCAGTCCTCCGCCAGGGAGGCCACAGGCCGAAGGCCACAGTAGTATTCACTTAGTAGGGACAAGCTCCTAATGGTGGCGGAAACGCTGAGTTGTTTTAAAGTGGGTCCAACATGCCCAGGTGTTTGTAAATTTTTCAATGCGTTCTTGAGAGATATGAACCAGTTCTTCCATTTCTTCGATCTTAGAGATCCTGTTAAACCACTCTTTAATCGTCGGGGTGTGTGTGGAGCGCCAATGTACCGGAATACAGAGCCTCGCCGCATTTACCATGTGCATGGCCAGGGACTTAAAGTATTCAGATCTGGTCAAATGCGTATGATGTAGGAGATATTGTGCCGGAGAGTAGTCAAGAGTGTAGGTAGTAACGTGTGCAATGAGCTCATGTACTTCTTTCCAGAATGGCTGGAGGGAATCACAGTTCCACCATATGTGGAGCATGGTCCCCCTCTCCTTACCACATCTCCAGCACGTTTCCGGGATCGCTGGGGAAAATTTGTGTAGGAGAGCTGGGGTTCTATACCAGCGTGTTTTGATTTTGTAGCAGGTTTCCTGAGTAGCAACATTAAGAGACCCTTTGTGTATATATTCATCGATACGGGACCAGTCCTCTTCATCCAGGGGGACCCGAAGTTCAGATTCCCAGGCAATACGTGCGGGATCTGGGGGTTTGGGGGTATTATCCGAGAGGATCTGATATATACTGGAGATCAAGTGTCTCTGTTGAGAGGTCTGTGAACATAGGTTTTCAAAGGGCGTCAGTTGCCTCGTCCAAGTTTCGGAAGTCGGTTGTGAAGAGAGGAAGTGTCTTAGTTGTCTATAGGACCAGAAGGGGAAGGAGTTGGATGGGGATTTAGAGACCAGATCTGAGTAGGGGCGAAGGGATCCGCATAAGAAAAAGTGGCGGGCTTGGACCCGGCCTTGTGGCCAATCTCGATTCAGGAATGAGGAGGCTAGACCTGGCAGGAATTCAGGGTTGCCTCTTAATGAGGTCATCGGCCCCGGGACTGAGGAGAATGTCTGGGTTTTCGTCACTCGCTCAAAAGCTTTAAGAGAAGGGTAAATCAGCGGATGCGCCTTGATTTCTGGGGGCCAGTGTCGAGGCGGTATCCAAGGGAGCGAATCAAGGGGGAGTTGCGTGAGGGACTTTTCCAGCACAACCCACCCCTTTTTAATTTCATGGACGTTCCAATCCACTATTCGCATAAGGTGGCCTGACAGGTAGTATTGGAGGAGGTCTGGAAGACCGATACCCCCCTTGGCCTTTGGGCGGGTGAGTCGCGAGTATCTAATACGGGGGGGTGAATTCTTCCAGAGAAATGCTGAAGAGGCCTTCTTGTACATTGCAAAAAAGGAGGGAGGTAAAGCAATCGGGATACATTGCATGAGGTACAGTAGGCGTGGTAGAATTATCATTTTCAGTAGAGCGGAGCGGCCGAACCATGAAACATTAAGGGCTCCCCAGTCTCTTAGGTCCTGTTGCGCCTTTCTAAGGGCGGTTAAAAAATTATCGTTGTAAAGGTGCGCTAAATCTGTCGTAATTTGAATGCCCAGATACGTAATAGCTCTTTCGTTCCAAAGGAACGGGAAGGAACTCCGGCAGCTGTCTACGTCGCACTTCGGGAGTGACACATTCAGGGCATGGGATTTAGAGTAATTGATCTTAAAATGGGACAAGTCCCCAAAGCTCTCAATGTCTTTCAGCAAGTTTGGTAGTGAAATCCTTGGCAGCGATAGAGAGAGGAGAACGTCATCAGCGAAAGCCGCTACTTTATACTCCCTACCTGCCACCGTCAGGCCTTTAATATCGGGATTACAACGTATTTTGTTAAGAAAAGGTTCCAGAATTAGAACAAAAATCAGGGGGGATAAGGGGCAGCCCTGGCGGGTTCCATTGCTTATGGAGAAGGCGTCCGACAGGTGTCCATTCACTCGGACACGAGCACTGGGAGTGGAATACAATGCAGAGATATGTGCCAGCATGCGAGGGTGAAGGCCAATCGTTTTCAGAACCTCTCGCATGTAGTCCCAGGCCACCCTGTCGAACGCCTTCTCCGCGTCAAGGGATAAGAAGAAGCCCTTCGTCCCGGATACGGTGAGCCAATGGTGTAAGTTCAATGCCCTGGTAGTGTTGTCCCTGGCCTCTCTTCCAGGGACAAACCCCACCTGGTCCTGGGAGACCAAGCCGGGTAAGAACGGGGATAGCCTATTTGCTAGTATCTTGGCGTACAGCTTAATGTCCACATTGAGAAGTGATATTGGTCTGTAGTTCTGGACTTGTGTGGTATCTTTACCTTCTTTCGGTATAACCGTTATGTGTGCCTCTAAAAGACGGCCCACTGGGACGGAAGGGGATGCCAGAGCGTTGAAGGTATCCAGCATCTTAGAAGATAAGATAGTCAAGAAGGACTTATAATACTGCAGCGTGAATCCGTCAGGCCCCGGGCTCTTTCCCGGTTTCATTTGTTTCACCGCATTTTGGAGTTCCTCAGTAGAGAGGGGCAGGTCTAATTCTACCGCTTGTACCTCTGGAATTTGCCTGGGGCAGTACTGGGTTAAGAAATCCCTAATGGCCTCCGCTCTCCGTTCCTCCCGGGCCGGAGTTTGGTTGGAGGGTCTTAGATTGTAGAGTTTTGTGTAGTATTGTTCGAAACATTTCGCTATGTCCTCGTTTTTGGACAGGACTCCGCCTCTATGGTCATGGATCTGGTGAATTGTATTGGAGGGTCTGGAGGCGCGTACCGCCCTTGCTAAGAGTCTCCCGGACTTATTGCCCTGTTCATAAAACACTCTCTGGTGGAGAACATAGCGTCGTCTGGCTCGCTTTCCTAGCTCTTCTAAAAGCAGAGAGCGGGTGTGCGTGAGCTCCTGCAAGGTGCGTTGCGAGAGAGAGGCTTTGTGCGAGGCCTCCAGTCCTCCTATCTTAGATGTTAATCTCGCTATGGTCTCCTGGCGCAGCTTCTTGAGTTTCGCCGCCTGGGCCAAAAGTTCCCCTCGGACCACGCACTTGTGGGCCTCCCAAAGAGTAAGTGGGGACAGGTCCGGAGAAGCATTTTCCACAAAATAGTTGCGGATTGTGGCCTCCAGACTTGCAGTAAAGGTCGTATCCTTAAGTAAGGATGAGTCCAACCGCCAGGTTTTGGTCCTGGAGACAGATTCAGGCAATGTTAGAGTAACCGAGATGGGGTGATGGTCAGATAAGAACATGGGGTCTATGGTAGCTTGGGTGAGGCAGGTCAGATCAGGTTGGGAGAGAAAGAAGTAATCTATGCGGGAATACTTCTGGAATGGGGCAGAGAAGAACGTATAGTCTTTGGTCGAAGGGAATAGGGTGCGCCACGTGTCGTGTAGTGTAAGACTTTGCAGTTGTAACTTAATTTGCCGTAAAGCTCGATAAGGCAGAGCAGCGGTTCCCGTGGAGGTGTCAACTTCAGGGTTCAAAGGGACATTAAAGTCACCCCCCAAGAGAACCATACCCTCCTTGAACGAAAAGAGAAGGTCGCTAACTTTTTTGAAGAAGGAAACCTGGTGTTCATTAGGGGCATAAACATTCGCCAGGGTCAGAGGTCTGGAGGCGTATAGGCCTTTGATAAAGACGAATCTGCCCTCCGGGTCCACCAAAGAGTCCGACATCTGAAAGGGAGCCTGTTTAGAGATTAAGACAGAGACACCCTTGGTCTTTGCGGAGGGATTCGTAGAATGCAAGGCCGTAGGATATAGGTCACTACGGAGTTTGGGAATGGAATCTGACCGGAAGTGGGTCTCCTGTAGAAAGATGAACTGAGCTTTCTGCTTAGATAATGTGGATAAGACCTGCGATCTCTTTTCCGGTACATTTAGGCCTTTTACATTAAGTGACACACACTTCAGTGACAGGGGGCTATGACGTTTCTGAGCTTTCTGCATGATTAGGCTTAGCTCAGGGAGTCAGCAGTATAGCAAACGATGTGTAGCCAATGGTAGATTTGTGCACCAACAGCCAGAGACCAGCCCAGGCAGAGGACAAACCGACACTTTAGAGGAAAAAAAAAAAAAAAAAAAAAAAAAAATAAAAAGGGGGGGGGAGGGAGAAAGAAAGGCAGCTAAGTAGAAAGAGAGAGGTGTGGAAGGCCAAGGAATGGCACAGAGCACAGAGAGGAGAAAGTACCAGAGGTGGAGTTAGGCAATCTAATCCACCTAGTAGTTACAGGGCTGGGGTGTCAGCAGGCTATACACAGCACTGCTGCTGGGGGACAGTAAGAATGGCTGAGGTCGTGTGCAGCCGCAATACTGAGGAACTAGCCAAAGATGACGTAGCGGGGAACCAAAAAAGGAGGCAGTGATTGTAGTAATAGGGCAGCATAAGTAGAGTATGGAGAGGGGGGTTAAAGCAGAGAGATGCCTTACAATTATGAGTCTGTGAAGAGCACGTTGTCATTGTAGGCCGAGCAATAACAAAACCATATAATAGAAAACAGTATCAGAGCCCACCCTAAAATGTCATAAAAAAACAGTGAAATTAAATATAGACAGCTCTTGTAGAACAGATAATGCTAACAAAACAAATCCCATCAGGAACATCACCTTAACCTTTATATAGCATGAATATCACCGAATGGCCGATCAGATCTCGCCCATGAGTAGGGGTATCCTGCGGGTCCACAGGACACCCCCAACCGGGGTACTAGAGGGTCGTGGGCCCCGGTATTTCTATCAGGTGGATATACTACCCAAACATGGTGGGCGCCTCTTTCAAGAAAAAAAAAAAAAAAAAAAAAAAACACTTCCCAGTAGGAAGGAGGTCACGCCCAAGGTCCCGGATGGCGAGAGGGGAGCCGGGTTCCCCTCACACCAAGCGGGAGGTCACGAGAGCCACCATAGCTTCGCTGCCCATAAATTTAATAAAAAGAAGGAAAAAAAAAAAAAAAAAAAGAGGGCCATAGAGAACCCTGTAGTCCCCCATTAACTGTCACGTACATCACTGGTACCTTAAAGATATTACCTGAGCCTAGCAAATGGTGCCTGGATGATGGGTCTCCTAGGCCCCAGGGGCGATGATACGCCAAAGACCCAAGAGAAACCACCAACAAAATTCGGAGGTCATAAGCCTCAGCATTCATACAGTGTAGGTAGATACTTAAGGGGTGGAGAGAGACCTCCACTGTAAGCGCACGCTTCCAGGGACTATTCAGTGAGAAGGACTTCAGCGTAGTTATCCCAGATGACGAGGGGAGAACAAATCTCTTCCCTGCAGCATGTGGGAGATGTCTCATCCCTGCTGACCAAAAAAAGGGGAAAAAAAATAAAGAAAAAAAAAGGGGGAGAACAAGTCTACCAAAAGAAACACAATAATTACAACCTCCTCCCTGCCTAAAAATAAGTAGAGTAGGTACAGGTACATAATAAATTGAGACAGTGAAATAAAAACTAAAACAATAAGGGGATGGAAAAAGGGGAGGGGATGGGGAGGGGATGGGGGGGGGAGTGGGGCAGGGAGAGGGGATGGGGGGGGGGAGTGGGGCAGGGAGAGGAGAGAGGGGGAGGGGAGAGGTGCGGGGATCCTGGAGGAGGAGGGGGAGTACGGGGGAAACCCATCCTTCCCGAGCCATTCACGACCAGTCCTGTGGTTTGAGCCTGCGGTAGTCAATGAGTGGTAGATAAAGCGATGCTCCACGATCCTGAGGGGGCAAGCAACCTGTAGCAGGGGCAGGGGTTCTCAGACCAGAGGGTGGGGGAGGGTAAGTGCAGGATCAGGGTGCATGTCAGTGGTGCTGTGAGCATCGATCCAGACATTGTGTGAGGCGGATATTACCTTCGCTGCGGCATAGCAGTCCCGTTAGCATGACAGAAGTAATAAAGTTGGCGGGATTGGGCTGACGGTATGCATGCACCGGTAGGGTAAGTACACATGGGGAGAAATAGGTTGGAGTCCAGGATCAATGAGAGGGCGCACACAGTTCTGGAGCCCGGGTCACTGGTGACAAAAAATAAATAAAAATAAAAAATAAAAAGAAAATAAAAAGGTCCTGGAATGGTTCCCATTAATAATGAAATAGCAAGCAGTTCGCAGCAAGGGATGCTATATAGGCTGCGAGGGGCTAGGTGGCAAAGAACTGGCGTACATGTCTATGGGGGCACCGATCTGCGGCAATGGGGAGTAAATAGAGAACGCCACCCAGGGATAGGAGACAGCAACAGGGCCTCCAACCCAGGATAAGAAGCTGGGTCAGGTTTGCGACCGGTGGGGGTCAAAGTCCACTTGGATCCAAAATGGGTGAGCGAAACCGTAACAAAAAAAAAAAAAAAAAAAAAAAAAAAAAAAGAGACACTTACAGGTGGAGAGGTTCAGTCGGTACATATGTCATCAGGCGTCTTGGCGATCTCTGCGCGGGGTAGCTGGAGGGCCCGGGCTGCGGAGATTCTGTTCCCGTCGAGATGCCGGGGGTTCAGGTTGGGACGAATCTGATCTCCGCCTTCTGGAACGATGTCTCTGGGCTTTTGGGGAGGGATGATGCGACACTGGACGCCACGGTTCTGTGGGGAAATGAAAGGTGCACCAGTCTGGTAGGTCCACCATGGGTATGTCAAGCTGCTCACAAAATTGCTGGAGGTCATCTGGGGAGCGGAGGAAGGCAGAGCGACCCCTAGTAGAGGCGGACAGACAAAAAGGAAACTTCCAGCGGTATATTATGTTGCGGTTTCGCAGGACATCCAGCAGGGGTCGCAAGGCTCGTCTGTTCTGCAGGGTAATCTGGGACAAATCCTGAAAAAGTTTAATTTCAGCGCCATTATATGTTATGCGGCCTCTCTCCCTAGCTTTTCGCAATATCTCCTCCTTGAGTGGGAAATTTACAATGCAACAGATGACATCCCTCGGGGGCTCTCCATCACGAGGGGGGGGTCTGAGAGCTCGGTGTAGTCTCTCCATTTCCACTGGAGAGTCCGCCGGGCGACTCAATAGGTCATTAAAGATGGCGCAGATCGTTTGCGGCAGGGCCCCCACATCGATCCCCTCCGGGACTCCCCTGACCCTCACGTTGTGCCTGCGACCCCTATTGTCGAGGTCCTCGACGTGGCGGTGCAGGTCAAATAGGTAGGCAAGTTGGGTGTCATGGGCCTGTTGAACTTGCCTGATAGCCGCCGAGTGCAGCTGTGAAGTTTGCTCCACGTCCGTGAGGCGGGTCGCCACCGCTCGGAACTCCGTTTTCAGGTCCATGATAGCTGCAGACAGGGTGTTGGTGATATCGGATGCCACCCTATTAAGGTCCGTTAGGCTCACCGAAGGACCCGCATGGTCGACATGCATCTCCCTTTCCTCCGACGGCGAGTCCGAGGCGGCGCCTGGGGACGTAGGCCCGGCGGCCTGCGAGACCATGTGGCTATCGGAGCGGAGGGAGCGAAAGAGCTCCGGTATATTCCTGCTGAGCTGCGTCCCGGGGTCTTTCGGTGTCCTGGAGGCTGAGGCGCTTCTGTTGGACTTGCCCATAGTCGGTAGGTTCAGTGGTTCCCCAAATAGAGCAGATTTTAGTCCTCTGTATGCAGGAGCTCTCCGTTCAAGCGGCCATCACCATGCTCAGCCAGGCCACGCCCCCCTAATTTGCGATCTGTGATTTTTATTGGGACGGCGACATTATGGCGGACACATCGGACACATTTTTGGCGCCATTCACATTTATACTGCGATCAGTGCTATAAATATGCACTAATTACTGTATAAATGTGACTGGCATTGAAGGGGTTAACACTAGGGGATGAGGAAGGGGTTAAATATGTACCCTATATAGTGTTCTAACTGTAGGTGGAGGGGGGTGACTGGGGGAGGTGACCGATCTGTGTCCCTATGTACAAGAGACACAGATCGGTCTCCTCTCCAGAGACAGGACGCTGTCTCTGTGTGAGCCGGCAATGAGAGATGATCTCAAATGTTTACATTTGAGATCATCTCTCATTGGCCGCAC
The DNA here is from genome assembly GCF_905171775.1 of Rana temporaria. NCBI lineage: Eukaryota > Metazoa > Chordata > Amphibia > Anura > Ranidae > Rana > Rana temporaria. The sequence continues at coordinate 313,541,856 of NC_053489.1, forward strand.
AGATCGCATAGCAAACGGCCACTCTGATTGGCCGTTTGCCGAGATCTGTGATTGGCTGTGTCCAAGGGACACGGCCAACACAGAGTTTCCCTGCTGCGCGCTCGGGAGCGCGCGCGGGGAACGCCAAAAGGGGCGGACGTCAATTGACGTCCAGTTGGATTTTCAGGTCCGCGCTGTAGCCATCATTCGGCTATAGCGCGGGCCTCTAGTGGTTAAGTGGGTTAAATAGGGTGCCCCCCCGAATACATGTGCACTCACCCTTGGGATTGGACCAACCATCGCTAGTTAGGTCAAATGCGTGTGTGGGGCGACCCCTGTAGATATCCTCTGGACCGGTGGTTGGCTATAGTGGATAAACTTCATGTGGATAGATACAATGGAAAAACCCTCATTGCTCAGTACCGTTTAAAATACTTTATTCCAAAAGATTAAAAGAAAGTATTCAACTCACATGTATAAGTGCCTGATAACCTGGCACCCGAAGTGAACAGCAGGTAAAAAGTCATCCGTGAAATCTGCCCAATCAGTACATGAAGGCTCGATTTCCTGGTTTGGACGTCTAGGTGGAAGTGTGTCACAAGGTCGTGACTCAACCTTTATGCATTTCGGCATATCAGATTGGCTGTCTTCAGGAAGTTGCCTGTGTTTCCATTTTCCCTCTCCTCCTTCTTTGGTTCTGCCAACCTTACATGATTTTAATTGTTAATTTATTTTAAATTAGATTGTACCGCCCCCCTTTTGGAAGGAATGGATGTCTTTTCTATATAAACGTAATTTTATTGTAAACCTGTATGCTATGAGGAAGGCTCTGGCCGAAACATGTTAGCATTTTAGATGTCGCGCTGCTGTTAAAGAGAAAGTAAACCCTCCGTTCGAAAATGTATAAAATACAAATCTTGCAAGACAAAGGCATAATCAGCTAGTTTGCATAGCATACTAGCTGATTATGTTTTACTTACCTCCAATCGAAGCCCCCGCAGAGGTCCACGTCTCCCCCTCCAGCCGCCGACATGTAGTCCCGGGGTGTCATTTCCGGGTCTCACGGCTCCGGCACTGTGATTGGCCGGAGCCGCGATGACGTCACTCCCGTGCATGCACATAATAACGACACAGTACAACTGAAGCAACGGTACACAGTGCCATTGATTCAGTTGGCTTAAGTCGGCACATGCAAATACAGGGATATCTCCTAAACCGTGCAGGTTTAGAAGATATCTTTGTTAGCTACAGGCAAGCCTTAATAATAGGTTACTTACAGAACCGCTGCTAGTGTAAATTTAGAGGGGGTCAGAAAGTTAAGTAACTCTGACCAGGTTAATTTGCTCAAATTTGGCTGTACTGTGGGTTCATGCTGTTGTTTCTGGGGTGCTGATCACACCCCAGGTCAGAAGGTGGCAGCAGTGGATTCAATGTTTTGAATACTTTTCCCAGCAGCCTATCAGGAGGAGTTTCCCTCGCTGTGCATTCTGTGAGAGGGTATTTTTTGAGGCAGAAGCCATTTTCCTGGGTCTTCTCCTCGTGTGGCGCCCACCTTTAGGGTAGCCACTCCACGCCGCCCCAGCAAATGGCCTTCCGGGCTGGGGAGCGTGTGCAACGCAGAGATCCTGGCTTCGGGACCATGTTGGCCTGGAGCAACTGATCTGCCCCTCTGGGGCTCAGTAATCAACTGGGTCCCACTTAAGGAGGTCCCGGGCTGTCTGTCCTGTTGGAGTAGGCTGTACGGTGGAGAGTCTGCCTGAGGAGTACCAAGAGAGGCTGGTGTTCCAATAGGGGCCTGACCATCCATCGGGGACCAGGGGAACCGGACACTGAGAGGCTGGATGTTGGCCACCTGTCAGTCGGTACCCTAATTTAAAACTACCTGAAGGAGATCCAGGTGTCAAGTCCAGTCAAGAGGACTCCAGACTATTATTTTCGGCAACCATTGGGAGGGTCTGTGGCAGAGACTTTACCCCAAGTTCGAGTGTTATTCTGGCTGCCAGGCCTGTGTGAGAGGCCTGTCCAGGTGCGCTATACCCATTCCGGCTGGAGTGGCGAAGTGAAAGTTTGTCGTTGGGAGCAGGACTGTTTATTTTTTTTACATACACCTGAATCTGCCATTTCCATTTCTACTATTCCGCTATTCTTCATCAAGTTTTATTGTTTTTACCCCACTGGGTATTAAAGAGCACATAAAAAGACAACTGTCGTGTGGACATTGCGTTACTACAACTTTTACCAAATACCCCTAGACGGCAGAGGAACACGAGGTAACATGCCACCCAAAACAAACCAGCAGCTCCTCCGGGGGTAGTGCTACATAGGCTTACCTGTAACATTAAGTTGTAAACAAGGGTCTACAACCACTTTAAGAAGAAGCAATCGAGTTGCCGGCATTTCTTGCTATTTTGATTTTTATGGGACACAACAAGCCTGAGCACCATTGTTCAGCTCATCATTCTACAATCATGAGGTAGATCTTGGGTGAGTTTTTGTCTACATTGCACAGTGCAAGAGCTCTGAAGTGAGACAAAATCAAAATGGGGCCATATGCCAAATTACATTTATAGGTTCTTCTTCTCCCCCCTGTCGTGCCAATTATGGCTGTGCTGTGATACTGAGAGGCCCGCATTGGCTGCGCTGCCTGTCCGTTCATTCTGCCGCGGGGAGGGGGCGGAATGTTTGTTTTTTATAGCGTCAGGGCACCCGCCGTTTATTACCCAATAAAAGTTTAACCTCCTGATCACCTGGCGGGTGATATCAGTTAGGTTTAAGGGTCAGTTAGGGTCTGCATCGCCCCAGGCAGCATCAGGTTAGTGCCAGTAGCGCTAACACCCATGCATGCAGCATAAACCTCCCTTACTGGTATAGTGTCTGAACGGATCAATATATGATCTGATCAGATCTATACAAGCGTTTCCAGCAGTTTAGGGTTCCCAAAAACGCAGTGTTAGTGGGTTCAGCCCAGATACCTGCTAGCACCTGCGTTTTGTCCCTCCGCCCAGCTCACCCAAGTGCAGTATCGATCGTTCACTGTCACTTACAAAACACTAAACACATAACTGCAGCATTCGCAGAGTCAGGCCTGATCCCTGGGATTGCTAACAGTTTTTTTGGTAGCGTTTGATACAGTTTTTTTTACTAGTGTACCAGTAAATTTAGAGCCCAAAATGGCAAATCGAAGGTACACTAGTAAAGAGGCCTACACGTTTCTGAGCATGACAGATAGTGATGAGGAAGTCACTCATCTGTCAGATTCAGGCTCAGAATACGATCGTGTAGACGACAGCGGCTCCATGACAGATAGCTCTGACGACGGAGTTGTGGTCCCTGCCAAGGTCAGGCATACCCGACCCCATTCTTCTTCTGCTGTTGTTAAGGTGCAAGAACCGCAGGGCTCTCATATGGAGCAGAGAAGTACTAGGGCCGCTCATCCTTCTTGTCACAGCTCAGCTGCGGAGCTGATCTGTGCCTACCTTTCCTGCTGTATTTTGGCTGGCACCTGTTGTTCCACAAGCTTGTGTTCAGATCTGGCTGCACTCAGCATCTATGGGTGTTGCCGGTTTCACCTGTTTCTTAATATATCCTTCCTTCCTGCTACTTTCTGTCCAGCCCCCCATGTGCCTCGATATTTAAATTCCACCCAGACCAGTTTCTGGTTGCTTGAGCAACACTTGTTTCTGAGCGCCCTTCCTGTAACCTGCTTACCTGACTTCTTGTGAACTGATCTCTTGTGTACCAAATCGGCTAGTTCTCCTGATTACGTTGTCTGCTGCCCGTCCAGACCTTGGCTCGCTATCCGGGTCTTCTTTTGCTTCATCCATCCATTCATGTCTGACTGTGTCTTCTAGTACTCTCCTCGCAAACAGGGTGAACCTGAAAGTCATGACCTGGGGTCAGCATGCAGCTAAGCCCAAACCCTTGTGAGCAGGTCCCTGGCAGAATACCGGCTGGCCCTTAGATTCCATACCCTGGGAGATCCTCTGTCACCTGCTCGCCTGTGGGCTCACATCAGTACCATTGTGACACTTCTGGTGAACTGGCAAGCACCAGCGGCCTATTACACCCTGGTCCTACATCCAGCACTGCAGTATCACGTGGTGACGTGGCCAGGCCCATAAGTGCAGTTCAAGCTGGCGAGGTGGCAAGCACAAGTAGTGTCCCACTGCCACCAAGAAGACAAAGACAGGCCCGTCGTGCCCATAGTGTCCTTCCTGCAGAATTCGACAATTCTGATTGGGAGCCCACCACTTCTGCAGCACCCGTACTTCCCCCATTCACTGGCCAACCCATAATTCAGGTGGAAACAGTTGATTTTACGTCACTTCTCTACAGATCTATGAACCAAAGTAATTTTTGAACCAAAGTAATTTGTATGCTGGTCAATTCATCGCCGCTAATCCCCAGTCCTCCCTTGCCAGAGAATGGAAACCAATTATGGTTTCCGAATTTAAGACCTTTCTGGGCCTATCCCTCGACATGGGCATAGTTAAAATGAGTAAGTTGCGGTCATATTGGTCCATTGACCCAATTTACCATATGTCCCTGTTCTCTGCCTCCATGGCCAGGGCACGATACGAGCAGATCTTGCGGTTCATGCACTTCAATGATAATCAACTCTGTCGTCCTCGTGGAGACCCTGAATACGATCGGCTCTACAAAATTCGGCCCCTCGTAAACCACTTCAACAAACGTTTTGCAGCCTTGTATACTCCCGATCAAGTTGTCTGCATTAATGAGTCCCTGATTAGATTTTCTGGCCGCTTGTCTTTCAAACAGTATCTTCCCAGCAAGCGTGCCAGATATAGGGTCAAGATGTATAAGCTCTGTGACAGGGCAACAGGCTATACATATAGTTTTATGGTTTACGAGGGAAGAGATAGTCACGTAGAGCCGGAGAACTGCCCAGATTACATAGGGAGCGCTGGCAAGATTGCGTGGGACTTGGTGTCACCCTTATTCGGAAAGGGGTACCATTTGCATGTGGACAATTATTACCCAAGCGTGCCACTTTTTAGTCACTTGTTTGATCATCAAATTGGCACATGTGGCACCGTGCAACCTAATTGCCAGGGCTTACCCCAGAGGCTTGTAGATTCCCGTCTTAGGCTGGGGAAGAGAGCCTGCTTCAAGTGTAATAATTTACTCGCTGTAAAGTAGAGGGATAATAAGAATGTTTTCGTTCTGTCCTCCCTTCACGCAGACACCCCAATCCAAATTTCTTCTGGTGTTGTGGAGAAACCCCTCTGTGTCCACGAATATAACCAAAATATGGGAGGGGTGGACCTCAACAACCAGTTGTTGGCGCCGTACCTAGTTGCCTGTAAGGCCAGGCGCTGGTACAAAAAAGTGTCTGTATACTTATTTCAATGGGCTTTGCTGAACGCTCATGTGCTATACAGAGCTTCAGGATGGACTGGATCCTTCCTTAAATTTCAGGAAGAGATCGTCAGAGCCTTTCTGTTTCCAAACGGTGCTTCACCTCACATTCCCAATCCAAATGCAGAAAACCAGCTGCATGAGAGGCATTTTCCGTATTTCCTCCCTAGTACCTCTACCCAACAAGCCCCCCAAAGAAAATGTTGTGTCTGTAGAAAGCGCGGATAAAGGCCGCTATTTTTGTCCCTCCTGTCCTGACAATCCTGGTCTTTGCATTGGTGAATGTTTTGAACGCTACCACACACTAGTGCAGTTTTAGCATAGGGTACAGCACTGCACAGACTAGGACATACTTTCACAGGGTCCTCCAAGATGCCATCGTATTTTGAGAGACCCAAACCTGGAACCGAACCATTACAGTTACAGTTACAAAAAAGTGTAAAAAAGTAAAAAAAAAAAAAAATAGTTGTTCTCTTTATTGTTCTCGTTCTCGTTCTCTCTCTCTCTCTCTCTCTCTCTCTCTCTCTCTCTCTTCTCTCTCTATTGTTCTGCTCTTTTTTACTGTATTCTATTCTGCAATGTTTTATTGTTATTTTGTTTTATCATGTTTGCTTTTCAGGTATGTAGTTTTTTTTATACTTTACTGTTTACTGTGTTTTATTGTTAACCATTTTTTTGTTTTCAGGTAGGCCATTCAGCTGCAGCGCTATTACTATGTTTTTTTTGTATTTGCTTTGCAGGTATGGTATGTTTCACTGTTATACTGTAATGTTACTTTGTTTTATTGTTAACCATCATTTGCTTAGCAGGTACTCCATTCAGTTTGCAGTGCAGATTGATTTATCTTGACAGCAACAGCGTTTGCTCCCACGATACATAAAGCCATGACTCCAACGCTGTAGGAGGTGTTTTTACCACCACAGTTAAAAAAAAAAGAGCATATATGCCGAAGCATGGGGGCAGCAGTGGTGGAGGAGCGATTTGCTCCTACCTTTTGGGGCGGATGCTCCATGCTTCGGCATATATATATATTAGGCACAGATTTAAAAATGTTTTATTTTTTACAGTTTTTTTTGTATTTGCTTTGCAGGTATGGGATGGTAAGGTCTTACTGTTATATTGTAATGTTACATTGTTTTATTGTTAACCATCATTTGCTTAGCAGGTTACGCCATTCAGATGCAGCGCAGATTTATTCATCTTGACAACAACAGCGTTTGCTCCCATGATACATAAAGCAGTGACTCCAATGCTGTAGGAGGTGATTTCACCACCACAGTTAAAAAAAAAGCATATATGCCGAAGCATGGGGGCAGCGGGGGTGGAGGAGTGATTTGCTCCGAACTTTTGGGGCGGATACCCCCATGCTTTGGCATATATAAATGATGCATGTATACCCATCATAAGAGTGGGTGGCTGAAGGGAGGTATTCTAATGGTGGGCATACCCACGGATCAATCTCTTTTTTTCATTCAGCCCACAGGCTGCATGAAAAAAAAGGATTACAATATATGCCCAACAAGGACCAGCAACGTACTGGTATGTTTCTGGACTTTGAGTGGTTATACCAGAATGATGATACAAAAAAATCACTGGCGCTCAATGGGAAATAACTAATATCCCATGAAATACTTGAAACCCTCGTATGGGCTGAGAACAGTCCGTGCTGCAGAGATCCGGATACCCTGAAGTACCACAAATACACAAATACACCAAAAAGGAAAACTCTGCGCTCCTGAAAGTTCACCAATTATAAATCCACTTAATGTTTGTGAAGAAAAAAACATACATTAACACTTTAATTTTCGGAAGATCCAGTCCTTTATATGGTTAAAAAAGGGAAAGTTTCCACTATGTGCACAATATGATAAAAAAAGTATAAAAAAAACTTTCCAAATGTCTGCATCAGACCAGCACCCTCTTCAGACTTCAAATGGTTAAAGCTTGCGGTTTTAGTTTGTGGGCTGTCTAGCAAGATATCATTAGTGCAAATGGTGAGCACAGTACATTACCCAGCCAGATGTAAACATCGATCGAATGTCCTTCTCCTGGCTGATGTAACAATGTCCGGGATCCTAAGCTCTCTCCTATGCGGGTCTGGAAGCTTCGCAGACCCGATAAATGTGACTGCTGGAGACACAGGGTGGATCAGCCTATCAGAAAGGACGCTCTCCCTGGGTGAACATGCAAGCGTCCCACGTCTGAGACACTGTTTCAGTAAACCAGCTGTACTGCAGGGAGAAGTTTAGGCGCCCTCCAGTGGGCAAATTGCAGTATGCGCTTGTTGAAAAATCAACAGCGTTGCATGGCGATTAAAATAATCGGATATAAAAGTTCTTATGCATGAATAGGATCTTCCATCATAAAAGGGGGATATTAAGAGGGGTCCTAGACGACGCGTTTCGCCCTTACAAGAGCTTTGTCACAGTCAATAGGACCTAGGTATAAAGTTTAATTAAATAGACTAAGATAGGGGGGGGAATTTGAGGAAGGGGAGGAGAAAGGGGAGGTGTACCAAACCGAGAGATTTAACCCTTTGGACATCCAAAAAGACAAACAGACAAATAAATCACATATATATTGCAAGAGAATTATTTTTAAAAAATATATAGCAAGAGAATTCGTTTTTTAAAAAAAACATATTAGCATATCATAAATTACTAAAAGATAAACAGCAGTTTTTTTGTGTCTTAACTGGTCACTAGATCTCATTATAACAAATCTATATTGTTGCAACATAATATCCACAATAGGTTGTATGGGCACTCTATCCAGATGGTGCCCTCTAGTGGCAATTCATAAAAACTATATTCTAAAAAATGTTATAGAATATAGAATAAAAAGCTATATATAAAATAGGAAGAGTTAGATAAGAACGTTAACTTCAATTTCCTCTGATGCAGACATTTGGAAAGTTTTTTTTATACTTTTTTTATCATATTGTGCACATAGTGGAAACTTTCCCTTTTTTAACCATATAAAGGACTGGATCTTCCGAAAATTAAAGTGTTAATGTATGTTTTTTTCTTCACAAACATTAAGTGGATTTATAATTGGTGAACTTTCAGGAGCGCAGAGTTTTCCTTTTTGGTGTATTTGTATACCAGAATGATGCCTGTGGGTTTAGGTATCATCTTGGTATCATTCTTTTCAGCCAGTGGTCGGCTTTCATGTAAAAGCAATCCTAGTGGCTAAATAGCCTCTAGACTGCTTTTACAAGCAGTGAGAGGGAATGTCCCCCCTCCCACCATCTTCCATGGTTTTCTCTGGCTCTCCTGTACCAACAGGGAACCTGAGAATGCAACCGGTGGCTCCACCAGCTGACCATGGAGATCAGAGTGGCTCCAATCATCTCTATGGCCTAAGAAACCAGAAGCTATGAGCATTTCGTGACTTAGATTTCGCCAGATATGAACAGCGCCATTGGGAAATTGGGAAAGCATTTTATCACACTGATCTTGGTGTGGTCAGATGCTTTAAGGGCAGAGGAGAGATCTAGGGTCTAATAGACCCCAACTTTTTCAAAAAAGAGTATCTGTCACTACCTATTGCTATCATAAGGGATATTTAAATTCCCTAAGATAACAATAAAAATGATAAAAAAATTAAATGAAAGGGACAGTTTAATTATAAACTATAATTGCAAAATAAATAGTAAAAAAAAAAGCACCCCTGTCCCCCTCTGCTCTCACGCAAAGGAGAACGCAAGCATCGGTCTGACGTCATATGTAAACAGCAATTGCACCATGCATGCATGTGAGGTATCACCGAGAAGATCAGATCGAGGGCAGTAATTTTAGCAGTAGAACTCCTATGTAAATCTAAAGTGGTAACCTGTAAAGGCTTTTAAAGGCTTTTAAAAATGTATGTAGTTTGACTCCGCTGCACGTTTGTGCGCAATTTTAAAGCATGTCGTGTTTGGCATCCATGTACTCGACCTAAGATCATCTTTTTTATTTCATCAAACATTTGGACAATATAGTGTGTTTTAGTGCATCAAAATTTAAAAAAGTGTGTTTTTTCCCCAAAAAATGAATTTGAAAAATCACTGCGCAAATACTGTGTAAAAAAAAAAATGCAACACCCACTATTTTACTCTGTAGGGCCTTTTCTTTAAAACATATATATATCATGTTTGGGGGTTCAAAGTAATTTCTTGCAAAAAAATAAAAATTCGTCTAAATGTTGTGCATAAAATGCCAGTACAGTTAACCCCCCCCCCCCCCCAAATGACCCAATTTTGGAAAGTAGACACCCCAAGCTATTTGCTGAGAGGCATGTCGAGTCCATGAAATATTTGCTGAAAGGCTTTTTTTTTTTTCTCCACTTCAGACTCCACCAGAACTGGAGACTTGCTTATGGTTTTGTTTTGCTTATGTCGTCTCTGCTACGGTTTTGCATCATTCGTGTTATTTTTTTTTTCTTTATTAGTTTTATTTTATCAAAATTCCAATCATATTGGCCATTTCACTTCCAATAAGGAACAGCCAAATACATATCCGTATATACAAACATTCTAAAGAATTCCCGCTAAGACCCTCCATCCCACCCCTCCCCTCCTAATCCCCGCCTCACCCCTCCCTCGTGTTTCCTATTCCTCTCGTTTGGCAGTTTTACCTTCCTTCCCATCTATACTCTTTTCACAGTACTCGCATAGCTCCATGTTTTCTTGAATTCTTTCCAGTTTTTCCATTTATCTTTAACTGCTTGCCGACCAGCCGCCGTAAAGTTTTACGGCGGCAGGTCGGCTCTGCTGGGCGAGAGCACATAGCTATACGTCACCTCGCCCAGCAGCCAATAAGGGGCGCACGCCCCCCCGCTCGTCCCTGACTCCCGTGCGCGTGCCCAGTGGTCGCGACCGCCACCAGGCACCCGCGATTGCTTGTTACAGAGCGAGGACCGGGAGCTGTGTGTGTAAACACATAGCTCCCGGTCCTGTCAGGGGAGAAATGCCTGACCGTCTGTTCATACATTTCCCCTAGTGAGGCCACCCCCCCTACAGTTAGAACACACCCAGGGAACATACTTCACCCCTTCCCCGCCCCCTAGTGTTAACCCCTTCCCTGCCAATGGCATTTTTATAGTAATCAATGCATTTTTATAGCACTGATCGCTATAAAAATGCCAATGGTCCCAAAAATGTGTCAAAAGTGTCCGCCATAATGTCGCAGTACTGAAAAAAAAAACACTGATCACCGCCATTACTAGTAAAAAAAAAAAAAATATTAATAAAAATGCCATAAAACTACCCCCTATTTTGTAAACGCTATAACTTTTGCACAAACCAATCAATAAACGCTTATTGCGACTTTTTTTTACGAAAAATATGTAGAATACGCATCGGCCTAAACTGAGGAAAATTTTTTTTTTTTTTAGATATTTTTGGGGGATATTTATTTTGGTAAAAAGTAAAAAATATTCATTTTTTTCAAAATTGTCGCTCTATTTTTGTTTATAGCGCAAAAACTAAAAACTGCAGAGGTGATCAAATACAACCAAAAGAAAGCTCTATTTGTGGGAAAAAAAGGACGCCGATTTTGTTTGGGAGCCACATCGCACAACCACGCAATTGTCAATTAAAGCGACGCAGTGTCGAATCGCAAAAAGTGCTCTGGTCTTTGACCAGCAATATGGTCCGGGGCCTAAGTGGTTAAATCCTGTTTTTTTCCTCTCCTACACTATACTTCAGCTCCTCCATCCTATATGTTTCTTCCACCGAATCTATCCATTCCCATATTAGTGGGCTTTCAACCTCTTGCCATTTTTTTGGAATCATCCTTTTGGCTGCGTTCAATAAATGCGGAGTCAATGACTCTTTGTAATGTTTTACTGCCTCCTCTCCTCCATGGAATAGAATATGGGTCTTTTTTAATCTCCTTCTTGGTAATTTCTTTTATCAAGCCCAGGATTCTTTCCCAATATTTTTTAATCTTGGGGCAGTCCCACCACAGGTGGGTCATCATTCCCCTTGTTGTGCATACTCGCCAACAGTCTGCCGACTGTCCCTCTCGAAATGTACTTATTTTATCAGGTGTTGCATACCACCCTGTTATGCACTTGTAGTTCATTTCTGCGGTCCTAATATCTATGGCAGAGGAGTGGGTCAAATTTATAATTTTTCCTATAGTGGTTTTATCCCTTTGTGTTCCCAACTCCTTTTTCTATTTTTTGATGAATGGGGGTATCTCCAGCTTGTCCACCTTCAACAGCAGTTTGTAGAGTTTTGAGATGATACCTTTTGAGCTATCTGCTGTGAATAACCGTTCCAATGGTGTAAGCTCCTCCCCTGACCTTATTGGCTGGGGTAAGTTTTGCACAAAGTGGCATAACTGGCGATACCGCCACTCATCTATTATCATTAAATCTTCCTTATGTTTTAACTCCTGAAGTGACATAATTCTTCCTCTTTTTATTATATCTCTTAATTGTGCTTTATCCTTTTTTATCCAGTTTCCTCCCACTATTTTTTTTCCCGTGCGAAGTATTCGTTTTCTTTTAAGTCTATAAGGGGTGAATTATAATCCCTGTCTATTTGTTTGTGCAACCTGTCCCATATTCTTAGTGCATTATGTGTCAAAACGTGAGTGTTATCATCTAGTGCTCTATACTGCAAGGGATTCCATATTATGCTTCCCAGTTTTGTCTTAAAGAGTGCCTTTTCGATTTTTACCCATCTTTTTTCCTGTTTATCTTTGGCCCAATCCACTATCCGAGACTTTACCGCTGCGTCGTAATATTTTCTAATATCGGGGACAGCCAGCCCTCCTTGTTTTTTTACCTGTTTTAGTACCATAAAGAAGATTCTATGTTTTTTGTTCTTCCATACATACCGTATTTATCGGCGTATACCGCGCACTATTTTGCCCTGAAAATCAGGGCAAAATCGTGGGTGCGCGATATACGCCGATACCCGCTTTCCCGCCACGAGTTTGAATACTGCGCCGGCATATAGCGAGCACAGTACACTCGTGAATCTTCGGCCAGTCTCGGCGCCTCTCGTACTGACGTCCTGACGTCCTGAGAGTACAGGACGTCAGTGCGAGAGGCGCCCGAGCCTGCCCGAAGATTCACGAGTGTACTGCGCTCGCTATATGCGGGCGCAGTATTCAAAGTCGTGGCGGGAAACGAGCGGGAGGACGCCGCAGAAGGACGCCGGACCCGCTGAAGATGGACACCGGACCTGCCGAAGATGGACACCGGACCCGCCGAAGATGGACACCGGACCCGCCGAAGATGGACGCCCGACCCGCCGAAGATGGACACCGGACCCGCCGAAGATGGACACCGGACCCGCCGAAGATGGACGCCCGACCCGCCGAAGACGGATGCCGGACCCGCCGAAGAGGACACCCGAAGCCGCAGAAGGACGCCGGACCCGACGAGGCCGCAGATGGACGCCGCGCAAGACACCAAAACTGTAAGTACAAAAAAACAAAAAATCTTTTTTTCCCACAGGATTGGGGGCCACTTTGGGGGTGCGCGTTATACGCCAGAGCGCGTTATACCGCGATAAATACGGTAATTCATTAGGAGGTATTTAACACTCTGAAGTAAGGTTGAGGTATTAATACTGGTATCATTTGACATTTTTACAAGATCTTTGGTAAAAGAACCATCTTCAGAATGTTAATTTGTCCTATCCATGATATTGGTCTATTTATTATTTTTTTCATTTCCCTTTTTATTTCATCTAATAGAGGAATGTAATTTATTTTATAAATTTTCTTTATTGAATCAGCCAATTTTATACCCAAGTACTTGAGTTCCTTCTGCCAGGGGAAATTGAACTCGTCCCTCAAGAGCCGTTCTTCTCCTTTGCTAATATTGACATTTAAAATCTTGGTCTTTGTTACGTTGATTTTAAAATTTGATATCTCACCATACTGTTTAAGAGTTTTAAGTAAATTTGGTAATGTGGTCCTGGGGTTGATAATGTAAAACAGTACATCATTCGCAAAGGCTGAGAGTTTATGTTCTTCTTCTTCCACCTTAATGCCCTTGATATCCAGATTATTTCGGACCATAGCAAGGAGAGGTTCTAGGGACATCACAAACAGGAGGGGAGACAGGGGGCAACCCTGTCTCGTCCCGTTCTTCATCTCAAAAGCGGGTGATAGCATACCATTGATTTTAATCCTTGCAGAAGGGTGATGGTATAATGTTTTAATCCACTGGGTCATCCTGGATCCAATTCACATGGTTTCCAGTGTTTGTGTTATGAGTCCCCAGTCTACCCAGTCAAATGCTTTTTCCACATCTATTGACAGGAGTAGACCTGGGGACCCATTCTCTTTTATCTTTTGGAGGAGGAGTAGGGCTCTCACCCCATTATCCCTCCCTTCCTGGGATAAATCCCACCTGGTCCGGATGGACCAATGTGGTCCTTACCCCTTTCAGTCGTTCTACTAAGACTTTCGCAAACAATTTTATGTCTGCGTTAAGCAGTGATATAGGCCTATATCCAGAGCATAACAACAAAACCTGGGGAATGCCCAGGGAAAAACCAAGCAGAGCGTACCATCTTTCCCCTCCTTCGGGATAACCGTTATGGTAGCTGCTAAGGCTTCCCTGCTCATTTCATATTCAGATCCCAGTCCATTCATATATTGACACAGCCTGGGAATCAGAATCTCCCTACATTTTTTAAGGTAGAATGTTGTAAACCCATCGGGGGCTGGGACTTTTCCCTGGTGCTGACTCCCTCAACCCTACGCTTATTTCTTTTTCCGTTATTGGCTTGTCTAATGTCACTCTTTCAATCTCCTCGATCTTCAGTAGTCTAGCTTTAGCTAAAAATTTGTTTATTTTTACCTGTTTCTCTCCTGTCCGCCAACCCGTTCTTTTTTTTTATTTTTTCGATGTAATTCCTAGTTTTCTTCTTTTGTACCATTTTTGCTAAATGCTTACTAGATTTGTTTCCCCATATATACCTTTCTTTTGCAATGCTGTTTAATGTTTTTTTAGTCTCTTGTTCCAATAGTTCTTTAAGCTCTTTTCTTGTTAAAACTAATTTGTGGTATAGCTCTTCTTGTTGTCCCTGTTTTTTATGCTCTTGTTTGGCTTTGAATATTTCTCCAGTTAGGGTATTAAGTTTCCTACTTCTCTCTTTTTTCTTCCTGGCTCCCTCCGAGATCAAAATGCCCCTAATATAGGCTTTGTGTGCTTCCCATAAGGTGGCCCCTTATATCCCTTTGGTGTCGTTTGTAAACAAGTATTGTTCTAGTTCCTTTTTCACCCGATCTAGTCCTACCTCATATCAGAGTAATTCTTCATTAAGTCGCCAAGTATAGGATTGTTTTTGATGTTCATGGGTCTTTATTTTCATGCTTATAGGGGCATGGTCCGAAAGTGACGTAATTTCATTACTTGTTTCTATAACCCTCTCCAGCAGTCTATGGTCTACCATAATGTAGTCAATACTAGAGTACGTCCCGTGGACAGGAAAGTAAAATGTATCGTCCTGTGATTTTGGATGCATTATCCTCCAAATATCCACCATCTGATTAATATGCATTTTTTGTTTTATCTTTTTCAACTGAGCGTTTTTCATCCCCTGTACACGGGACGTACTATCGATAGCGGGTTCATGCAGAAGTTCAAATCTCCCATCAAGATCACATATCCCATACTAAAGTCCTTCAGCTTGCCCATGATTTTATTGACATATTTAATGGGGTTCACATTGGGGGCATAGACATTAGCCAGAGTACACTCCATGTCACCTAATTTTCCTTTTAGGAAGAGAAATCTTCCTTCCGTGTCTGTCATCCTAGCCTTCAGATTGAACCGCATTTCCTTAGCAAAGCCTATTGCTACTCCCCTTGCTCGCTTTGAGATCGTATCTCCGTAGTACCATACCAGGAACTTAGGGGAAAATAGTTTTACGTTAGATTCCAGAGTCAGATGGGTCTCCTATAAAAAGACAATATCCGCTCTATACTGTTTGATTTCTTTTAATATATTGTGTCTCTTGTTGGGAGTATTTAAACCCCTGACATTATAGGACATGAACTTTATTGCTTTCATCCCTTCTTTTTTTCTTTTTTTTTGTTTGCTATCTTGGCCTCAGAATCCTTGGTGGCCCCCTCCTCCACTTTCGCCTCCGGTTCTCTTGTGTCGAGGTGTAGCTCTGATCGCGTTGCCCGCCCCCACTCTCCTGGCCCGAGCCCCAGTGACCATCTTCCACTTCCCCCTGCCCGGCCCCTCCCACCTCCACCTCCCCTCCGCCCCCCCTCCCTCTGATTAACCTACTTCTAAAGTCCTTACACCCATTTTCATGTGCCCTTTTGTATTTATGCCCTATTTGCTTATTCAACCCATCCCGGCAGTTCTGGGGCCTTCAAGTCCAGCTTTTTACAGAACCCAACTAGTTCCTCCGGGAATCTTAATCTGGCAGATTTTCCTTCCTTTTTGAAAACAGGACGGGAATCCCCAATTATACTTAATATTCTGTGTCCGCATCTGCTCCAGGAGGGGTTTCAAGTGTCGTCGCCTTGTTAGTGTTTCCAAGGCTAAATGTGTGAAAATTTGTATCTCGTCCCTTGGTATTGAATAGGGGGTTTTCCCCTTAATTTCACCCATATTTCAGCTTTATCTTCATAATACCGGAACCTCACAATTATATCTCTCGGCCACTCTCCCTCCGTATTATTAAGTTTTCCGACACAATGTATTCTCTCAATTTTAAGGGGGTCTTCTTTTCTTTCATCCAGTAGCGGGTTGGATAAAATGTTCATAGTCTTCCTCAGGTCTTTTCCTCTTTCTTCAGGGATCGAATGGATTCTTAAATTTTGGCTTCTATTTCAATTCTCTTGGTCTTCTAATTGATATAATATCATCCTCTGATTTTGCTGTGTTAATTTAACTTGCTCCTTTAACTTACTTAATTCCTGATCATGTTTTTCCGTTTTCTCTTCCGTCACTTCCACCCTAGTCAGAAGGTGTCCCAGGTCAGTTCTCAGTATGTTAATTTCTGCCTTGATCACATTTTCCAACCTCATTAACATCTCATTTATTTCTCCCTTTGTTGTAATTTGTGTATCCGCCCTTTGTTCCTCCGTTCTGCTAGTTTCTTGTTCACTTTCTGTTGTTAACTCATCATTTGATTGATCTACACCTGTCCCTTCTTTTTTTTTTGTACTCTTTTTCTTTTGTATTTTCTTGTCGCTCTTGTCTTGTTGTTGTATGCTAGGTCCTGGGTTCTTTGGGCTTGCCTCCTGGGTCATGTACTGCTTAATCGTACTGGTTGTTAAACTTTTTTGGGGGGGTTTTGGGGTCGTACTCTTCATAGTTTTACTCATATTGTTTTTATTGGTTGCTCTTATTCGCTTCCCCAGTTTCAAATTCAGCAGTTCAAGCACGTTTATCAGCGAATGTATTTTCCCTCTCGATGGTTTGGGGCTAGTATACCGGGTTTTCCTTGTTGACCCCTGTGTGTCCCACTATGCCCCAATTTCCTTCACCAGGGATTACAGAATTCTGTCTTGTAGGGGGCTGTGGGTATGTAAATGTATAGTCAGATTTTTTTGCCCCGTCTCAGCTTTGGCTTTGTAGTTGGTTAAGTTGTCTCTATATTCAAGCCACGTAGACTATAGGGGCGCGATAGCTTAACAGCTACTTCCTTTAGAAATACATCCGCTGTCTGCAGTAATGTATGCTTAAGCAGGATCTGGGGGCAGAATGACAACTCTATGAAAAAGGGGGGAGGGTATTTTTTTTTTATTCAAACGTAGGTAAGAAAGCTATCTCTGTGGCTCACAGCCACCACAATATGGCGCAACTGTGCGACTGTAAGTTGGTGTAGGTTGCTTCCGTTTGCACTTACGCAGTCTTTTAATTCCTTATTATCATATACTGTGACGGTCCCCCTTTTATCTGATGGGTCCGCTACCTTACCAAGAAAATATATATTGCAGTGTCCCAGTTCCGCTTTTAAATCCCCTGTGCCATAGACCTATTCAGTGCTACCCCTGTTGTATATACTTTGACGTAATCTTTCTTATTACTATATGTCAAGGTCCAGAATCAAGGGGAGGCCAATAGATCAATCCCTCCAGTGATCTTACTGCCTACAGTAGCCTGAGAGTTTACTCACTGGCAGCTCGTTCACAGCTGTTAGGTGTTTTTATAGAAACTACAGGTGGCTCATTAATATGTACACAGGGAGGATTCCATACCTTTATGTTTGCTGTATACAAGGAAAAAACATCACATAGTTTTTTAATGTGGCTTTACCTTATCTTCTGCCCGTTTGAGCATCTCCTGGGCATGGGCACTCTCACCTAACCTCTCAGCTGTGCTGTGATGTCCATCAATCCTTCAGTACTCCGGGATGAGTGGGCCACTTCAACGGGTGTTCAAATCCAGGCACAAGAAAGGCACTGAGGAGGGGGGATATCCCGGGAGGGGGGGGGGGTGCTGTCAGAGACTCTCTCCTTCGGCGCTTGGTTATGCGCTGGCATCTTGTCTACTGGTCGATGGGCTTGCAAGGTCCTGGAAAGCATCGAGCATCAAGAGCTTCATTTGCGGCAGCGTATCCTCTCACAGTACGCTACCGCCACAGTCCTTCCTGGAGCTCTCCCCGGGCCTCTTTCGGCAGCGCGATCAGGCCCCTCCCTCTAGACACGGACTAGCGTCCTCACGTCCTCGTGTCCATCGCATTGAGCTGCTGGTCGGGAAGGAGAGTCCATAACCCCCCTTCTGAGAGGAGAGCGAAAGGCTTTGTTTTAAGGCAAGTTTCACATAATGTGCTAGTATGCGATGCATGCTATCACATTATGGCTTTGCCTTGCAGTTTGCAAAAAAAATGTGATTTACTACCGCTTTAATTATCACTTATGCAGTATTCAACTATTGTACCCTTGCTGAAAAAGGAGAGAGAAATCATTTCCAAAATAATAAACAGAGTAAACACAGAACTAGTTTAGAATTACTCTTATCTTTGTCGAGGACCAAATTGTTCTCTTTCAATAAAGACTGTCAGTATTAAGAGCATAGCGAGACATTCACGCAACATAATATTTCAAACATGCAATTCAAACAATGTGAGATTCCATCTCTGTCTTCAAAACACAGGCTGATTTTATCTTCAATGTGTGTCCTAATGGCAAGTGCCAAATATGTTTAGAAACAGTGTCTGTGGAATTTGTTGGCTGGTCTTGCAGACACCAAGCTTAGAATAGTGATCAAGCACTGAACATTTCTCTTCTGAATCATCTAACACCAGACTTGTAGACATCACAGTATATCAGCACCTAACTGAATTAAATTCTCTCTGCGCTGCTTTCAAAATTAAGATTTTTAATGCGTGTACAGTGAAAGCATAATATTTCATTCTTTAAAACGCATTGTCTATGTAGAAGGTTTACCTTCATACAGGGGGGGTAATTTCTGTTTATCTAAGTCAGTAACCAATGCCGCGTACACACGATTTTTTAGATTGGTCGTGAAAACCGGTCTTGTGTATGCTCCATAGCAGTTTTCTTGACGAGAAAACTGCCTGCAAAAAAATTAGAACCTGCTCTGTTTTTTCTCATAGTTTTTCCCGTCGTTCTTTTTCTCGTTGCGAAAACCTCTCATGTGTATGCTTTTCCGAGGGGAAGAAAATGCGCATGCTCAGAATCAAGTATGAGACAGGAGCGCTCGTTCTGGTAAAACTAGCGTTCGTAATGGAGATAGCACTTTCGTCGCGCTGTAACGGACTGAAAAGCACGAAGACTGAAAAGCGCAAATCGTCTCTCACCAAACTTTTACTAACACGAGGATCAGCAAAAGCAGCCCAAAGGGTGGCGCCATTTGAATGGAACGTCCTCTTTATAGTGCCGTTATACGCGTTGTCGTACGTGTTGTATGACACTGTGCTTTGCTCAAGCGTTTTTTTCCTCTTGAGAGGAATCACAATGAATCACGTCGAGAAAACATTGTTTTTTTGCATGAGAGGAAAACCGGTCGTGTGTACGCGGCATGACCTGTTTCCTGGCTTTTGCTGCTTTAAAGGCACTGTAAAAAAGTACATGTTAAAAGCAAGTCTGCCATATTGAATTTGTTTATATATTGTTACTAGTACAACTAATTGCAAGTGAAATTAAATAGTTTTCTCTTTTTATGGAAAGGTTAGGGCAGGTTTTTATAAGGAAGTTATCAACGGAAAATTTTCTTTTATAATGACAGAACTATAATGACAACAGTTTTACAAGGGAAAGATGTGGAGATTGGGATTAAGATCCATTTTTTTTTGATCTTGTTACACTGAAGCCATTAGAATAGGACAGTGTTTCTCAACCTTTTTTCAGTCAAGTCACCCTTTAAAAGTTATGGACAATCTCGAGGCACCCTTTAAAATTGATGGACAAGGCACCCTTTCAAAATTATGGACAGACTCGAGACACCCCATTCTAAAATGTCAAAACTACCATATTCTAATAGTTTTACATACTGTAATTCAGCAACATCCATGTCCAAGTAGGACACCCAACGTTAGTGGTGATTTACTCTTCCAAACCGAATAAAATTTTGCAAACTGGTACTGACTAGTATTCCAATGTTTCTCCATCACTCAGCTAATGTGACCCCACCGCTGATGGCGAATGGCAGGGGATATACATACAAGGATGCTATGCAGGCGACTGACATCCTCCTTATCAACTGATGATGCCATTGGTCGTTAGAACGCCGGCAGCTATAAGGTTGCGATGGTGCACAAAAAAACCTGTGACTTTGTTTAACTAAAAGGCAGCCTTCATCCACACACCAGCTTGTATACAATTTTTGGGTAATCTTTAGGCATTGCCTGAGGAAACCTCAGGGCTCAGGGTGCCTGGTCACACTGGTCGAAAAAGGCTTGTCTAGTGGACAGTCCCAACCATGGGGGTGGACACTTTATAAAGTGAGTTCACCCTTTACAATCATGTTTGGTTAGATATATAGCTAAAAATAGGAAGTAACCATTGCACATGGTTCTGAAGTAAATTTCTGACAGGCTGGGGCGTTGCTAGGTGGCAAAAAGACCAGGGGCTTCAGCCCAAAGTCCAAGAAAGGCTGGAAACCAGGGAGGAGGGAGATGGTGTATGTGACGCAGGCTTTTTGTGACCTACACTGACCTACCTACATTGACCTACATACATTGACAGTAGTGACCTACATACACTGACCTATCTGACCTACCTACACTGACCTTCCTGACCTACATACACTGACGGTAGTGACCTACATACACTGAGGGTAGTGACCTACATACACTGACCTACATACACTGACCTACCTGACATACACTGACCTACATACACTGACCTACCTGACCTACATACACTGACCTACCTGACCTACATACACTGACGGTAGTGACCAACATACACTGACCTACCTGACATACACTGACCTATCTGACCTACATACACTGACCTACCTGACCTACATACACTGACCTACATGACCTACATACTCTGACCTACCTGACCTACATACACTGACGGTAGTGACCTACATACACTGACCTACATACACTGACCTACCTGACATACACTGACCAATCTACACTGACCTTTACATACACTGAAATTTACATACACTGTCTGACCTACCTCAGCTCAGCCGTGGTGTGCAGTGTCACAGCAGGCAGTCAGTCATTCCGTCAGAGGAGGAGCCGAGGAGGAGAGGAGAGTTGAGGAGCCTGGAGGGGAAGAGAGCCGAGGAGCCTAGAGGGGAGGAGAGCTGAAGATCCAGGGGGGAGGAGAGCCGAGGAGGAGGAGAGCCGCCCGAGCGCCGTGCGGGGATGTGGCGTGGCGGCCACATTGTAATTCCCGTCTTCTGGAGCCTGTAGCGCCTATGATGGACATCACACGTCCCGCGGTCCCAGGATTGGACCAGTGGGACGTCCATTATAAGTGTTCCACAGGCTTCAGAAGGCGGGACCTGCTATGGCACTTGGCCACATTTGGCGGCGCTCGGGATCAGATCGGTCCCGGCGCTCGCCGCTCACTCGGGGCTAACAATGGAGCCTTGCAAACATGAGACACTGGACTTTTCAGGCTCACATTCGGGGGTCCCCCCTAGACACCCCTCCCGACGCCTCTACTGACAGGGGAGTAGTGGCAAAGATCCTTACAATATAGCAATCATAGCCAGGCCAATAGCCCAAGTAGGCTGAGCTCTGATCCTATGCATGACATAGGACACGATCATTTTGACTGATGAAAACAGACCGATGGACTGTTTTCATCGGACAAACCGATCATGTGTGGGCGCCATCGGTTTGTTTTCCATCGGTGAAAAAAAATAGAACATGTTTTAAAATTTTCCAATGGATAAAAAAACGATAGAAAAAACAATCGTCTGTGTGGCAGTCCATCGGTTAAAAATCCATGCATGCTCAGAATCAAGTCAACACATGCTCAGAAGCATTGAACTTAATTTTTCTCAGCACGTCGTAGTGTTTTACATCACCGCGTTGGACACGGTCGGATTTTTGACCAATGGTGTGTAGGCAAGACTGATGAAAGTCAGCTTCATCGGCTATAATCCTTCAGATTAGATTCCATCAGATATCCGATTGTGTGTACAGGGCTTTAGTGAACAAAATAAATACGAATGCATTCAAAGTTACGAATGATCCAAAGTAACAAATGCCGACCATAATGAATGATCCGATAAATAAAAAAATGAATGAAACGAAAACTAAACGAAACAAGTTTTTCGGTAGTGTACGTGTCGAGGGCTGAATACAAATGCACACCACACGTTTCAGATATTTATTTGTAAAGAAATTAAAAACAACATTTTATCATTTCCCTTTCACTTCACAATTATGTGCCACTTTGTGTTGGTCTATCATATAAAATACCAATAAAATATATTTACGTTATTGGTTGTAACTAGAGATGAGCTTTATGTTTGGGTCAAACATGAGTTCGACTCGAACATTGGCTGTTCGCCCGTTCGCCAAACAATTTGGAGTGTTCGCAGCAAATTCAAAAAGCCGCGGAACACCCTTTAAAAGTCTATGGGAGAAATCTAAAGTGCAAATTTTAAAGGTTAATATGCAAGTTATTGTCATAAAAAGTGTTTAGGGACCCCTGTCCTGTCTCAGGGGACATGTATCATGGAAAAACAAGTTTTAAAAACTAACGTTTTTTCAGGAGCAGTGATTTTAATAATGCTTAAAGTGAAACAATAAAAGTGAAATATTCCTTTAAGTTTTGTACCTGGGGGGTGTCTATAGTATGCCTGTAAAGTAGCACATGTTTCCCGTGTTTATAACAGTCCCTGCACAAAATTATATTTCTAAAGGAAAAAAAGTAATTTAAAACTACTCACGGCTATAATGATTTGTCTGGTCCCAGCAATACAAATCAAAGTCATTGAAAGTCATTTAAAAAAAAATGTGTGGGGGTCCTCCTAATTTCCATTACCAGGCCTTTCAGGTCTGGTATTGATATTAAGTGGAACCCTGTGCCAAATAAAAAAAAAATGGCGTGAGGTTCCTCCCAAAAATCCATACCAGACCCTTCAGGTCTGGTATGGATTTGAAGGGGAACCCCGCGCCAAAATAAAAAAAAATGGTATGGGGTTCCCCCCAAAAATACATACCAGACCCTTATCCGAGCACACAACCTGGCAGGTTGTGGAATGCTATGAGGAGTGTCGGAAGTGGAAACATTTCAGTCTTAGGTGGAGGAGAGTGGTACTTGGTGGCCATTGGAGATATTACATCTTTCTTTATACGACCGATATCGGAGAACTGGAGAAAGTGCAGAGAAGGGCAACCAAACTGATAAGAGGCATGGAGGAGCTCAGCTATGAGGAAAGATTAGAGGAACTGAATGTATTCACTCTTGAGAAGAGGAGAATTAGGGGGGATATGATCAACATGTACAAATATATAAGAGGTCCATACAGTGGACTTGGTGTTGAGTTATTCACTTTACGGTCAACACTGAGGACAAGGGGGCACTCTTTACGTCTAGAGGAAAAGAGATTTCACCTCCAAATACGGAAAGGTTTCTTCACAGTAAGAGCTGTGAAAATGTGGAACAGACTCCCTCCAGAGGTGGTTCTGGCCAGCTCAGTAGATTGCTTTAAGAAAGGCCTGGATACTTTCCTAAATGTACATAAAATAATTGAGTACTAAGATTTGTAGGTAAAGTTGATCCAGGGTAAATCCGATTGCCTCTCGGGGGATCAGGAAGGAATTTTTTCCCCTGCTGTAGCAAATTGGATCATGCTCTGCTGGGGTTTTTTGCCTTCCTCTGGATCAACTGTGGGTATGGAGTTGGGTGTATGGGATTGTACTGTGTTTTTTATTTTGTTTGTTTATTTTTTGTGGTTGAACTGGATGGACTTGTGTCTTTTTTCAACCTGACTAACTATCTAACTATGTAACCTGCTTATTAATTATGGGTCATATTTACCTGGTAAGATTTCTATTTGTTTTGGACATAGAGATAAATCATTAAGGGAGTAGGAGCGTACAGAATTTGGAGTATAATCATGTTTTGAATCAATTTGGACTTCATGCAAACATATGAGTTTATATATACTGTATGGGCGTAGGTTTATTCTAATATGGCTTATTCTAGTGTGGCTTAGCTGGGTGATGTCATCACGCTACACGGAGACATGTGACAACGGTTTGAAGCAGAAGGAGGAGGACTCGAGGAGACGCCATCCTCTCCTATTACATTTTATCCCATATGCGCACATTATACTCATCAACTGTAAGTGCACATCTGTTTTTCAATAAACCCCCCTGTTATACAGTAACGCACTATGTGGTATCCTATTACTTTTTATTACATGGGTGGCTATATCGCCAATTGATTGCTGGAGCATATATGATCCGGAGCCAGTCCCTTGGATTTTTCCAGTCCCTGAAGCAGTCTTTTTGGGAAGACTAGTTATAAACATCCCTGGGCCTCATAAGACCGCTGCAAATCCGGTCTTTCCTTTTGGTAAGGAGAATACATTCTCACTTATCCGGTGTCCCTTTTTGGTGGAGGATTTACTACTTTAGTCACATATGACTTTTCACCTATGAAGAATCACTTATGAACTATTTTACACATTTGGATTTTCTTTCATGTTTTACTCTACAATTTTTCAAGTTCTTTTGTTGTCACATAGTATTTCACCTCATTTGTTTGCAATTGACAATTTCTTTGGTGGTCATCATTTTTTAGCGCTATACTATCTTGTGTTTTTTATTCTAATATATATTATATATTATACATTGATTTTATTATTTATTGTATATTCAAACTGCACTCAGCATTTCTTATCATATTTACCATCCAATGTGTTAAGAGTGTATGCATTCTACTAGTATATCATCCAGAAAAATTCTATGGCTTTACAGACAATAACCATTTGAATAATTAATAAACATTTTTTATACATATGTTGTTTAAAGGAACTGATTTGTATATGAGAGGGTTTCTTACTAAAAAAATTATACAAAAACATTCTCAGTAAATAAATCAATAGGCAAGCACAGATAACATAGTCATCTGATATATAGAAGGAATTCTTGTACTCATAAACCTTTACAAATTTCCATAGCCAGATAACGTAATCCAGTTAAATATAACCATTGAGTAACGATGGACGAACACCGAAATTTGCAAGTTGTTTGCCAGGTGTTCTCCCCGACGAACACCCTGCTGCCATGCACTGAGCGCTGCACAGTAGGGATGGGCCGAACACCTCCTGGTTCGGTTCGAGAACATGCAAACAGGCAAAAAGTTGCTAGGCGATTGGCTCTCCTCTCCTCACACATTAGTTGTCGTGAGGAGAGGAGAACAGATTGCTGCAGCCGGCTGGTGATCAGTGAGTATGAGCTGTTTTTTACAGCTTTTTACACACTGATCACCAGCTTAGTAACACACAATATAAAACACACATTTCGCCACACATACCCCCCAATGTGAAACATTGGGGGTAGAGGACGTTGTATGTGCGTGTGTGTGTGGGGGGGGAGCACTGTACTTCATATAATGGGGGGCCCCTGTGTGTCCTGAGCAGGGACAGTGTACTCATAATGGGGGAATCCCTGTCTTTGCCGTTTCCCTGTTTCTTACTAAAAAAATTATACAACAACATTCTCAGTAAATAAATCAATAGGCAAGCACAGATAACATAGTCATCTGATATATAGAAGGAATTCTTGTACTCATAAACCTTTACAAATTTCCATAGCCAGATAACGTAATCCAGTTAAATATAACCATTGAGTAACGATGGACGAACACCAAAATTTGCAAGTTGTTTGCCAGGTGTTCTCCCCGACGAACACCCTGCTGCCATGCACTGAGCGCTGCACAGTAGGGATGGGCCGAACACCTCCTGGTTCGGTTCAAGAACATGCAAACAGGCAAAAAGTTGCTAGGCGATTGGCTCTCCTCTCCTCACACATTAGTTGTCGTGAGGAGAGGAGAACAGATTGCTGCAGCCGGCTGGTGATCAGTGAGTATGAGCTGTTTTTTACAGCTTTTTACACACTGATCACCAGCTTAGTAACACACAATATAAAACACACATTTCGCCACACATGTCCTCAAAACACATGTCCCCATACACATGTCCCCACACACATGTCCCCATACACATGTCCCCACACACATGTCCCCCCACACATGTCCCCACATAGTAAAAGCACATGTCCCCCACATGTGTAACAGTAAAATCATATGTCCCAATGATTATCTGCACACATATGTTCGTGATCACCTGCGCACATCTGTACATGATCATTTGCGTACATATGTCCGTGATCAAACAAACCAATTATTATACACTTAACAGGATTTTTTACCAAAGACATGTAGCAGAAAATATTTTGGCTTATATTTATGACAAAATTTGATTTTATTGGATTTCTTTTAAAATAGAATTAAGAAAATATAGTTTTTTTTCCAAATTTCCGCTCTTTTTCCACTTATATCGCAAAAAAGAGTTGTGAATGAATAACACCAAAATAAAGCTCAATTTGTGCGAACAAAATTATAAAAATTTAATTTGGGTACAGTGTAGCATGACCGTGCAATTGTCATTGAAAATGTGAGAGCGCTGAAAGCTGAAAATTGGCCTGGGAAGAAAGTGGGTGAAAGTGCCCAGAATTGTGGTTAAAACAACCGTCTTTTTAGGAGCAGTGATTTTAATAATTCTTAAAGTGAAACAATAAAATGAAATATTCCTTTTAAATATTGTGTCATTCCCCCCCCCCCCCAGTCCATACCAGGCTTTTTGGGTCTGGCATGGATTTTAGGGGGAACTCAACGCCAAAATGAAAGAATATATACATGACCCTTATCCGAGCATGCAGCCTGGAGGACAGGATGGGGGGAGGGCGAGCGACCATACTAGGCCACATGCCCTTAACATGGTAATGGGTATCGGGTACATTGTACACCTACCCATTCACCCAAAATAGTGTCAAAAATAAAAACCACAATAGACAGTTTTTGATAATTCCTTTATTAACCACTTGAGGACCAGCCGCCGCAGTTGTACTGCGGCAGGTTGGCTCCTCTGGGCGAGCCATTTTGGCCACTTTCAGAGCACCAACAGGCACTACGACGGAGCTGATGCGCGTGCCCGACGGTCGCGATGTCCGCCAGGGCACCCTCGATTGCACCTGAGAGAGACAGAACGGAGGTACAGCAATGTAACATGTGTGCAAAGGGGGTATAGCAATGTAACGTGTGTGCAAAGGGGGTACAGCAATGTAACGTGTGTGCAGAGGGGGTACAGCAATGTTACACGTGTGCAGAGGGGGTGCAGCAATGTAAAATGTGTGCAGAGGGGTAGAGCAATGTAACGTGTGCAGAGGAGTACTGGAATGTAACATGTGTGCAGAGGGGTACAGCAATGTAACATGTGCAGAGGGGGTACAGCAATGTAACATGTGCAGAGGGGGTACAGCAATTTAACATGTGCAGAGGGGTACAGCAATGTAACGTGATCAGAGGGGGTACAGTAATGTAACATGTGCAGAGGGGGTACAGCAATTTAACATGTGCAGAGGGGTAAAGCAATGTAACATGTGTGCAGAGGGGTACAGCAATTTAACATGTGCAGAGGGGTAAAGCAATGTAACATGTGTGCAGAGGGGTACAGCAATTTAACATGTGCAGAGGGGTAAAGCAATGTAACATGTGTGCAGAGAGGTACAGCAATGTAACGTGTGCAGAGGGGTACAGCAATGTAAGATATGTGAAGTGATGGAATATGTGTACAGGAAAGTACAGTAATGAAACATTGGGGGTAGAGGACGTTGTATGTGCGTGTGTGTGTGGGGGGGGAGCACTGTACTTCATATAATGGGGGGCCCCTGTGTGTCCTGAGCAGGGACAGTGTACTCATAATGGGGGAATCCCTGTCATGTAGATTAGGGGGGTGCACTCATATTGAGATGCCCCTGTGTGTCCTGAGAATGGGGGGCACTGTACCTATAATGGGGATCACCTGTGTGACCTCAGGATGGGGACCTCAGTACATCTTATAATGGGGGACCCCCTGTATAACCTGGGGATGGAGGTTTTGTACACCTTGTAAGGAAGGACACACTTTCTGACCTGAGAATTAGGACGTATTGTGCTTTATAATTGGGGATCCCCTTTCTGCCTTAGTGGGAGCTCTGTGTGCCTTGTAATGAGGGGTCCACTCTGGGATGAGCATATACACCTCCACTGTATACATGGGCAGGGCAAAGGGGTGGAGCCAAGGAGGCGGCAAAATAAGGTTTCTTCTAGGGCAGTGATGGCGAACCTTGGCACCCCAGATGTTTTGGAACTACATTTCCCATGATGCTCAACTACACTGGAGAGTTCATGAGCATCATGGGAAATGTAGTTCCAAAACATCTGGGGTGCCAAGGTTCGCCATCACTGTTCTAGGGTATCAGAAATCCTTGCACCAGCCCTGGCAGGAAGGGAGGGGGGAGAATAGAATAGGAGAGACAGGAGAGCTTCGGCTGACAGAGACACATAAACTGACCACGGTGTCAGGGCTTAGCAGACATAATACACATTTAAGGTCACCAACCTTGTAGTGCATGTGGGAAAATTTTAGGACTGAGTGAGCAGAAATATAAATCATTTGGCAGATAAAATAGATATGATACTGTATATGTATTTCAACGTCCTATTTTTGCCTGTTGGAATTCAGCTTAAAATGAAAAACGTTGACCATTTTCTGGAAATGTACCTTGCAATGAACTGGAACACACGTTAGACACATGTATGGAGTCAATATTTTTCTTCTTATCTGTTGAAATCGTCTAAATAAAAAATGTAAAAAATTAAAATTTCAAAGTCAGAGCATAAGAAGCCTAATGTGGTTTCACAGTTATAGTAGTACTACTTACTTAAAGTATAACACTATGAAAAAAATAACATATGAAAAAGTTTGTCACTGGCATTTAGGCTCCATGCACACTAGCGTTTTTGTAAGCTCCTAGAACAGGGGTCTCAAACTGGTGGCCCTCCAGCTGTTGTGGAAACTACAAGTCCCATGAGGCATCGATTGCAAGGCTGACAGTCAGGCCGCGTACACACGGTCGGTCCAAACCGATGAGAATGGTCCGACGGACCGTTTTCATTGGTTCACCGCTGAAGTGGCCTGATGGTCTGATGTGCGTACACACCATCAGTTCAAAAAACGATCGGGTCAGAACGTGGTGACGTAAAACACACGACGTGCTGAAAAAAACGAAGTTCAATGCTTCCAGGCATGCATCGACTTGATTCTGAGCATTGCTTTTGTGTACTATTGGGCAGCGGCCCATCGGTTCGATTTTAAAGCAAGTTCTAAAATTTTTGACCGAAGGACAACGGACCGATGGGCCGTACACACGGTGTGTGCGCGGCCTCACAAGCATGACTCCAAGAGGCAGAGGCATGACGGGACTTGTAGTTTCGCAACAGCTGGAGAGCCGTCAGTTTTAGAACCCTGTCCTTGAAACTGTTGTGAGCATTTTTTTCTGCTCCTAGAAGCTAAATAGTGTTATCCTATGTGTCCATGCATACTACTTTAGACTATTAGCATTTATTTAACTTCAGCATCTAGAAGCAGAAAAAAAACGGAAAATGGAATTCAAACACTTACCGTATTTTTCCTTTCCTGACGAGCTCCATGTCAGCACAGCTGGGTGAGGCCCCGCCCACCCCCACGTGATCAGGACTTAACTAACCATTTTTCACTCACCTTGGCCTCAGTGTTTCGTAACTATTACTACTTAACTGGACGGGTTCTGTGCTGACATGGAGCTCGTCAGGAAAGGAAAATTACGGTAAGTATTTGAATTCAATTTTCCGTTTTTCTGACGGCTCTGTGTCATCACAGCTGGGATTTAACTAGCCAAAACAGGAGAGGGATAATGCTACACACTCCACAACTCTGACTAAAACAGTAACAGAAGCCATGATGCCCCAGACAAACTCAATAGTTATTAAGCCATGAATATGACTATCTTGGTGTCCACATAGCTGCATTGCAGATAGTTTGAGACACCCCGTCCTGCTGTCACTCTCAAGGTCCGGACCCTTCTAGTGAGAGTGCCGTGATTCTCCTGGCACAGCCAGCCCTATAACCTGCAGGCCAAGGAGATGAGGTTACCAACCAAGAGATAATGATCTTGCTGGAAGCCATGAAATCATTATGTGTTCCACCTGAAAATGACAAACAGATGCACAGACTTCCTGATGGCAGGAGTCGCCTTGATTAAATATTTTAGAGCGTAGCCCACAACCGATGGGCCAACTTCTTCAATACTCTCCAAAGAGAATGTAGGAGGAAAACCTCTAGTGTGATATGGACTCTGAAGGTCAGTTCAGGCACAAATTCGAGCATTGGCATGAGCACCATCCTGTCTGGGAACTACGCGAGTATGGGTTCTCTAAACGCTGAGGCCGAGGTGAGTGAAAAATGTATAGTTAAGTCCTGATCACGTGGGAGGGGCCTCACCCAGCTGTGCTGACATGGAGCCAACAGGAAAAATGTTTTTGTAGAGTTTTTTTGAGCGCTTTTCCAGCAGAAAATAAAAATTCTGAATGCTCCTAAATGCTCCTAACTGTTTCTAAATGCTACTAAAATGCTAAAAAAAAATGCTAATGATTCTTAAAATCTTCTAAAAGCTTCTAAAATGCTACTAGAAGCTGGCAGAAGAAAAAAAAGCTATTAGCATTTTTCATCTAGTGTTTTTTTTCCTTGTGAAAATATCTTTATTATGTGATTCAGAAAAAATT
This sequence comes from Rana temporaria, assembly GCF_905171775.1. NCBI lineage: Eukaryota > Metazoa > Chordata > Amphibia > Anura > Ranidae > Rana > Rana temporaria. Next base: position 313,572,449 of record NC_053489.1, read on the forward strand.
GTACAAGTAACACATAACAAATACATTACATAGAGTAGAAACTCTGTTGCACATATACAGTAGTATATTGATCCAATGAGGATTAAATTAATACAATATTTAATAAAAAATGTAGTTACTAAAGTTTTTAGTTACTATCGACTACACATAGGCAGGAAGCTATAAAGCGATTCTTAATACAATAACTTCTTGCATCAATAAATTCCTAAATTAGAATTTCAGTTAGTACAAATGAATATCTAGCTAATAATGAGAGTTTCGAAAACATAGTAGTGAATCAAAAATAAAAATAAGTAAAAAGAAAAACTGAGAAAAAGAGAAAGGAGAGGGGGTAAAATAAAGGAGTCTGCAGGACTAGGCCGAGATCCACTGCCACCTACCAAAAAACATAATAAGTATTCACAATGCTTAGGCTACCATGGCATAAGTACTTTGTTATTAAAGGATATTGGCATTGCATATGTAATCCAAGGTTTCCATATTCTCTCAAACTTGGTGATCGTGTCCGTTTCTATAGCCGTCATAGAATTATTCATCCTTTCTTTAACTTCATTTAATCAGATTAGGAGATTTCCAGGCCTTTGCTAATGTCTGCTTTGCTGCTGTGTAGTGTTTTTTTCTAGCTTTTTTTGTGCTTATGAAAAAAATGCTAATGTGCATGGAGCCTCATAGAGCAGTGTTTGTTTTTTTGAGTTCCCCCAGTAAAAATAGGGTTGATTTTCTAAAATTGGACAGTGAAAGATCTGGTGCAGCTCTGCATAGAAACCAATCAGCTTCCAAGTGAAGTAGCATTATTTCAATGTCGCGTCCGTTGTGACTTAAAGTCACCAGCAGGCAGCACTAACTGCAGCAGAATGGATAAAAGCACAGCTGCCTGTAGTGCACACAGTAGAGTAGGATGACCATGCTTCTGTAGCTTCTAGCCGGGTTCACACTGTAGCCACATGCGGTTCACAGCAGGGGTCCAGTGCGTGCTGGTTCCCTGTTATCAGGGCCGATTTCAGCCCCAAAAAAAACGGACCAACTGCGGAGATATGTGAACCGGCTCCATAGAGAGCCAGTCACATTCTCCTGCTATGCGAATTGAATGTGCATTCAATTTGCATAGGTGTGAACCCGGCCTTAGGCCTCGTACACACGATAGGTTAACCAGAGGACAACGGTCTGATGGACCATTTTCATCGGTCAAAACCGATCGTGTGTGGCCCCCATAGGTTATTTAGACATCGGTAAAAAAAAGCCAACTTGCTTTAAATTTAACCTAACCGATGAGAAAAAAACGATCGTTAGTAGGCACTACCATCGGTTAAAAATCTGCGCATGCTCAGAATCAAGTCCACGCATGCTTGGAAGCATTGAACTTCGTTTTTTTCAGCACAGCGTTGTGTTTTACGTCACCACGTTCTGACACGATCGTTTTTTTAACCGATGGTGTGTAGGCGCGACGGACCATCAGTCAGCTTCATCGGTTAACCGATGAAAACGATCCATCGGTCCGTTCTCATCGGATGGACTGATCGTGTGTACGAGGCCTTAGACATTGGTGGTCACCAAAGAAGGCCAGATACACAAAAGGGATACGCAGGCGTATCTGCTGATACGCTGTCGTATCCCTGTTTCTATCTATGCGTCTGATTCATAGAATCAGTTACGCATAGATATCCCTAAGATCCGACATGTGTAATGGACTTACACTGTCGGATCTTAGGATGCAGTACCGCGGCCGCCGCTGGGGGCATTTCTCGTCGAAATCCAGCGTCGGGTATGCAAATTAGCACTTACGGAGATCCACAAAGCTTTTTCCCTTCGTTAAGTCTCCGTAAGTGTTAGTTTGCCGTCGCAAAGATAGGGCTGCTTTTACAAAGTGTAAAGTTAGCACACCATGTAAAAGTATACCTGTCTTTCCCGCGTCGCTGTCAAATTTCTTTTTAAAAAAAATTTTTTCCCGCCGCATCACTTTTTTACCCGTCGCGATTCACAAAACTTGGCGCAACGTAACATAACGCAAAGCACGTCGGGAAAATAGCGTCGGGAGCATGCGCAGTACGTCCGGCGCGGGAGCGCGCCTAATTTAAATGGGACTCGCCCCATTTGAATTGGCCCGCCTTGCACCGGAAGGATTTAAGTTACACCACTGCAAATTTCCAGGTAAGTGCTTTGTGGATCGGGCACTAACTTGTGTAATTTGCGGCGGTGTAACTTAAATCACAAAAGTTACATTGGGCCCGCTCGTTGTGGATCTGGCCCATAGAGAACAGAGCCTTTAGGATTAACAGCTGGTAAACATTTACCAATATGAAAAAACAAATGCTTCCACAACTAGTTTTACCAGAAAAGACAGAGCTATGTACACGACTTTAGTCTACATACACATTAACTGTTATTAGAAGTATTAATATTACTTCTCTAGAAGTACAGAAAAGCACATAGTACCAGTATGGTAACTAAGACACAACAGCTAACTATTTCTGGCATTTAAAAAGTGTTACCGTCACAGGTCAGTGCATTAAATATGTGACATACCCAGTTCCTCAACTATCATAAAGAATCTATGCTGCATAACCTAATGCTTTTATCTTCCAGGCAACAGCTGACTGATGGTATTATCTGTTTACAACAGCTGACGGAGAGGTTACCTTTTAAAAGTGAAACTCTTTCAGGAATGAAACTCAAGGGCTGTTATAAAAAGTGTGACGTAGTAGTGATCTTTGTACCTATTTTGAACCGTCTTTATATTTTATGGTATTATATTGTATTTTATTATATTATTTGGTATAATAAATACTTTCATTTCAATTCTTGTTGCGTTTTATTATGTGTAGTTTGTTTGTTTTCATATTGATCACAAACTGCCTTTTAAGGCTTTGTCCTTTTGTCATTAGACATTACTTTACAAGAGAGGTGACAAACCTTTTGTACAGTATCTGAATACAATAATATGTACGTGTTTTCGTGTACTCATGAGATTTGATCCCTGTCACTTCTTTTATAAGTCTGTGGAAGAGCAAGATGTTTTCTTTTAGATTACTTAAAGTGGATGTAAACCCACTCTCATCCTTTCAAAACTACTGCCATAGTGCTGATCTATAAGGATATAGATGCCTCCTGCATGTATCCTTACCTGTCAAATGTCTCCCCTCTGTCTGTTATGCGAACTGGAAAACTGCAGATTCTGTGGGTGGGTCTGTTGGCTGGAGCTTGGTGGGTGGAGTCGTGATGTCAGTAGACTCCCCGCCTACCTCTACACTCCCCTTGTCAACATGCATTTTCTCCTGCGTATTCCTTACACTAAATTATGCTATGATCACTAACATCCAGTCAAAATCCAGAAAAGTAAGCACATGACTTCAGAAAAGGAGTGGGGGTGGGAATTAAAAAACTATATATATATATATATATATATGTATACACTGTATTCAGTTTAGCTAGATCCGTTCCTGTTATTCTCTTCCTAATATACTGACAGGTAGGCAGTTGATTGTGGTAGCTGCAGTAGTTTCAGTCAGTGTATTGTGTATCCTGTGCACAGTGTACACCTAAAGCTAACTGCAGACAATTGCTGGTGTTCTCTTCCTAATAATACCACAGGTACCCATGACGTTTTTCTCAATGGTTTTTCATCCATATTGCAGGGACCAGACATGACATTAAAGCCGCAAGCAGTTTTAAATGACTTTTATTCCTTTAGAAATGTCATTTTGTCCAGGGACAGTTCTAAACACGGGAAACACATGCCACTTTACAGGCATGCTGTAGACACCCCCCAGGCACGATATTTAAAGGAATATTTTACTTTTATTTTTCCACTTTAACCACTTGACCACTGGGCACGTAAACCCACTTAATAACCAGACCAATTTTCAGCTTTCGGTGCTCTCACAATTTGAATGACAATTACTCAGTCATACAACACTGTACCCAAATGAAATTTTCGTCCTTTTTTTCACACAAATAGAGCTTTCTTTTGGTGGTATTTAATCACCGTTGGGTTTTTTATTTTTTGCGCTATAAGAGAAAAAAGACTGAAAATTCTGTAAAAAAAAATAATTTTTCTTTGTTTCTGTTATAAAATTTGGCAAATTTAGTATTTTTTCTTCATTCTTTTGCATAAATGTGAAAGATGAAGTTACGCCGAGTAAATAGATACCCAACATGTCACCCTTCAAAATTGCACACGCTCGTGGAATGGCGCCAAACTTTGCTACTTAAAAATCCCCATAGACGACGTTGCAGGGTATTGTGGGGTATTGCGGAGTATTGTGGGGTATTGCGGAGTATTGTGGGGTATTGCAGGGTATTGCGGAGTATTGTGGGGTATTGCGGAGTATTGCGGGGTATTGCGGGGTATTGCGGAGTATTGCGGGGTATTGCGGAGTATTGCGGGGTATTGCGGGGTATTAAGCATCATTAAAATCACTGCTTCCAAAAAAAATGTCAGTTTTTAAAACTTTTTTTGCATTGATACATGTCCCCTGGGGCAGGACCCCGGTCCCCAAACACTTTTTAGGACAATAACCTGCATATTAGCCTTCAAAATTTGCACTTTTGATTTCTGACGTTCGAGTCCCATAGACTTTAACAGGGTTCGAAAGTTTGTGCAAACTTTCGGTCCGTTCGAATGTTCTGATGCGAACCGAACCGGGGGGTGTTCAGCTCATCCCTATAGAAGAGGCTTTCTTCTGGGATAACAGCCATGCAGACCAATTTTATTCAGTGTGCAGCATATGGTCTGAGCAGTGACAGGCTGATCCCGCACCCCTACAACCTCTGCAGCAATGCTGGCAGCACCCTTACGTCTATTTCTCAAAGACAAACTCTGGATATGACGCTGAGTACGTGCACTCAACTTCTATGGTCAACCATGTTGAGGCCTGTTCTGAGTGGAACCTGTCCTGTTAAACAGCTGTATGGTCTTGGCCACCATGCTACAGCTCAGTTTCAGGGTCTTGGCAATCAGTATAACTACCTGCTATTAAACAGCATAACTACCTGGTATTAAACACTTTGAGAAGAAGAATTTAGAAATGGCAGCCTCCCTATTTCTCTCATTACAAGTACACTTAAGGGTAATATCAATTATTATATAGATATCAATTATATTATATTATATAAATGAATTATAGTATAATATAAATGTATATTCAGAATGCCCCTGCCATGTACTGACAGAATGTTCTACCTTGAAATTTGACTTCCTGTACAAATGACAGCTCTTGACTGTGCATTTTTTTTTTTTTCGAGAAGTCTGAACTGAAAGCTGTTAAGCAATAAAACTTATATTGACCTCAAAATGCATACTAATAGAAGAATACATATCGGCCTAAACTGAGAAAAAAAAAAAAAATTATATCTTTTTGGGATATTTATTATAGTAAAATTGTCAGATTTTTTTGTTTATTGCGCAAAAAATAAAAACTGCAGAGGTAATCAAATACCACCAAAAGAAATCTCTGTTTGTGGGAAAAAAAGGACGTGCATTTTGTTTGAGGGACACGTCGCACGACCGCGCAATTGTCAGTTAAAGCGACACAGTGCTGAATCGCAAAAATTGCTCTGGTCAGGAAGGGGGTAAATTCTTCCAGGGCTGACGTAGTTAAGTTTGCAGGATAAACTTTAAAACAGATTAGCAAATAATTTAGATGATGTCTGCAAATGCACACATTGTTGATCAGCAGTCCAATTTTTTTTTTTTTAAATGTGGCGTAGGCTGTGTTTAAATTTTAAATCCACCCTTGTATATAGTGTATATAGTATAGTATATTATATCTAGCATATATAGTTATAGTATTCCCACAGCAGCTATATAAAAAGGTTATGTAGGGGGGTACGGGGAGGCAAAGAGGAGCTGGGACAGCACAAACAGTATCTAGACACTCCCAGAATGAGAGGGGTATGATGCACCAGGAGGGAGTAGGAACTATACTTATGATAGGTAATGGTCTCTTCCTGAAGTGGTAATTCCCACACATGTTTAAAGGCACTATTGTCAGTAAATAATAAAAAAAAAAAAATGTTGACAGAGGGGTTGATTTACTAAAACAAGAGAGTGCAAAATCTGGTGCAGCTGTGCACGGTAGCCAATCAGCTTCTAACTTCAGCTTATTCAATTAAATATTGGCAAAAAAAACTGGCACCTGATTGGTTTCTATGCAGAGCTGCACCAGATTTTACACTCCCCAGTTTTAGTAAATCAACTCCAGAGTGTTGTTAAGCCTCCATATGCACATAGCCTTCTATTAGATATTGATTGATACATCTAAATTACTGAACCAAGTGGTGCCTATTGGTAATTTTTGCTGGTGTGGGAGCACTTACCCCATCTATGGCGTGCAGCCCCTGAGTCTGAGCCCTCTAAAAAAAAGGGCTGTATTTTTTTTATCTTTGCACCTAACGTTGAGCATATTGCCATTGCGCCATTATTCATAGAAAGGATTGATAGGAAATGGCAACACTCTAAAGCCTCGTACACACGACAGGTCGTGTGTACGTTTTTCTTCGAGGAAACTGTCGAGGAACTCGATGAGCAAAAAAGAGAGCAAGTTCTCTTTTTCCTCGACGGGAGTCTGAATTTGCTCGTCGTGTTCCTCGTCGGGCTGGTTTTCGACGAGAAACTCGAGCGTGTGTATGCTAAGAAACCCGCGCTTGCTCAGAATAAAGTATGAGACGGGAGTAAAAGTAGCATTTGTAATGGAGATAACACATTTTTCAAGCTGTAACAGACTGAAAAGAGCAAATCGTCTTCAACCAAACTTTTACTTAACACGCAGTAACATGAGATTAGCAAAACCAGCCCCAAGAGTTGTGCCAGTGGAATCGAACTTCCCCTGCCATTGTATGTGTTGTAGGTCACCGCGTTTGAGAACGAGGAGATTTTGGCTTGACTGTGTGTACGCAAAGAAAGCTTGTGGAGTTCCTCGACAATCCTAACAAGGAACTTATCGAGGAAAACGATGTGTATTTTCCGACGAGTTCCTCGGTCGTGTGTACGAGGCCTAAATGTGGGTGATACACACTGCAGTGTCACAGGGCAAAATAAAGAAAAGCAATACATGCACATTCCCCCATATTTTGAATTCGATTTACTAAAGGATTGGGAATGTTCACGTCAAAAAAATAAGAAAATTCACTGCAGTTATACACTCATGTTGATTTGTTTAATCGGTACATGATTGGATAATTAAAGTAATTATTTAATATGTTTTGAATGACGATTTCCAACGCTCAACTTCTCTATATAGCTTCATAGTTTCTTCAAAAGTGCTGCAGTTATAGAAAAAGAAAGTGCCCATAGATCTGCCAGAAATCCAGTAAGCTCCTAATTTCTGATAGTGATCTGACAGTGTTACCTTTGCTGCACTGAAATCCCAAGCAGCATTATCAGCCCTGCTTGAGTATAGAAGACATCCCCCTCTCATCATCTCCATAACAAAGAGAGGGGATTCTGTGATCCAACATAGCCAAACTGGACAGTACTCATAACACTGCTTGGGATTTCAGTGCAGTGCGTTTTCAGCTCACGGGAAGGTAAGAGCACACTAGAATTTTAGCAGAATCAACAGATATTTTTCTGTACTTGCAGTACTTTTTAAGAGACAGATATTGGGAAATGTGCATTCATCGCAGGTTGTATTGAAATATGTTTTTAACCGCTTCAATACAGGGCATTTTCACCCCCTGTCGCACTTTGAATGACAATTGAGCTGTCATGCAACACTGTACCCAAATGAAAGCTTTTTTTCCCCCGCAGATAGAGCTTTTGTTTGGTGGTATTTGATCACCTCCGCGGTTTTTATTTTTTGCGCTATAAACAAAAGAAGCAACAATTTTGAGAAAAAACGCAATATTTTTTACTTTTGGATGTAAAAAATATCACAATTTAAAAAAAAAATCTCAGTTTAGACCGATACGTATTCTTCTATATATTTTTGGTAAAAAAATCTCAATAAGCGTTTATTGATTGGTTTACGCAAAAGTTATAGCATCTACAAAATAGAGGATAGATTTATGGCATTCTTATTTATAAGTTTTTTTTACTAGTAATGGTGGCGATCTGCGATTTTTATTGGGACCGTGACATTGCGACAGACACATCGGACACTTTTGACACATTTTTGGGACCATTCACATTTATACAGAGATTAGTGCTATAAAACTGCACTGATTACTGTGTAAATGTGACTGGCAGTGAAGGGGTTAACACTAGGGGGCGATTAAGGGGTTAAATATGTTCTCTAGTGAGTGATTCTAACTGTAGAGGGAGGGGCCAAAACGCGTTGACGTAAAACACTACGTTGTGCTGAAAAAAATGAATTTCAATGCTTCTGAGCATGCATCGACTTGATTCTGAGCATGCGTGGATTTTTGACTGATGGACTTCCAAACAGAGGGTTCCTGCCGACGTCATTTTACAATGACTCGGTAAGTAAGGGGTTAATTTACGCAGACACATACTTTAAGATTATAAAATAAATTAATGGTAAACTAATAAGTCCACCAAGCCTTTTTTAACTCATCACACATTTCTGACATGGTGTTTACACCTGTTCTATTCTATTTATAAGACTTACAGTGGTTTAATCGAATATGTTAAACAAAGACAGCAAATTACGTGCTAAACCGAACAATTTTATTGCTAACAAGGATAGTTTTAGTTCTGTGCCATATATTGTATTGTGTCACACACTTCCCTGTAGCTGCAAAGGTCAATGATATAAAATAGTGTACTCTGTAACTGAAATGATAAGTTAATGTTGTTTTGCGAGGGCTGGCAAGACAACAAAATGTTTTCCCTTTTGAGACAAAGGTTTTATATAATTGAATAAAAGCTGACCATTGCAAGCATCCCTGTCTCAACCTTCTAACTGCCACTTTTGCTGGATACTGTATTGTTACAGGAAGTTAAAAAAAACTTACTGGCTATATCACCAAGTAGAAATAAAGGTAAAAAAGTCTACAAAAGGAAAATAATACAGCCACCACATCTAAGAACTGTTCCGCTACAGCAGGCATGTCCAAAGTCCGGCCCAGGGGCCAAATGTGGCCCCCCTGTTGATTTAATATGGCCCCCCTGGGGATTTGGATATATATTGTTTGTGGGCCCCCCAGGGCCACAAAAGATATATACTATATTTATTGGTGCTGCCTTGGAGGGGACAGGGAGGGGGCAGGACGAGCGCCATCAGATTACATGAAGAGAATCTCCTGTTTACTCAGGAGCACCTCTATTGAAAGTCCCGTCTCCTGGGATGCCATTGGACGACTGTTCTGTCTATCATAGGAGGCAGGACTTTGTATTAAAGAGGCCACAGAGTAAACAAGAGATTATCCTGCTTGTAATATGTTGGCACTCATCCCGCCACCTCCCTCTGTCCTCTGAGGCTGCAGATGGGCATCGTTCAGGCTGCACTAATGGCAATGGTAAGGCTGCATTCATGGCACATGTGAGGCTGCATTAGTTGCAATGGTAAGGCTGCATTGGTTGCAATGGTAAGGCTGCATTTGTTGCAATGGTAAGGCTGCATTCATGGCAATGGTGAGGCTGCATTCATGGCAATGGTAAGCCTGTGCGTGTTATACGCCGATAAATACGGTATATCCAAATAACACCCCCAAGCTCATCCTTAGTCCTAAGCAGCACTCTGGGATTCGTTGGGGCCACAAAAGAAATATATACAGCTCATCTATTCACCACACACAGCCACAAAGGCAAGAGAATTCTTGTTGGGCAGTGTATTAGTGCTCAGACGAACACACTTAGACCAAATTTTAATGGTTCAAAGAATGTCAGACAAAATAGTCGGCCCTCACGCATGTTCACTTAATCAAATCTGGCCCTCTTTGAAAAAAGTTTGGACACCCCTGCGCTACAGCATAGGACCTCATGCACATGGAGAAATTGTCCAACTCTTCTGAACACCTTTTATCCTGGAGGAAGAAAAACAGCTTTAAAAACATGCCTAAGGCCGTATTTTACAAACGCGTGTGTTCAGGTACTATATATATGTAGCGCTCACCCCCGAAGGAGCCGCTGATTAGTTTGGGATTGGCGTACTGAGTTGCCCTCTTGTTTTGTCTAGGGTGATGCTTGTGAGTGTAGATAAAGAGTGAGTGTCCAGACAGCAAATACGTTTTCAATGCTTTATTCCAAGGCCCGACACGGCCAACATCAACATGGCACACAATAGAGAAAGTTGATGAGCAAGGAGAGAACTTTGGTATCAGGCCTTGGATATGAAGAAGAGCAAACCGGCTCTCAGAAATAATAAAGCTCAACTCGTCGCCACTCCAGCTAGAGTGGGTAAAGTGCCCCCGGACAGGTGACTATCATAGGCCTGGCAGCCGGAGCGCCACTTGTCAATCGCTGGGAGGAAACAGGCCTCTGCCACAGGCTTTTGTAATTTGAAATATAAGAGATTAGGTTGAATGAATCCTCCCAGACAGTTCAAATAGTGTCACCAATTGACAGCTTTAAGCTTAGGATCCTCTCAGCAGAGGGTTTGGGACCCAGCAAGCCGCTGGGGCCTCTCTCAGTGTTAGGTCGAGGCTCCGCATGGTGCGCAACCTCGGTGCAGTAGGCCACGGTGGTGGGGCCCATGGATGCGCGTACCCTGAAGGTGGATACCGCACCTGGAACTCGGGCCCCACACAAAACAGACAGCTAATGGCCGATGCCACAGATATACCCCCCCAGCATGCCCAATGAGGGAAAACCCTCCTCTGATTGGCTGCTGGGGAAGGTGGGTCCGTCAGAACCCCTCTAGCGCCAACTGTTGCCTAGGAGTGGTAACGCACCCCTGGAGCGCAGACTGACCCACAGGACAGTTCTGAATTTACAGCAGCCCAAATTTCAACAAATTGTGAATGGGAGTAAACTATCTCTCCCATTCCCCACTAACTTTGGCGTAGCTTCCATACTGAAAGTAAGGGGGCGCTACATATATATATATTTCTTGCTCATACATCACGGGACACAGAGCCTTAATTACTTAATGGTTTATGTAGTCACCACAGGTGATTGGACACTGGTTAACCCAATTAGAATTTATTTCCTCCCCTATATAACCTCTCCCAAATGAAGAGTGCCTCAGTTTTTTCCCCAGTGTTTAAGGTGGTTGGTCACGTTCAACATGTGCTAAGAAGAAAGTGTTCTTTTGATGGTCTGTCTGCGGAGGCCTAGGAGCTATAACCGGATCCATACCTTGGGCCGATATCAAAAGCCTAAGATGGGTGGTACCTGGGCCTCGTGTAATGAAGAAACAAGGTTTGCCTGTAATGTCTCTCTGCGGAGGTCTGGGCTCTGGGATCCAGACTTTGGTGTACTAATGCAACTGTGGCACGAAAAGTTTCTGGCAGAGTCTTCTACAGGTCCAGGTATGAGGTTTCTCTAATGGAACCCTTGATAAACCTGAAGGTTGGCACAACTTGCCCCCTATGATGGGTGAAAGCTGGAACTACTTATTAGTAGATTTTCCTGCGGCGTGGATAAAGGTAAGAAGAGGATAATTTATTTTATATTTATCTTCTGTGAGAAGGATGTCTTTCCTGGTTTTCACCACTGGAGGGAGTAGGTGCATACCTGGAGCCATCCAGAAACAAGCTCAGTGAAGTCGGTCAAATAAAAACGCCACTCACCTCCTCCACTGCAGGCTCTGCCACAATAACGCATACAGGGGTTCCCCAATGATGCCCCAAGTATAATGCTCCCCCTTCTCCTCTTCGCCATCTATCTCCTTCCCATCAACATTCTGGAGATTCGGGCAATTCATCTGGCCCTCAAAGTCTAGTCTTACAGACTGCAGGGTTGGCCTGTTCGGATTCAGTCCGACAATGCTACAGCCATGGCCTATATCAATCACCAAATGCAAAAACAATTAAGTGGCGCTAGAAAGTAATAAATGTAAAATATTATACCAAAATGAATCGTACAACAATATGAACAAATAAAAAATCAATATATAATAAGTCAACAAACAGTGAGTCCATATATGTTAAATCAACAGTGAGTCACTGGAAAAATGCACCGCCAGTAGATAATCTCTTATGATGGACGATTGAAAAATCACCACGGTGAAATGAAAATGGACAACTGTGTGAAAAAGTAACCACCACCGAGAAGGGAGGCTTACCGGAAATATTGAACCCTAGTAAACGTACGCTTAAAGGGTCAATATAGACTGTATGTGAGTTGGTGGAACCACATCAATTGGATCTGGATACATAGAAGAGACGATGGCTGGAAAACATCACTGTAAACCAAAGCAGGGGGAATGGCAACGTCTTGAAGGTGTCTCCCAAGAGATCAGACCATATCCAAGGCACATAAAAGAAAACGAGGTCGCATAGTGTGATACCGTAATATTGGTGAAAATTTATTAACGGTTAAAAACACTTACAGTTAAGTTGAAAACAAAGGGCATCAATGGAAAGTTGTGCATGGCAGCAGCAGAGTCCCGACGCGTTTCGCAATAGTTTGCATCATCTGGGGGTATCAATCACCAAGGAGGCACCAGAAGTCTGGATGCTCAAAGAGAGGTGCATTACATCCTGGCCTAGGCAGAAAGGCATATTTCTCGCCTATCTTCGGTCTTCATTCCAGGGGTAGGAATTTGGCAGGCAGAAGAGTCCAGGAGAATGGTCTCTACTCCCCAACATATTTCAGATCATATGTCAGAAATGGGGTAACCCAGATGTGGACCTGTTGGCTTCCAGGTTCCAGGCAAGCTGGACAACTTTGTGTCAAGAACAAAAGATCCCTGTGTTCAAGGGTCAGATGCCCTGACAATCTCATGAGATCGTTTTTCTATGATTATCCCTCCAGTTCCGTTTTTCCCACGATTCCTTCAGTCAAGAGGGATGGAAAGCCAGTGATTTTGGTTGCCCCCGGCTTGGCCCAGGGGACCCTGGTACGCATAAATCGTAAGGATGGCAGTGGGAAGACCTTGGGTTCTCCCACTACGCTCAGACCTACTATCGCAGGGGCCAATATTTCATCCTGCCTTACAAAGTCTAAATTTGACGGTTTGGCTGTTGAGACCCACATTCTGAGAAATTGTGGGCTCTCAGGTCCAGTCCTATGCACTCTGGTTAATGCTAGGAAGCCGGCCTCCAGGCTCATCTACTACAGAATCTGGAAGGCATATGTTTCCTGGTGTGAACCCAATAGATGGCATCCTAGGAAGTATGCCATTAATAGGATTCTTGCCTTTCTTCAGTTGGGCTTAAATATGAAGTTGGCCTTGAGCACTATCAAGGGCCAGATCTCGGCCTTGTCGGTATTCTTTTTAAACCACTTGCCTCTCATTCCCTAGTCCGGCCAAAAAAAAACATGCTTCTTTAAGTCTTTTGACAAATAAACATTTTTTTTCTCAGAGCCATGTCCTCGGCAAGGAGGGTATCTGAATAGGCGGCTCTTTTTTTATGTAAAGAACTGTATATGATTATTCATGATGACAGGGTGGTGCTGCGTCCTCACCCGACTTTCTTACAGTCTTTTTTTCCAGATCCGCAGTCTGCGGACGAAGAAGGTCTACACTCTCTAGATGTTGTAAGAGCAGTGAAAGTTTATCTGCAAGCTACGGCTCAGATACGAAAGACTGATTGTCTGTTTATTCTGCCGGTGCCCAGTGAAGAGCCAGGCAGCGTCGAAATCTACTATTGCATGTTGGATTCGACAAGTCATTATTCAGGCCTATGGTTTAGAAAAGAAGATTCCTCCTTTTTAGGTGAAGGCACACTCGACTAGAGCAGTTGGTGCTTCATGGGCAGTGCATCACCAGGCCTCCATGGCTCAGATCTGAAAGGCTGCTACTTGGTCTTCGGTCCATACATTTACTAAGTTCTACCAGGTAGATGTGAGAGGGTACAAGGATGCCGCCTTTGGGCATAGTGTACTGCAGGCAGCAATATAGATTCTCTGGCCCGATGGCGGTCTTGTTTTCTGATCTGTCTCCCTCCCCTCAATATTAGCATTGCTATGGGATATCCCATTAAGTAATTAAGCCTCTGTGTCCCGTGATGTATGATCAAGAAAATGATTTTACAGGTAAGCTGTATAAAAAAAAATCCTATTATTGTAAAATCCTTTTCTTGGGAATACATCACGGGACACAGAGCTCCCGCCCCTCTTCGGAGTTAAACGTGGGACACTTATTGCTTTGCTACAACACTGAGGCACTTTCCATTTGGGAGGGGTTATATTGGGGAGGAACTCAATTCTAATTGGGTTAACCAGTGTCCAATCACCTGTGGTGACTACATAATTCATTAAGTAATTAACCACTTCAATACCAGCCACCGTCATATGACGTCCACAAAGTGGCTCTACCATCCAGAGTGGACGTCATATGACGTCCTGGACTTTGAAGGGGGATATCTGAATGATGCCTGCAGCTAGAGGCATCATCCAGATATCTATCTCTTGTGCCGGCGATTCTGCACAACATAAGAATGATCATAGCGGCAGTTCCGCTGCTAGATCGTTCTTACAGGCGGCGGGAGGGGACATCCCCCCCCTCCCGCCGCCATCCGGTGCTTCTCCGGGCTCTCCCGTGCCATCGGGGGCCCGGAGAAAGAATCGTCCGGCGCTGGCAGGAAGTATAGAGATGACTGGTGACCAGATGGTCACCAGTCATCTCTATGACCGCCGAAGGACCCGGGCGCGATGTGATGACGTCACGCCCGGGTCCCGTAAGTAAACAAAGCCGCAATTGCGGCTGTAAGCCACATTATTCATGAGATCAGTGAATTTTTTTCACCGATCTCATGGTTTCCAGCCTGGAGGAGAGATGTGGGGTCTTATTGACCCCGCATCTCTCCATAAAGAGGACCTGTCACACACATTCCTATTACAAGGGATGTTTACATTCCTTGTAATAGGAATAAAAGTAATAAAAAAATAAAAAATAAATAAAAAAAGTGTAAAAAAATAAATAAATATGTAAAATAAATAAATAATAATAATAAAAAAAAATTAAAACGCCCCTGTCCCCGGTAGCTCGCGCGCAGAAGCGAACGCACACGCAAGTCCCGCCAAAATATATAAACGCTGTTTAAACCACATATGTGAGGTATTGCATCGTGAGTTAGAGTGGCAGCAACAATTCTAGCACTAGATCTCCTCTGTAAATCTAAACTGGTAACCAGTAAAAAAATTCAAAGCGTTGCCTATGGAGATTTTTAAGTACCGAAGTTTGGCGCCATTCCATGAGTGTGCGCAATTTTAAAGCATGACATGTTAGGTATCTATTTACTCGGTGTAACCTAATCTTTCATATTTTACAAAAAAATTGGGCTACCTTTACTGTTTTGTTATTTTTTTAATTCATGAAACATTTTTTTTCCCCAAAAAAGGCGTTTGAAAAATAATTGCACAAATACCGTACAAGATAAAACGTTGAAATGACCGTCGTTTTATTCCCTAGGGTGTCTGCTAAAAAAACATATATAATGTTTGGGGGTACTGCGTGATTTTCTAGCAAAAAAATTATGATTTGTACATGTAGGAGAGAAGTGCCAGAATAGGCCTGGTATGGAGGTGTGTATAACAGCCCTGTATGGAAGTGGATCTGTGTCCCATGATGTATTCCCAAGAAAAGGATTTTACAGGTAAACTGTATTAAAAAATCCTATTATTGTATCTCACAAATATGAATGACAGGTGAAACTAAAAGGTTTGGTTGGAAAAGCCCATGATTCATTCAGTTTTACAATCTTATCTGGAACCACATTCTGTTTCTGTTATTATCATACACTTATTGTGGCAAAACCAGTCTTTCCACCCTTTCCTTACATTGGGGAATTCTCACCAAAGGATACTGGTTGCCAGGAAATAACATAATTAAACATGCTTGTTTTCCACTTTACTGAAAAGGGGTCATATTTACAGGGCACTGACAGTAATTTGTACCCTGTAACCTATGGACAATGAAATCAGAGGGCCAAACCATGAGGCCTCATACACACGACCGAGGAACTCGTCGTAAATTAAACATCGTTTCCTCGACAAGTTCCTTGTCAGGCTTATGGAGAAACTTGACAAGCTTTCTTTGCGTACACACTGTCAAGACCAAATCTCGTCGTTCTCAATCGCGGTGACGTACAACACGTACAACGGCACTATAAAGGGGAAGTTTGATTCCACTGGCGCCACCCTTGGGGCTGCTTTTGCTAATCTCATGTTACTGCGTGTTAAGTAAACCTTTGGTAGGAGACGATTTGCACTTTTCAGACTGTTACAGCGTGACAAATGTGCTATCTCCATTACAAACGCTACTTTTACCGAAGGTGCGCTCCCGTCTCATACTTTATTCTGAGCATGCGCGGGTTTCTTAGCATACACACGAACGTGTTTCTCGTCGAAAACCAGCCCGACGAGGAACACGATAAAAATGCAATAAAACTATCCCCTATTTTGTAAACGCTATAAATTGTGCGAAAACCAACTGATAAACGCTTATTGCGATTTTTTTTACCAAAAATATGTAGAAGAATACGTATCGGCCAAAACTGAGGAAAAATATATTTTTTTTATATATTTTTGGGGGATATTTATTATAGCAAAAAGTAAAAAATATTGAATTTTTTTTCAAAATTGTCGCTCTATTTTTGTTTATAGCGCAAAAAATAAAAACCGCATAGGTGATCAAATACCACCAAAAGAAAGCTCTATTTGTGGGAAAAAAAAGGACGCCGATTTTGTTTGGGAGCCACGTCTCACGACCGCGCAATTGTCAGTTAAAGCGACGCAGTGCCGAATCGCAAAAAGGGGCCTGGTCTTTTACCTGCATTTTGGTCCGGGTCTTAAGTGGTTAAAGTGTATCTAAAACGAAAAACAATAATGTAATTTAGTTAAAGCAGTATTAAAGCCAAATGTGCTATATATTGCAGCTTACCAGTTCTTAGAATGTGGTGACTGCACCAGTTTTCTTTTTTTTTGATTTTTTCCTGTTTTCACCTGGTGATCTGACCAGTAACACATCTCCTGTATTAGAGTGCCCCCACTCTGGATGAAGGAGTAACAGAGACACCTTTGGATGGCAGCATTGTCAGTCTGGAGGAGGGGGGTGTTACGCCTCGTACACACGATCAGACTTCCATCAGGCTTTTCCCTGGATTTTGATCTGAAAGAGCGTTGGCCATGAACTTGTTCTGCATACACACGGCAGAACTTTTCAGCCAACATTCACCAAACCACGTGTTTTTTTATCTCTTTACCGCCACCCTTTGGGCAACTTCTGCTATTGTTGTCTAATGTTTAGCATTGGTTCTGAGCATGCCTGTTTGTACTTTGGACTTTAGTTCAATTGACTTGTGTACACACGATCGGATAATCCTCCATCAGACATTTGTTGTCGGAAAGTTTGAGAGCATGCACAGCGAACATTTGTCCGTTGAAAAAACGAAAACAATTGTCCGATGGAGCATACAGACGGTCGGATTGTCCGATAAAACACGTCTGTCGGACCGTTGTTGTCAAAAAGCCTGGTCGTGTGTATGGGCTTTTAGATGTACTAGCACATTTAAATACCCCTTTTTTCTCAACCTTTTTTCAGTCAAAGAACCCTTTTAATTACTATGCAATCTTGAGGCACCTTATTATAAAAATGAAGCAAATTGTTTTACATAACACAGCAGCATTCACACACATAGGACACCCAACATTAGAGCTGATTTATTTGTACAAAGCAAACACACTTTTGTACACTGGTACTGACCAGTATTTCAATGTTTCTCTTCTCCCTAAATGTCTCTCCCTCATTCAGCTAATGTGACCCCAGTGCTGACATAGAGGGCAGCCTAAGACAGAAAGTGTGTTATTAGCTGGATCACCAGGCAAAAATAATGGGGAAAAAGATGAAAAGAGAGAACAAATGCAGCCACCAGTGGAACCCTCAATTTCCTTTAAAGCAGACTTCACTAATTGGTGGACCATGATGCGATCTGGATTGAGTGACAGTCCTGTCAGAACCACTAGCCCACTGGTCCCCAGCATAGGTCCCACCTACAACAGTCATTGGTTGCTAGGATGAACAGCATCATAACAACAATGATGTCAAGTGTGTGCCCCACCCCCTGCAGCCTGCTTCAATCCCTGGCTCCTGCCCTCTGCCTTAAAGGGGTTGTAAAGATAAATGTTTTCAAATCCTATGCATTAAGGTGAAAAAACATCTGACTGTACTGCCCCCCCCCCCCCGAACCCCCATTTTACTTACCTCACCCCTCGAAAGTCCCGGGCGCGTCCTTGTGATCTTCTTTGGTTCCCAGCCTGGATGTTGATTGGCTAGGCTGGACAGATTGATAGCAGCGCAGCCATTGGCTGGCACTGCTGTCAATCAAATCCGATGATGCGGCACGCCCTGGGCGGAGCCGAGTGATACAGTCGGCGACTATGCCCGCCGCTGTATCACGGGAGCGCGCCCGCAAAAGCTTTCCACCATGCAAGCTCGCTCGCATGAAGGTGGAAAGCTTTTGCGAGGAGGAGCTGAGACAGCCGCCGAGGGACCCCAGAAGACCGGATTCGGGGACACTCTGTGCAAAACGAGCTGCACAGTGGAGGTAAGTATAACATGTTTGTTGTTTAAAAAAAAAAAAATCTGCCTTTAGTGTCCCTTTAAGTGAAGAATACTACCTGCAGAGCAGACAGGACATATGCTAAAGTATGGAGGTACTCTGGTGAGGGCACCTGATGTAAGGGAATATGCTGATGGGGGCACCTGATGAAAAGTGGTTTCCTGATGGGGTCACCTGATGTAGGTCAGCACTCTGATTTGGGGTACCTTGTGTAAAGGGGTACTCTGATGGGGGAAACTGATGTAAGGGGGCACTCTGAAAGGGGGCACCTGATGTAGGGGGGCACTCTGACAGGGGACACCTGATTTAATGGGGCACTCTGATAGGGGGCACCTGATGTAAGGGGTACTCTGATAGGGGTCACCTAATATAAGAGAGGACGCTGATAGGGGGCACCTGATGTAAAGAGACACTCTGATAGGGGGCACCTGATGTAAGGTGGCACTCTGATAATGGGCGCTTGATGTAAGAGATACTCTGATAGGGGGCACTTGATGTAAGGGGGTGCTCTAACATGGGTCACCCGATGTAAGGGGGACTTTGATATGGGACAACTTATATAAAAGGGCACTCTGATAGGGGGCACCTGATATAAGGGTGCACTCTGATTGGGGACACCTGATGTAGGGGTTACTCTGATGCGGGCTACTGATAAAGGGGGACAATCCGATAGGGAGCATATGATTTTAGGGGGTACACTGACAGGAGGCATCTGATGTAAGGAGGCACCTGATGTAAAGGGTCCTCTCATAGGGGTCATTTAACTGATATGGGGCACTAAATACAAGGGGGACTCTGATATGGGGCACACAATGTAAGGGGGCACTCTGATAGGGGGCACTTTGACAGGGGACACCTGATGTAATGGGGCACTCTGATAGGGGGCACCTGATGTAAAGGGTACTCTGATAGGGGGCACCTGATGTAAGGGGGGACACTGATAGGGAGCACCCGATGTAAGGGAGCACCTTGACATGGCACCCCTGATGTAATGGGTCACTCTGATAGGGGCACCTGATGTAAAAGATACTCTGTTAGGGGGCACCTGGTGTAAGGGGGTACTCTGATTGGGGGCACCTGATGTAAGAGGTTACTCTGATGGGGCACCTGATGTAAGGGGGGACTCTGATAGGGAGCACCCGATGTAAGAGGTTACTCTGATGGGGCACCTGATGTAAGGAGGCACTCTTATGGGGTACATATATCCTATGTGAATCATGGCACAAACATGAGATTTGGACCTCTGCTGGAAGAAAACCTTACAGAGAGGGCCTCCCTGAATTTTATTTCAGAACCCTGCTGTAGAGGTTGCAGTGATCAGTGCTGAAATCAGTGTATAGGTTCCTTTGGTTATATCTACACTAACCACTAATGACAGGGGACACTCGCTATTTATGTTTCCTTTTTATTGATATTATTAATCATTTTCTAACAATTTAAAGCAATAGAAGGTGTGTGTTATAAAAATGATCCAAGTGTGAAATACTCCCCTTTGTCACATTCTTTAACTTTTTATATAAAACTTTCTACAACACCCTTATCTAGATAAGCTGTAGGTAAAATATGTTTTAGCAGGGGTCCCCTAAGAGCTGAAAACTATCTTAATATATGGGGTGAATTTTGGGACTTTAGATTATACACATAAAATAAATATATATGCATATATATATATATGTGTGTGTGTGTGTATATATATATATATATATATATATATATATATATATATATATATATATATGTATGTGTGTGTGTGTGTGTGTGTATGTATGTGTGTGTGTATATATATATATATATATATATATATATATATATATATATATATATATATATATATATATATATATATATATATATATATATATATATGTATGTATATATATATATATATATATATATATATATATATATATATATATATATATATTTTTTTTTTTAAGGGTTTCTCTGGGGTGAAAAAAAATGAACAAGGAAATGAAATGAAATGATACAAACGTGTTGTTTCATTGAGTGTCACTCAATAATGGAGACCAAAACCGAAAGTTCAAAGTCAAACGAACAGCTGATCGCCATGCCCAGTGACGCCGGCAGAGGGCGTGTGGAATATTTTCCTATAGATATAAATATGAGGTCAGTTGTTTTGTGTGTTTGGTTTGGAGACATGTCACAACAAGACTAGAAGGACTTTAGTGAATACGCACCGAGAGTAGCCCCACCTCGGAAGGTGTGAGACAAAGTAGCAGGGAAGGGAATATTTGTGCAGCATTGTGTAAAGATCACAATAGGAGCTAGGAGGGTTTCTTCAATGAATAGGTAGGTAGCTGAGTTTGCTGAAGAGTGAAGACCCTCGTTCCACAATGGAGAGGGGTAGCAGGATGTGAGCAGCAGGGGGCGCTCTTCTAAAGACCTCTACGGAGAAGGGTCCTCAGAGTACCACTCTCATCAGTGTGCCGGGGGATGTATGAATGAACAATGGCTGAAGATTTGCTAGCAACTGCAGCAGCCACAGGAAACGTCCAGCGGGTCTCTGAGAAACTGAATGAAGGGGTAGATCCAAACGCTCCAAATTCCTTGGGGAGAACGCCTATCCAGGTAAGTGCACCACGACAATTCTGCAGCTGGCTCCTGCGCTGCGCTAAGTGTACAGTGATGGACGTTATGTTCAATGCCAGCAGGGGGCGCTATTTACCAAGATGTTAATATAGCAAAGGAGGGCATTCACTTACCAGTCAGGTTCTTGGATGGAGACAAGAGTGTCCTTGTATCTACATGGGTAGAGCTGCTAGGACATATTAGTACCAGAGGGGGGCAGTGTTATGTGTGTCATCGTATAGATCGTATTCACTTCTCTATACACACAGCGTATGTATTTATTATTTATAATGGTATTACTAAATAATACATATACACAGCATTTATTTTATTAATTAATATTGTATGTTGATATAATATTATTAAATAAGAAATACATATACGCAGAATCTATTATATAATGATCTATTCGTACATATGTACAGTATTTGTAATGAAATGATTAAATACAAAATACATATACGCAGGATGTATTATTTATAATGATATATTCATATTTATTACATATATATGCACATTATTTCTAATAATATTATTAAATAATAAATACATATACACAGAATTGTATATAACAGGATACATATATACAGGCATTATTTATAATAATATAAGATTATTAAATAATAAATACATATACTGTATGCAGTATGTATTCATTATTCATAATAACATACACAGAGGTAAATATTAAAAATCATATACAATTATTATTATTAGTAGTAGTAGTAGTATACATTCATATACACCGTATATATGTATTCATTATTCATAAAAATGTAGTATTAATTAATAATGAGTTTATAAGTTTATATACACAGTATTTATTTATTCATTATACATAATAATATGATACATATTTGCAGGATTTATTTATTACATATAATAATATAGTTTTATTAAATAAGAAAAAAATATATACACACAGTGGTTATTTATTCATTATTTATATTAATGTAAGATTATTAAATAATGAATACAAATATGCAGTATGTATTCATTATTTATAATAACACTAGCTGAATACCCAGCGTTGCCCGGTCTTCCTATCTTAACCCTTTGGGGAGGAAAATCATAGTAATATATAAGGGTGTAGGTAAGGGTTAATTTAAGTGTCATATATTTTTATTTGGCATATAAGTAATATGTGTACCAGGTATTATTGAAATATCTCCAGGCGTACAGAAGTTATGTGGGAACATACATTTCCCATTGATTTGCATGGGACTTTAAACAAAAACCCTGACCCTCACAAATGGGGGTAGTTAAGGGATAAACTTACTATCCTATAGTTTAAGTGGACATATAAGTAACATGTGACCAAGTGTTATCGAAATATGTACAGCCGTTTGGAAGTTATGAAGCAACATGTATTTCCCATAGAGTTGAATGGGACTTTAAAGGAAAACCCCGACCATGGCAAATGGGGGTGGGTAAGGGTTAAACCACCTATCCTATGTTTGTTGCTGACATATAAGTAACATGTGTGCCAAGTTTCATGTTAATATCTTTAGCCGTTTGGACGTGATGCTGGAACATACATACATACACACACGTTGAGTTTTATATATATAGATGATACATATACACAGAGGTAATTATTAAAAATCATATATAATTTTATAAAATATATACACACAGTGCTTATTTATTCATTATTTATATTAATGTAAGATTATTAAATAATGAATACAAATATGCAGTATGTATTCATTATTTATAATAACATGATACATATACACATAGGTTATTATTAAAAATCATATATAATTATTATTATTAGTAGTAGTAGTAGTAAAAGTAGTAGTAAACATTCATATACACATATATATTTATTTATTATTCATAAACATGTAATATTAATTAATAATACGTTTATATACACAGTAGTTATTTATTCATTATACATAATAATATGATACATATTTGCAGGATTTATTAATTACATATAATAAAGTAGTATTATTAAATAAGAAAAATATATACACACAGCACTTGTGTATTCATTATTTATATTAATGTAATAATATAAAATAATAAATACATATACACGGTATTTATTTATTCATGATAAATAATTATGTAATATTATAAATTAATAAATACATATACACAGTATTTATTTATTGATTCATTATATATAATTATGTAATATTATAAAATAATAAATACATATACGCAGAATGTATTGATTATTTAGAATCATGTAATATTATTATTAAATAATAAATAGATATACACAGAATGTATGCTTTATCTATAATAATACAATATTATTAAATAATAAATACATATGCACAGAATGTATTCATTATTTAGAATCATATAATATTATTAAATAATAAATAGATATACACAGAATGTATGCTTTATCTATAATAATACAATATTATTAAATAATAAATATATATGCACAGAATGTATTCATTATTTAGAATCATATAATATTATTAAATAATAAATAGTTATTCACAGAATGTATGCTTTATCTATAATAATACAATATTATTAAATAATAAATACATATGCACAGAATGTATTCATTATTTAGAATCATATAATATTATTAAATAATAAATAGATATACACAGAATGTATGCTTTATCTATAATAATACAATATTATTAAATAATAAATATATATGCACAGAATGTATTCATTATTTAGAATCATATAATATTATTAAATAATAAATAGTTATTCACAGAATGTATGCTTTATCTATAATAATACAATATTATTAAATAATAAATACATATGCACAGAATGTATTCATTATTTAGAATCATATAATATTATTAAATAATAAATACATGTACACAGCAAGGTTGAGGGGTAGAGAACGTTTAATGAAGTAAAAAATATTCTGTTTTATAATTCGGCTCTAGTAATAATTCCTTCCCCCTGCTGACAATGGAGAGTACATCTCACCCCCCTGTATAACCTGTATACCTGTAAAATGCTGCCCCTGATCCTGATTGGGTGAAGATGTAAATTAGGACCTTTAAAACAGTCCATATTTCAAATGTAAAATCTGCCAATAGCTATATAATGTAAGGACATTCATTATTGAAAAAATGTATAGGAGATTGTAGAAGGATTGTAAAATCAGATTAGAGTGTATATGGCCAATGTTAAATCTATGAAAATAACTCTTGTGATATAGAAATTAGAGTCATGTGAGGTTCCACCCACGCAGAGAGTGTGTATAGGGAAAGGAGCCTGAGGAGATAATTCCACGTTGGTGAAATCCATATTCTCCCTCCCCTGTGCTATGTTACAGCCCTGTGCACCGCTATTATTCCTATGTCAGCACAGTAAAAGATACATAAGAGACATTGGAAACATTTCCATATTTCAAACTGTACTTTTCACACAGATCCACACTCATTGTATTTCTTCCTTGGAATGTAAACTATACAACCTGAGTGTACAATCTCTATATACCATGTAATATGAGGATATATCTAATCAAATCAGACAGGCTCCTATTATTCCAGGAGGGTTGATTAATAAATCTGGAGAGTGCGAAATCTGTTGTGCATGGCAGCCAATCAGCTTCTGACTTCAGCTTGTTCAGTTAAGCTTTGACAAAGCAAGCTGAAAGCTGATTGGTTTCTATGCAGGGCTGCACCAGATTGTGCACTCTCCAATTTTAGTACATCAACCCCAATAGTTTGTATACAGAAAGTGAGCCATAAGTCAACCGTTTGTCACATAGGGATTGATTTACTAAGGGCAAATCGACTGTGCGGTTGCACTTTGCAAGTTTCTCCTGAGCTTAGTAAATGAGATAAGGATTCTCTTTTCAGAGAATACCCAATCATATGCAAGGAAAAAAAAAACTCATTTTTACTTGCAAGTGGTTGGATGATGGAAGTCAGCAGAGCTTCTGCTCATTTACTACACTCTGGGGCAACTAGAGTGCAACTGCACTTTGCAAAGTATTTGCCTTTAGTAAATCACCCCCATAATGCCACTTTCAGTGCAATGCTGACCATACACCACACAAACGGATTGCAGAATTTTCTACTTTTAACTTATATAGCTCAATATTCTACCTGATTTGATACTAATTAGTTGAATGTTTAGGTTTGTCCTGAAATAATTATGTTTTGGTAAGTTTGTAAAATCAGATTGCATAGTGTATTGTCAGCATAATATTAGATATAGCAGGAAGTATAGGATCCGCATACTTTTGTCCGTTGGAATTAATTAATCACATCTGATATAGATAAGGGGATTAACTTTCCGACCTTATGCACATTTTATATGTGTCCCCATATGTTATGAATGACGTACTGTAAAGGACATTAGTCAACCCTCCATTCAGATTATATATAAAAGAACAGACAAAATCGTACACCAATCGATTTGTAGGCAGCTGCCAATCACAAGAACGACCGAACTGATCAAGACAACAATGACTTACACATTTCGGCTATTCATGAGTGACTTCCATTGATCTATTTGGACATTTGTTGTGATGGGAAGCCGGTTAAATTATCGCCATTGCCTGAGAATGGATGCATTAGTACAGCAATAGCCGCACATTGCAAAGGATAGTAATATGGGCCAAACTGGGTTTTACTATACAGTGCGGATGGTAGATGTTCTGTATAGCCTGTGTGTAATAAGGGGGCCATGCACAATAGTTTACGACTACAAAGTTCATTTTCTTCTGTACAGTTGGTCAATGCTATGATTTAGCAAATGCAATTAGCTACTATCAGAGGCTCAAAAACAGGAACATGTATGTATGTATTTGTTGCTCTAATTAAAAAGGGAAACACAAAAATTAAATACAAAACAGAAAAATAATAAAAAAAATAAGACATTTCCCTCTATATACTCTCAGCAATTAAAATACATCCACATTCACCCGTCATTCTGAATATACATTGATTTGGAATTGGACTTATTGGGTTAAGTTCACATACTGTACACTTTGTATCCCGCATATCTCGTTGTTCAGATCTGAAAGGACAAACTCATAAGTATTTGTCAACCAACGAACAATCATCCAATCAGAGGAGATACATATAAAGAGATAGATAGATAGATAGATAGATAGATAGATAGATAGATAGATAGATAGATAGATAGATAGATAGATAGATAGATAGATATATTTATAGATAGATAGATAGATAGATAGATAGATAGATAGATAGATAGATAGATAGATAGATAGATAGATAGATAGATAGATAGATAGATAGATAGATAGATAGATAGATAGATATAGAGAGAGAGAGAGAGAGAGAGATATTGATAGATAGATAGATAGATAGATAGATAGATAGATAGATAGATAGATAGATAGAGATAGATAGATAGATAGATAGATAGATAGATAGATAGATAGATAGATAGATAGAGATAGATAGATAGATAGATAGATAGATAGATAGATAGATAGATAGATAGATAGATAGATAGAGTTAAGTCTTATTGAAAAAAAGACCATCCAGTTCAACCATTAAAAAATCCTATATATACACAATCCTATAGCCACAGTTGATCCAGAGGAACACAACAAAAACTCCCTTTCCAATTGATGTACATTTGTGTCCGATAATGTTTGTATTATCTGTACTTTCCTTGTCCCAATATTCCCAAGTATACCTCTTGTTCCTTATATTGGGAACGATTTTTTATTTTTTATTTTTACTTGTCTCCCAAGTATTTGTATATTCGTGCAATGTTATGGACACGTGTCTTTGCTAATGCATGTTATGTTCTTTCTTATTAATCAACACTGAATAAAAAAAAAAAAAGTAGAGATTTCATATTTTCCTAATATTTTATGGCCTTGACTCAATTTAAATACAGCTGGAAAAAAAAATCCAACAATACTCTCATTATTCACTTATCATTAAGGACCGGGATGGGTTCCATACAGTGCTGGTTATGTTGTACTTAGTCCGTGGAATTGGAGGGACATGCAGGGTGGAATTGTGTTAGTTTTCAAGCGTAACCGACAATAATAAAATAATATTAGTAATAATACTTTTCTATCTATCTATCTATCTATCTATCTATCTATCTATCTATCTATCTATCTATCTATCTATCTATCTATCTATCTATCTATCTATAGATCTATCTATCTATCTATCTATCTATCTATCTATCTATCTATCTATCTATCTATCTATCTATCTATATATAAATGAAATAATAATCAGCAATACAAAATATAATGGGCCAGATTCACATAGCTGCGCTCCGGCGTAACGTAACTCATTTACGTTACACCGCCGCAAGTTTTCAGCGCAAGTGCTTGATTCACAAAGCACTTGCCCGTAAACTTGCGGCGGCCATAACGTAAATCCGTCCGGCGCAAGCCCGCCTAATTCAAATGGGGCGTGTATCATTTAAATTAGGCGCGCTCCCGCGCCGAACGT
This sequence comes from Rana temporaria, assembly GCF_905171775.1. Classification (NCBI taxonomy): domain Eukaryota; kingdom Metazoa; phylum Chordata; class Amphibia; order Anura; family Ranidae; genus Rana; species Rana temporaria. The sequence goes on from NC_053489.1 coordinate 313,600,012, forward strand.
TCTGCGCATGCTCCGTTAGGAAATTTCCCGCCGTGCTTTGCGCAAAATTACGGCGCCCCGACGTATTTCTTGAACGGCGATGTGCGTTACGTCGTTTTGTATTCCCGGACGTCTTACGCAAAAAAAAAATTAAAAATTCGACGTGGGAACGACGGCCATACTTTAACATGGATGGTGTAATTTTACACCACCTAAAGAGGACTCGTAACTTTGCGACGGGAAAAGACGACTAGCGACGACGTAAGCGAATGCGACGAACGCGCGTACCTTCGTGGATCGCCGTAAACATCTAATTTCCATACCCTACGCAGGAAAACGACGCAAACTCCACCCAGCGGGCGCCGGAGAATTACACCTACGATCCAAAGGCGTACGAAGCCGTACGCCTGTCGGATCGAAGCCTAAAGCCGTTGTAACTTGTTTTGAGGATTCAAAACAACGCTACGACGCGGCAAATTTGAAAATACGCCGGCGTATCAGTAGATACGCCGGCGTATTTGAACTGTGAATCTGGCCCTATATTTTTTTCTGTATAGTACAGATAATTTTATAAGACTTTAATATATATATATATATATATATATATATATATATATATATATATATATATATATACAAAGAAGTGGAGGAGAACTGCACTCGGTATACAACAAGTACCAGCAAACAGGTCTTCCCACCATAACTTTTCTCATATATATATATATATATATATATATATATATATATATATATATATATATATATATATATATGTGTGTGTGTGTGTGTGTGTATGTGTTTTGTACAGTACTATAGTGTAGCAGTTCCACTAAACTGCCTTCTTTATGTAGCAGCCAATATACTTACAGATGTGTATAAAATTTAACAGTACACCTGGATTCAGTTGAATACAAATTAAAATGCATTAACCATCTCTTTATAACCTAAATCCATGTATTTCCTAATCCCTCATATTTCTAATGAATTGCGATGTACTATTACTATGTACTATTCATCTAGACTGGCCCACTTTGACAGGTCTCTCCCATGGCGGCCGGACAACTCCCGCACCCGTCCCCCCCCTGCCACCCAAACCCCCTCTCCCCCTTCACTAGTCGTTCTACTTTATTAGATACTGGTACTCTTATAGGCAGTTCCAGTGGGGAAGCTAGACATTATTTCACCCTGGACAAAGAATCAGTTTGGTGCCCCCCCCCTTATGGGACACGATTAGGCAGAAGTGAGAAACTCCCAGGCCATAGCTGTTGAGTCAGCTATCTGTCCCCTTCTCTGTTCCCCCCAGGTAAGCACTGCTGGAAGGGAGAGACAGAGGAGCGGAGAGGGGCAGCGGTCCGCTGTCACTGAAGCCGGCCCACTGAGCCATCGGCCCACCGGGAAACGCCCTGTAGTCCCAATGGCCAGTCCATCCCTGCTTGGAGGAATACTGAGTTTCCATTCGGGTTACATTTATATATTCATTACACAGCCTGTACTTTATATGGCAATTCTACAAGATGTAGAAACACAGGTATGTATAGCAAGTTATGCTTTACAGGTTTAGATAGGTTAGATGTTAGTTTTAGATTGTGCCTGCAAGTAGATTTATAGATTGTCGTTAGGCTGGACTTCCACTTTCAGTTTCGAGTTTTAGTTTCCTTCTATGACTCCTGGGTCCTGAACTACAGTTTGCAATCTTTTGCTAAGTGAATTTTTTCCTATAAACAAAAAAGAAAACTGAACGATACATTTGCCGCAAGAAGTTTCATTTCTTGATATCTGAAATCTGAAACACTGTAGCTGATTTCCTGGAAGAGTGGAGTGTTTACCTAGAAAAGGGGGAAACTCCAATCACATGCAATCATAAATTACAGGTAGGATTGTTATGACAGAAGAGCCTCTATCAGTCTTTTTTTTTTGTTCAATAAGTTTTTATTGAGATTAAAAGAAAAGAGAGTGTATCCACATACAGTATAACACTAGTGCATGGAGGTACATCGATCATCCAGAAACACAGTGCATTGCAGCCAAGTATAAGTAGGGATGAGCTTCGCGTTCGATACGAACGTATGTTCGACTCGAACATCGGTCGTTTGATCGTTCGTCGAAACTCAAACAAAACGGGTCGTTCGCGCCAAATTCGAGTGACGCAAAACGTCCCATAATTCAGGCAGGAGATTGTTCTTCATGCAGTGCTCTAACGTGTTGTATTGCCTGCATTAGGGATTAGCTTAAACGTAGTACTTCGTGTTATTCAACGTGTGCTAGTTAATTGCACATACACGCATTACCTGTTACTGCACGTGTGCAATTTATTTGCACAGAAACGCAGTCGCTGTTAATGCAAGTGGGCTATTGAATTGCACAGAAACGCAGTCGCTCTTACTGCGTGTGTGCTGTTTAATAGCAACTAAACACAGTTGGTGTCACTGCGTGTGTGCTGTTACATAGCACCTGAACGCAGTCGCTCTTACTGCATGTGTGCAGTTTACTAACACCTGAACGCAGTTGGTGTGACTGCGTCTGTTTTGTTACATAGCACCTGAACGCAGTCGCTCTTACTGCGTGTGTGCAGTTTACTAACACCTGAACGCAGTCGGTGTGACTGCGAACTATTTTGTTACATAGCACCTGAACGCAGTCGCTCTTACTGCGTGTGTGCAGTTTACTAACACCTGAACGCAGTCGGTGTGACTGCGCCTGTTTTGTTACATAGCACCTGAACGCAGTCGCTCTTACTGCGTGTGTGCAGTTTACTAACACCTGAACGCAGTCGGTGTGACTGCGACTATTTTGTTACATAGCACCTGAACGCAGTCGCTCTTACTGCGTGTGTGCAGTTTACTAACACCTGAACGCAGTCGGTGTCACTGCGACTATTTTGTTACATAGCACCTGAATTTTTGTGCCCCTGTGTAACAGGGGCGTCTAATAACAATTTTTGATGCAATACTTTGCACGTGGCCTAAGGCACAATTTTTCTGCCCCTGTGTAACAGGGGCGCCTAATAACAATTTTTGATGCAATACTTTGCAATGCTCCTTGTTGCGCTCCAATTACAGATATTGGGAGGGGTTGCAGTTTTGTGTTGTGCCTATGGACAAATGTTTGTGCCCCTGTGTAACAGGGGCGCCTAATAACAATTTTTGATGCAATACTTTGCACGTGGCTCTTTGTTGCGCTCCAATTACAGTATGTTTAAGGGGTGCCCTTTTTTCTACAATTTTGCTTTCACAAAAAAATAATGGCCCCCACCACCACCCCTAAAATAATCGAGATATTGTTGCCACACAGCACGTGCGCAAGCAGTATTAAATTACTTTGTTCTTATAATAATTTCATGTTGTGCAGGGACATTTCTAAACACGTGCCACTACTATAGACACACAGCAGGTGTGATATTTGAAGGAATTTTTCTTTTTTTTTTTTCACTTTAAGCATCATTAAAATCGCTGCTCCGGAAAAACGGCCGTTTTAAAAAAAAAAATTTCCATTGATACATGTTCCCTGGGGCAAGACCCGGGTTCTGAAAGATGTTTTTCAACATTAAATTGAATATTGGTCTTTAAAATTAGCGTTTTTGAATTCGAACGTTCGAGTACCATAGACTTCAATGGGGTTCTAAATGTTCGTGCGAACCCGCGGTCTGTTCGAACGTTCTGGTGCGAACCGAACCCGGGTATGTTCGGCTCATCCCTAAGTATAAGTATAAACACCAGGTGTACTGAACATTTCTCAGGCATAACCAACAGATCCTAAAAGTAACACACCAGGAATAACAACCCATTGTGCCCCATAACCTATATATACTATTCATGCAAAGTAAACCGGTAGTGGGGCCCATGCATCTATTCCGACCCTAACAGGAGAGTCCCACCTCCGTATTGAAGCAATTAGCAAAGCAAAGCATGTAGACACCCAAAAGTAGAGAAAGAGAGAGCTTGCTGGATCGAGATCGGGTTCTGGTGAGTATATAGAGGGGGGCTGAGGGGGAAGCTGGACACTGACATTTTTTACTGTCATAAATAGAGTGCATAAAAGTAAAAAACCTTCAGCCTTTAGAACCACTTTAGTTCAATGTCATTATTCCAAAAAAGACAACAAAGAAAAATTCCCAGCTCACTTACCAGCCAGCCTGCAACAAACCAAATTATCCTGTCTAACAGTTCACAGTAAAACTAGGGGTTTAGTTTGCACACATTTGCAAATATATGCGTAAGCTGCAGCGAACATGTCATGTCACCTCAGTTTACTACAGTCCGAACTCTATAAACTTTGAGAGTCTCCCAAGTCAGGGAACATACACAGTATATAATGTAATAATGGATAGATTAAGGGCAGGTATGCATGGAGGGAGTCCATCCCTCCTTATAGGTGTAGGAACGCACTGGACACCTAGCAATAGCATGGGTATCCATTGCATCCCCCTCACCAATTAACCAACAGTACAAACAAATGGAACCACCCCAACCTATGAATGGCCTTTGCAGCAAGAAGCACATGAAAGGGCGATGCATGTCAAAAGACAACAAAGAAAAATTCTTAGCTCACTTTTGCACACATTGTAAGCTGTTGTGGCCACTTCATGGCACCTCATTGTACTACAGTTCCAACTCTATACATTTTGAAAGCCTCCAAATGTTTTGATTAATATTTTATTTAGTGTCTAGTATCACTAACATGTGCCAGCTATTAATTTACTGTGTTTTCTCAAAACCGCATGTCACATTTGTATTGTGCTTTTAATGGATTGGGGTAAAAATAAATGCAATGCATAGTGCATTTTGCACCTTTTACATGCATTTTTTTCTCCCTCAGTCACCTGAGAAAAATGAAAATGCGACTTAAAAAAAAAAAACACTAATAAAGACGCATGTTGTGTTTTTGGTGCGCTACCATTGACTATAATGGAAGGTGCGTTTTTCACAAAATGTACAAAGGGTCCATGCACACTGTCTTAAAAAAAAAAAAAAACAAGTGCTCCTATAGACATTTTGTTTTGCCTAAAGAAACAGCTCAATGTTATCCTATGTGTCCGTCCACATTAGGACAATAGAGGTATATTTTAAAGGGGTTGTAAAGGTAATTTTTTTCCCTAAATAGCTTCCTTTACCTAAGTGCAGTCCTCCTTCACTTACCTCATCCTTCCATTTTCCTTTTAAATGTCTTTTTTTTCTTCTGAGAAATGCTCACTTCCTGTTCTTCTGTCTGTAACTCCACGCATTAATGCAAGGCTTTCTCCCTGGTGTGGTGAAAACCTCTTGAGGGGGGAGGGGGCAAGCAGGCAAGTCAGGAGACTCTCTACTTTGCAGATAGAGAAAGGAGCTGTGTGTTAGTTGGCGTCCTGACACTCCTGCTCGCCCCCTCCCCCCTCAAGAGGCTTTCTCCACACCAGGGAGAAAGCCTGGCATTACTGTGTGAAGTTACAGACAGAAGAACAGGAAGTGAGGATTTCTCAGAAGAAATAAGGACATTTAAAAGCAAAATTGAAGGATGAGGTAAGTGAAGGAGGACTGCACTGAGGTAAAGGAAGCTATTTAGGGGGGGGGGGGGGAATCCTTTAAGCTCAGCATTTAGAAGCAAGCAGGACTTTTCAAAAGCACAGCACTGTATTAAAACACAGCGCACAAATGTGAACAGTGGAAATGTGAAATAGAATTATACTGGAAGCCAGCAACTTGATAACCCTTTTTTTTCCGCTATCTGACAGAGCAGTTATTCATTATATGGTTAATTCCTCATGATTCAGCAGGAAGTGAACAGCTCACAAGACCTTATTCACAGGGGCGTTAAAAAAAAAAAACATTTACAACCATTTTTTTTTTCAAAGAACTTAACACAGCTGCATTTTCAACAGAGATATTCACACAGGGTTATGCACTGTATTCAGTAGACATGTGCACACTGAAATATTTAGTTTTCTTCCGAAAAATTAAATTATTTAGTTACTTCCGAAATTTGTTTTTATTTATTTTGCTTCTTTTAAAAATGCATTCGTTCGAAAATCATAATGAATTAAGGTTGAATCTGTCATTGAAGGCTTATGGTGTCTGTAGCATGTTCTAAGAAGATTCAACGGAGCATCTAAAAGATTTGATGCCGCAATCGTACATTTCCGGTGGAATGCTCCACCCACAAGCTATAGTAGAATTCTAATGTTGTATGACACTAGTAATAATTATATTTATTATTAATATTACTAGCCAACCAACATTAGAATTCTTCTATAGCCTATGGGTGAAGCATTTGACCATAAATGTCCGTTTGTGGCGATCGTATGTTTTTAGCCACTTCGTCGAATCTTCATGTCTCTATAATGTTGAATCTTCATGTCTCTATAATGTCAAATTTTTTCTCTGTATGTCGAATCTTCATGTCTCTATAATGTCGAATTCTTTCTCTGTATGTCGAATCTTCATGTCTCTATAATGTCGAATCTTTTCTCTCTATGTAGAATAATATTAGACTAATAGAGTTAGGTTAGGCACATTCAACCTCAGATTCGATAGACACAGATCGCTATTGTCACCATCATGTCAAATCTTCTATCTATATCGAACTGTTGTCACAATGAAACGAAAATAAAGCATTTTTTATGTCGGATCTTTTGGATTTTGGATTCTGCACGTTCGTTATCGTTTGTTAAAGCTAATGTGTAAATTCCCGAAATTCAGACGAAAATGCATTTGGACGAAAAACAAGTTCACATGTCTAGCATTCAGATCCTTAACCAAAACTCCTTACATATACATGTATACTATAGAGAAAATTAACAGGACAATTTTTACACATTAGAAATTGACCTACTTACTGATCATTTATGCAGTAACTTTTGTTTCTTGCCTAGTGATCAGTAACATTTTTACAGCCATGTTACAGCCGTGTGAATGCCGCCTTATAGTATCCCTTCCCTTCCAACACAGAGCAACTTAGAATCTTAGGGCCAGATCCTCAAAAGGGATACGCCGGCGTAACTGCTGTTACGCCGTCGTATCCCTGTTCTTAACTATGGAACTGATCCACAGAATCAGTTTTCCATAGTTAGGCAGAAGATCCGGCATGTTTAAGGGACTTACACTGCCGGATCTTAGGATGCAGTACCGCATCCGCCGCTGGGGGCATTTCGTGTCGAAATGCCGCCTCGGGTATGCAAATTAGCACTTACGGAGATCCACGAAGCTTTTCAGCTTCGTTTTTTCTGCGTAAGTTTTAGTTTGCAAACGCAAAATTAGGGCTGCTTTTACATGGTGTAAACTGTTTACACCTTGTAAAAACAGACCCTTCTGTCCAGCGACGCGATTTTTTTTTTTATTTGAATTTTTTTTTTCGCGCCGTATCTTTTTTTTTTCCCGACGCAACTTTATTGACCCGTCGCAATCCACAAAGCTCGGCGTAACGTAATTTTGCGCTATGCACGTCGGGAAAATGACGTCACGAGCATGCGCAGTACGGCCGGCGCGGGAGCGCGCCTAATTTAAATGGGAATCACCCCCATGAAAATAGGAACGCCTTGCGCCGGCGGAATTTAAGTTACACAGCCAAAAATTTCTAGGTAAGTGCTTTGTGGATCGGGCACTTAGGTAGAAATTTTAAGGCAGTGTAACTTAAATGGAAAAAATTAAGTTACGCCGGATCTTTGTGGATTACCCCCTTAGACCCTTCCTCTTTCCTGACTGCTTTAAGTAAAACTAAACTCTGGTTTAAGAAAAATATTATATTGAATTATGTAATCTTAACTCAAAAAGTCCCTTCTATTGCTCTCAGCCTCCTCCAAATTTCCACATTCCTCTTCTCTTTTTTTTTGCTGTGACTTGTCTTCCCTTAAGAGTGTAGCTATGAGCTATGTTCATTCTCCATGGTCTGACTGAATGTAGGAAAGTAGCAACCCTCTCTTGCTCGCTCCCAAGATTGACTATGAACTATGGACCATGGGATTTGTAGAGTGTATAGAGTGGTGCAGATGACTGCAACTAACTCATTCCAAACAAATAGAAGTGAAGGAGAATACAGGGCCAGTAGTAGTAAATGTGTATGGACTATTTTTTGAAGAATCAGGATATCTTTTAGCATCACTTTAGGTTGCTATCTTTTGATTGCATCCACAGTCACTTGATCGCAAGGAATAGTGGTAACAAACCCTAATAAATGGTCACTCTAAATATAATATATGTAGTTTCCTCTTCTGCGATGATCCCTCCCCCCACACACTGCCTTCTGGGACCTGTGTGTCCCCCAGAAGACAAGGTGGCCATTCAGAAAGTGCCGCATGACTCGCGTATATGCAGTAGGAAAGGTTCCACTGCCGGTTTCCCTTAGTTGCAATGGCAGCGCCCACACCCGAGCCGATGGACGAATCGGCCTCGGGGCGGTTGACATTGCGGGTTCCCTTGACAGGTAACACTCCTTATTAAAGGTCTACAGTATTTAAAACTGCTGACTTTTAAAAAAACTTTATTGAAGCTGGAACTCCGCTTTAAGTAGGACAAAAATACATATAAGCATACTAAATAAAACTACATAGGTGTGAAATGTGCCACTGACTGTAGTAACTGGTGACATTAAGCACAATGATCTATAGTGATAAGCAGACTGTGACTCATTACACAACAGGCAGAGCTGCCCTGTACTTTTCCATGTCTAAACATCAGTACCTTACGTATTCTCTACACAATGGGGGTTATTTACTAAAGGCATATCCACTTTGCACTACGAGTGCACTGAAAGTTCACTTGGAAGTGCAGTCGCTGTAGATCTGAGGGGAAGATCTGAAATAAGGGGAAGCTCTGCTGATTTTATCATCCAATCATGTGCAAGCAAAAATGCTGTCTTTTATTTTCCTTGCATGTCCCCCTCAGATCCACAGGGACTGCACTTCCCAGTACACTTTCAGTTGGGGCGGCTTTCTCACTGGGCGGTTTTGGGAGATGCATGTCACTTTGGGGTTCTCGGAGTGTGGGGATTTGATGCTTGAGATTGTTGGGGCTAGGGTTTTTGATGTTTGTGTTGTGGTCATAAGTGGCATACTATGTGGACTGGACTCTGCCTGCCTGCCTCCCTGCTTGTCTCTAGTGCTGCATGCAGGGGCGGTTGTGGAGGAGACGAGGTGAGCCAAGATGCATGTGGATTGGCTGGTGGCGGGGGGGTGTGTGGGGTCTTTTTGCACGGCGGCGGCGGGGGTGTTGGTGTGTGGAGATAAGGGAAGGGACTTTGGCTCTGCTGCGGTCAAGCAGCGACGATAGGGTTTTTTTTTCTGGATAAGCTGCCTGGCACATGGGGCTGCGAGTCCAAGGTGTTGGGCAGTGGGAGTTGCTCATACCCAGGCGCCCAGCAATGGGTCAGCTGGTGGGGGCCTGAGCGGCGGGGCATGGTTTCTGGTCGCCGCACCTAGGATTTGTCGAGCCCTGTATTACATCATCTATGAATCTACTGTGGACACCTCACCTGCAGATGGCCACTTATAAATAACTGTCAGTAAATGCATGGACATGGTTTTCATATTTATTATCAACTTAAACCATACACATAAAGTCTAAGCTTAGTGGGGAGGTAAGGCAGCTAGCAGAAACATCAAGATATGGCAATCCCAATAAATATGTAAATACATTTCAGCACCAAAAGTAATCAAATCAATCATGATAATACCAAATCCATTAGTGCTGATAATAAATCCATTATGAGAAATCCTTCAGTGCACATAAATCAATAATGAAATACATTTTTACATAAGTATCTCCCAAAAGTGAGTACACCCCTCACATTTTTGTAAATATTTTATTATATCTTTTCATGTGACAACACTGAATAAATTACACTTTTCTACAATGTAATGTAGTGAGTGTACAGCTTGTATAACTGTGTAAATTTGCTGACCCCTCAAAATAACTCAACACGCAGCCACTAATGTCTAAACCGCTGGAAATAAAAGTGAGTACACCCCTAAGTGAAAATGTCCAAATTTGGCCCAATTAGCCATTTTCCTTCCCCGGTGTCATGTGACTCGTTAGTGTTACAAGAACTCAGGTGTGAATGGGAGTAGGTGTGTAAAAGTTGGTGTTATCATCACTCTCACTCTCTCATACTGGAAGTTAAACTTGGCACCTCATGGCAAAGAACTCTCTGAGGATCTGTAAAAAATAATTGTTGCTCTACATAAAGATAGCCTAGGCTATAAGAAGATTTCCAAGACCCTGAAACTGAGCTGCAGCATGGTGGCCAAGACCATACAGCAGTTTAAGAGGACAGGTTCCACTCAGAACAGGCCTCGCTATGTTCGACCAAAGAGGTTGAGTGCATGTGCTCAGCGGCATATACAGAGGTTGTCTTTGGGAAATAGACGTATGAGTGCTGCCAGCATTGCTTTGCTGCAGAGGTTGAAGGGGTGGGGGGTCAGCCTGACAGTGCTTAGACCATACGCTGCACATTGCATCAAATTGGTCTATAGACCAAATTGGTATAAAGAATATCTCCTAAACCTGTACGGTTTAGGAGATATTCCCCCCGCAATGCGCCGCTGATTGCAGCGGCGCATGCGCAGGGGGGATCCTCGGCTAAAGGACCGGCAGCCGCCGGACCTTGCCGAATTGAAATCTCCCGCGCGCATGCGCGGGAGTGACGTCATCGCCGCTCCAGCCGATCACAGCGCTGGAGCGGCGATACCCGGAAGACACGCCGAGTCAAGTCATATATCTCGCTCGGCGTGGACCAGGTAAGTTTCCTACACCTCGTTTTGAGGTAAGTATTTCATAATGAGCTAATATGCGGTGCATACTAGCTCATTATGGCTTTTGCTTTTCAGGTGAACAAAAAAAAAAATGTTTTGCAGGAGTAAATCCTGTGTCATTTTCTTATACTATATTTAGGACTGGTAATAAATATATAAAAATAGATAAAAGCACCAAAAATAACATCAATCCTTATATCAATACATGATAATATAAATACATCAGTGTTGATAATAACTTCACTATGAGAAATCCTTCAGTGCACATTGATCAATAATGCAATCTATTTTCAGATATGTATAAACTAATAAATAAATAATTGTATTTAATCATTAGATATTATTTAAATATGAAATCTAAACTGCAGCATTAAAAATGAAAAATAAAAGACACCATGGGGGTTATTTACTAAAGGCAAATCCACATTGCACTACAAGTGTAAACTACAAGTGCAAAGTGCACTTGGAAGTTCAGTCGCTGTAGATCCAAAGGGGGACATGCAAGGAAAATATTTTTTTTTTAGCTTGCACATGATTGGATAATAAAATCAGCAGAGCTTCCCCTCATTTCAGATCTACCCCTCAGATTTACAGTGACTGCACTTTCAAGTGCAGTTCGCACTTGCAGTTTGCACGTGTAGTGCAAAGTGGATTTGCCTTTTGTAAATAAAAACCCAAAGGGGTCATGGTAGTACAATTGATTTAGTTACTGATGACTGCAAGCTGTTAAAGGAGTTGTAAAGGAAAACATTGTTTTGCCTAAAATGAATGTCTGCAAGGTAGGAAGCAGGAAGTGAAGAGAACAGAGAAGAAATAGAGCAACTTCTGAGCAAAAACGAACAATGAGGAAATGAAAAGAGGAATGTTTGCAGGTAAAGGATGCTTATTATGAAAAAAAATGTTTTCCTTTACAACCCCTTTAAGGGCCCTGATGCAGCAATGCAACCACAAACCATAACATTGCACAACAATGCTTCACAGTTGGTAGGAGGTTCTTCTCCTAAATTTCTGTTTTCGGTCCTAGCGTCCACTGAATTTTTTTTATATATATATACATACACACACAATTGTGTGAAAAAGTATTTGCCCCCTTTTAGATTTGCATATTTGTCACACTCAAATGACTCAGATCATCAAACAAATTTTATTACTACACAAAGATAACCCGAGTAAATACAAAATGCCAAGTTTTAAATGATGGTTTCATTTATTAAGGCAAAAAGCTGTCCAAACCTGCCTGGCTTTATGTGAAAAAGTAATTGCCCCCGAAACCTAATAACTGGTTGTGCCACCCATGGCGGCAACAACTGCAATCAAGCGTTTGATATAACTTTCAGTGAGTTTTTCACATTGCTGTGAAGCAATTTTGGCCCACTCTTCTTTGCAGAATTGTTTTAATTGGAGGGTTTTCTAGCATGGACGACCTGTGTAAGGTCATGATAAAGCATCTCAATTGGATGTAAGTCTGGGCTTTGACTAGGCCACCCCAAAACCTAAATTTTGCTTTGTTTGAACCATTTGAAGGTGGACATGTTGTTGTGCTTGGATCATTGTCCTGCTGCATAACCCAAGTGCACTTGAGCTTTAGGTGACAAACTGATGGATGGACTGTGATGCAATTGCCTATATGTCTCAGTTTAATGCTCCCTGCTAGCCATGTGTGTAGAGGTAGAAAGGAATTTCATGTGTGATTCATTCCTCTACCAGGTTATTGACGTGCTAATGTCCCCTCACTATTTCTAAAGGTTAATTGATCTATTGTGTTGTGTGAAGGAGATCTGTGTTTAAGTGGCTTGTGTTAATTATTCTGATTGCTCCATTGTGGTAATTATCTCTCTATATGCGGGGTCGAGCTGTCTAGTTAATGTATTCAGTACAACTAGTAATCAGCGTCACTGATCGGCTCCGTCGTGTCTGCCTAATCATCTGTATGGAAGCCCCAGTGTGAGGGGGCGGAGATTTGTCATTGTAACAGTTTTGGAAATTACATATAAGCTGTGTGTTATAACATTAAAGTCTGTCTTGTTCTAGCAGTAAGCCTGGACTCATGTGTGGCTTAATGGGCGATCTCAGGAATATTCCTCCTAGTGGAATATTGGGTGATGTTCTTATGGAAGAAGGGAATCTTTGACGGGGATATCATACCAATACCGTCACAAATGGTTGGCAGCAGCGGGATTTTCCCTTCTATTCCCCTTTACATCCGGATTCCAAGCAGACACTGGAAGAACTACTGGAAGTTCGTGGAAGGATTGCTAGCAACAAAACCAAGCGGGTCATCATAGCAGAATAATTGGAGCTAGACCAGGAGGATGGGATTGCAGCAACGCCAGCAGTACAAGAGATGGAGAGACCAGTGATTCAGGAGGAGTCACCAACCAACAAGCTAATGAGAGAGAAGCTAGCTTGGTTCGGTCCGAACCCAACAGCGGATGTGGTGCTGAAAGTGATGGACCTGTTAGCAGAGGAGGCAAAAAAAATAAGAGACGCAGAGCTACAGTTAAAACTGGCAGCAGTCCAACAAGCAGCCGCACATTCTCCAAACAGTGAGTACAGCACAGCAGACGCAAGGAAGATTCCGTTTAGCGCTTTTAAAGCTTTTGATGAAAAGGACTGTGAAATTGATAACTACCTGGCAGATTTTGAGAGACAATGTAACCTGCACCAAATAGCTAGAGGAGAGTGGGTTGCAATATTGTCAGGCAAACTGTCAGGCAAAGCTTCTGATGCTTTCCGGACCGTGCCAGATCAGGATATCCATAGCTACGCCAGGGTTAAAGAAGCGCTCCTGGCTCGTTATGCAGTAACCCCAGAGTCCCACCGACAGAAGTTCAGGGACTCACGCAAAACCACGAAAGACTCTTACACGGAATGGGCATGTCAGTTGTCCCTGTCGGCCTCTAACTGGGTTAACAGCAGCCAGGCCACCACCGCAGAGGACATTTTGCAACTAATGCTCCTGGAGCAATTTTACAATCACATCCAGACGGACGTCAAAGACTGGGTGAGAGATCGCAGGCCCATGACTCTACCAGAGGCCGCAAAGTTGGCGGATGTATATGCGGATACTCGACAGACAAACCAGGTCACACCACGGGTACAACCTCCACGACCAACGGTGCCCTCACACCCACCAGCCGCTAGATACCAACCTCCTAACAGACCGGTGACATCTAGCCCTCGCTATCCACGCCAGGAGGACAACGAACGGCGCTGCTTCCGGTGCAAACAGCTGGGTCACTTCAAGCAGAATTGCCCCATGAACGACAACACCAGGTCAAATTGGTCTCAACCTGGGTACCGCCCACCAGCAGCAGCCCATTGTGTAGACTCGGCTTGGGATCTCCAGGAGCTGGGTCCGGAAGAACCATTGGACACCATTTACGAATTCCTCACGGTACAATCTGGTATTACGGACAACAGGGAACACCATTGTCAGCTGGTCATGGGTGACAGCCATGAGCCGGAGGGGCCCTGGAGGGAGCTGGGCAGAAAGAGGCACCGCCGGCTACCCCCCAAGAAGAAGAGGTCCTGGAAGCCGCATAACAAGCTGACCTGGGAGGAGAAGAAGCGACTGGAGGAGAGGGAGTCGCAGCGGGCGTCCCAGATGGGGGCCGAGATGTTCACCAAGGGCCCACCGGTGGCCCCTTACACCACCACCCAGTTCCTGATGATGAAGGACCATGTGGAGAGCCTGCAGGACATGAGCAAGCAGGATCTGATCCGTGAGTACATAGAGCTGGAGGAGTGCATAAGCCGAATGGAGGCGGGCTGACCCCCCCAGGCTCCATGAACTGGAGATGGAGCTGGAGAAGCTCAAAGAGGAGAACCGGCGGCTGCGGAGGGAGAAGAGGGTGGCTGACCCTATGGGGCACTGATCCCCCCCCCCCACCCGTACTCTGAGCACCAGTGCTACAGCATTTCAACAAATATAACTTTTTCTTTTTATGAAATCTCCTGTGATTGTCACTTCAGAGCCATAACCTGCCCCTCCCATAGCGGGACACCTAGACGGCGGCGCACAGACCCATTCGCCGTCTTCACACTGACTTCTGGTGACTCTGCAGATCGCACAAAGACTTGGGGACTGACCGGCGTGTGATCTGACGACCCGGTGGCATACCTGAGTCGGAAGCAGTTGCCAAGGGAGGTCAGTCATGCCAAACGGAGTTAACCTCAGACTAAAAGCTCTGAACCCGTCAACCCTACTGGACCAGGGAAGGTCCAACCGGGTTTGCCGGAGCAGGGAGGAAAAGGGGGGCCATTGTGATGCAATTGCCTATATGTCTCAGTTTAATGCTCCCTGCTAGCCATGTGTGTAGAGGTAGAAAGGAATTTCATGTGTGATTCATTCCTCTACCAGGTTATTGACGTGCTAATGTCCCCTCACTATTTCTAAAGGTTAATTGATCTATTGTGTTGTGTGAAGGAGATCTGTGTTTAAGTGGCTTGTGTTAATTATTCTGATTGCTCCATTGTGGTAATTATCTCTCTATATGCGGGGTCGAGCTGTCTAGTTAATGTATTCAGTACAACTAGTAATCAGCGTCACTGATCGGCTCCGTCGTGTCTGCCTAATCATCTGTATGGAAGCCCCAGTGTGAGGGGGCGGAGATTTGTCATTGTAACAGTTTTGGAAATTACATATAAGCTGTGTGTTATAACATTAAAGTCTGTCTTGTTCTAGCAGTAAGCCTGGACTCATGTGTGGCTTAATGGGCGATCTCAGGAATATTTCTCCTAGTGAAATATTGAGTGATGTTCTTATGGAAGAAGGGAATCTTTGACGGGGATATCATACCAATACCGTCACATGGACATTCTCCTTTTCTGGTAGAGCTCAGAATTATTATTATTATTATACAGGATTTATATAGCACCAACAGTTTGCGCAGCACTTTACAACATCAGGGAAGACAGTACAGTTACAATACAATTCAATACGGGAGGGATCAGAGGGCCCTGCTCGTTAGAGCTTACAGCCTAGAACTCATAGTTCCATCAATTATAGTAAGTTGTCCAGGTCCTGAAGCTGCAAAGCAGCCCCAGACCATCACACTACCACCACTATGTGGTAGTGTGACTGTTGGTATGATGTTCTTGTTATGAAATGCTGTCTTAGTTTTATGCCAGATGTAACAGGAGCCACACCTTCCAAAAAGATTTTATTTTGTCTCATCAGTCCACAGAATATTTTCCTAAATGACTCGGGGATAATCAAGATGTTTTTTTGGTAAATATGAGATGAGCCTTTGTGTTCTTTTTGGTCAGCAGTGGCTTTGGTCTTGGAAATCTCCTATGGATGCCATTTTTTCTCAGTCTCTTTCTTATTGTTGAATCATGAACACTGATCTTACCTTAGGCAAGTGAGGCCTGCAGTTCTTTAGATGATGTTCTGGGTTCTTTTATGACCTCCTGGATGAGTCGTCGTCATGCTCTTGGAGTAATTTTTGTAGGTCGGCCACTCCTGGGAAGGTTCACCCTTGTTCCAAGTTACAGGTATCTCCATTTGTGGGTATCGGCTCTGCCTGTGGTTCACTGGAGTTCCAAAGACTTAGAAATTACTTTGAAACCCTTCCTAGACCCACACATGTACATTACTTTGTTTCTAATCTGTTCTTGATAGATCGATTTAAATTCCTCAAGTTCCTGCTGAACTGGCCACATTTTATTTTGTCTATTATTGTGCAGACTGGGGGGGATTGTGCTGACTGGGGGGAGGGGGGGTTGTGCTGACTGGGGGGAGGGGGGATTATACATGCTCTGGACAGTGGTCTGAGAGGAGGCCTGTAATGCACACAGTGCTCTGTATGGTGGTCTGAGGGGAGTCCTGTAATGCACACAGTGCTCTGTACGGTGGTCTGAGGGGAGTCTTGTAATGCACACAGTGCTCTGTACGGTGGTCTGAGGGGAGTCCTGTAATGTACACAGTGCTCTGTACGGTGGTCTGAGGGGAGGCCTGCTCACAGGCGCAAAATGTTGCAAAACTCCACCAGTATTTTATGTTGCTTTTGTTCCTGTAACATTTGTAGTCTTATAACAGTTGGCTATTAATATTTGATTATTTATGTTCAAAGGTATCCACGTGAGTGTTTCTCGACTCCAGTCCCCAAGGTGCCCCAACAGGTCATGTTTTCAGGATTTCTCTCAGATGAAACGGCTGTGGTAATTACTAAGGCAGTAAAACTGATCACATCACTTGTGCAAAATAGTGGAAAACTTAAAAACATGACCTGTTGGGGCACTTTGAGGACTGGAGTTGGAAAACACTGTCCTACGTGTCGTTACCATTAAATCTTTTACTATTCTGAATTGTTCATTTATATTGTTGTTGTTGAACCAAAATTCTTTGGTAAGAATAAAATACAAAACATGCATTGAAAAGTGTTTTTTCTCTATTTTATCTTCTTAACATTTGTTAGTCATACCCCCAAAAATTCTAAGAAGTATCTTTTTTTTTTATCTCATGGACAAAATGTGAAAAGCTCCTTGGTGTTTTCTGTGGAGCCGCCCATCAACACACAAGCCTAGAGGCAGAAAATTGCTGCCTCTCCATGTCACAAGTCAAGTCAAGCATGTTTGAACAGAGCCATCCCCTTATCTGTTAGGCATGGTGGCAGCTGAGTGAGGACAGGAAAACACAGGCCCAAGGTGAGATTACGTACCTGAGCCAGAGATCTTTGCCCCACATCACTGTGCGGTGGTGTCATTGGTGGGACTAAAGTCTTGTACACACAATGAGAGACAAATGATCATCCCTTTTTTTGCATGCTAGTCTCATATCGAAAACATAACAGGTTACTAAAGTTACGAAAATTCTCGTACGACAGAATACAACTTCGGGAACTGATGTAATCGGAGAACTGATGTTATCGGAGAACTGGAGAAAGTGCAGAGAAGGGCAACCAAACTGATAAGAGACATGGAGTAGCTCAGCTATGAGGAAAGATTAGAGGAACTGAATTTATTCACTCTTGAGAAGAGGAGAATTAGGGGGGATATGATCAACATGTACAAATATATAAGAGGTCCATACAGTGAACTTGGTGTTGAGTTATTCACTTTACAGTCAACACTGAGGACAAGGGGGCACTTTTTACGTCTAGAGGAAAAGCGATTTCACCTCCAAATACGGAAAGGTTTTTCCACAGTAAGAGCTGTGAAAATGTGGAACAGACTCCCTCCAGAGGTGGTTCTGGCCAGCTCAGTAGAATGCTTTAAGAAAGGCCTGGATACTTTCCTAAATGTACATAAAATAAAATAACTGAGTACTAAGATTTGTAGGTAAAGTTGATCCAGGGTAAATCCGATTGCCTCTCGGGGGATCAGGAAGCAATTTTTTCCCCTGCTGTAGCAAAATGGGTCATGCTCTGCTGGGGTTTTTTGCCTTCCTCTGGATCAACTGTGGGTATGAAGTTGGGTGTATGGGATTGTACTGTGTTTTTTATTTTGTTTGTTTATTTTTTGTGGTTGAACTGGATGGACTTGTGTCTTTTTTCAACCTGACTAACTATGTAATGTGTTTTTGAGCATGCATGGTCTTGGTCTTCTGATTTTTTTCCGAACTAATTCTGTACTGATAAAACAAAGATTGTTAGTTCTGCTATCATACGAAAAAAATGTGTTTGTTCCTTTGGATAATTTTACATGAACTCTCAAAAGCTGTGTACTAATGATCAGATTATCGGGCGGTTGCTCCAAAAACTTTATTTTTCGTCCGATTTTCTCATCATGTGTACTAGGCATAAGTAGCTTCTGTTGGTTAGGAGATCACTCCACCAAGCATTGCTACTGTTGAACAGGGCCAAGTCCTGGTACAAGTGTTCCATCGGTCGGCAGTGGGACACAGCCCGAATTATGTTTAAATATCTGCACAGTCCCACAGGATCTGGGATAATTGAGGTACTTGCCTTGGGTGGCTTAAACAAAATGTTTTGGGGTACCCCACTCTGCCAATAAATTGTTACTATTCATTTCAGTAACACATGTACAACTCACACCTGTAGATATAAATAGAAATGCCATGTCATAAATATGCCTGTGACAAACGGAAGCACAAAGAGAGATCACAACAAGGCACACAAGTTAGGACATGTGGGGTTTATTGCAAGTATTTTGCTTCTGCTTGTACCCGCAGCCAAGAGTTTTTCCATTTCTATGCCCTTTTTCTATTTAGTACAGGGGTGTGTTTTTAATGCTTGCCACACATTTCTTGATTTCTCTCATTGAGCCCCACTGAGTAAACAAGAGTAATTATGTTAAACAGTGTGGATAAAAGAATCTGCAATGCCAGCTGCCTGTATATGATTGGCCGTTCAGCTGAACATTTTTCACTTATCTTCTTTGATTTATTTTATTTAATTCAAAGTTTACTGAGATGAATGGTGCCTAAAGGTCCAATTTTGTCTTCTGCGCTGTTTGCCTCATGAGGAACTCAAGAATCAGGGTTTGGCCAAATGGCTGGTGCCACGGTGTCTGCATTATGCTAGGGTATAGTTACTGTATAACAAATTTTCATAGCAGATTTGCCCAGTGAAATTGCATACACATACATTCTGTGCAAATGGGGGAAAAACATTACTATAGGTGTTAAACGGCTTCTATGAACGAAGCAGCTGGACAGAAAAGGTAAACATAGTCAGTCTCTTTTGATGAGAGCCTGTGACAGCCCATTAGTAGCATTAACCCATGCAGCTGCACCAATAGATTACAGGATGGGTGGGGGTTTGAAGGATGAAGGAAGATTTTATTATCAGCCATATGCTTCAATGTAATAATACATTTCAGTATGATTCAATGTGATATGTTTCACAAGCATTTTTTTGGCTGTAGAATTGTAGTTAAACTACTTTTTAGATTATTATTATTATTATTATTATTATTATTATTATTACTTTTTAGATTTTTTACAGTATTATACTCATTTCAGATTTAGAACATTCATAATTATAATATAATTGATAAATTAAATAGTGGACTCTAGAACTAGTGGTATTTCCTTCATGGGGCACTAGAACTAACGAGAGAGATTGAAGTATGGAAAAACTAGGAGATAGGAAAAATTTGATATTTTTAGTGGTTTTGGGTAGTGTGGGCTGCTTAGAGCAGTGTGATGCCAGCATCAACCCAGCCTTTATTCTGCCTGGCAGGATCCAGCTGGATGAAGATGTCATTATTCATGCACAATGTATGTCACAAATACATGATTTTGTTTTTTATTATAAACAGAAAAATCAGCCCTTCTCGACGAGATTAAAAGAGAAATTAAAACTATATACAATAGACCAATATCGTGGTTTGGGAGGATAAATGTGGTAAAAATGGTACTTATCCCCAAAATTTTGTATAAATTCCAAATGGTCCCAATTTATTTGCCCCCGTCATATATCAAAATAATTAACTCCCTTCTAATGAAATACATATGGAACAATAAAAAACACAGAGTCTCTGCCCAAACTCTAAAACGAACTAAGAAAAAAGGCGGCCTGGCTGTACCTGACATTAGATTATACTATAACGCTTCGGTCCTCACACGGGTCATAGAATGGGCTAAAGAGTCACAGGATAAAAGGTGGATAAGTATTGAATGCACTTTAGCGAGGGCACAGTTAGGGAGATTAATCTGGAACCCCCCACATTTTAGAACCCTACACACGTCAACACACGCAAGTACACATAACGCTTTAAGGATATGGGATCGATTACACAAACAATTAAAAACTAAATTCAACTCACCCCTTATAGATTTGAAAGAAAACGAATATTTTGCACCTGGGACTAAAGCGGTAGGTGGTAAGTGGATTAAAAATAGAACACAGTTAAAAGACATAACACTAGAGGGCAAAATTATGGCCCTACACGAAATCAGGATTGAAATGGAGGCACTCAGCGAGTGGAGATACCTTCAGTTGGTGTCATTCGTTAAGTGCCTCCCACACCCATTAAGGTCACGAGAGGAGTACACTATACTGGAACAGATGTGCAGTACCGAAAGCTCAAAAGGAAATATCTCCAAAGTATATAAATATTTGCAGAAAATAGACGAGTCGGATACGCTAAACTACATACAGAAATGGGAGGGAGACCTAGGAGTTCCAAGGGGGAAGACGACAATAGGGAGAATCCTTAATTTGACTCATACTTCGGCGGTTGATGTAAAAACCGCCGAGATGAACTTCAAGTGTCTGACAGGATGGTACAATACCCCAGATAAAATGGCCAAATTCGGAGTAGGGGAGTCAGAGGAATGTTGGAGAGGATGTGAGGCAAGAGGAACGATGGCCCACCTGTGGTGGGACTGCGTAAAAATCAAAACGTTCTGGGGAAAAGTTTTGGCCTTGATAAAGGAGATAACTAAAAAAGAATTGGAAAATAACCCTTGGATAGTCCTCTTTCACGGGGGAGAAATGCCAGTGAACGAATATAGGGGATCACTAATTCCGCATTTGTTGAACTCCGCGAAACGATTGATACCCCTAAAATGGAGAAACCCGGTAAGCCCGCAAATATGGGAGTGGTTTGACTCTGTAGAGGGTACTTATAGGAGGGAGAAAGTAAAATACGGTGTCGAAAAGAAACAGGCAGGAAATAAGGATATTTGGGAAACATGGATTGATTTAAAAAAGTCTCGGAAATACGCAGAAAATATGAGAGAGGAATAAGAATGCAGCATTACAGGAAATCAAAATACTAGGTGGAGTCGGGAGATGGTCCGGGAGGGGTGGGAAGGGTAGTGGGGGGGGGGGGGGGGGGAGGGGAGGGACGAGGATGGGGTGCTGCGCCACGTTATCACGTAATGATAGCATGTTGGACCGAGTATATATGAGGAACGCCTTAGCCCGTTTAAATTGTTAAAGGGCTGAAAGAAGCTATGTTTATAATAAATAAAAAAAAAAAAAACTATTAAGCAATATGCAAATAGCAGAATAACAAATATAGAATCAAGCAAAAAAAAAAAAAAAATAAAATAAAATAAACCACCACAAATGATGCTATACCTGAAATAGAGACGGAATTATGAATAAAATCATGAGCAGGTCTCTTGCTGTGGTTATGTCTGACGTGGAAAAAAAAAAAAAAAAAAAAAATAAACAGAAAAATCCTGGCCCACACACATATAAAGTCATTTCCAGGCATTGTGGAATTTGCAGAGCACTGATGCAAGACTATGATGGAAGGGAGATCAGTGCCTTTAAAGTGTAGTCTGTAATTATAGCCTGGTTTCAGCTCCTACAATTGTGCGGAAAGGAAAATAAGGGGAATAACCAGGTCTCCGGGGAGACTGGAGCAGAACTTGTTGGCTGATATGGAAAATGGTTCAAATACTAAGTAGTTCATATGGACAGGGTTGTCTGTGAAGGTTTGCTTTAAAGTGTTGCAACAACAAATGGCTTGTTCATAATTTATTTCAGGAAATCCCCTTCTCCGCTCAGCATTATCATGCAGATGTTACAGTACATGGTTTAATTAAGATCCTTCTTCAAAAATAAAATCCTCATCACACCACCTCTGTAGACAGTAAAAGAAAATGATTGCAAAGAAAAAATGTAAAGGTTTATTACAAACTGTTTCCCTGTCCCTTGTTTTTAACCAGCTGCCGCTACTAACAAATGATCAAACCATGATCAAAAGAAGTTATTATGATGTTCCCCTAATGTTACAGATGTGAACACACCCCAAAAATTTACATTAATTTAATATTTACAGTAATAATCGGGAAATAAAATGCATAATTTACTGGTTGAATTAGATGGATTTGTGTCTTCATTCAAACTGACTAACTGAGGGGGGTGTCTGTACTGAGGGGGGTCTGTACTGCTGGGGGGTCTGCACTGAGGGGGGTATCTGTAACTGAGGGGGGTCTGCACTGAGGGGGTGTCTGTAACTGAGGGGGGTCTGCCTTGAGGGGGGTGTCTGTAACTGAGGGGGGTCTGCACTGAGGGGGTCTGCACTGGGGGGTCTGTTGTCTGTACTGATGGGGGGTCTGCACTGAGGGGGGTGTCTGTAACTGAGGGGGGTCTGCATTGAGGGGGTGTCTGTATTGCTGGGGGGTCTGCACTAAGGGAGGTCTGCACTGAGGGGGGTCTGCACTGAGGGGGGTCTGCACTGAGGTGGGGGTGTCTGTACTGATGGGGGGTCTGCACTGAGATGGGGGTGTCTGTACTGATGGAGCAGTCTGCTCTGAGGTGGGGGTGTCTGTATTGAGGAGGAGGTTTATACTGAGGGGGTCTATATTGATGGAGGGGGGTCTGTACTTAGTGGGGGGGTCTGTACTGAGGGAGGGGATCTATACTGCGGGAGGGGGTTTGTAGTTAGAGGAGGGGGGTCTATAATGTGGGGAACTATAGTTGGTGGGGGGTGACACCATTTTTTTTCACACCGGGGGACACCAACCCTAGTGACGCCACTGCCAGGAACTATGAACTATTTGCTGCCAAATAATAATAGGACCAGGAGACATGATAAAGTGTTTGCATACATTACATTACCGACATGTGGAAGAAATGCACCTTGAAACTTCTTACACTTTTTGATAATTTTATTGTCCTTGTACCCGAATCATCCCATAGAATTGCCACAAATATACAAAACATTAATTTTAGTCAATGAAATGTTCTATGAACCTGTCACCTACAAACGATCACTTGGTTAAGCAACAATTTTCTTATTAGACAAATGCAGCTTTTTACTAGCTTTTCTAAAATGATTTAGAAGTGTATTACAAGCAGTTTACAGCTTTAGCCGTTTTTGTTTAGCCAACAGAAAGCACTAGGGGGAAGGAGAGCGAGAGGAAATTAGGGGTGTAGAGCTGTCATTTGAGCCTTTTACAAGTGTTTTTCTGCTCAAGTCAGAAATGTCTATTGAAATCAATGAGGCCAAAAACACTTGTAATCTGCCAAAAATAAGCTCATTACTTTTTTGAGCTTCAGGCGTTTTGCTTAAGGAGACATAACGCTCTTATGTGAACTAGAGACATTGAAATTAATGGGATTTGGGTTGTTGAGTGTTTTAGAGCTACAAGCTTCAAGCAGAAAATCGTTCAGGTTTGAACGGGGCCTTAAAGGAGTTGTAAAGGAAAAAATAGTTTTGCCTAAAATTAATATCTGCAAGGTAGACAGACAGACAGAATAGTGTAATGATTCTGTTAAAAAACGAGTAAATACCTATTAAATTCCTTCATCTATATCACCTCCCGGCTCCCGCGTTCTAGTTTCTGTTCTCTCATTCACTTCCTGGTTTGCGGCGCTCGTTCATGTAAAAACTAAATTTCCCGGTATGAATTGCGGCACGCCCAGTAATTCACACCTCCTGCCACACAGATGTAGTTCCCAGGAGGGGGCGAGCACGTCACTGACCACCGCAGTAAAGCCTCCACTCACGGTGGTCAGTAACAATCAGACAAGCAGGAAGTGAACAGAACAGAGAAGAAATAGAGCAACTTCTGATCAAAAACGAACAATGAGGAAGTGAAAAGAGGAATGTCTGCAGGTAAAGGATGCTTATTATGAAAAAATAATTCCTTTACAACCCCTTTAAGGTTTGGTAAAGTAAGATCTGTCATTTTCTTTTTGTTGTGATAATATACTTTCAGCCCTAAGCCTAGTACACATGGTCGGAATGTAGGCCGCATTTAGCCCGTGTATATGGCAGCCAGTCCAACAGAAGCCATTCGAAGGCCCATGATAGAAAAAGGTCTGCCGACTGCCTCCTGATTAACACTCTCAGCCAATGGCTAAGAGCACTGACTGGATTGTTCTGATGGGGAGACCGTCCCCCTCTCACAACACAATAGAACAGCAGAGGAGATCGCTGTACTAACATTGGATTGCAACTGAGCTGTCAGTATTTTTTTTTTCCTTCAATCCATTGGGTTGAAAAAAAAAAACTAGTGGTGCGTACTAGGCTTTAGACTTCATACATACTGGATGCTTTTAATGCAGTTGCATGTTAGCCTATGTGTCTATCATTTCTATGCACTAATAGGTAGATTCACAAAGAGTTAGGCCGCTTATCAGTAGATAAGCCGACCTAACTCTGAATCTACGCCAGCGTTTGTTTAAGTGTATTCTCAAACAGAGATACACTTAAACAAAGCTAAGATAGGCCGGCTTGCGCCGTTCTATCTTAGCTTGCAATGTTTTTGATGGGCGCTAGATGGCGCTTCCATTGCGGCCGGTGTAGATTATGTAAATGAGGGGATACGCCGATTCACGAACGTACACCAGGCCTACACCGTCGCATTACGTCGTTTCCGTAAGGCCTTAGGCGGCCTAAAGTTATTCCACCTATGAGGTGGAATAACAATGTTAAAGTATGGCCGCCGTTCCCGCCGCGAGGTTCGAATTTTTTACGTCGTTTGCGTAAGTCGTCCGCGAATCGGGAGTTACGTCGTTTACGTCCGCGTCAAAATCAATAGGCCCGTACGGCCTACTTAGCCACAATGCGCACTGGGAAATGTAGTCTCCCGGCGCATGCGCAGTGTCAAAAAACGTCAAAAAACGTAAGGTCAAGCCTCATTTCCATACAACACGCCCCCCTCCAAGTCATTTGAATTAGGCGCCCTTACGCCCGCTCGTTTTAGGCTACACCGCCGTAGATTAGCAGGTAAGTGGTTTGTGAATCACTACTAGCCTAACTAATTTACGGCGGTGTAGCCTAAACAGGCTAGGCTAGGCCGCCCTAAAGTTAGGGCAATGTTTGTGAATCTACCTAATACTGTATAAGCATTTATAGGAGTCTACAGGCAGAGGCTTTTAGACTCCGTTCACACTGGGGCGGCTTCAAAGTCACCAGACTTCTCTAATAGAAGTCAATGCAAGCCACTCCGAAGTTGCCCCCAAGTAGCCGTTTTCTAAGTCAGAGCGACTTGAGTCGCTCAAATTAGAACGGTTCCATTGCGCTGAATGGAGCACGACTTGTCAGATGACTAAGTCACCTGACAAGTTGCCCCAGTGTGAACCAAGCCTCAGAGACAAACAAAAGGCTATTATCAGCAAGGTGGATGCTCAGTCAGTTGTAGACTAGACGTTCAAGGAGTTTGGATAAAAAGGGGATAAAAAGGGGAGCAAGGAGATGGGGCGTAGGTTGTTAAGATTGGATGGGTCCAGTGAGGGCTTTTTAAGTATGGGCCTGACTAGTGCATATCTCAAAGACGACAGAACAGAGGGAGAGATTAAAGATGTGGGTAAGAAAGTGTATAATAGAGCCAGAGGGTGAATGTAGCATTTGCGAGGGAACATGATCCAGAGGGCAGGTGGTAAGATGTACATTAGCAAGTAATTTAGCAACCTCGTCTATAGTTGTGGAGTTAAAAGAGGGAAGTAATGATTGTACCTGTTGGCATGAGGTGTAAAGCAAGGAGGGTATCTGAACAGTAGCGATCTCCTCGCAAATTGCTTCAATCTTCTGTTTGAAGTGATTGCCGATCTCCTGGGCAGTAAGTGAGTTAATGAGTGGAGGCAGTCGAGGTCGAAGGAGAGAGTAGAGAAGGTAGAGAAGAGTTGACAGGGATGGGATGATAAGTTTTTAATGAAAGTGATGAAATAAGTCTGCTTGGCAGTGAGGAAGCTGGAATTGTATTTTTGGAGGGCAGATCTATACTGTATACTGTACAAAGTAAGGTCCGTTGGCTTGGACCATAGGGTGAGTACATGGATTGGGAACTGGCTACAGGGGTGAGTTCAGAGGGTAGTGATAAGTGGGGAGTACTCGGAATGGTCCCGGGGTGGTAAGTGGGGTCCCGCAAGGGTTCTGTCCTGGGACCAATCCTATTTATTTATTAATAAATGACCTGGAGGATGAGATAAAAAGCTCAATCTCTGTATTTGCGGACAATATCAGTAGCAGGGCAACAATTTCTCCATTGGATGTGGGAACTTTGCAAGAAGATCTGAACAAATTAATGGGGTGGGCAACTACGTGGCAAATGAGGTTTAATGTAGAAATATGTAAAATAATGCATTTGGGTGACAAAAATATTAATGCAATCTACTAACTAGGGGAGGAGCCTCTGGGGGAATCAAGGATGAAAAAGGACCTGGGGGGTCCTAGTAGATGACAGGCTCAGCAAAGGCATGCAATGCCAAGTTACTGCAATCAAAGCAAACAGAATGCTGGCATGCATTAAAAAGAGTATTAACTCAAGAGATAAAATTATAATTCTCCCGCTCCACAAGACTCTGGTCCGGCCTCACCTGGAGTATGCTGTCCAGTTCTGGGCTCCAGTCCTCAGGAAGGATGTGTTGGAACTGGAGAGAGTCCAGAGAAGGGCACCAAAACTAATAAAGGGACTGGAGGATATTAGTTATGAGGAAAGGTTACAAGCACTGAACTTATTCTCTCTGGAGAAGAGACACTTGAGAGGGGATATGATTTCAATGTACAAATACCGTACTGGTGACCCCACATTAGAGATAAAGCTTTTCTGCGAAAGGAAATTTAATAAGACATGCAGCCATTCACTAAAATTTAAAAAAAAGCGGTTTAACCTTAAACTGCGTAGATGGTTCTTTACTGTAAGAGTGGTTAGGATGTGGAATTCTCTTCCACAGGCAGTGGTTTCAGCGGGGAACATCGATGATTTCAAAAAAATATTAGATAGGCACCTGAACGACCACAACATATAGGGATATATAATGTAATACTGACAGGGTGGACTTGTGTCTTTTCAACCTTGCCTACTATGTAACTATGTAACTGCTATAACCCTGGTATCGTATTTTACTATGGGCGATTCAGCATCTGATAAAAGTGGTGCAGTGGGAGACTCACCGCGGGATCATTTTTAGATGCGGGATAGGTGCCCCCCAACGCTTCCTGGTTGATTCTGAGCGTACCAGAGCCGTCAGTGGTATAACCGGAAGCGATCTGATGTGGTAATTTGCTTGGCAGGATGTCGAATGAGGGCAAGATGGCCCCCACTCGGCTCTATGCCCTTGGAGGACCGGAGCGACTTCTGATGTCACTTCTGGTTCTTGGGCAAAAAAAATAAAAAAAAATAAAAAAAATAAAGAGGACCTGTCATGCTTATTTCTATAACAAGTGATGCTTACATTCTTTGTAAGAGAAATCAAAATAATTAAAAAAATAAAGGGACGGTGTAAAAATAAAAAAATGAAAAATAAATAAGAAATTGTATTTTTATTTTAAAGCGCCCTATTCCTCCATGCTAATGAGCAGAACGGACGCATACCAAAGTCGCTCCTGCATATGTAAACAGTGTTCAAACCACACATGTGAGGTATTGCCGCGATCATTAGAGCAAGAGCAACCATTCTAGTGCAAGATCTCCTATGTAACTCTAAACAGTTAACCTGTAAAAAAAAGTGTCGCCTATGGAGATTTTTAAGTACCAAAGTTTGGTGCCCTTCCATGAGCATGCTCAATTTTAAAGCATGGCATGTTGGGTATCTGAGTGTAACATCATCTTTCACATTATACAAAAACATTGGGGTAACTATTGTGTTTTTTTTTATTATTAATTAAAGCAGAGTTCCACCCAAAAGTGGAACTTCCGCTTAATCCACTCCTCGCCCCCTTACATGCCACATTTGGCATGTAATTTTTTGGGGGGGGAGTGGGGGCTTCAGGAGGAGTGGGACTTCCTGTCCCACTTTCTCCTTCCGCCGAGGGGCTGCAAAGGCGAATAGTCTAATCGCCTTTTGGCAGCCCCTTCCTGTAGGCGATCGCCTGGGACACGTGACAGGTCCCAGGCGATCGCCTGTCCAATCAAATGGCACAGCGGTGTTCGCGCATGCGCAGTGGGTGCCTGGCCGTGAAGCCGAAAGCTGTCACGGCCGGGTGCCCACACTTAAAATGAAGATGCCGGCCGGAGAGGGGGAGAGGAGCGAAGCCCTGGCCGTCGTGTCGCTGGAACGTGGAGCAGGTGAGTGTATGTTTATTAAAAGCCAGCAGCTACATTTTTTGTAGCTGCTGACTTTTAATAAACATTAAAAATGAGTGGAACACTCCTTTAAAGTGTATTTTTTCCCAAACAAATTGCGTTTGAAAGACCTTGGGCAAATACAGTGTGACATAAAATTTTGCAATACTTACAATTTTATTCTCTAGACTAGAGTCTCTGCTAAATATACATATCATAGGTGTGCGCAGCCTATTGCATTAGGGTATGCACCCCAAATCTTAAACATCTCAAACACAAATGAATTCTGCCTGCTGTCACATAAAGGAAGCTCTGGTGGTGGGAGATAGTTGATTGGGAGCATATTACATTACTCCCTAAATACAGGTGTAACGTGTTCCTACTGTTGAACCTAGTCTTTAATATAATGGGGGCATTTACACTGGCCACTGGCATCCCCAACCACCCACCTGGTGCTGTTCCTGGATAATGCTAATGCACATGGGGTGATTAGGGTGTGCCCAGGCATACCTGGCACCCCCTGTGTGCACTCCTATGCTATATATATAATTATTTAGAATCCCACAAACATTATATACATATAAATATAAATATATATATATATATATATATATATATATATATATATATATATATATATATATATATATATATATATATATATATATATATATATATATATATAATGTTTGGGGGTTCTAAGTAATTTTCTAGCAAAAAATACAAATTTTAATTGTACACAAAAAGTTCCAGAAAAGGCCTGGTCAGCAAGTGGTTAATGAATTCCATGAGGGAAATACAATAGTTATTTGTATCCAAGCTGTAGAGAAGGTTGTCACTCCTAAAAGAGGAGGTGATTTACTCCTCCTATTCCAGAGGGTTTAAATTTTGAGTGGTATCTTATACATGTTTATGAATAAATTATGAAGTCTATTTGGCCTTAGTTTTTGTCGAGATATCTCTGCATGTTGTATCGTGTTATAGGATGTTTGTGCAGGCTGACGCAGAGGCATTTTTACATGATGTAATATGTATACTATGAAAAGAATTATGGTATGTACCGTATGTCTTCATAGTGTAACACAATTCAACATGGTATAGATTTCTTTTTAATACGCTACTTACATGTACAGACCATCCCGACTTACCTATGACAGCAACTTCTTAAGGAAGATACACTGGAAGTCCGAGATTCTAATACTGAATTGTATTATTTGTTTTGATATGTTTAAATATTTGTTACATTGCTTTAGTTGATCACCAAAAGTATATGAAGAGCCTTCATTGGCTTACAAAGCCTGTTGGGACCTTTGTTCTGCTTTCCCACAGGTCATCTCCCCACAGGTTGTGCCATGGTGCTTTACACGCTATCAGGGCCGTTTGAATGAATTTGGGGGCCCCAAGCAAAATGGACATGGAGGCCCCCCAACCCCCCTGCATGCACACACGCAAAGCCCCCCTCCCCATGTTTTTTTACTCCCCCTCCCCCTCTCTATATTCTTTTTACCCCCCTCCATACCATCCTGTCTTCAGTCCAGTGCTTCTTCCAATTTGGCACTAAGATTGTACAGGAAAATAACAACCAGCAAAACATTAACACGCATGTTTGGAGAGCCAGAGCATGGAGTCTTGTGACCAGTGGACGGATTTTTGTAGTTTAGGTGGATGAACATTAATCAGCTTTGTGAGAAGATCACACAATTTCTAACAAACACACAATAGCACAATAGCAGCTGCAGGCGAGCAGCCGCTGACGTGGGCCTGCTGAGCTTTTAATCCATGTGCCACATACAGGGCCGGCCTTAGGCCTTCAGGCGCCCTGTGTGAGAAAGCTTTACAGCGCCCCCTAGTGACCATGCCCCTCAGTAACCACTCCCTTTCAGTGTCCACACCCATTTCTCCGATACCGACTCATTTTAAAGCCTTCCATTCCGTTAAGTTCCCAAAAAACAGATTACAAGCTATGATAAAAATACAACTTTTATTCACATGGTATAATAACGCCACCTATACTGCAAATAACACGCTATAATAATGCCACATATACTGTGTATAACACGCTATAATAACGCCACATATACTGTACATCACATGCTATAATAACGCCACCTATACTATAAATCACACGGTATAATAACGCCACCTATACTATAAATCACACGGTATAATAACACCACCTATACTGCATATCACACGCTATAATAACGCCACCTATACTATAAATCACACGGTATAATAACACCACCTATACTGCATATCACACGCTATAATAACGCCACCTATACTATAAATCACACGGTATAATAACACCACCTATACTGCATATCACACGCTATAATAACGCCACCTATACTATAAATCACACGGTATAATAACACCACCTATACTGCAAATCACACGGTATAATAACGCCACATATACTATAAATCACATGCTATAATAACGCCACCTATATTATAAATCACACAGTATAATAACACCACATATACTGCATATCACACACTATAATAACGCCACATATAAAGTAAATCACATGGTATAATACCACTACCTGTAAATTGACTATCAAATATCAAACATAATTACAATAAAGTATTTTTTAACTTTTGAATTTACTGTTCCTTTTAGAAACACCCTATTTAAATAAGAAAATACAATACAGACATTAAGCAGTACACTGCATTTATAAAAAAAGAATTTACTTACAGAAAAAAGTTTTTACATCTGCTGCCTGCTTCTGTGGATTCTTGCCCTCCTTTGTCTTCTCAGTGCGCATGGCATATGAGCTCCTCATAGCAAGGCAAGGACAGCCGCCATGCCGTCTTTCCGGCAGAATCCGCCTGTGGCCTGCCAGGTGTACCTAGAGCATTTGGCACCCGGGGCGGATCCTATATCTGCCCCCCCCCCTGTAAAATGTAAAAACACCCCACTGTGCCCCCTGCATCCTTCTATCTCTCTGTCACTACTGTGTACCCCCTCTCCACAACTGCACCAATGGACCTCTCTACATTACACAGCACCCTTCACCTCTGGACCCCTTTACATTACACAGCCCCCCGCACCTCTGGACCCCTTTACATTACACAGCACCTCTGGGCCCCTTTACATTACACAGCACTCTGCACCTCTGGACCCCTTTACATTACACAGCACCCTGCACCTCTGGGCCCCTTTACATTACACAGCACCCTGCACCTCTGAATCCCTTTACATTACATAGCACCGCACCTCTGGACGCCTTTACATTACACAGCACTCTGCACCTCTGGACCCCCTTTAAATTACACAGCACCCTGCACCTCGGGACCCCTTTACATTACACAGCACCCTGCACCTCTGGGCCCCTTTACATTACACAGCCCCCTGCACCTCTGGACCCCTTTACATTACACAGCACCTCTGGACCCCTTTATGTTACACAGCCCCCTGCACCACTGGACCCCTTACATTACACAGCACCCTGCACCTCTGGACCCTGTTACATTACACAGCACCCTACACCTCTGGGCCCCCTTACATTACACAGCGCCCTGCACCTTTGGACCCCTTTACATTACACAGCACTCTGCACATTACACAGCACGCTGCACCTCTGGACCCCTTTACACTACACAGCACCTTAGTATTTGAGCTCCTGCTCCTCATAGCAAGGCAAAGACAGCCGCCCAAGCCGTCTTTCTGGCAGAATCCGCCTGTGGCCTGCCAGGCATACCTAGAGCATTTGGCACCCGGGGCGGATCCTATATCTGCCCCCAGAAAAAATGTAAAAACACCCCACTGTGCCCCCTGCATCCTTCAATATCTCTGTCACTACTGTGTACCCCTCTCCACAACTGCACCAATGGACCCCTTTATATTACACAGCACCCTGCACCAATGGATCCCTTTATATAACACAGCACCCTGCACCACTGGACCGATTTACATTACCCTGCACCTCTGGGCCCCTTTACATTACACAGCACTCTGCACCTCTGGACCCCTTTACATTACACAGCACCCTGCACCTCTGGGCCCCTTTACATTACACAGCACCCTGCACCTCTGAATCCCTTTACATTACATAGCACCGCACCTCTGGACGCCTTTACATTACACAGCACTCTGCACCTCTGGACCCCCTTTAAATTACACAGCACCCTGCACCTCGGGACCCCCTTTAAATTACACAGCACCCTGCACCTCGGGACCCCTTTACATTACACAGCACCCTGCACCTCTGGGCCCCTTTACATTACACAGCACCCTGCACCTCTGGGCCCCTTTACATTACACAGCACCCTGCACCTCTGGACCCCTTACATTACACAGCCCCCTGCACCTCTGGACCCCTTTACATTACACAGCACCTCTGGACCCCTTTATGTTACACAGCCCCCTGCACCACTGGACCCCTTACATTACACAGCACCCTGCACCTCTGGACCCCGTTACATTACACAGCACCCTACACGTCTGGGCCCCCTTACATTACACAGCGCCCTGCACCTTTGGACCCCTTTACATTACACAGCACTCTGCACATTACACAGCACGCTGCACCTCTGGACCCCTTTACACTACACAGCACCTTGCACCACTGGGCCCCTTACATTACACAGCACCCTGCACCTCTGGGCCCCTTTACATTACACAGCACCCTGCACCTCTGGACCCCTTTACACTACACAGCACCTTGCACCACTGGGCCCCTTACATTACACAGCACCCTGCACCTCTGGGCCCCTTAACATTACAAAGCACCCTGTACCTCTGGACCCTGTTACATTACACAGCACCCTGCACATTACACATCACCCTGCATCACTGGACCCCCCTTACATTACACAGCACCCTACACCACTGGGCCCCTTTAAATTACAAAGCACCTTGCACCACTGGACCCCTTTACATTACACAACACCCTGCACCTCTGGACCCCTTTACATTACACAGCCCCAGACACCTGTATGTTACACAGACACCCCCCTAACAGTTCTGGACCCCCTGCATGTTATGCAGACCTCCCTACAGTACAGACCCCTCCCCGTAAAATACAGACCCCTCCTTACAATACAGAACCCCCTCTACAATATAGATCCACCCCTACAGTGCAGACCCCCCTACAATAAAGACCCCCCCACAATACAGAACACCCCCCCTACAATACAGAACCCCCCACAATACAGATCCACCCCTACAGTGCAAACCCCCCTACAATAACCCCCCCCCCTCAGACCCGTAAAGCAGGCTCACATAACCTGCTTGACACGTGCTGCACACACAGCACAGTACAGACAAGGGGGAGGCGGCTTCACTGCTCGGCTGCGTGACTGTGAGACAGTCACAGGCAGCCGAGACTCAGACCCTGCGGAGCTGCCACAGAGAAGGGGGATCACTGCGGCCAGGTCCCGGGTGTGCCGACTGCTCACTCAGGTGCGGCTTGCACCCCCCATGATGCCACCCGGCAAAGTCCTCTTCAGTCGCGGGGGGGCGCCAGCCCGACACTCCCAGTGTGTGGCACCCGGTGCGGCACGCCCCCCGCCCACTACTTAGGACGCGGGCGATTATAAAAGAATCTGTGCGAGTGTGCGGTTGCTAGGCGCCCATGTTGCTATGGCGCCCTGTGCGATCGCACTGTCCGCACACCCCAAAGGCCGGCCCTGGCCACATACCTTGAATGAGGACACAACAGAAGGGGCAGAATCTGCAAGATAAGGAGAGCCAGGACCCGGGAACCACGAGTAGCAGGGGGCGGGACGCACACGTGACGTCACGCCCCTACTAGCAAGAACTGAGTCAGGACCAGGTGTCTTCTCGTCAGAACACTGGGTTTTGCAAGCAGCAGGGGGCGGGTCGCACACATGATGTCACGCCCCTACTCGCGGCTGTGCGAGCTTTTCATCTGCGGTGAGGAGCGGGCGCACATACACTGGGGGAAACCCGCGGTCCCAGCAAACAAACAGCTGCAGACCGGGCAGAAGTGACATTTAGTGACGACGGGCTGATTTATAGGAAGCGGCGGCGCGGCGCTCTGCTGGGGCCCCAGGCCAGCTCGGGGCCCCAAGCAGTTGCTTGCTTTGCCTGTCCTGTTCTGACGGGCCTGCACGCTATTATTGTTGGTTTGTGGTGGTGATGCGCAAGCTGGTGGGACGAGCTGTGGAATATATGTGATTTGTTGACCGAGGAATCTTAATAATTATTGCATTTGTGGCATGACACATAAGATCTGAGGATATGAGTTGGGTTGGATTCACACTGGGATCAGTGGGAGGCAACCTCCAATCAATTCATTGATTTATTTTCACTTTTGTCACATGCCTATATAACATAGTATGAGTGAGATACAGAAGGTTTGAGTAAGCGCTGTATTTAGCATTAAACAGTTACCTTTTATTGTTCTTGTTATGCCTGTGATGTGATTTATACTATTATAAAGATATTGAGGCGTGCAGCAAATTCCAGACTTTTTTTTTTTTTCCATGGTCTTACAGACGAGCTCCGTAGCACCCTTGAGTTACATTCGCAGCAAGGAGGATTTGATAATTCACCTGGAGCTGCACTCGGCTTGTTCTACATTCATGAAATGTGTATCTACTGCAGAAATGTACTGTATATTTTTTGCATTCTTACTTTAAAGTGGTTGTAATTTTTTTTTTTAACTTCATGCATTCTATGCACGAATATAACAAATCTTCTGTGTGTTGCTCTCCCCCCAATACTCACCTGAGCCCCATCTCGATCCAGCGCTGTCCCTCACATCAGTGGCTAAGAAAACAGCAGGAGCCATTGGCTTCCACTGCTGTCAATCTTACAACCAGTGATACAATGAGAAGAGAGCGGGGGACAGGGTTCTATGAGTCTAATGGATGCATAGAGCGGGTCTCGGGAGTGAGCATTCACCAGTGCCCCCATTGATCTCCCCACAGATTGTGCCATGGTGCTTTACACGCTATTATTGTTGGTTTGTGGTGGGATGCACTGTGGAATATATGTGATTTTCTGCAGCACTGGTCAAGAGTTTGAGGGCAGCATTTAAGGGGTTCCCTTCAAGCCTAAAAGTTATGCCGCGTACACACGGTCGTTTTTTGTGATGAAAAAAAACGACATTTTTAAAAACGTCATTTAAAATGACCGTGTGTGGGGAAAACGTCGTTTTATGTCTTCTGAAAAACAACAAAAAAAATTTGAACATTCTTCAATTTTTTATGTCGTTTTTCAAGATGTCGTTTTTTGTGTCAGAAAAAATTATAGTGTGTGGGTAAAACAACGTTTAAAACAACGTTTTTAAACCCGCGCATGCTCAGAAGCAAGTTATGACGCAAGCTTGAATGGAACAGAGTGCCGTCGTACGTGCTGGACGTAACCGCGCTTTGCTAGAGCATTTTGAAAAAACGATGGTGTGTGTAGGCAACGTCGTTTTTTAAAATGAAGTTTGAAAAACGTTGTTTTGTTTCATGATAAAAAACGTTGTTTTATTTCATCACAAAAAACGACCGTGTGTACGCGGCATTAGAGGCTAGGTGAAAATAGTGCCTCCTTTCATTTTCAATTTTTTTAGTGGGGGGGGGGGGGGACTTTATTTTTCTAGATTTTGAGTAGTTATGTTTATATGGTGAATTTCTTCTGTCTTTGCCCCCAAAAATATGGTACCAAAACTGTTGCGACTTAAATTTTTTACATTTTGAACCTAAATTCAACTAGATTGGATCTTTAATAGAAGCTATGAAAGAACGCACCAACTACAGAACTACTTAGAATTCTTAGACAGTCTTTGCCCTTTAGAATCTATATCAGTTATTAGAGAGGACTTTTATTTTCAGTAAAGATGTTTGACCTTTGAAAAGATGATAAATATGTATATAAATAATAATGTTTATTTGCCAGGAGTAGAAATGACTGAATTAATCTCTCTATTTCTTTCCTCTCCCTCTTTCTCCACAATTCCCCCACCTCCTATTGCTGAATCACAAATAAAGGTGATGAAGATGGGATGCCCACAAATTGCACGACTACTTATTGAACATGGAGCAGACCCTTTAATCCCTGACCCCTCAACTGGCACATGCCCAGCTCATGATGCCATTCGTGAAGGATTTGTGGACACACTACTTGAACTAGTAAAAGGAGGAGCAAGTCTATACAAACCAGAGGACAATTTTGGTCAACGTCCCATCGACCTGGCTTCAGCTTCTGTTCGGGAACGACTGATTCAGCTAGGAATCCTACCTCACTGAGAATCCCAATTACAGATTTACTGTACTGGACAAGATGAATAGAACGTGTCACTTTAAAATGAAACATTGTATTATTGCCTGCAAAAAAATCGACTAGACAAAATGTTGTTTAATAGATATGTCATCATTTTATTAATTTGATGGTGGCATTCTGTCTGCTGATGTCAAAATCCTGTTTCGCTGGGCTGTTGATCACATTTCCTGAAGTCAAGCACACATAACCATCGTCATCATAGCCTCTTTATAAATATACATGCTCTCAGGCAGGGGCGGACTGACCATTTGGGCATTTGGGCACTGCCCGAGGGCCCCATGCCACTAGGGGGCCCCCATCAGGGTTGCCAGCCTCAGTAAAACCAGGGACAGTATGTAAAAATCGGCGTTTTAAAAAAAATCCCAATATTATAGCTGCCCCGCCTCTCCAGTACCTTTTCAGTGTGTGTATGTGTATACTGTGTGTGTATATTGTGTGTATACTGTGTATATATACTGTATGTGTGTGTGTGTGTGTGTATACTATGTGGCCCCATAATCTCCTATTGCCCGGGGGCCCCATAATCTCCTATTGCCCGGGGGCCCCATAATCTCCTGTTGCCCAGAGGTCGCATAATCTCCTACTGCCCGGGGGCCCCATGAGTTGTCAGTCTGCCCCTGCTCTCAGGAATGGGTGAGCAAGAATGTTGGAAGTGAAGAACGTTATTCTGTACC
Organism: Rana temporaria; assembly: GCF_905171775.1. Classification (NCBI taxonomy): domain Eukaryota; kingdom Metazoa; phylum Chordata; class Amphibia; order Anura; family Ranidae; genus Rana; species Rana temporaria. The sequence goes on from NC_053489.1 coordinate 313,637,513, forward strand.
ATTTTTATTGCCTTTGCTATTTTCTATACATTTTCTTCTATTGTAAATTATGTAGGTTTAGAAAGGTGTCACCAAGCTAAACACATTTATCATTTATTACATCTGAAGTATGAACATGCCACTTTGCTCATTCAGGGCAAGCATGAACACTGTTCTGGCTGGGGAGCGGAGAAGGTAATTAAGACTTATTTTGACATTAAGGCCTTGTTCAAACAGATGTTTTGTGCATCCCCATGTAGGCAGTCCTGCCGATGTCAATTGGCTTGCAGCACCTGCACAGACACAGAAACTGCTCCCCATCAGTGCACAGACCCCAAAGTAGATGGTGTTCATTCAGGGAGATGCACCCACACCTCCACAGATTTCAGGTGTGGAGCAATATCTGTGTCCTTGCAGATGCTGTGTCCCAATTGACATCAATGGAACTGCCTGCATGGGGATGCACAGAACTCCTGTACATACCTGTGTTGGTAAATATGGCATACATTTTAGTACACCCTGTTTGAACAAGGCCTAACATAGAGCTTACACACAGATTAGACTCAGATCTCCAGTAAGCAAATCGGGTGGAAAAGGGGTGCAGGGAAGGAAAACATAATTAAGAATAAGGTTAAAACTGTAAACAGTTGGACCTAGGGTTGCCAACTCATCCCTTTAAAACAGAACACATATTAATTACACAGGTTCTCTGGCTGATTAAGGAGGTAATTAAACTCACTTGGTGCCTTATTTGCATTAAATTAGCCTCAGAACCTGTGTAATTAATATGTGTTCTGTTTTAAAGGGATGAGTTGGCAACCCTAGTTGGACCTGCCAAACCTGACCTTAATAAGCATGCCCCTGTCATATTGCATAACCAGGAGGATGACACCAGTTTAGGTTAAAAATGTGGTATAACCTTCCTGCCCAAGCCAGAATATTGGACAGTGAAAGAGCAGCAGCACACTGATGAGGACTTGTCTCTCTCTCCTCCATAAGTATATAGCTTGTGCAAAGCTGGTCCTAGAACTGAGTGAATGGCTCTGGGACTGCCTTACCTCAGGGGGAACACTAGCAACTGGGCATAGTGTTCTAACATTCCCAACCACTTTGTCACGAAAACAGTAATTCTACTTTGTGGGTGGTTAGTCCATAGGTTCAAGATAACTGTCTGATACAGTCAAAATGGCCAGAACAGGAGACAATCATCGAATGTCTTTTATGCACCTTTAGACGTACAGTACTGTATCAAGGAATACAGCCTGCCAGTCTGTGTACTGCTGTACATGCGATTACAGGCAGCAGGTACAAAGACAATTTCAGGTACCTATCTTAGCTGTATTTTAAATATATTTAATTGTTTTTGAGGAACATGTACCTCCAAATAAATGGCAATTGTATATAAGCCTAGAGTTCAGCTTTTATTTTAGATAACTAATGACCTTTTTACACTGATCAGTTTTTGATGCGCTTTTGGTGTTTAACCACTTCTCATCTGGGCCAATTCTAACACTTCGCTCCTACATGTAGCTAGAAAATTACTTAGAACCCCCAAACATTATATATATATTTTTAGCATATGCCCTATAGAATAAAATGATGGGTGTTGCAATTTGTTATGGCACGCGGTATTTGCGCAGTGGTTTTTAAAACAAATACACTTTAATGAATTAGAAAAAACAAAACACATCTACACCAATTTTTTTTTGTTGAATGTGAAAGATGATGTTACACAGAGTAAATAGATACCTAACATGTCACACATTTAAAATTGCGTCTGCCCATGGAACTACGGTGCTTAAAATTCTCCAAAGACGACGTTTTAAACACCTTTACAGGTTACCAGTTTAGAGTTACACAGGAGGTCTGGTGCTAGAATTATTGCTCCTGCTCTGACATTTGTGACAATACCTCACATGTGTGGTTCAATCATTGTTTACATATGCGTGTGGGAGTAACCTATGTATTCGTATTTGCACCTAAGCACAGGGGGACTTTACATTTTTTATTATTATTGGTATTTAATTTTCTAATTTATTTTTTATTTTTTACATTTTGTTCTCTTTTTTCTTTTTTTTAGGATTAACTTCATTGCTATCACAAGGGATAAACAACATCCCTTGTGACAGTATGGGCAGTGACAGGCCCTTTTTATGGAGAGATCTGGGGTCCATTAGACCTTAAATATCTCCTTTGGCCTCCAATGCAGCCGATCAGACACAGATCGGTCTGATCGGCTGCTTTCCTGGCCACTAACAGCCAGGTAAACAAAGAGGCAGAACTGAACATGACAACCTACTCGTTGCTCCTGGTTTCCAGGGTCACAGAGAGAGAGAGGAACAACGTCAGTTCCAATCTCTCTGTTCATGCAGCCATCACCACCGGTCGCATCGCTCCCAGGCCCTGCAATCGAGCGGTAGAGCTCGGGAAAGCCAGCGTTGTCAGGAGGTGGGTGGGACCCACTTCTGAAACATATAAAATATATAAACGTACAAAGAAAACTAATCAGGGAGAACACTCCATAAACTGTGAATTACTAATAAGTCCTTAATTAGTGCACAGTGATTAGCAGGATTCCATGCAGGGAAAAAATCACTCTCTTCAATCTGAATGCTAATCCAGCCCTCCACCGCTGTGTTTAGATGATACAGGCACTCACAGACAGGGATTGCATGAAAGAAAAGAGAAAAAAACTCTCATCGCGCAATATTCGATGACAGATCAAAAAAAATTATATCAGAGCATTGACATATGCACTCACGAATCCCCGCTTTCAGTAAAGCATGAAAACGCCACTCAGTATGCTGTTTCCTCAGCTCGATCCGATGCACTCGGATTCGATCGCAGGCTCCTCCCTACACGTTACGTCACAGGCACGCGACTTACTCATGGGTTCCTACCTGGGACCCACTTCTGCCACCCACAGAAGTGATTGAGTGGCTATTTAAATTTCATACCAGGATGATGCCTGTAGGTGTAGGCATCATTCCAGTAAAACTACTGCAACCTGAGGACATCCATGGACATCCCACAGGCAGGAAGTAGTTAAAAACTGGAACACAAATTCATGAAAAATGTATCCCTTTAAATCCTATGAAACTCTTCACACCAATGTGCTTCGGGTGCGGTGCGTTTTTAAAAGTCCTGCATGCATTGGTGCATGTTTAAAAAGCGCACCGAAAAAGCACCTATATAGCAAGTAGATTATGCGCAAAAAAAGTTTATCAGAGCATTGTTATAGAAGGCAGCATAGTCAATCTGTAAGGTTGAAATCAGTAAAAAATTCCAGCTGTTTGGGGTGGTGATGGGAAATGTGCGGATATATTAGGATAGGAGTATGCACTCAGGGCTGCCGTCAATAAGGAACAGAAACCATGTTCCAATCTAGCAAGCAAACAAGGAGAGAGGCGCCTCTGGGTGCAGTACTTAAAACAGTTTTAAAAAATGAATTTAAAATTAAAATTAAAAAAACCACAAGTAAAAAAGAAGCCACTCACATTTTGGTGGTCAATCGAAAACGTGTGGAGTCAATTTTCCAGGAGGGTGGAAAATTGACTCCACACGTTTTCGATTGACCACCAAAATGTGAGTGGCTTCTTTTTTACTTGTGGTTTTTTTAATTTTAATTTTAAATTCATTTTTTAAAACTGTTTTAAGTACTGCACCCAGAGGCGCCTCTCTCCTTGTTTGCCGAAAAAGCACCTCCCCATTGAAATGAATGGAAAATGCATAAAAAATGCATCTAAGATACACTGCAGTTTCAATTTTGGTGGGCTTTTTGAGTCACATGTCCATGTTTCACAGGTGCATATTGGAGTCAGGCAACCAGAAAACGCACCAAAAACAAATAAAAATGCACCAAAAACACATATGGAGCAGTGTGAAAGGACCCTAAATCATTCTACTGTATATTTATTTTAAATTGTTTGCACTCAGTGGTGATGATTAATATCTGATATATTTGTGATCACACATATTAAAGATGGTAACTGTAAAAATATATATATATATATACATGCTGTGTAAAAATAAACTTTTAGAATCAGGAAGCAATGTATCCACATGTTTTATTTATTAATATCTTAAAGTATAACTAAAGGAAAAGTTTTTTGTTTTGTTTTGTATAGAGAGGGATTATACCCCTGCCAGTTAATGGTCCACATTAAGGAGGTTTACCCTTTCCATTAGTCCTGTTTATCATTATCATTGAAAATTAAAGTGAAAGAAAAAGGAAAAAAACAAACCTTACAGACGTGTAGGTGCAGGTGTACAACCTCAAACACAATGGGGTTGATTTACTAAAGGGAAAGCCACTTTGCACTACAAGTGCACTTTTAAGTGCAGTCGCTATAGATTGCTGTAGATCTGTGGGCAAGCTTTTGAAATTGGAGGAAGCTTTGCTGATTTTATCATCCAATCTTGTGCTAGCAAAAATTATGTTTTTTTATTTTCCTTGCATGTCCCCCTGAGAGCTACAGTGACTGCACTTTCAGTGCACTTGTAGTGCAAAGTCAATTTGCCTTTTGTAAATAACCCCCAATGTGTATTCTGGGCCACTCACAAACACCCGCGTATTATAAAATTAGGACCTTTGTCTATCATTTTTTTTATATTTCCTTTTTAAAATTATCTTTCACAATTTTTTATTTATTTTTACAACACTGTTTGGGGGGCTTGGGTGAAATATCAGGGGGCACATGTTATGTGCATTAGCTCTAGAAGATTTCTCCCGCCTGCTTCTGTATTCACATGCAATCAATGTCAGTGAGCACCATTCTCCCTCAATACACAGCCAGTGTCTTCCTCTACTGATTGATTTTTTTGTTCCTTTTTCTTGAATTAGTCGTTCATTCGGCAGCGTGTGCAGGAGCTGAGCAATCACATAACAGCCTATGTGTTGCAGAGCTGTAGTACTGAAAACAGGAGAAGTATGTCCCTGGAAGTCTGTAAAGCTCGCCATACACTGTACAATCTGATTTTGCATCCTCCTTTAAATCTACCATCAACAATGTAATGCAAGGGCCTGTAAGTGGGTTGGAATTTAGCCAGTTAAAGTGCTGCCCAGGGCGGGAGGGTAAGGGTTAATGCTATCCCGGGTCTTTCATTTTTGCAAGCTATTCTTGGATCTAAATAATTGATCCTGTGTTCTAAAAGAGGGACAGTGGCCCTGAGCGGGAATAGTAGGAGAGGGGGAGTAGAGAGAGCCTGTGAAAGAACCCTGTAAGGGAGATAATCGGAAAACCGCACCTGGGGGAGAACAAGAATGTCGCCTGCTACTGCCGTAACGTAGAAGGTCCTCTGTACCTGGGGCTCATCTCCAAAGATACCAGCTACTGAGAAATGCCACTGATGGACCCTTGTCTATTCATCGACCCTAACTTTGTAGGTATGCCGGTGCATCACATAACCTAAGTTGGGAGTAGTGATGTAGGAGAAATCCTGTTCTAGTATGTTGGACTTTGTGATGTTCATTCTGCACTTTTCCATGTAAAGCTTTGAACTCTTGTTCCTGCCTGGTCTGCAGTTACTCAAGGGATGTAATGCAAATAACCGGCACATATAGTCTATGGTTTGGGTCATTAAACACATTGGGCTATGAAGAAAGCACCGTAAGAGTTAACACAGTGTGGAGCGCAAACAAGTGTTTACTTAGGGTAATGGAAGTTCCCCAAGCAGCCTGCAGTTAAGCGTGTGCCTGAGATAGGCGGGATAATCTCTTGCACAAGGGAATTCTTGTCGGCACTCTCCGTGAGCAGATTTGCGCCACTGAGGTCCCCAACCTGTGCCCAGGTAAGGAAGAGTTAAGTGAAATTAAGTGCACGCATGAAGTCTAGGCTAGGTGCACAACAGGACCCCATACCATTACTGGGAGTGAGGTCAAGGCTCAGCACATTCCTCGTAAATGCAAATTACAGAGACAGTGTACGTTGTCATGGGGACCAGAGAGTTAACTGGAGAACAGTTATGGTGCAAGTGTACACAGTGTACCTTCATCTCTAAAAGTAGAGGCCCACCTTAAGGTCAAGTATTCCCCCACGGCAGACTCAGCCCAGAAGAACCGATCCCGGGGTAGGCCTCTCATGTGACCCTTGCTTGGTGCCCAACAAGCAGGGTGGTCTTTAAGGCAGGACAAAAGGGGAAGCTGCCCTGGGCCCTGTCATTGTTGTGGGGCCCAAAGCAGCTGCCTTATACTTGCCAACTATTCTAGTTTAAATTCCCTTGTCCCTTGAAGTTTTAGTCCTGTGCTGTGTCCCGATATTTCAGTGTAAAGTGCTGCTACTAATGCTGCCCAGCTCTGCCCTATTGTTGTTTACAGATTACTCACCTGCAGACCCTGTGTTTACATGTAAATAACCGTCATTCATATGCAAATAACAGGAGCATATATATGTAACTAGTGGCGGCCGGTGGCATTGATATGTAAATAAAGGCGGCATTCATATGTATATCATGCCCGTCTGCAGTGAGGAGATGATGTGCTGTAACCTCTAGCAACCAATCAGTGAGCAGTATTACTGTACAGTAATCTCTAGCAACCAATCAACAATAAGAAGTCATGTGCTGTAACCTCTAGCGACTAATCAGTGAGTCGTTATGTGTGCTTTAACCTCTAGCAACCAGTCAGTAAGCTGTAATCTCTGGCAACCAATTGCAATCGCTGCCTGATCTGATACAGTAAACTGATTTTAAGTCTAGCTGATATTTATTGTATGGTGTCCTTTTATGAAACTGCGGTAAAATACCGCTATTCAGTTCTCAGCCATTCCCAGAGGAGATCGCTCTCCTCTGAGTGCCTGTTTATGAAGCTCTGTAGATCGCTTCTCATGTTGAGATGAGAAGCGATCTACAAACGCCAGGAACTCCTGAGAATGACTCCTCTCACTGTAATCTCGCGTGATGTAGCGGGATTACAGTATGAGGAAGTGAAAAATATGAAAGTTGAACACGAATCAGCACACATTATACACCACATATTAATAAAATAATAAAGTTACATTCCCACCAAACAATATACATTAACCTAATTATTAAAAAACTTAGTTTTTATCAATATTTAAAGCATGTGCCTATTTAAATGTGAATGGTGTATAGTAAATTAATAGAATCCACATATGTAATGCAGCTATACACCATTCATATACATTAAAAATACATTTATAATCATTAAAACATTTTTTTTAATAAAGTATACAAATATAAACCCTGTATAACTGTCCATGGGAAAAAACATATTTTAGGGATTACAATTTTTTTTTACTAATAAATTACAAATAATATAAAAATGATTAGAGCCCCATGGTCAATACGGACATGGACACAGACTGACTAGGACTCACAACATACAATGGGCCTGAAGTGTGCGCTGGCCTAATGGACGGTACGCCAAAATAAGGGGGCATACCCTGTTAAATGATGGATGTTGTGGAGAGGAATAAACCTGGGAATTCCTGTGAAATGGGATGGGGGGCTGGGCGAAGTGCGCCGGAAGCCTGTGTTGAACAGGAAGCCGACGGAGCCCAGAGGCAGGTGAGGGGGCTATATAGGGTGCCGGGCTCCTCCCATAAATACAGGCCGCTGCTCGGCCTGTCACTTATGGTTGGAGCCCTATGGCCGATACAGACATGGACACAGACTGACTAGGACTCACAACATACAATGGGCCTGAAGTGTGCGCTGGCCTAATGGACGGTACGCCAAAATAAGGGGGCAAAAACATTCAGGTAGGGGTATAGTTTTATTGAGTCAGAACATGAGCAAGTTTAGCGAAGGCTTGTGCCATCTCCGCCTGAGGGTCAGGGATGTACCGAGCGAAGCAGGCGGACTTCCACCTGCCTAGCTTCTTGATGACATGGACGGGGACCCCGTGTCGCGAGGCGGCTGAGGCTGCTCTGATACGAAAGGAGTGACCCGAATACTGAGTAGGATTGAGGTGCAGACTCCGTAGGAGAATCCTCACGTGTTTAATGAACTGGCTGGTGTTGAGAGGTTTGTCTGGAAAAGGGAGTAGAGGAGCGGAGTCTGATCGGGCTGGCAAAAGTAACAGTAGGCGGTTCAATACGGTTACTGGGCACCAGGCGTTACCTGTCTTGTAAATGGCGATATCTAAGCCGGGGCCTGATTGGTGTGTTTTGGAGGTAGTGAGATGGAGCGTGAAGCGATCTTGATGGCGGACCAAGTGTCGTCTGCGCAGAACTTGGCCGGCGGGGCTCGCTTGGCTGGAGGAAACCATAATACGCCAGGTAGATGGCCGCTTGTATGACCAAGCTAGGGAGGAGACCGAACGGAGATGTGGCGAGGATGGCGGACATGTCTCTAAATATGGTGCTGGTTATAGGCAGGCGTTTGGCGTTGATGGCTGGTTGTTGTTTCTGGACTGCGCATAGGGCAGCTTTGACTGCGTGGGACGTGAACAGCGAGGGCTTTGCTGGATATTGTAAGGCCAGAAAGTGCTGGATGCCTGCCAGGTAGAGACGGATGGTGTTATAGGACAGTGAATGGCCAGTATGGCAGTAGGTAATAAAGGCCAATATGTGCTTGACATTTAAGGTAGTATCCACGGAGTGGTGCGTCAAGAACTTGCTAAAGGCGTCCCAAGCTGTGTGATAGGCTTTGAGAGTGTTGTGAGAGAGAGACTGGTTAATCAGCTGGGTCACTTGCTGTAGGTGCTGCCTCAGTCCAGGGTCAGTTGAGACCAAAGAGGGATAGGGGCTGAAATGGATCGGCTCCGGGTCTCTGCTGGAAAAAGGCGTCTGCGGCGAGATTACACTTGCCAGGGAGGAAGGTACAATGCACGTTGAACTGGTGTAGTAAGGACAGTTGCACCAGCCGACGCAGGAAGGACATTATAACAAGGGACCTGCCCTTGTTGATAATGTCGGCTGTGGCCTGGTTGTCAGTGGTGAAGGCTACAGTTTGTCCAGCCCAGCTGTGGCCCCAGAGTTGGGCGGCTGCTACGACTGGGTACAGCTGGAAAAAGGAGGACGTCTGGGTGAAGCCCAGGATCGCTAGTATCTCTGGTGGCCATGGTCCTGCGAACCAGTGGTGGCCAAAAATTTCCAATTGGTGAGAAATTCTTTCCACATCGAGAGGTCCGCTAAGGCTGCGGTATCCAGTTTGAGGATCTGATCGGGGTCCTGTGCGTGGGAAAGGTAACCCAGGAGGCGTGAGACGAAGGACCGGCCCTGAGGAATGATCCTTACTGTGAAATTGAGGATTCCCAGGAGGGACTGCAGCTGCTTCCTGGTGCAGCCCTGCGTTTGGGTGAAAGTTTGGAGGACTGCCCTGATGCGGGTCAGTTTGTCGGGGGGAAGGCTGGCTTGCATGGAGGTGGTATCCAGGTTAACTCCAAGGAAGGTGATGGAGTGTGCTGGGCCGTCCACTTTATGTTCCGCGATGGAGACGTTGAGATTCTTGGAGACGAGTCTCAACTTTTGGAGGTCTCCTGGGGGCATATCGGGTTGTTCAATCAACAAAAAGTCATCCAAGTAGTGGATGACTTCTTGACACTGGGCTTGGTGCACGAGTATCCAGGTGAGCGTCTGTGCGAAGGTGTCGAAGAGCCAGGGACTAGACTTGGAGCCAAACGTCAGCTTCGTGGCAAAGTAGTATGACTCTCTCCATTTAATGCCATGCCAGCACCAGAGGGATGGGTGGATAGGCAGGAGTTTGAAGGCGTCTGAGATGTCGGCCTTGGAGAGCCAGGTGCCTGTGCCGGTTTTGATTATGGCTTGGATTGCCATGTCTACGGACACATATTTTAGGGAGAACTCCTCCGAGGGGATTAAGGAGTTCAGGCTGGGGGTAGGGGAAGAATGAGGAGCAGACAGGTCGTAAACCAAACAGACTTTATTTGAGAACTTGCCCATGACAAGTCCAATAGGGCTGACTCTCCACGTGCTGAAGGGGGCTCTGGTGAAGGGGCCTATAAGGAAGCCTCGCTATAGCTCTGTCTGTAAGAGCTGGTCTATGGCCTGCTCGTCTGTAGCGGCTGAGCGTAGGTTCCTACACTCGTGAGTTGTGTGGGGCAGGCAAATGAGGCCTGTGTGAAACCCTGCTGTAAAGCCTTGGACGAGGAAGGTGGTGAGAGAGGGGGTGGGGTGGGAGGTGAGGTAGAGCTCCAGCCAGGGGATATTTATGTTGCCTAGTCAGGTCTTCTTTTGTTGCTTGACCTGGCATAGGGTTCTGGGGTGTGCTCTATGGCAAGTAAGACAGACATGGAGCAGATGGCATTGGCTGAAGTTGCAGGAGCCGTGGTTGAAATTGTTGCAGATGGCCGTGCCCCCTACCATCTGTACTGGGCGTCCGAACTTGTCGGCCTGGGTCGTCTGCTGGGTGGCTGGTAGGCCCGGAGCTGCCCTTGAGGTGGAGGGGAGTTCAAAGGGGCAGCTGTTGGCGGCGTTGGCGCACCATGTGGCGGTGTGGGTGGAGGATTGGCAGATAACGCTTAAGGGTGAGCGCAGGCCGGCAAAGTGACGGCAGAACAACTCGGTGTCCATGAGACTCCAATCCGTTGTGGTCTGGAATTGTAGCAGCCTGGCCGCTGCTTTGGCTGAGAAGGAGCGGTGGTAGTCGTAAAACGAAAAACCTCCGTATTTATAGCCAAGATCCACCAATGTGTGGAGATAAAGGGGCGGATGCGAACCGGGCGGACACTTCGGTGTCTGCGGAGGCGAATGTCGGCTGGACGGCGCGGGTGCAATGGATAACGCAATCGAAGTGCGCCGGAAGCCTGTGTTGAACAGAAACCCGACAGAGCCCAGAGGCAGGTGAGGGGGCTATATAGGGTGCCGGGCTCCTCCCATAAATACAGGCCGCTGCTCGGCCTTTTCACATATAACTAATATATATATATATATATATATATATATATGTGTGTGTGTGTATATATATATATATATATATATATATATATATATATATATTTTGTGTGTGTGTGTATATATATATATATATATATATATATAGATAGATATCTATATATAGATATATCTATAGATATATACACATAGAAATAAACACACACACATATATATATGCTATTTGATGATGTATACATATATATACTGCATATATATATGTATATATATATATGTATATATATATATACATACACTATAAATTCCTAACCTGCTCATTTTGGGGTGTGTAATGGTGCGGAAGATGTGCTCTGACTGTAGGGGCTTGTGTGTGAAGGATGGAAGCCCTTCTTCCTCCACAATACTCAGCCAGCTTTGCGCTTCTCTCTCTGATTCTCCACCTCTGAGATGGTGAATCAGAAAGTGAGAATTCGGCCACAGATCGCCAGTGAGGTGCTGAGATCGCACCTTCATAAACTGTCCGTTTCTGTGACAGTCAGTTACAGATTATCACTGTGCTGCGATGATCAGTGGAGAACATGTTCTCAGCTTATTACCTCAGCTTCATAAACTGTTTATGACCTGAGATCAGCGGTGAGACTCGGGATCGCCGCTGATCTCACTTTCATAAAAGGACACCTATGTCTCACTTTCATAAAAGGACACCTATGTCTCAGAGCACGTGGAGAGCGAGATTGCATGGGGGCAGTGTTGCCAATCTACCAGATCAAAATTTACTGACACAACACACAAATTGAACTAGCCATTAATTGATGAACAAACCCTATTTACTATGCAGAATGAATATACACTTTTGCTAAGTAAACAGCCTTTTTTTATATATGAGTTTATAAATTCAAAGCCAAGAGTTTTCATTTTTCTACACATATATTACTTTTAATTTTTAGCAAATTAGTGTAAAGACTAATTTGTGAAGAGTGGGAGATTATTCTTTTGGAAGATAAAACGTATAAAATTCCAGTTAAGGGACGCTGTCAAATTATTTTCAGCCACATGTGATTGTCAAGTGTTAACACATTTTTACATTCCAATTAAAATAAAAAATATTAACCACTTGCCGCACAATCACATATATATGCGGGATTGTGTTCAAGTGGTTATACCGGAGCCATGGTTGCAGCTGTCAGCCATAACCTCGGTATTAAAAACATTTCAGCCGGCGATTCCCTACCCCTGTAAAAGCAATAGGAGGGGCTGATTAGCTGCCGGATCACTTTTACAGACAGCGGTCTTCCCCGCCACCTACCAGGGCCTCTCTGGGCTCTTCTATGCGATTGAGAGGCCAGGCACTAAAGTCAGAAGTTCTCCCGGCTGATCATAGACCTGATTGGGGACCAGAAGGTGCCCGATCATCTCTATGGTTTAGAACAGTGGTCTCCAAACTGCGGCATAAGGACCGGATGCGGCCCTTTGCTTGCCTTTATCCGGCCCTTGGGGCACTATCCCTCCCACTAGACACTATTCTTCCATCTGACACCGACAATGGAGCACCATTTCTCCCACTGACACAACTAATAGAGCACTATTCCTCCCTATGATACCAGCAATAGAGCACTATTCCTCCCCTAATACCAGATGTTTACTAACAATGATGCCAGGAAAATTTCCACTCCTGCTCACCAAAGTCTGGCCCTCCAAGACTCTGAAGGACAATAAATCGGCCCTTTGTTTAGAATGTTTGTAGATCCCTGGTCTAGAAGACCAGAAGAGATGAGCATTTTGTCACCTCCAGTTAGTGCATATGTAAACAGGGCCATTTTTTTCAAAGCATGAGATAAAAAATAAAAAAAAGGGTAGAGGAGAGATCTTCGGTCTTAAAGACCCCAGATGTCTCAATAAAGAGGACCTGCTGTTAAGCTTTATTGTTTTCAGAAGGGATGTTTACACTACTTGTGATAGCAATAAACATGTTCAAAAAAATAATTAAAGTGTAAAAATAAAATGTTTTAAATCAAATAAATAATAATAGTGCCGTGGAGTCCCCCCCAAAATCCATACCAGGCCCTTATTTCGAGCATGCAGTCCAGAAGGTCAGGAAAGGGAGGGTCGAGCTAGTGCCCTTCCTGAACCATACCAGGCCGCATGCCTTCAACATAGGGGGGTTCTTTTGGACAGGGGGGGCTCTGTCCACCTCAAAGCACCTTGTCCCCATGTTGATGGGGACAAGGGCCTCTTCCCCACAACCCTGACTGGTGGTTTAGGGGGTTTGCAGGCAAAGGGCTTGTCAGAACCCGGAAGCCCCAGTCAACAAGGAGTTCCCAGATACTGGACACCCCCCCCCCCTATGTGAATGAGTATGGGGTACCCCTACACATTCACCAAAAAAAACGAGATGGTTTTTGACAAGTCCCTTATTTAAAATGTCTTCTTCTTTCGGTCTTCTTCTTCTTCTTCTTCCCCGCTTCTTTCTCTGGTCTTCTTAAAAGCACTTCCTCCCATGTTGAGGGCGTGTGGCCTGGTATGGTTCGGTGGGGTGCTCACTCATCCCCTCCCTTTCCTGACCTGCCGGGCTGCATGCTCGGATAAGGGTCTGGTATGGATTTTGGGGTGGGACCCCATGGCATTTTTTTTTAATGTTGGCCTGGGGTTTTTTTCCTCCAAATTCAAACCAGACCCGAAGGGCCTGGTATGGACCTGGGGGGCACACCGTTTTTTTTCACAATTCTTTTTTTTACATTTAGCTGTCAGCGGGGAACTTGGTTAAAAAAACGCGGAAAGCACAAAAAGAAGCACTGCAAAAACGCTCAAAAGCAGCATGCATTGATGTGAATCGAGCCTTAAGGAGATGAGGTGGGCTCTGACAGGTGCATGGAACTAAAGGGATCACTGGGGAGGAAGGGGAGCTGAAAGAGCTTACTCAGATATGTGCCTATCATTGATGACACTCTAAAAAACGATCATTGGTGGATCGCTTTACAGAGGAAGTTTGACAGGCAGTAAGGATAGCATGTATACTCACCTGTTCCCACGTGCCTGTCACATTAGGATGAGTGGCCATGCCTAATAGACTTGAATAGGCTGCCTGCATGCAGCATCTGTCAGCTGGGGACACTTTAAAGAGCAGGAACCCAACAGCGCTTGCAGAGAACACAGTGGTAAACACCAATTACACTACAAACACATTTTGCATCAAACATTCTGGAAACATCATTTGACACTGACCATTTTGCTGAGTATTGCAACTCCTGCTGTGGCTGCAGATGGGTTGAAGGTTTTGGTAGGTGGTAAAAATCTTGAAATGTGCCACATTTTGTCATGTTAAAACCAAAAATGTACACAAAGTGGAACATAATTTTGAAGTGGAAAGAAAATGATTAATGGTTTTCACATTTTTTACAAATAAATATGTGAAAAGTGTGGCGTGCATTTGTATTCAGCCCCCTGAATCAATACTTTGTAGAACCACCTTTCGCTGCAATTACAGCTCCAAGTCTTTTTGGGTATGTCTTTACCAGCTTTGTACATCTTTGTGCCCATTCTTCTTTGCAAAATAGCTCAAGCTCTAACAGATTGGATGGAGAGTGTCTGTGAACAGCAATTTTAAAGTCTTGCCACAGATTCTCAATTGGATTTAGGTCTGAACTTTGCCTGGACCATTCTAACACATGAATATGCTTTGATCTAAACCATTCCATTGTAGCTCTGGCTGTATGTTTAGGTTGTTGTCCTGCTGGAGGGTGAACCTCCGCCCCAGTCTCAAGTCTTTTGCAGACTCTAATGCCGCGTACACACGGTCGTTTTTTGTGATGAAAAAAAAACGTAATTTTTTCTCATGAAAAAAAACGACGTTTTTCAAACTTCATTTTAAAAAACAACGTTGCCTACACACCATCGTTTTTTCAAAATGCTCTAGCAAAGCGTGGTTACGTTTAGCACGTACGGCGGCACTCTGTTCCATTCAAGCTCACTTCATAACTTGCTTCTGAGCATGCGCGGGTTTAAAAACGTTGTTTTAAACGTCGTTTAATCTACACGCGGTGATTTTCTATGACACAAAAAACGAAAAAAACAATTTTTTGGTCGTTTTTCAGAAGACTTAAAACAACGTTTTCCCCGCACACGGTCATTTTAAATGACGTTTTTAAAAATGTCTTTTTTTTTCATCACAAAAAACGACCGTGTGTACGCGGCATCAGGCCTTGTACACACGATCAGTCCAAACTGATGAAAACGGACTGAAGTTCAGTTTCATCAGTCCAAACCTACCGTGTGTATGCCCCATCAGACTTTTGTCCTTCAGACCAAAGTTTTAGAACTTGCTTTAAAATCGGACTGATGGACGCCTGACCGATCGGTCAAAACCGATGGTTAGTACGCAAAAGCATAGGTTTAAAACCCGCGCATGCTCAGAATCAAGTCGATGCATGCTTGGAAGCATTGAACTTCGTTTTTTTCAGCATGTCGCTGTGTTTTACGTCACCGCGTTGGACTCGATCGGTTTTTGAACTGATTTTGTGTAGCGCAAGGCAACATGGGCACTTGCCTTACGGCGCCATGGACTACACGCAAACCGGAAGACTAATTCTAGGACGACTTGTGTTCCTCCCACCATCTTTGGACAAACCATCACCCTTAGCAATAAAGTAAAAAGCCTCGGAGTTATCTTTGACTCCGACATGTCTATGGATGAACAAATTGGATCGGGGGTCAGCGGATCTCACTATCTTCTCCGCTTGCTGCGCAGACTCATCCCGAAAGAAGACACAGCAGTAGTAGTGGGAACACTCATCAATTCCAGACTCGACTACACAAACGCCCTTTACCTAGGACTACTGAAATACCAGATGGCTCGACTACAAGTGGTCCAGAACATGGCAGCCAAACTGGTAGCGGGTAAAAAATTGTGGGAACCAATCTCCACAGCCATGAGGACCCTCCACTGGCTAGCCGTAAAGGACCAGGTGACATTCAAGACCCTCTGCCTCACCCACAAATGCACGCAAGGAATCGCGCCACAATACCTATGTGAGAAAATAAAACACTACAGTCGGGTCCTCCGATCAACAAATCAGAACCTCCTCCACATCCCCAAATCTCGCTACAAAACGAAAGGAGAACGACGATTTGCTGTCCAAGGACCTTGGTTGTGGAACGCTTTACCCGCAGACATTCGGTTAGAGGAAAATCATCGGGCCTTCAGAAAAAAACTTAAGACCCATCTTTTCTGAAGTGTGGTTGGATGATCATATTGGCTACAGCGCCTTGAGACGATTTAGTTCGCATTTGTAGCGCTATATAAGTTACTCACTCACTCAGGGAACAGGGCGGAAAATTGACCGGAACAGTCGCCCAGTGGCGTATTTAGGGTATGGCACATATGGCAAGTGCCATGGGCGAAAAATGAAGGGGATGCACCGCTCGTGAGTGGCTCGCAGTCTAATGACAGCACAGGAGGAGTGGAGTGTCCCCTGGTCATTGTCCCCAGGGCCGTGTTTATACCTGCAAATAGTTTTCCCCAGACAGGGGGCGGACTGACCAGTTAATCACTTCCCGAGGTCCTAGGGTCACAGCGTGGCTCCATGTACTCCCCTCCTCCAGCTCCTGCCCTTCTGCCGGGCTCTACGGATCTCCTGCAATGTGCAGAGAACTGCAGCTGAGCAGCTCCCTGATCCACTCTCCAGGACGGACGCTGGATGGTCTCTGTATTGGAGGATCCTGACAGAGCTGGTGCCTGCTGATCATCAGGGAGCCTGTCTGTAGCTAAGGTACAGCATGACATATGGTGCTGCCCGACCCAGACACATCCTGTGACGTCAGTTTCCTGACCGAGGGCGCCCTGAAAATCACAGCTGCCAGCCACCCCACACACACAGCCCTGATATGTATATGATGCCACCTACTGACAACCAGTCATCATCATTATCATCCCCCTGTTACTGGCATTCCACCACCCCCACCCCCAGTCATCTTCATCTCACCACCTATACCCCTCTGCCAGCTTCCACCCCCTCTGTCATCTTCATCCCACCACCTGTACCCCTCTGCCAGCTTCTAACCCCCATCATCTTCATCCCACCTGTACACCTCTGTCAGCTTTCTACCACCCCCCGGTCATCTTCATCTCACCTGTACACCTCTGCCAGCTTCCTACCACCCCCGGTCATCTTCATCCCTCCTGTACCCCTCTGCCAGCTTCCAACCCCCCTGTCATCTTCATCCCACCACCTATACCCCTCTGCCAGCTTCCAACCCCCCTGTCATCTTTATCCCACCGGTACCTGTCTGCCAGGATCCAACCCCCCTGTCATCTTCACCCCACCTGTACCCCTCTGCCAGCTTCCAACCCCCCCATCATCTTCATCCCACCCGTACTCCTCTGCCAGCTTTCCCCATTTGTTGTTCCTCTATAGCTGCTGGTATTCTCCATTGCGCTGTATAATGTATTATTGCTGGGATTTGTAGTTCCTCTATAACTGGTCAGTGGTAATCTGCATTGCGCAGTATAATCATTATGCAGCGCAATGGAGACTACCACCAGCTATAGAGGACTACAAATCCCAGCAATAGTACATTATACAGCGCAATGCAGAATAACGCCATCTATAGAGGAAGATATATATACATACATAATGTATGATGTGTATGTGCGCGTGTGCATGCCGGAGGGGGGGGGGGGTGCAAAATACACTTTAGCCTGAGTTGGCAAAAATCCTTGCACCGGCCCTGTTCACAGAACAGCTGTATTTATATTGAGCATAAATTACACACAAGCGGATTATATTTACTAATTAAATTAGGTGACGTTTGAAGGCAATGGGTCCCACTAGATTTTATTTAGGGGTATTAGAGTAAAGGGGGCTGAATACAAATGCATGCCACACTTTTCAGATTTTTATTTGTAAAAGAAATTTGAAAAACATTTATCATTTTCTTTCCACTTCGCAATTATGTGCCACTTTGTGTTGGTCTATCACATAAAATCCCAATAAAATACATTCACGTTTCTGTGGGGGTATGAATACTTTTTCAAGGCACTGTCGCAATTCTGAATTGCATAGAGCAAAGCTGGAAATCCTTATTAAACTAACAGACACAAGCAAACACTGACAGATCCTGGGAAAAGTGAAAATACGTAAACATCCATCACCATTTTTTTGGTCCCACTGCGATTAAGGTCTCTATGAGCTGCTGCATACCTCCAAAAAAATGGTAGAGCTATTTGTCCTGTGAAACTGCATGGACATTTTTTCTGTGTGAATGAGGAAAAAAAAACAAATGTTATTAGGCTATTTTCTCACCAAGTGTAATTATTTTTATACAAACAGAATACAGTATGTCAGGAAAATACAACATCATTTGCATACATATAACATATTATACAGAAAAAAAAACATCAGTCATCACATGCTGTAATAGTGAAAGTACTTCAACATTTTCACAAATGATTTTAGTGCACACATTGTTATATAATACAAGCTGCCTGAAATTGCAACATAACGTGTCCCTGAGTAAGAAGTAAAAACACATCAGGCCACACAAAGTGCAAAATTGCATTAAACATAGTGCAAAATAAACAGTTTTCAACTAAATAAGTTTACAAAATAATAATGTATAACAACCACCAGCTATCAAGGGCAATAACAAAGATATTCAAAAAGAAGGCTAAGTATTGTGTGGTAAATTCAATAAAGATTTAGAGTTGGAGACTGCATAAACTGCCTTAACCACTTCCCTACCGCTGGACGTCATATGACGTCCTGGACTTTAGCGGGGGATAGCTGAATGATGCCTGCAGCTACAGGCATCATTCAGATATGCTTCTTTTCAGCCGGCGATTCTGTGCACCGTAAGAACAATCATAGCGGCAGTTCCGCCGATTGATCGTTCTTATAGGTGGCGGGATCCGCTGCTTCTCCCGCCGCCATCCGGTGCCTCTCCAGGCTCTTCCATGCCATCAGGGGCCCAGAGAATGAAACGGTTGATGCCAGATGACGAGGATGATCTCTATGACCGTCGGAGGCCCAGGCGTGACGTTATGAAGTCACGCCCGGGTACCCAGAAGTAAACAAAGCCGCAATCGTGGCTGTTAGCATGAGATCAGTAAAAAAAATCCAGATCTCATGCTTTCCAGCCTGGAGGAGAGATGTGGGGTCTTATTAATCCCGCATCTTTCCATAAAGGGGACCTTTCACAAAAGATTCATATTGCAAGGGATGTTAACATTCCTTGTAATAGGAATAAAAGTGATCAAAAAAATAAAAATTTAAAAAAAAGTGTAAAAATAAAAAAATTAAGTAAAAAAATTAAACAAAATCATTTTTTTTTAACAGAATTTTAATTTAAAATGCCCCTGTCCCCAGTAGCTCGCGCTCAGAACACATGTAAGTCCCGCCCACATTTGTAAACGCCGTTCAAACCACACATGTGAGGCATTGCCACGTGCGTTAGAGTGGGAGCAACAATTCTAGACCTCCTCTGTAACTCTAAACTCGCAACTTGTAAAACAAAATGTAAGATTGGAGATTTTGAAGTACCGAAGTTTGGCGCCATTCCATGAGTGTTCGCAATTTTAAAGTGTGACAAGTAGGTATCTATTTACTCGGCGTAACATAATTTTTCACATTATACAAAAAAATCGGGCTAACATTACTGTTTTGCTATTTTTTAATTCATGAAAACCGTAATTTTTCAAAAAAAAAAAGGCGTTTGAAAAATTATTGCCCAAATACTGTGCAAGATAAAAAGTTGCAATGACCGTCACTTTATTCCCTAGGGTGTCTGCTAAAAAATATATATATAATGTTTGGGGGATTTGAGTAATTTTCTAGCAAAAGAAAAATATGATTTTTACATGAAGGAGAGGAGTGCCAGAATAGGCCCGGTAGGGAAGTGGTTAGGCAAGAAATTTCTTCCCGTATTTTTTTCAGTGCAGGTAAAGCTAGGTACATGTGGGTTTTTATTGCCTTGATCACATACAATATCTGATTTTTTAGCAGGCAAACTCATTTTTACTTTGAGTATCATTATCCTTTTTATTTGATACATTCTTTAATCTGAAGTATATTTTATGATATAAAAAATTATCAGAATAGACATTTGTAGGTCTAAATATGGTCAGCGGACTTGAAAAACTATAATTTATGCCAAATTATTGGAATTCGTGGTTGGAACAGACAAATACTGCTCCCTTCACCATCACCAGATGTCGAAAAATCAAGGCAATAAATAGTATAATAATAACGCTGCCATGTCGAAATCCTGTTCTCCAGAACATCCTTCTCACTCCTCTGCTTTAATGTTGTGTTTCGTCTTCTTCACAAGCTCATTACGGGGCTTCCATTTATAACAAGACACTTTACAGATTTATTTTTGAAGACAAATTTCCTAGCAATGTGTTTTGAAGCTCATTTTTTTTAATGTGTTTTGAATGTGTTTTAAGTGCAGAATACCAAGTCTCATTTGTTTCTTTTCCAGGCTGATTTTGTGATTCAGTTTGTACTTTTCACATCATATTGAATATGGTTTCACAGAAGGCATTGCTATGTGGAATGAGTAGGACGTATTTTGAAAGCCTGCAGAGAAAGGGATATTTTTGGATCACAAGGAAGTCCAAGTCAGTGTAAAAATATTCTGCCAGATATCAATTCTGTAGCTGTCTGGTCTTCACCTAATCCAATTTCTGAGTTTTAAAGCTGTTAGGTATGATTTATATTCAGACTGCAATTGATCAATATTTCTTCATAAGAATTTTTTTTTTTTTGACATTTTTAATTTTTTCACTTCTTCACCTCCCTTCTTAATTTTTTTAATTTAAATTTTTTTCACTTTTTCACTTCCCTCCCCCTTTTTTTTTTTTTCCCCTCTTCTTTCTGCGATTTATGGGGCTCACTGGGGGGGGGAGAGGGGAATGTACCCCTAGTTTAAAGGACATCACTATAGAGGTAGTATCGTAAGGTTGGACCTATCCTTGTACCCGCACAAATGTTTTTTGTAAATGTTGTAATATGTAGTTTGTATATGTCAATGTTATATGTATGAAGAACTTGTGAATTTTATAATGATTGGTGATTTTAAAAAGTGTCTTTAACCTCCCTGGCGGTATGATTCTGTCTGGAATTACGTACCAAAAGCGGTACAATTATTTTGCAAGGAAATTTGGTGTTTTATACTGTAGGCCTGTAATTTTTAGAAATAACTCACTTAAATCTGACCAAGCAAGAGTCTTGTAGGCATCCCGGGTATGATTTTTTTTTTAAAACAAAATTATAAATTATAATATAATAAATAATTATAAATAATTATAACAAATAATAATATAATTATAATAAAAATTATTCAATAATGTAATCAACTCAAAATCACTGAAATTTGCTCAGTTGCAGAATTGTCGCTGTCATTATTTTTTTTTTTTATGACGAATTTCCCCGCAAATCGCTATCGCACATTTCTGCAAGTGATTATAATTTATTATCGCTGTTTTCTAGCTGATCTAAAACCATTTTTGACATAAAGGGACACTTTTGGACAATCTACAGTTTTTAGGCAGAAAGAACAGTTTTTTTTATATAAAAGTACATGCAGGGCACTGGGCAGACCACTAGGGACAAGGGGGGTGTGTATTTTTTACATACAGTACTGTAATCTATAAGATTACAGTATACTGTATGTAAAGTGTTTGTTTACTTTTTTTAATTTGGCGCCGGGGTGGCATCGCTGGATCCAGGGACAAGGTGAGTAACTTGCCTGTGGATCCAGCGAGAAGGTAAGCCGCGCCGCTGCACACTCTGCACGTCCACCCCGAGCGTGACTCGGGGATACCGATCTTATCATTGAAAACCAACCCCGAGTCACGCTCGGGTTTACCGTCAAGAAAGTATGTAAAGTTTTTCTATTTTATGTGAAAACAATAAAAATAATTTAAATATAAGAAATGATCTCAGAAAATTTCTCCAACATATCAGTTTTTTCACAAAATCCAACAGCGGATCTGTTTTTTTTTTGGATCGAGATATCTGTCAACTTTTAAAACTTTGTTTCCCAGAGGGGATTTCTGATGCATATATTTAAGCCTCGTACACACGACCGAGAAACTCGACGGGCGAAACACATCGTTTTGCTCGTCGAATTCCTTGTTAGGCTGTCGAGGATCTCGGCGAGCCAAATTTCCCCATTCCCATCGAGGAAAAAGAAGACATGCTCTCTTTTTGGCTCGACGAGATCCTCGACAGTTTCCTCATCGAAAAATGTACACACGACCGGTTTCCTCGGCAAAAAAAAAAACAGCAAGTTTCTTGCTGGTTTTTGCCGAGAAACTCGGTCGTGTGTACGAGGGTTCAGAGCAGCATAGTAAAATGCACTCACATAAGAAAATGTGTTAATGATGATGTTGCTCGGGTCATCCTCATGTGCTCGTAGAGCAGAAAAAACAATGATAAAGCTTATATATAGGGAAGTCAGTATCTAGCAACTTTGTCCTGTTTGCCAAAAAGTCAAATCTTATAAGTTTGAGAAGAAAATGATTGTATAACATTATAATTTCTTCAAATAAAATATGAATTTTTGGTTCCTTTGATCGCAGCATGTTAACCACTTGCCCACTGTGCTATAGCAGACATACGCCTACAGCACGGCTCTCCAGTTCTGTGAGAGCATCCCTAGATGTCCTCCCGAGAACGTGCTTAGGGAACTGTCTGTGATCACTGTGTCCCTAATTACCCTCACAGATTGGGGTAAAGGGCCAATCACAGCGACCCTTTATCATGTGACCAGCTGTGTCCAATAACAACTGGTCACATTTTAACAGTATTGCTGGTTATTGTGAGTGAGTGAGTGAGTGAGAGACTTATATAGCGCAACACATCCGAACTAAATCGCCTCTGGGCGCTTAGTATGCATTCCCTGAGTGAAGTTTTTGATCTCAGAAGAGATAGGTTTTGATCTTTCTTCTGAAGGCCAAGTGGTTCACCTCCAATCGGATGGTGGTTGGCAGAGCGTTCCACAGCCTCGATCCTTGGACTTCGAATCTACGTTCTCCTTTGGACTTGTATCTGGCTTTGGGTATCTGGAGTAGATTTTGGTTAGTGGATCGCAGAACGCAATTGGGTTTGTGAGCTTTTATTTTTTTTGCATAGATATTGGGGGGGCGATTCCTTGGATACACTTATGCGTTAAGCAGAGTGCTTTAAAAGTGATTCTGTCTTTTACTGGGAGCCAATGAAGGGATCTCAGAGAAGATGAGATTGATTCCCATGTGTTTTTCCCAGTCACTAGTCGAGCAGTCGTATTCTGAACGACTTGCAGACGAGTGATTTGGTATTTGGGGAGTCCGAGATAGAGGGCATTTGCATAGTCAAGTCTGGAGTTGATAATTGTACCCACCACGAATGCTATGTCTTCTTTCGGGATAAAGGGGGTGAGTCTGCGTATTAGGCGCAACAGGTGGTCCGATCCACTGGCCACTGACCCTATTTGTGCATCCATTGTCATGCTGGTATCGAAAATGACTCCGAGACTTTTGACTTTGGTGCTAGGGGTGATGGTTTTACCCAGAATGGGCGGGGGTGTCCATGTTGTTGCTGGATGATTTTTCCGGTTGGCATGAAACAGGAGAAGTTCTAGAGCCATTGAGTTTAAGGTAACTCTTTGTCATCCACTTTTCTATCAAAGTTAGGCATTTCTCTAGTCCGATATAATGATCCTTATTGTTGCAGATGCAAAAATACAGTTGTGTGTCATCTGCATAAGAGTGGTAAAGTAACTTCTGGTTACTGATGATTTCAAAAAGAGGGCGGAGATAGATATTGAACAGAACAGGCGACAGAGGGAATCCCTGAGGGACTCTGCATTCTTCAGAAGTGAAAGGCCCCAGTTTCACTATTTGTGATCGGTTTTCCAAAAAGGAGGAGAACCAGGATAAATCACATTCTGCGACTTTGGCTACTTCAGCTAACCGAGTCAGTAATATTTTGTGGTCAACAGTATCAAAAGCAGCACTTAGGTCCAAAAGAACTAGAAGACAAGATTCTCCTTCGTCTGCTGCCTTGAGAGCGTCATCCCATATTTTGAGCAGTGCTGTTTCTGTCCCGTGACCAGGGCGGAAACCCGATTGAAACAGATCGAGCAATTTATGGGTGTCTAGATGCTGTTGTAGCTGTTGTACAACTTCTTTCTCCATTATCTTGGAGAAGACATTTAGGCCTGTTATGGATCGACGGTGGTTTGGGTCTTTGGGGTCAAGGGTGTTTTTTTTTTTTAATTGGTTTGATTACGCCTTGTTTCAGCAAGGTTGGCACCATGCCCTCCTTGAATGACTGGTTTATGAGCTGCGTGATAGCTGGTGCCAAAATATCGGCACATTCTTTCAGCAGTTTGGTTGGGATGATATCATTGGGCTCTGTGCTGTTTCGCAGAGTCGCAATGATATTTTTGGTGGCATCGATGGAGATGGGTTATAGAGTGAAATTAGTTGTTTGCGGCGATTTTGTGTGGGAATTCAGTTTATGATTTGGGGAGGGGTTGATGACGGTTCTATTTTGCTGAATGCTTTCACAGATTTTTTCAATTTTATTAATGAAATAATCCGATAATTCGTTGCAAAATTCTTGTGATTCTAAGCAGACTGGGTTCATAGTCTGAGAGACTAGTTTGAAGAGTTCGCGAAGGCGGTTTAGGGCATTTGCAATGATGTTGGAAAAGTGATTTTTTTTTTGGCCATAAAGATTTCTTTGTGGTATTTCTTAGTTATTATCTTATAAATGGTGTGGTTTTCCTCTGAAGAGCTTCTTTTCCAAGTTGCTTCCGCTCTTCTGCGCTCTTGCTTTAGCAACGACAGTTGGTCATTCAACCAGCTGGAGTTGTTTTTTCCGGATGCAAGTTTTGCGTTTTGGTGATACCAAGTCGGCTTACTGTAGCGCCTTGTTGATGGCGTATAGTGTTTCTGTGGCTGTTAGATGTTGTTGGCTTGTTTTTATTTTTTTCCCTAATGTCGTTTTGAAGAGTTCCGAGTGGAGCTTCTTCTGAGATCTAGTCCAGTGAGTTGTCACCGGTTTTATCATTTTTTTTTTTGAGGGGGCATTTTTAATAATTGTGAATTTAATGGCATGGTGATCTGTCCAAGGTTGTGGCTCAATCTCCATGTCGATTTCCAAATCTTGTTTGAAAATGAGATCAAGCGTGTGACCTGAGGCATGAGTGGGCCCCTGTACTAGTTGCTGCAGACCTAATCCTTCCAGTTGGTCGATGCAGGCGTCGGCGACGGGGTCCAGTGGGGAGTTGGCCCAAAGGTTGAAATCCCCGAGCAGCAAAAGGTTGTTTGATGTTTATGGAATAGGTGGAGATAAACTCTGTCAATGCCGTGAGAAGGTGCGTTTTTGGACCGGGTGGTCTATAACAGAGTAGAATATGGACAGTGTCCTGGGGATTTGTTTGCAGTTGCAGAGTGAGGGTTTCCATGAATGGAAGGGAGTTTTGAAGGTCTGGTTTGGTGATCGAGAGGTGAGTCTTATGGATCACGGCCAGGCCTCCTCCTCTTTGTCCCACTCTGTTTTCCGTTTGAATACGGTAATTTACTGGCACCAGTTCTCCTAGAATGGTGTTGCAGTCAGCAGTTAACCAGCTTTCTGTGATAAAGAGGCAGTCTAGATCGTGTTGTAGGATGAAATCATGGATTTCTTGCCGATGTGTTACTGCCGATCTAGTGTTGATCAAAGCGCACGATATGAGCTTTGGCTGGGGAAAATGGCTGTGATTTTTGACTGTCTATCGCCGATTGATTCTGAACCATTGCTCAGTTCTTAGAGCTTTTTTGGTGGGGGCCGGTAGTATTGAGGCGAATGGCTTTAGACCCCAAATGGTTTCTGCAGAGTATTTCAGATTAGCCATAGTCGCAGAAACGTCTGGGGGGGGGTGTTGTTTAACTTGAGGGGTTTTTCGATGATGATGGGAAGAAAGATTTGAAGTGGGTCGCCCCAACTCGCTGAATCCTCCCTCCCTGTTTGATCCAGAGGAAGGCGAAAAAAAACCTTGTCGTGCTAAGCCAATATGCAGCGACCGGTGAAAAAAATTCTTCCTGACCCTTCAGGGGCGATCGGGCGAGCCCTGGATCAAGTGCTGAATGATGGTGAAATAACTGTTTAGGGCAGAATGGGGGGGGGGGAGTCCTCCCTCCTGAGTTCACCTGTGGGAACCCTGGACGGGGAGTAGGGGTGAGTGCTGGAGAAATCCCCGTTACCGGGGAGTTGGAAAAGAACCCTGCCTATCTGGTGGGCCTGGGGGGTGAGAGTGACAGCAGACTCGTTTGAGAGCATCCTGCTTCACTGGCTGGCTGAGTGGGGATAACACTGACAGTGAGCTGGCCCCCTGGGTGTACCAAGATGGCCACCAGCTGCGATCAGGCCCAAGCCAGGGGCTGTGTGTCTGGGGGGTCCGCACAGCCTGCAGAGGAGGCTCAGGGGTATCTGGGGAGATACTGGGGATCCTTCTAGTGAAGTTTGAGGGGGGGTTGATTGGGTGTGAGTGCGGTGCGGACTTTCCTAAACGTGGCCGCCGCGAATCTTCCCACGAGGTTGGGCTGGGGTTGTGGATGGTGATAGATGGCTGGAGCTGATGGTGGGTTGGCGGTGTGGGGGGGTAGAGAAAGCCGGTTACCCGCTGTGTTTAGGCCGCCGCCGCCGCGGCTTGTCCTGAAAAGGACGGCCGCAAACGGTTCCAGGAGAGGTGGAAGATGCCCTGGAATAGCCCTGAGAGTCAGGGGCTTACCTTAACATGCTCCCGGGAGGTGAAGCCGGCGTGGTGAAGAGGGAGGCCAAGGGGGGAGAGGAGAAACGCTGGTCCTCTGGTCCTGTGGCAGGGAGTTGGAAAAACCATGCCCGTCTGGGAAGCCCTGGGGAGTGAGTGAGAGCAGACTCATTGGAGAGCGTCCTGCCTCACTGACTGACTGAGTAGGAATGAACCTTCAGTTATGGAGTTTGAGGAGATATCATTGCACTACAAGTGCAGTGGCATCATGGTATTGTCTCTCCTTTCCTCACACAGAGATAACATGTGAGGAAAAGAGAGACAGTCTGACAGGGCACAGTGAGTACAGCATTTACACTGATAAATGAGGGCACTGATTATCAGTGCAGCTTATCAGTGCACATCAGTGCCACCTATCGGTGCCTCCTCAACAGTGCCCATCAGTGCAGGTTATCAGTGCCCATCAGTGCCACCTCATCAATACTGCATGCATGATCAAGCCTATTTAAGGTGAGAGTTCTGGGAGACTGGGCACGGATTGTAGAGCCATATATAGACCCACACTGTATTAGCAACTCCTGGGAAGAACTTGTCATCGCTTCTTATTGCATTCATTCATGAAGATTACTCTCTAGGACACTTTATGATATTTATGTATTTTATTTTGATCACGTTTATACACATTTTTATCACTATCATCACTGTACCTTGGGGTATGTATTATGCTATTAGCTCATTTGTTTTATTCAGAGATCCACTTCATAGTATACTTTTACTATTGTCTTTAGCGCATATCACCTTTATTATTATTTCAGAATATAGTTGTGTAACTGTGAATTTCTTGGTAAAGTTATCTATCCTTGATTCGTGTTCCAAACACGTTTCCTAATATCTCAAAACTGCTGCAATGAAGACTGTGATTAGAGTTGTCTTAATTTTGTCATAGCTTTCCTATATGTACTATATACACATTGGTTAGAGATGAGAATGACAGGAAAGGGTGACTTCAGCAATATATGGACCTTGTCAAAAAGGATAGATATTTTGTTGCCTCCATTCAATGGATTTTTCATTATACTGTGGTTGTGGCTGATTTTATTATATTCTGTAATGCAGAACAAAATAATAGCACATTAGAATAATAATAAACACATTATAGGATCAATTCACAAAACTTTAACACCAGAGGATCTTTACTTTAGCCTTGTACTTGTAATTTTCAAATCCTATTGAATTTAAATAACAATAACTGTCACCTTTTTTAAATACTTCTCATGATGTTATTAGCTTTGGAAACTGAGCCTATTGTGATAGATATCTCCTGTCTCTCTTATTGATCATTTCAGACCTATCACCCTGCTGGTTTCCCTCCCATCCGATCTGATCGCCTGATACTGTCCGACAATCTCACATACAGGTCCAAATCATTTATATTTCTCATGTTTCTCCAGAAAGAGAACACAGGATTTATGGGAAGGCAGGAGGAGAACACACATATTTTACCAACGAAGCTGCGATCTTGCTTTTGCATTGACCCACCCCCAACTTTTTAGGGGAGTTAATTGTTTAATTATTCGGTTAATTCGATCAATACCACATTCATTGTTGCCTTTAAATTACCTGTGTGGTGCTTTTCTCGAAAATAGTCAAATTGCAAAAAATAAAAAAATCGTATTTGAGTAATGCGATACATATTAATGTTATGCAATATTTAGCACTTAATAGCTTTTTGCATTATTTTATAGCGTTTACTGCACCAGAAGGAATTGCTCAGTGAATGAAGTCACACATGCACTCATCATAGAACGATTTCCTTCCAATAAAAAAATTATACATTTATATATATATTTATATATATATGTATACATATATTTACATTCCTGAGCCCGGGCGTAATTTTTCCACACTGATACTTTGTATTCTTTTAATTCACCGGAGTACTCAAGTGATTATGTTGTACATTCTTTAAAAAAAAAAAAAAATGACTTATGACTTCATCTGTTATCTAATTTTTTGGCGGTATGTATTGTACATATCAACCAATCTATTCATATTTTACTCTTTTATTACCACATACAACATAAAAAAACACACCCATTAATCAGCCCACTGTTGAGCTTCATAAAATCAAATGAAGCCTTGTTGCTGACACTATATGCTTATTTTGTTACATGTTATAATGATGAAGACCCAACCTTTTGTCATATTGTAATTGTATATCTGCTTCTGTATTTAAAAAATAAAAATCTATTGAACGAAAAAAAAAAAACACACAAATATCATATGCAATAACCAATAGTAAATTTTCTGTCACTACAATGAGTGAAGAAAATTAAATAAACATCTAACATTTGATTGTACACGTAAAATACCTGTAAAATGCTGTTAATTCCAAAAGCTAGTTGGATTGATTTAGGAACCATTTACTTGGCGAATTGTATGTTCACCGAACCTAGTAAATGAGGAAAAGCTACCCGTTAAAAAAAAAATAATATATAAATATAAATATATATATATATATATATATATATATATATATATATATATATATATATATATATATATATATATATATATATATATATATATATATATATATATAAAATATGTTGAGCTGTTAGGAATGGCTAGTGGTCAGGAGACTGCAATCCTAAGAGATAAACCTTTTTTGGAACTTTTTTTGGCCTATATAATTGGTAGACATTCTATATATTTATTTAAAGTTTTATGATTATTATTCATTGATTTTCATCTCATGTCATATATACATATTCAATTAAAAAAAATGTTTTTCGTTTTTATGACAATACTATACTTATATATATAATTGTTATATTTATCTTTGTAACTCATATTTATATACAATAAAAATGTATTTGGAAAACAAATGATATGTTGAGCTGTTACCCAATCATGCACAATAAGGACGTTTGCTGCATTTGATTGAATAAATGATTGAAATAAATGTTTCCCTTCCCAGTCTGTTAATAAAATCTACATACAAAAAAATAAGAAAAATAAACACAGCCTCGCCCCAATTGCTAACCACTAGTGAACATTTGTATTTTAAATTGAACGTAAACTTTACAACGTGAATATGTTCTATTGGTTATGCCACTTACAAAACATACCGATTGTAACAAGACATCTGTGTATTATATAAAGGACACATTTTTTTATTAAAATATAAATGTAATAAAAGCATATATTCAGGGAATTGTCCCGTTAATATCCGTTAATGTGGATATTAAGGAATTATTAGCAGCATCGCCCAATTGATGCCGATTTGCTTCCTCTTATTACAAATGTGGATATTAACGACGTTAATTAATATATTCACATTTGTAATAAGAGGAAGCAAATCGGCATCAATTGGACGATGCTGCTAATAATTCCTTTCGACCAGACAATACAAAGGAGGCTGTGCAGTTGTTTAAAGTGCTAAACTATTGACAGGGCACCTCACTTATCTGTGACAGTCGATTATACTTGGGATCACCATAAACCATACAATCCGACCGACAGCATATTCTTTGTCCAATCAACCAAAACGATGTCATATGAGGACCTACTTTATAAATGCAGTCAATTTGCATCCAACCAGGCAGGCTCTTGCACTACATAGTTGTTGGTGTATCTAATGTACAATCCTAATAATAACATTATAGTATTGTCCTGTAAAGCTCTGTAAAAATGAAGCTATTTTCAGTTGTAATATTTTACACTTTGTCTGACTTGTGTGAATTCCGCTTATATCACTACAAGGAATTATATTTTTAACATGACTTTTTATTTATTTAATACTGCAAGGAATTCTTGATAAAGCGTGTACAAATTATTTTTCATGGAATGTCCTCTATCATGACATTATCCACATACATACCTCCATCATGACATCATAGCTACATGCTTACCTCCATCATGACATCATAGCTACATAGATACATACCTCCATCATGACTTCATAGCTACATGCATACCTCCATAATGACATCATAGCTACATAGGTACATACCTCCATCATGACATCATAGCTACATACATACATACCTCCATCATGACTTCATAGCTACATGCATTCCTCCATCATGACATCATAGCTACATAGATACATACCTCCATCATGACATCATAGCTACACACATACCTCCATCATGACATCATAGCTACATGATACCTCCATCATGACATCATAGCTACACACATACCTCCATCATGACATCATAGCTACATGCATACCTCCATCATGACATCATAGCTACATGATACCTCCATCATGACATCGTAGCTACACACATACCTCCATCATGACATCATAGCTACATGCATACCTACATCATAGCTACATGATACCTCCATCATGACATCATAGCTACATGCTTACCTCCATCATGACATCATAGCTACACACATACCTCCATCATGACATCATAGCTACATGCATACCTCCATCATGACATCATAGCTACATACATACCTCCATCATGACATCATAGTGCATACCTCCATCATGACATCATCGCTACTGTACATACATACCTCCATCCCACATGTCTGGATTGCACTGGCATTCTTATTGCACATACTGTATGTATGTTCTATTCTTGTCTATGACAACACAAGTTTTTTGTATTACCCTCTTTGCGGCTGTTCAGCAATGTTTCACTATTCGCAAACGGGTATTTACTGTCTGGTTAAAGTACTTACTTTTATATGCCTTTATCTCAGAGATTAGGTGATAGCAATACTCGTGTGTCAGTGTTCAGATCACATCTGTCATAGAAACAAAAATAAAGAAAAAAAAATAAAATAAATGTATACATTAATAAATGTTAGATAAAATCGGTGTGAATATTATTGTTTCCTGCACAAACCACTTCCTATGGACTGCTCTTCCTGTGTATACAGATAGTGAAGGCGTTGGTTGTTTCTTCTATGAGTAAGGTCAGCATAGGGGTGAATGGAAAGCACACCATTTCAACTGTAGAGTACTTCAATGTCTGGTGCAGCTCTGCATGGGAGCCAAACAGCTTCTAACTTCAGCTTGTTCAGTTAAGCTTGGACAGACAAACACATCTGGAAACGAATTGGTTCCTATGCAGAGCTGCACCAGTCTTTGCACTCTCGAGTTTTAGTAAATCCTGACCTTCCCTCTGTGTGTGGTCCAGTCTACCTAACTATCCATAGATGGACCATACAGGACGTCCCAGACCCCTGCTTATAAAAGGCATTAGTAGAAAGCGACATATATTCCTCTATGTAACTCATGAGGCATAAATGCGTTTATGTAACTCATGCAATCCCATCTGCCATTCTAGCTGCTGAAGACTTGCAGGTATATGGGTAAAGTTCATACATTAGCCGATTAGCAGTAGAGAAGATCTAGATTTTAAAAAAAAGGCAATTGTATTATGTACAGGCGATGCATATGCACTGATCACATGTGCCTGGAGAAACAACAGGTAGCAGTGGGGCTGATTTACTAAAACTGGAGAGGGCAAAATCTGGTGCAGCTCTGCATAGAAACCAATCAGCTTCCAGGTTTTATTGCCAAAGCTTGCTGAAGTTAGAAGCTGATTGGCTACTATGCACAGCTGCACCGGATTTTGCACTCCCCAGTTTTAGTAAATCTCCCTAGTGTGCAGTATCCACAGATCAGGGCTATTTACTATAGTCAGGGCAGATGTCTGCTTTCATTACAATTCCCTGTAAATTCAGGTTGACTGGTAGGACCCTGCTCCATGCACACTGGGCTTAAAAAAACATCTGTTCTCTTTGGAGTAAAAAAAAAAGTTCACATAGAGCTTATTTTGTACACAGTTTAGAGGAGTTTAGGAGAGTTTTATGGTGTTTTTTTATGCCGGTGAAATCCAATCAGAAACCAGAATGAGAACGTTTTTTTTTTTTTTTTTTACATTGATCTCAAAATATGCCTGTAAACGTCATAATGTCATAATGTGCATGAACACATAGGATGTCAGTGTGTTGCTTCTACAGAAAGAATACAAAACTCCTATAGAAGCAACTTGTTTTATGCCAGTGTGCATGGAGCAGACTAAATGGTTGAGAGATCTGGTGGGTTTAAATTGTACACCAGTTCCACAGATCAGATTTTTATAAAAATGAGAGATGTCGGTGAGATTTTAGCAATACACATAAACAAACGTTACACACAAGATTGTTGCATCATTTTATATATATATATATGAAGCAAGTTAATGTTTCCTTATTTTTTTCTGGAAACAGGCACTATAAGTCACAGCAATGGAACCTAGGACAGCTGACGCGTTTCACACTAACTTCAGTGTTTACTCATAGCTAATAAGGCAAAATAAAATAAAATAAAAAGGCAAAACAATCCTAAACTGGCCTAAACTATGTACAAAAAACGCATGATCTGCCAAGGAAACATGTTTTTTTAAGCTCAGTGTACACAAAGCCAAAGTTCTATGAAATGAAGGTGAGATAATGTCTGCAGCTCCTACTAAAACAATATGGAAATAGGGTTAGATAAAGCCAAAAATGCCTACTAAAGCCACATAGGAAGACAGGCTTCACTTACACTTGAACTTCTTTGACCACCAGCCGCAGGAAAACACCAAATGCAGGGCTTAAGTCCTGCGGGAACGCGTGGGAACGGAGTTCCTGCACTATTTTCACAGCAGGAACTCAGTTCCCTTTGCAGGACTAGAGCAGCCGAGAGCAGACGAGCCGCCCGAGACAATCCTTCACTAAGCGGCGATGCCCAGCTCGAGTCACTGTCATGCGAACCTTAGTAATCCTTTATGTTACTGGCCACTTCTTGTATATGGATTAGTGGTTCCTTCTCCCTGTTATCTTGATTGGCTGATGTGGGATGGTGTGACTCCTGCATAACCTGGGATTGTGTCACTCCTGCATAACCTGGGATGGTGTGACTCCTGCATAACCTGGGATGGTGTGACTCCTGCATAACCTGGGATGGTGTCACTCCTGCATAAACTGGGATGGTGTCACTCCTGCATAATCTGGGATGGTGTGACTCCTGCATAACCTGGGATGGTGTCACTCCTGCAAACCTGGGATGGTGTGACTCCTGCATAACCTGGGATGGTGTCACTCCTGCATAACCTGGGATGGTGTCATTCCTGCATAACCTGGGATGGTGTCGCTCCTGCATAACCTGGGGTGGTGTCACTCCTGCATAACCTGGGATGGTGTGGCTCCTGCATAACCTGGGATGGTGTGACTCCTGCATAACCTGGGATGGTGTTACTCCTGCATAACCTGGGATGGTGTGACTCCTGCATAACCTGGGATGGTGTCACTCCTGCATAAACTGGGATGGTGTCACTCCTGCATAACCTGGGATGGTGTCACTCCTGCATAACCTGGGATGGTGTGACTCCTGCATAATCTGGGATGGTGTCACTCCTGCATAACCTGGGATGGTGTGACTCCTGCATAACCTGGGATGGTGTGACTCCTGCATAACCTGGGATGGTGTCACTCCTGCATAAACTGGGATGGTGTCACTCCTGCATAACCTGGGATGGTGTCACTCCTGCATAACCTGGGATGGTGTGACTCCTGCATAATCTGGGATGGTGTCACTCCTGCATAACCTGGGATGGTGTGACTCCTGCATAACCTGGGATGGTGTCATTCCTGCATAACCTGGGATGGTGTCACTCCTGCATAAACTGGGATGGTGTCACTCCTGCATAATCTGGGATGGTGTCACTCCTGCATAAACTGGGATGGTGTCACTCCTGCATAATCTGGGATGGTGTGACTCCTGCATAACCTGGGATGGTGTCACTCCTGCATAAACTGGGATGGTGTCACTCCTGCATAATCTGGGATGGTGTGACTCCTGCATAACCTGGGATGGTGTCACTCCTGCATAAACTGGGATGGTGTCACTCCTGCATAACCTGGGATGGTGTCACTCCTGCATAACCTGGGATGGTGTCACTCCTGCATAATCTGGGACGGTGTCACTCCTGCATAACCTGGGATGGTGTGACTCCTGCATAACCTGGGATGGTGTCATTCCTGCATAACCTGGGATGGTGTCACTCCTGCATAAACTGGGATGGTGTCACTCCTGCATAATCTGGGATGGTGTCACTCCTGCATAAACTGGGATGGTGTCACTCCTGCATAATCTGGGATGGTGTGACTCCTGCATAACCTGGGATGGTGTGACTCCTGCATAACCTGGGATGGTGTGACTCCTGCATAACCTGGGATGATGTCACTTCTGAATGCACTGGAGTATAATCATCCTGCTGGCACACGGGCACCGGTTGATCATGCCCAGATTAGTGTACAGAAGACTGATCAGACAGGTAGATGTATTCTATTGCAGAAAGGATATTAGATAAATCTTCTGGAATAAACAGTCTGACTGCTCAGAGAAATAAAGAGAGAACACATGCTTAGAATACAATGTTTTTGGTGTCACAGACAGAATCTAGAAGATGTCCCGTAATGCGCACAGTGGATCAGACTTTAATAACATTTCCCCAGTCACAGTTCACTTTTTTTTTTATCATTATAGGCTAAAAATAGAAGCGCATTTGTTTCCGTTATAGGGGAATGGGAAGGGACGTGAGCAGGCTCCTCCCTCCTCTCCCCGGATTGGCTCTTCCCTGACATTGTGAGTGGCACTGTCACTCTCCGGCCCGCCCCCTTCCTCCACTGCTGAAGACATCGTGCATTGTGCCAGGCCGATCTCCCACCACACACCATGCTGCGGAGATTGTATGATCTGCTGACAAGTGCGGCATCTCAGGGACATGTGCGCCTGGTCATGGCTCTCCTGGAGATGGGGGTAGACCCCAATGGCATCAACTCCTCCGGGTACACGGCCATTCAGGTAGGTGGCATGGGGGGTCCTTGTCAGTATGATTGTGTGCAGTTTCTATTGTGGCTTCACGAATAAAGTTTACATGATGCAAAAGTAAAGTCATTCAGAACACAAAGAAAATCCATTGAGACTGGCAGCACATGGGCAGGGCCCTCCATGTCTCTATGATGGCAGGCAGCACACGTTTCTTTCTCTTATCACACAATCAGATACTATTGGGGATGATTTATTAAAACTGCTTCAGAATCTGCTGCAGCTCTGAACCAATCGGCTTCCAGATCTTATTTTATTCTTTTACTTATTTGGACAAGCTGAAGTTAGCCAATCGCCTTCTACCATGCACAGCTGCAGCAGATTTTGCTCACTCCGGTTTTAGTAAATGAACCCCACTGTCTCACTTTACTGTATTGTATTTCAATTCCCCGACAATTAATACAAATCTTATTGTGGCAATATATGTATCATTGTTTTTAATCCAATCAGGGTGTGATTTGATCAAAGCAATCAGATCTGCAAACAATCAAATAGGCATAACTTCCCTTCTAATCCACTATTTTTATACATATTTTCTTGTATAACCTTCCTATAGATTTAGGAGGTCAGACGTTAATGCTTTCAAATTGT